>NC_051308.1:2942949-3662949 GCF_015220235.1 Choloepus didactylus | reverse complement strand
TTTCCCAGCAGGGAAACATGAGTCACACAATTCACTGCATTCATGAGGTAAAGTAAACAAGTTGCCAGTGACAGCACAACTATTCACTACAAGGAAATCACAACAAGCTTCAAACCCTGAAAAGCAATCCAATGGTGGCATACACGCCCCTGTTTAGTAAGCCATCTGGAGCAGGCTCATAATGGCTTTTCAAGGGTCATTTTGAAGGAGAGAGTAGAATGAATGAAATGCATATTCTTCAGCCAATCCTCAGTTATATTGTTGGGCACATTAATTTAGTTAATATCAGAAACACTATTTCTGAGACCCCTTGCCCAGGTATTAAGAACACATTCTTCATCATTTTGACCCAGCTTCCTGCTGAGACTAGTAAAATATGTCCGGGTGGGTATATTAAGCCTCAGATATCTAACCTCAACTTACTAAGCTCTCAAATTTCATGTCTGCTAAACTGATGTAATCATTTAAAGGTATTTCAAAGTTATGATTAAAAATGGCTCTGCCAAAGCTCCAACTGAAAATAAATATAGTCTCCTCACTCTTCTCCTTTCCCTCCATCTCCCTTTGTGCTAATCTAGCCACCAGTGCAGTCATCCTGAAACGTAGACCCGAACAGGTCCCTCCCCACCTACAAAAGTTGCAGGTAGCTAAGAACAGGTAGAAGGGTAAGGAATAAGCTATTTAAGGTAAGCAGATTTCTTCTCACCTGGCCAAAATCAACATTCCCGGTGTTTTTGCCCTAATGCCCAATGTCTAGCCTGAATTCCAAGTCACAAGCTCAAGGTACCATCTGCTTCCTCCCCAGGCTCCTTCTCCATCTGATGAAAGTCTGGGCCCATTTCAAGAGTTGCCTTTCCTGTGAAGGTGTCCCAGTTTGCTAATGCTGCCATTATGCAAAATAACAGAAATGGATTGGCTTTTATAAAGGGGGTTTATTTGGTTACAAATTTACATTGCTAAGGTCATAAAAGTGTCCAAACTACGATGTCATGAAACATACGACAGCATGGATGAACCTTGAAGACATAATGCTGAGCGAAATAAGCCAGGCACAAAAAAAGAAATATTACATGCTACCACTAATATGAACATTGAAAAATGTAAAATAAATGGTTTGTAATGTAGAATGTAGAGGAACTAGCAATAGAGATTAATTAATTAATCTTATTAATTAATTAATAAGAACACATAAGCTATCATGGGTAAATTTAGCATTCTGGGAATGCCCAGGAAGGACTACGGTTTGTTAATTTCTGATGGGTATGGTAGGAACAAATTCACAGGAATGTTGCTATATTAGGCTATTTTCTTGGGGTAGGGTAGGAACATGTTGGAAATAAAATAGTTATTTTAGGTTAGTTGTCTTTTTCTTACTCCCTTGTCATGGTTTGTTTGAAATGTTTTTTTATTGTATTTTTTTTTTATTTTTTTGATATAGTTAATTTAAAAAAAGAAGAGTTAATTAAAAAAAAACATGGAAATAATATGCAGAGCCCCCCTGAGGAGCTGGTGGAGAATGCAGGGGTACTGACTTGCCCCACCTCGATGGTTGCTGATGTGCTCACAGACATAGGGGACTGGTGGTTTGGTGAGCTGAGCCCTCTATCATGGGAAAAGAAAAAAAAGAATACCACCCATATTCTCAATAATCGGAGACAGCACTGTTATATTTTGATATATTTCCCTATACATACATATTGTTTGGGCTTTTTTAAAACATAATTGAGGTCATACCATAACTACAGTTTTGGATCCTATCTTTTTCACTTAATATTTTTATATATTTTTAAATGTTAACAGCTGCACAATATTCCATCACTAGGCTGGACCACAGTTGGACCATTCTCCCTCTTCTCACTCTGCCCCAGCACTGTGACCTTGTGTTGGTCCTTAAACCAGCCTTCCCTGACCCTCAATTTAAATTAGGTTCTTGTGTTATTTGCTCTCTTGGCACTCCGTATGTATCCTTCATGTTGTCACTCATTGTGACTGTATTATTAACTTACATGACTATTTATTTAATATATGCTTCCCCCACTAGGCCAAGAGGTCCACAGTGGCAGGAGAAAGTCTGTCTGGTTTACCACATTCCCAGAGCCTGACTCAGAATAGGGCAACAGTAAGTACCAGAGGAGTGGATGAAGGAATGAATGAACTGGCACAGCCAGAATTCAAAACCAACACTGCCTGACCCCAAAGCCCATGCTCTTAATCACTATTTTATTGTTCCATAGATATCTGGCTGAAAGTTGAAATGCTCGCTTTTCCCTAAACCTGATTATTTTCTGACTCTCAATGCCGCTGTCTGCAAGTTTAGCCATTGATATAATGACTTACATTTCCATAAATTAATGTTAAATTCAAAGAATTAGTTTAACTTTAATAAATTCATAAATCTCCCTTCCAACCATTTTTTGGTAGATGCATCCTGCTTTCTACTCGTTCATAAATGTACAGATTGGGTCTAGTCAATTGAGGAGGTTGTATTTTACTTGAACGTAAAGTTCTGTCACACACACACACACACACACACAAATCTGTTCAAGTTAGCTAAATAATTTCTTGGGCTGGACTCAAAGAAAGTCACAGGCAAGTTAATTAATGACAAGTCCTATTTCATGCAACTAGCAGTTTTTTAGTATTTTTATTGGGTATATCTCCATGGAAGGTATTAGATGTAACTGTCAGGGCTAATAAAGAATGCAGATTTAGGAACATTGTTCCATATGGAATAAGCTTCTGTGAGATGAATGAGGGAAACAAAAAATCTCCACTGACAACTAGTTGGGACATTTTATTTACAATTATCCTATATATTTCTTTCCACATGTGAAAAATTGTAGAGTTCTTCCCAAATGGGTTTTTTCCACTCCATCTAATAAAACACTGTAAAAATTATTTCAAAGTGAAAGTTTTCCAAGATGTGATATTTCAGCTCCTATGATAAGTGGTATGCTTCAAACTTTAATAAGCTATTTATTCAAATTAGCTCCCCAAAAATATTTCCCTTACGTGAAATATGGTTTATCTCATCTTGCAAAAGGGGAACTCTCTAGCAACATAAAATTGTCATAGAGAGACTTAAGTCTTGTTGGACTTCATTTCAAAACACATGGGTTTCACATCAATGTATTGAAGGAGCAATCCATTTTATGACAACTTTTTCTATTACCTCTCAGTATTAACTCTTCTATTACTTATCAATTCTTTTTATATATATTTCTATACATAGTTTCATCTCTTTGTAGGACCACATTAGGACTTTTGTGGCCCTATGTATTTTTGCCTTCAGAGCCTCTTCCTCCATAAAAATATTAAAAATTACATTTTATGACTGCATTGGTATGAAGACAAATATATGAATATTGAGTATTAAAATATTTTCTTTGACCTAAATGTTCATTTTTTGCCTTCAGATTTTAAAAGAAATTTAAACATTCTCATGGGCCCCTAAGTTATCAGGGGCCTCAGTGGATACTGATGAAGATGTCAGCCCCAACTTTCTAAGAAATCAGGCAGGAGTTACAAACCGACCCTTGCCAGCGAGCTGCCATCTGTCACCAGCCTTTGAGTGCCTATGGAAAGCATCTTAGGCCTAGCTACAGCCTGTCTTTGTGATTCCAAACCCATCCGTTCCAAAAATTTCGTCAGGTACAGAAGGACTCAAAGTGAAGTTACCCTGTGTTTCCAAAAGGGTGTGTGATCTTGAGGTTGATACCAGGCTATTAAATCAGGTTACAAGAGTCTTCATATAAATTTTACTGCCAGAACCGGAGAAGGAATAAATTGTCTGTGGGTCAAAATGGTGCAAAGCAAAACTGCCTCATCTGTGTCTTGAACAAATCCAGCTTTGTAAACTCGAACAAAGCAAGTGTGTTCATTTTGCCCTTTATATGATGGCCTGTCCATTTGCTTTCACGAACAGGAATCTAAACAGTCTTCTTGGTTTTAAAATCATGAACCATAAATGACCTTAAGTACTTGATTAATTACTATCAGAACGAAATGCATCACAGCCAATATATCTGGCAGCTATTTCCTGATGCTAATTGTCAAATCTAAATAAAGTTACCCATCAACTCATTCCATTACTTGGATGAATATTTTCCAGGTAGTACCGCTGGTGGGCTCATGAGGATGTAGCTCAATCCCATACTAGAGGATCAACAGAAGCTGTCAAAAGCTACAGAGCTCTTGATTTTTAAGAACCGGCTTTCTGAATTTTTCTTTTAATTTAAAAGCATGGCTTTGTATATAAACATCAAAGCCTTGAGAATTCCCAGTGCAGAAGTTATTCCTCTCTATCACAGACTGGACAACAAACCATGATGAAGAGCCATTCCCCACCTAGAGTGGGACGTGTGGTACCAACACATGGGAAAAAGGACCACAGGAGGGTGAGTATAGCCAGTGCTTTTAGATGCTGCCTCTGGGGACACACCACCTGAGGCGAGTGGTAGGAGAGGAGGATAACACAACATTCCAGCTAATTCTCCTGCTTCCAGGATGCATCAGTGGATATGGAAGCCTCTTAGAGAAGCCCTGCATGCAGCACAGCTCCTAGGAGTAGAAACACTATCAGTGGGGGAAGTCCCTGAGCCACTGGAGTTCCATGCTGTACACCCAGCACCCACGTCTCAGGTAAGGAATGGACACCCTAGTTCCCCATTTTCCCAAGAAAAGCCAAAAAGTAGACTTAAACAGGGCTACAGACTTCAAGGGACTTGGGATGAGAACAAGGAGCAGGGAGCACATCTGGACCTTCAGAAACCAGGCAAAGCTAAGGACTTCCCCAGAGACTGATGGCCAAGATTAAGAGGGAAGAGGGGGCCCAGGAGGGCAGAGGATGGTGCTCTCAGCCTGAAGGCTCCTCTCCCAGGGCCAAGATGAGTCATAACCCCACCCACTTCACAGCAGAGACTTAGCTCCCCTAGGGGAGAAGGGGAGGGGGGAAAGACGATTGGGATGAATTACCTTGAATTGGTAAAAGGGTATATATCTACTATAGAAAGAAATCTGTCTCCAGAGGCCAACTAAATTACATAATCTCTCATCTTTATACTCTCTGTGTATGTAGTAGCTGTACTTCAGGCATGTGGTAGACTGAATTATAGACGCCAATAAATACAGGTTCTTAAACGCAATCAGCCTTCCTGTGGGGGTGAACCCATTGTAAATAAGACTTCCTGAAGATGTTATTTTTAGTTAAGTTGTGGCCCACCTGAATGAGCATGGGTCTTAACCTGGATTACAAGGGGCCTTATAAAGAGCAAGGAAGCAAATGTCAGTGGAAACCAGAAGAGCAGACACAAGAAAGGAGAGGATGTTGCCATGTGACTGGAGGCAGCGATGCAAGCCAAGGCAGCCAGTACAAGAATACTATAGTCTTCATGGAGAAAGCACGGTCTTGTCAACACCTTGATTTAGATTTCTGGTCTCTGAAACCAGGAATCAATAAATTCCCATTATTTAAGCCAACCTATTATATGGTATTTGTGCTAGAAGCTCAGGCTAACTAAGACAAGGCACTCACCAAAAAGAGCTGTGTGTTATCTGCTAAATACCTGAAGAAAACTGACATGTGAACAAGAAAGTATCAGAAATAGATTAACCAGCTAACATTTCAGGTTCTCTAAATTAGAGTCCCAGAAAGTTTTGTTCTCCAGAGAAGGGGCTTCACTAAGATACCGTTTAATATACTTCAGCCTTTAGGGGTAAATATTACGAGAAATTGTCTTACGAAGAAAGTTTCTGCTATCAGGGGCACAGACCTTCATGTTACATAGACACATCTTCTATTTGTTTTGAAGGCTTTGGCCCAGAATGGGCAGGGCAGGCTGCATGTTTTGTGTGCATGAGTGTGGGGGCTGGAGGGTGGGGTGCTAACTTACAGCACAGGGTGGGATTGCATACATTGGGAGCAGGTAGATCTATGTGCACCTGGGAATTGAAGGGGCACTGATGACTGAAGCAGCTGGTCCACACATTGCCCATTAGTTAATCACCCTGATCAATTCCTGCTTCCTAATCCACATCCCTATCTGCTGATTCCAACCATGGACCTTCCTGGAAATCCTCTGGGAGAAACAATTCAACCTCTGCTGCTGCTTTCTTATGTGTGTGTGTGGGGGGGGGGGTTGTCCTCTCACTTACTCACCATCATGAAGCTGCCCTCTCTGTGTTTCTCAGATGGTGAAAATACTTGGTTGCCAGTGACTTATTCCTAGCACTCCTGTGGCCTGATTCTGTTTCACAATTTTTATCCTCTTTTTAATTGGATTTAGAGAAGCAAAAGACGCATTATGGGTTGAGTTGTGCCTTCCCCAAAGATATGTTCAAATCCTAACACCTGGTTCCCATGAATGTGACCTTATTTGGAAATAGGGTCTTTGAAGATGTCATTAAGATGAGGCCAAACAGGATCAGGGCCCTAATTCACTAGGACTGGGGTCCTTATGAGAAGGGGAGAGGAGACACTGACAGAGACCACTGAGAAAAATGCTATGACTGAAGCAGAGATTGGAGTGATGCTGCCTGAAGCCAGGGATGTCCAAGGCTGGCCAGGCACTGCCGGAAACCAGGACAGAGGCACGAGCAGATGGCCCTGCCAACTGCTTGATTTGGGGCTCCAACGTCAGGAGACGACAAATTCCTCTTGTTTTAAGCCATCCCAAGTTGTGGTACTTTGTTACAGCAGCCCTAGGAAACTAAGATGAGATGTAAAACAGACATACTCAGTCCATTATCCTGAGTCAAAAGCCTGGAGCATGGTTTAATACACCATTTTCACATTGAGAACACCGAGGCTGAAACGGGGAAGGCAATTTTCATGAGGTCCCACATTTACAAATGGCTCAGACCCATATCTGCCAACTTGTCAGCCAAGGCTTTCCTCAAGGTTATGTGAAAGATATGTTCATAAATTCCTTCCATGGTTTACAACCAGGAATAGAAAATGATCTCTCCAAATGAATTGTGCCGGTTGCATGTATTATGTCCCCCAAAACGCCATGTTCTTTGGTGCAATCTTGTGGAGGCAGATGTATTAGTGCTGATTAGGTTGGAATCTTTGGATTAGGTTGTTTCCATGGAGATGTGACCCACCCAACTGTGGGTGATAACTCAAATTGGATAATTTCCATAGACGTGTGGCCCCACCCCTTCAGCCTGGGTCTTGATTAGTTTACCGGAGCACTATATAAGCTCAGACAGAAGGAGCTCAGTGCAGCTGCAGCTTAGAGAGACATTTTGGAGAATCCCATTTTGAAACACAAACTAGGAGCAAGCAGATGCCAGCCAGGTGCCTTCCCAGCTAACAGAGGTTTTCCAGATGCCATCGGTGTTCTTCAGTGATGGTACCCTACTATTGATGCCTTTATTTGGACATTTGCACGGCCATAAGACTGTAACTTTGCAACCAAATAAACCCCCTTTATAAAAGCCAATCCATTTCTGGTATTTTGCATAATGGCAGCATTAGCAAACCAGAATATGAATGTACATCATTTTTATCTTGAAAGTCTCTTTGTTTCATATGCTGTCAGAAACCTTCAATTTGGCACAACAGCTTTATACCACTTTCCTGCCATATCCAGCTCTTCCACCAAATGCTTCTACTCATCTCTCTCTCTCGTAACTGTTTTATATATGTTTTTATTATAAGCCTCTTCAAATTATTTTGGAACTTATAATTAGTTTATTAATATTTCTTAGAAAATTTGACATGGAAATGAATCATAAAACATGAAGAAACCAGAGATTAAGAAATGTGTTGAACTTTAATTATTATTCTTGTTATTTTTGTGTGTGTGCTAATGAAGATGTCAGGGATTGATTTAGGTGATGAATGTACAACTATGTAATGGTACTGTGAACAATCAAATGTACGATTTGTTTTGTATGACTGCGTGGTATGTGAATATATCTCAATAAAATGAAGATTTAAAAAAAAAAAAAAGAAATGTGTTTAAGATAACCAAGTCAGCTCATTTCAGAGTCAATGATACTCAGATCTCTTGACTCCCAGGTTAATATTCTTCCCAGTCAACAAATATTTTGTTCATCATCAATGAGTAACTGATTTCCTTTTCAGGTGCCTATAACAATAAAACTCTATTCCCTTCAGGTAGTATCAGCTTCCCTGTCAGTTCAACCTGCAACCAACACATGGTAAAATCCAATATTAACTTAAAAATCCACCCCCAGCCCCACCCCACCAACCTCCCCTCTCTCCCTAGAAAAGCCCTTACTTCTCTGGTTCTCCCTTATTCATGACCTCAAGAATCATCTATGTGCCAATGGTCCCCAAATATATGATGCTACCCAGCAAAAGCTTCTCTTTGGGGCTCAGGGTCTGCATATCTAACTGCAGGTGGGATGTGTCATGGATATTGCACAGGCACCTCACACCCAACACATCTAACACTAAGCTCATGCTACTGCCCCCAAAACTGCTCTTTCTCCCAGGTTCTCCATCTCAGTGAATGACATCAACTGCCCCCAGTTCCTGGAGCTAAAGTAAAGCATGAGTCATGCTCTACAATCTCCATCTCCCTCTCCCCAGTTTCAATGCATCTGTCTTGTTATTCTCACTCTTAAGTAACTCTTCAATCTAGATCTCCTGGAGGGGCCTCTGGACTACCCTAAGTAGTCCCCTACAAAGTCTAGATTACCGCAGTAGCCTCCTGACTGTCTCCCAGACATCAAACTTACTGCCCTTCCTCACCTCCCCACGAACCCAAAGTCCATTACCCATATTATGGCCAAAGAGGTCTTTCCTAAAACGTAGAACTTATTCCTAGCCTTGGAATTCTCCAGGAACTGCCCTTTGCCTGGAGGATAAAATCCAAGCTCCTGTGAAGTCCTACATGACTTTACTCCTGCCAACCTGATCAGCCCCATCCTTCATGTCTTTGTCACCTCACTGCTCCTCCAGTGACCCTCTAATCACACTGGCTTTCCATGGTTGCTTGAACAGACCTTGCTTCTTTCCATCCCACTATTCACACAGGCTTCCTGTTCTGTGAAGAAACCTCTCCCAGCACTCCCAACCCTAATCTTTATTCACCTTCCAAAGCTCAGCTCCAATTTCAGAAGACTGCCCCAACTGCCAAGTCAGGGGATGCTCTTGGTTCCTTACCTGATTTTACCTTCCTCTGGTGTGTGGCACATGAAGCATACCCTCTCCTTGAGACTCACCTTTCTTGTCTCACGTACCACCGGTCTTTCCAAAACATCTCTTACTATCTGGCCCTCCCTTTCAGTCCCTGCCACCCTCCCAGAGCCCACGTTCCTTCACCCACTCCTTAACTGGGTGTTCCCTGGAGCTCTGTGCTCAATCTTCCTTCCTCATCACTCAAGACACCATCACTGGCCTACTTCATGCCCTCCTGTGATAGCAACCACTTCCAGAATCTGAGGCTCCCAAACCTGCATCTTTCACTGGAGATTCCCATTTCCAGCAGTCTACTGAACAGCACCTCCATATCCTGCTGGAACACAAAGTCAACATCACCTCCCCACCACCACCACTGCCCCCAGGAACTTCAGCAAAGTTTCCCAGTTCCACTCCTGCCACTCCCTGGTCCACTAGAGTGTCCTGTGCCATTATGTTCTCTTGGCTGTCTGTCCATCTAGATCCTTATCTGAGTCATATCTATTCCAGCCACACTTGCCTTCTTCCTTTTTCCAAATTTTTATGTATTGCTATTTATTACTGGCTTAAACTGTAAGCTCAATAAAGTTAGAAACAGTGCCTTCCATCTTTTAACCCCATTTGCTGCCAAGCACATGATTGAAAAAAATTATTTCAATCTTACAGAAAAGATGCAATAATAGTCCAATGAACTCAGCAGTATACTTCACAAAAAATGATGACTATTTTGCCATGTTGGATTCTTCTTTCTCTACTGCATATTACAATTATTATAGCTGAATCATTTGTAATTTACAGACATCATGGCCTTTTACCCCTATATATCTCCTGAGAACAAGGATGTTCCTTTTCATATAGTTATCAAACTCAAGAAATTCAACATTGATTCCTTATTATTTGCCAGTTAGCCCAATAGTGTCCCTTAGAGCAACATTTAGTTGTCAGGGACCTTAAATCTATTTAATCTGGAACCATTTTTCAGCCTTTCTTTCTCTTCCATAACATCAATAATGAAATAAACTGCATGAGGCTCCTGCAGGGATGCACTGAGAACTGGCAAAGGTGCCAAAAATGATTAACATGCATCCGATCATGAGTAAACATCAAACATACCCAAATTCAGTGATGTTCTACAAACCAGCTGATCTGTCCTCCCTTCAAACACATCCATCTCCTTCCCACCTAAGGGACTTCAGCAGCTCTTGGTATTTCTAAGAATACTCTTTCCCAACACCATTCATGACTGTGAACATGATTCATGAGCACAGATGTCATTTCCTTAGAGAGCTGTCCATACCCATCCTACCCAAAGTAGCCCCTACCCTTCAACCCATTCAATTTCTATCCTGTTATCCTGTTTTATGCTCTTTCCAAAGACTTTACTACTATCTGAAATTATCTTGTTTATCTATTTGCTTACTTTTTATTGCCTATTTTCCCCACTAGAACATGACTTTTATGAAAATGAGACCTTATCTAAAACAGTGCCTGCTTTAGAATATGCATCCATTTCATAGTTGCCAAAGGAAAAAATGTCTGAATCTTGGTGCCCATCAGAATTCCTACGACTCAATAAATGTTTGTCAAATGGGTAATACAACATATGATTCAGTTATGCTGCAATTAATGGATCATATTTGTTCTAGTGTGCTAATGCTGCCAGAATGCAAAACACCAGAGATGGATTGGCTTTTATAAAAGGGGTTTATTTGGTTACACAGTTACAGTCTTAAGGCCATAAAGTTTCCAAGGTAACACATCAACAATCGGGGCCCTTCACTGGAGGATGGCCAATGGTGTCTGGAAAACCTCTGTTAGCTGGAAAGGCATGTGGCTAGTGTCTGCTCCAAGTTCTGGTTTCAAAATGGCTTTCTCCCAGGACGTTCCTCTCTAGGCTGCAGTTCCTCAAAAATGTCACTGGTAGTTGCACTTGGGGTATTTGTCTTCTCTCAGTTTCTCCAGAGCAAGAGTGCTTTCAATGGCCGTCTTCAAACTGTCTCTGTAAGCTGAAGCTCCTCTCTCAGTTCCAGTGCATTCAAAGTGTCCCTCTTGGCTGTAGCTCCTCTTCAAAACATCAGTCACAGCTGCACTGAGTTCCTTCTGTTATGTCAGCTCATTTATATAGTTCCACTGATCAAGGCCCACACTGAATGGGTGGGGCCACGACTCCATGGAAATATCCCATCAGAGTCATCACCCACAGCTGGATGGGGCGCATTCCAAAGAAACACTCAAAGAAATCTAACCAAAACTGATAACGTCTGCCCACACAAGATTACATCAAAGATAGTGGCTTTGGGGGACACAATACATTCAAACTGGCACAACATTTCTGCCTAAGTTTTCAATTTTGTTTACTCAAACTTTCACAAGATTTTGACATCAAGATCTCCTTTTTGGTATTCTCCACTACTATCCATTTCTTTTACCCTGATGAAGAAGTGATACAGGGAAAGGTGATAAATATAGTCAGGTGTTAAAATGGTTTCCCTTTGCACTGGCATTGAGGTTAGACTCTGATGACTTGAGTATGCTGAAAAATACATTTCTGTACAAAGTTAATAGGTAAGATTTAGGAGGCAACATGTAAGGGTAAATTCAGTTGAAGAAAAGGAAGTCATTTCAGTTTCTCAAAAATATAATTTGGATATTTACTTTTAAATGCAATATTTAAAATATTTTATTCAAGCAATATCTAAATGTGGAGGAATAGGAAACTTAATCAATGGCTGTGCTGGCACCAGTGAGTGAAACGATGCAGGCTGTGCTCCACCTCTGTGACGCCTTTGAACTTCTCTGCCTTGGATCAAAGCCTCCAAGGCCACAATTTCAAAGGAAAAAGTTGGAAGCAAAACAAAGGGGGAAAAGGGAAGCAAATAATTCCTGGCTTCAGCAAATGTTACTCCCCTTTTCAGTTAACTTTTATTTTTAAAAGTTGCCCTTGAAAATGAAGAAAAGTAAGTCTTTATAATTCATCAACTTAACTCAAATACAAACTAAGGAGCATTCACTATTGTTTGAAATAGACTACATATTACATTCAGAAACACCAAGTAAATACACACATAATCTTTTTAAAATATGCAAATAAAGACTCACTCTCTCTTTGGTGTTCAAAAAATTCTCTTCTACCTGTTCTTTGAATGCTTTATCCCAGTTTGCATTCTAAAGCCAGGTGGTCAGAAAATAGTTACCAAGAGAAATTAATGTTGACCTAATTGTTACCAAGAGACACCAACTCTTACCAAAAAAAAAAAAAAAAACTAAGAGAAAACATATGAGATTATAAAATTGGATGTGCAAATGAATTAACTGATCCATTGTATTTTTAAACTTTTCATTTTGACATTTTAAACTTACAGAAAAGTTGCAAAAACAGAACAGGGTATTTCTGTCTATCCTTTACCTACCATCCTCTGCTAACAATTTACACAACCAAGGCATTTTTATTAAAACCAGGAAATTAACATTGTTACACTAGTACCACCTAAACTACACACCTTATTCAAATCTCAACAGTTTTTCCACTAACATCCTTTTTCTGGTCCAGGAACCAATCCAGGATCCCACATTCCATGTAGTTGTCATGTCACCTTAGTCTCCCCTAATTCGTGACTTTTCGTCATCTTTTTTAATCATTCATGACATTGGCACTTTTGAAGAGTACTCGTCAATTCTTTTGTAGAATGCCCTTCAAGGTGGATTCGTCTAATGTTTTCTTGTGATTAGATTGCCATAATGTACTTTTAATGTTATAAAGATAATGCTCTTTTTTTTTTTTTCCATTTAAAGCCAGGGAAAAAAAGAAAACTACTTATCCAGTTCAATCCCTACCAAAGAGTATACCTTCTAAGATCTTGTCCATTTGATGATCTCATAGTCTAAAGATATTTATTCCCATGGGCAAAGGAAATAAATCATCTGTTAACTTTTACAGCCATAGCCCCAAAATTTCATTTTTTTCTTCTTCTTTGGAATCACTTAACCAAGTTTGCATTTTTAGCTCTTGTAATATTACCAGATTAATGTCTGCTTGATCTATCAAATATCAACAGAGGTATGTTAAAAATATCCTACTCTAATTGTGAACTTGACTATTTCATCTTACAGATTTTTGCTCCAGTCAATTTTCGTTTTGTGTATTTTGAGATCATGTTATTAGGGACATTCATATTTAGAATTGTTACAGCTTCCTGATAAGTGGAAATTATTATTCTGTAGTGACTCTCCTTACCTATAGTAAAGCTTTTTTGCCTTAAAAGTATTTTATATAATATTAGTATAGCTAATCAGCTTTCCTTAGTTGATTATTTGCCTGGTAAATCTTTTTATAAACTTTTGTTTCAACATTTCCATATCCTTTGTTTAGATACATTGTTCATAAATAGCATACAAGTGGATTTTTAAAAATCCAATTTGATGATTTTTGTCTTCTAAGGGACCATTTTGTCCACGTATATTTATTGTATTACTGATATACTTATGTTTCTTTCCACCATCATTTTGTGTTTTCCTTTTTCTCTGCTTTTCCTGTTTCTTTTTCTCTCTTTTCTGGCCTTTTTTTGGGGGTGGAGGGGGGTTGTGGCTTTTTCCTTTATTCATATGAAGACATGTTTTAGAACCATATCCTTTCTTAAATTTGATAAAAAGGAGGAGAGAGAGAGAGAAAGAGAGAGAGAGAGAGCCAAAAGAGGAAGAAAAGGGTTCTTTAAAAGGTACAAAGCATGAAATAAAAGGGAAGAGACTTGACCTCCTTCATAATGATCAGGACCAGCTCTAACTCCTTTGCTTTGAGCAATTTAGAGATGTTGATAGACTGCACTGCTAATTACATCTCCTTCTCATAATGATCCATCACACAGTCATTCTAATTCACCCTTTTTTTCAGAGAGTAAAGAAACTGGCCCATTGATGGTATCTACTGGAGCCATAATTTTGGTTCAGGGCCTCTAAGTGTATGAAAACAATGACAAAGCAAGCCGCCACAGGTTTATGTCCTTCCTTTCAGCCTCTGACCCCATACCTAAGCACTTTCCACTAAACTATTTTTACAGCTTTTTGCTAACTGGTGATACTACTTCATAATTCAGCAATGTTTCTTCAGCTCCCATATCTCACTTCAAATGCATGACAAAGTTATATTGTTTTCTTCAAAATCATATTTGCAAATTTCTTCAAACCATGTTTTCTCTCTCTGATGCTTGAGCTGTTCCACTTCAATTCACTTAATATTGCTCTTATTGCTAATCACATTTTTCTAGTCTAGTAAAGCTCTGTGGTCTGATTTGACTGTAGATTTGATTATAGGTGAACCCAGCTTAAGAAAAGTTCAGCATTAAATTTGGCTCATGAAGTTAAACACAGAATTACCATATGACCCAGCAATCCCACTTCTATCCAAAAGAAGTGAAACCAAGGATGGTGGTGGGTGGTAGTGGGGTCCACACCTGAAACCAGATCCAGAGGTGGATACTTAACACAAGCCAACCAGGGTTGTGTTAAGTGTGTGTGTGTGTGTGTGTGTGTGTGTGTGTGTCTGTCTGTCTGTCTGTCTCTCTGTCTCTCTGTCTCTCTGTCTTTCTGTTTAGCATATCTGAGACCTGAAAGTGTGTGTGTGTGTCTGTCTGTCTGTTTAGCATATCTGAGACCTGAAAGTCCCCAATACCAAAATGACTACTGGGAGTAAATGAGTATTGATCCCAAGACAAATGAGTTGTAACGTTTCTGGAGTGTTTGGCTGCGAAAAGGCCAGCCACTTGACTCAGGGCTGGCATCCATCCTACCATATCAGATTAGGAAGAGAATGCTTTAGTAGCTAAGTACAGTAAGTTAAATGAAGGAAATATTCGCTCCTTAGAGAGAAGGGCAGAGAAGGGGGCTGCAGGGGCAAGCACACTGTCTTTCAAATGTAACCAATTTAAACGGTAAGGGGAGGAGCACAGCTCACCTAAAATTCAAACACCCTTCGCAAACTCATCATTTCCTGTCTGTGATTTCCCAGAACTAGCAGCGGCCGACCATTCTAGCCCACTTCCAACGCAGGGACCTCTCTGCTATAATTCCACCTCCCCGTTCAAAAAGAAAAGTTGACTTCTGCCAAGACCAACAAGAGGCGCCCATGCCCGCCCTGGGAATCGTCCACCCCTGGGCCGGCCCCGGCCTTCCTAGGCTGGGTCCGATCTTTTGGGTGTTTAGACCGGGGCGGCGGCCCCCTCCCCGTGTGCGGCGGGCGCTGGGACAGTACCTCCGGTGCGGGCCGGCAGGCGCCGACAGCGGCGTCGCGGGTCGCGGTGAGGAGCCTGGAGCGGCAGGAGGAGCTGGAGGAGGAACCGGAGGCGCCCCCGCCGTCCCCGCTCATGCCGGCTGGAGCCCGCGGCGCCCGCACAGGAGCCTCCCGGGACACCGCGGGAAGAGCCGCGCGCGAGGAGAACCGGGAGCAGCGCGCGAGGAGCGGCGAGGCGTGAGCAGGCGGGTGCGGGGAGCCGGCAGCGGCGCAGGGAAGGCGAGGCGGGCTGTGCGCTGGGAGCCGCGTGCGGGGAGCCCGGCGGGCGCGGGGAGGCGGGTGCGGATCCCCGGACCCGAGTTGGGAGCCCGCCCGACGCGCGGAAGGCCAGGCGGGCGGCGCGCGGGGAGCTGGGGCTGGGAGCCGGAGCTCGCGGTGCGCAGCTTGGCGCCGTCTCCCGGGCAACGCGTCCTCACCCGCTAGTCCTCACCGGCTAGGCTGGGTAGTCCTGGAGGCGGTGGCACTCCCCGGAACCCGGCTGAGCCGCTACCAAGTGAGACTGCTAGGCCGCTTTCTGCCACCGAGACGGGCCCCGGGGCGCGCGGGATGGACTCTTATCCTCTCCAGGGTCTTCTCGGGCCAGGACCAGCAGCCTAGCGGCGAGTCCGCGAGGCTGGAGTTTGGGCCTCACGGTGGGAATCCACGGTGAGCGCAATTCCAGATCTGGTCCTTATTTCGGGGACGAGTGACAGTGAGTGGTAAACGTTAGCCGTGCCGAGCGCTGGAGGTGTAGGAGCCTGCTGACAATCGGTCGCTTCTGCAAGCTTCAGGGCCAGCTCCGTGGGCGCACAACCTGTGCACTTGACCAGGGCCCCGCGTTCAGAAGCGTCCTGCCCTTGGATTCATGTTCTGCTGTGTTCTTTGATGGGAGACAGAAAGGTTTATTACAACGCACTGGCTCACTCAGCGTGGGGGATGGCAAGGCCCAGCTCCTAGGGCAGGCCACAGGCTGGAAACTTTGGTAAAGGCAGTACTGAAAATGTTGAAGTCCTGAGTCTGAATTCCTTAGGGGAAGCTGTCAGACTGGAGTTGTTGATGTTGTCTTGAAGCAGAAATTCTTCTGATCCTGGAACCCTGAGTGCTTTCTTTTTAAGGCCTCCCACTGATTGGATGAGGCCTACCCACATTCTGGAGGGCCATGTCCTTTACTTAAGGTCAACTGATTGTAGCTGCTAGTCCCATATACGAAATATGTCCACAGTAAGGCCAGTATTTCACCAAACAAGTGGACATCATACCTAGCCAAACTGACACATAAAATCAACCATCACAGTGACAGAGGGAGGCTCAGGCCCAGACCATGAAATAAAGTACAGAGACGGTAACCTGCCTGGGGTTCCACAATTCAGTAGCAAAATCTGAAAACGGAACTTCAGTTACCTCACCTTAAAGCCCTTGGTAGACCCATGTGCTGTTCTAAACTCAAATAAAATTGGGGAAGTGGCAGCTTTTCTTGGATACCCTCCAGTCATCCTACATACCTCCACTGTCTCTCAGGAGTTCTTGGCCTTGACAAGGATTTTTGATTTTACAGGAACATTGCCACACGTACAATCCAAAATCATCTTAAAGCTCTCACTTGCAAAGACATTAAAAAAAAAAAAGTCCTTAACTGAATCTAAGGCTTTCTGAAATATCCTGTTAATTGTATATTTTGGAGTCCACATGCTTTCAAGTTGCAGTTTTTCCTTTTAGTGGAATCACTGCAAACTTGCTAAATTACCTGTGAAGGGAAAAACAAAAGTTGACGAAAACTCAAGTACTAGAAGAGAACCAACCTGAGAAAGCCCCTTTTTATCAACTCTACATCAATTGTTCTAGAATACTATTTCAGAAAGTCTAACTTCTGGTCACTCCAGTTAACCTTGTACCTCTTGTTCATGAGAACAAAAGATGTGAATTCTCAGTCATTAAATATTGGTGTTAAACAGATTTTTCTCCATGTAAAGCAATGTGCCTTTGTGGTAAATGGTGGCAGAAAAAGTGCTTGGCTTAGGTGCTACTTCTGTGCCTTCAAACTTTGTGGACTATCAAGACATGAGCCAACTGACTCTTCAAGGCAGTTCCAATGACAAGTCCAGGGAGTTGAGTGGGGGGGGGCTGTGAGGTCCAGGTGTGGTTTTAAGGTATACCCTGGAGCAGACCAGAATTTGGATCAGCTGGGACTATGATGGTACAACATTCCCGGCTGGAAGTGTGGGGAATTGAGGGTATGAATACAATTTAAGCAAGGCAGGAAAGTAAAACCACACAAAGCATATTACAGTACAGGGACAATGAGCAAAACTCCATGTGTGGGCAATATATTATGAACTATAGAACCTCAGTGCAGATTTCTATTTTTCTTTATAATGACAACAGAGACAGGAAGCTGCCAGCTTTGTGACCTTGTGCAAATCATATAACTGATTATTTATTGAAGAGTAATGATACTGTTCCTAATTAGATTAGGAACAGGCTGAGTTTGGGCCATGTTGTGTAGGAAATCCTAAAGTGGTCAAGTTTTTAAGAGCAACATAACGAATGCTGCACCCAAAGGATCGTAACTGGGCAGCAATGGGTAGACTATGTTGGAGAGGCATAGAGGGAAGGACTTCAGGTGAATGTCATAAAAAGCTGGGTGAAAGCTGGAGCAAAAGAAATGGAAATGGTGATAGAGAAGAGTGGAAAGATTTGGAGGTGTGATCAACCCAGAATCTGAGCTTACCAGCCAGGCTGAAAATCCAGTGAGGCCACAACAGACAGCAAGGAGAGAAAGCAGGTGATAACAGGAGAACAGAGTTCAGTCTGGGATGAATTTAGTCTTAGATGCTGATAGGAGAAGTCAAACATGTTGCAGTTTGGGACAAGAAACCCCAAGTACATCCAGCATAAGCCAGAATATCCAGCTCTGCTATGATATTAAATTTCATCCAGAAATATATTTATAAACCAGACTTGCTGAAATATATGTTAAATAAACATGATATATAAGACAAGATAAAATCACCATGTAAGTAGTTCTGGGAGGTGATGAGCTATACCATTCTGACCTGTGGCTTTCATTCTGTAGCTTTCATGTGGTGTCACAAGTTTATTACTGGTTTCCTCCATTTGTTTGTTAGCTTTATAAAATAAAAGTATTTTCTCATAGGAGCATTTGTAACACAATAACTTTCTCTAGTTGCGGCTTTTGACTTAGGTTTGAAAGCTTATTGATGAAACCACTTCTATGACATTTTAGTTGTCTAGAGAGTCTTTAAAAGAAAATGCTTAATGTAAATATTTTCCAGACTAACTGAACAGAATGTTGTCAGAGGCTGCAAACAACCACTTTAGTCATCTAACACAAGAATGTTTGGTGAAATGTAGATGCCTGGCAGCCTGGCATCTTCCACTGTTACCATATGTACCAAAGCATTTAAAGGTCTTTAGAGCCATTCCCAGAACTTTCTTAGATGGCTTTGATCCCTCTAATAAATGAGCCCCTCTTTAGTAATGATTTTAGTTTTATCAGTTCATCCTCAAATAATTCCTCTGTCCCTTATTTATTCTCTCTTGACACACAGCTAGTCATAAAACAATTTATCAATGTCACTTCAAAAGATCTTCATAAATTTGCATTTCATTTAATTTTAAGGTCTATTTTTCCTTCTCTCTTTTCCCCATACAAACAATTGTTTCCACCTAAAATAAATGTGATCCATTTTATAACTTTGCTATATGCTAAGCTTATAGAACTATGGAGAGCTTACTTTATGGAAAATAACCAAATCAAGCCTTTTGTTCCACCATTGTGGCAGTTTGGATATATGATGTCCCCCCCAAAAAAGCCATGATCTTTTAATCCAATCTCGTGGGATCTTTGGATTAGGATGTTTCCATGGAGATGTGACCCACCCAGCCATGGGTAATATCTTTGATTGGATTATTTCCATAGAGGTGTGGCCCCACTCATTCAGGGTGGGTCTTGATTGATTTACTGGAGTACTCTAAAAAGAGCCACACAGGCCCAGATGCTCGCTGCAGCTTAGATGTTTTGTAGATGGCCTTTGAAAGCAGACTTTTGCTAACGTCTTGTTCCAGAGAAGCTAAGAGAGGGCAAACACCCCAAGAGCAACATTTTGAAGAATGCACAGGATCTGAGAGAGGAGCTGAAACACAACTGGGGACAGCAGACACCAGCCATGTGCCTTCCCAGGAACAGAGGTTTACTGGACACCACTGGCCTTCCTTCAGTGAAGGTATTCTCGTGTTGAAGCCTTAATCTGGACATTTTCATGGTCTTCAGACTGTAACTTTGTAACCAAATAAATCCCCTTTATAAAAGCCAATCCATTTCTGGTGTTTTGCAATCTGGCAGCATTACCAAACCTGAGCAACCATTAAGATAAATTACAGATTTCTCTGTTTAAAAGCAAAACTCTTCTTATCAAACATGTAAAGTACATTTAAAAATAGTTTAACTGGGTAAATATAAGATTCCGAAAAACACCCACAATACACATATTTTATGGACCCATATGATCTTTCTTTGACTATAAATTCAATCCATTTTAATTCAATTTTAATCTGTGCTTCTTCAACTAGTCAAAATATTTGTTGTACATAATACCACCATCCTTTATGGCCTTACTGAAGCAATCTTTCAGTTGTAAAATTGCACGTTTAAAATAGCTTAATACTTTAGAGAGAACTTGGAGGGATTAATTGGGCAATCAGTATTAATATCTTCCTATACAATGGGAGAGAACACTTTTTGGCAAATGGCCTGAAGAAACCCCTCACTGTGTGTCCCATTATAGGAAAAGGGTCAACCCAGCAGGAGGTTTACAGAAAGTCTGGGGTGAAGCAAGAGCCCCAAGGGCCACCTTTGACTCTTCTTTCCTCCACCCCCTTGCAGCTATTTTTATTCCCAAAGTCTTTCCCTTTGGGGTTTCCCTAGAAGAGCTTGATTCAGGGATTCTTAAGGACATAGTGAACTAAGGAGGCTCTCAGGGTGGTACCTATTTGAAACTGTTAGGGATCCCAGAAGAGCCAAGATCTTTTAATCCAATATTGTTGAGTGGAAATGTTTGTTTCCATGGAGATGTGGCCCACTCAACTTTGGGTGAGAACTCTGATTAGATTATTTCCATGGAGGTGTGGCCCCACCCATTCAAGGTGGGTCTTGATTAGTTCACTGGACTACTTAAGAGAGCTCAAGAGCCAACACAGATGCCTGCTGACTCTTGAAGATGCAGACAGAAAGACATTTGGAGATGCTAAGCTAAGAGATAAAGCCCAGAGTTTGCCCCAGCGAAGCTAAGAGATGACTTCCAGATGCTTAGAGAGAAATGCCCTGGAAGAAAGAAGCAAGGACACACAGGAGCTGACAGAGAGGAGCAAAAACAGAAGCCCAGAGACATTTTGGAAAAAGCCATTTTGAAAGACAACCCAGGAGCAAAGGACCAGAAGATGCCAGCCATGTGCCTTTCCAGCTGACAGGTGTTCCGGACACCATCATCCTTCCTTCTGTGAAGGTATCCTCTTACTGATGCCTTAGTTTGGGCACTTCTATGGCCTTAGAACTGTAGATTTGTAACCTAATAATTCCCCTTTATAAAAGCCCATTCATTTCTGGTATTTTGCGTAATGGCAGCATTAGCAAACTGGAACACAGGGTAAAGGGGTTAAAGCAGGACTGGGAGAGAAATATGCTACTCAAGGAGATAGTCTCACCTGGTCTCACAGGGGCTGTGGACACATGTTGTCTCCATGGAGTTGGTCCCTCTTTGAGGCACCTCCATGTCAGTCAGTCGTTGGCAAGAGAAGGGTACAGCCCATGCTCACAGCATCTGAGGAGAAAGGGAGTAACCCAACTAAGGAAAGAGGTTTAAGGAAGAGCACCAAGTAAGTTTAACAAAGAATTACCACATGACCTGGCAATTCCACTCTCAGCTTTTATGCCCCAAAGAATTGAAAGCAGGAACTCGAACAGATATATGTACACTGATGTTCATAGCAGCATTATTCACAACAGCCAAAAGGTGGAAGCAACTCAAGTGACCATCGACAGATGACTGGATAAACAAAATTTAGTATATCCTTACAAGGGAATATTATTCCGCTATAAAATGGAATGAAGTTCTGACATAGCTACATGCTACAACATGGACAAACTTAAAAAGATAATGTTAAGTGATATAATCCAGACACAAAATGACAAATACCATGATCCCACTTAAATAAAATATCTAGAATAAGCAAATTCATAGAAACAGAAAGCAGATTAGAGGTTATCAGGGACTGGGGCTAGGAAATGGGGAGTTATTGTTTAATGGGTGCAGAGTTTCTGCTTGGAGTGATGAAAAAGTTTGGGTCATGGAAGATGATGATGGTAGCACAACTTTGTAAAAATAATTGATGCCACTCATCATGGGATGGAAAACATCTTCTTGACCAAAAGGGGGATGTGAAAGGAAATGAAATAAGCTTCAGTGGCAGAGAGATTCTAAAAGGAGCCAAGAGGTCACTCTGGTGGGCACTCTTATGCACAATATAGACAACCCTTTTTAGGTTCTAATGAATTGGAATAGCTAGCAGTAAACACCTGAAACTATCAAACTACAACCCAGAACCCTTGAATCTTGAAGATGATTGTATAAAAATGTAGCTTATGGAGGGTGACGATGTGATTGGGAAAGTCGTATGGACTACCCTCCCCTTTGTCCAGTGTATGGATGTTTGAGTAGAAAAATGAGGGGAAAAAAAAGCACCCAGTGTTCTTTTTTACTTTAATTGTTCTTTTTCACTTTAATTTTTATTCTTATTATTTTTTGTGTGTGTGGTAATGAAAATGTTCAAAAACTAATTTTGGTGATGAAGGCACAACTATATAATGGTACTGTAAACAACTGAATGTACACTTTGTATGACCGCATGGTACGTGATATGTCTCAATAAAATTTAATTTAAAAAAAAATGATGCCACTGAGTTGTACACTTGAAAATGGTTACAATGAAAAGGGCACCAAGATCTTCAACTACGCACCTCCATCTCAGAAGTAACTCTTCAGGGCATCCCTTCTTTCTCAGTTATTGCTATTACTGCCTTAGAATAGGTCTTAAAAGATCTTTTAAATCTGGGATTTTACACCAGCCTGCTTCTAACCCATCTTCAAGCCAACACCAAAATTACTTTTCTGAAACCCAAATCTGATCAGGTCATTCCCCTGTTCTAAAATGTTCAATGAAACCCAACTCCTTATACAAAAAAAAAAAAAAAAAAAAAAGGAACATCTTAACATTTAAGTAGCTATCATATGCCTGTTTTTTCATAATTTGCATAGTTAATTGTTTTTGCTCTTCAAGTTAACACCTCAGATATAAAAACTTAAGTCCAGAGAGGCAGCTTGCTCATATTCACACTCCACAAATGGCAGAACAGGTATTTCGAGAAGGTTCTCTTGGCCTCCAAATTCTCTTCTCTTTTTGCTATCAGTGTTATCTAGCAGTCAGTATTTCTCTAAAGTCGGACCCATCCATGCTACCTACCCTGTTTCCCTGCACAACCTGTGCTATAGTCCAGTCTGCAATGTACAATGGATCGGGTTGTCCACTGCACAAGACCACCACATCTGAGGGACAACACCTACTGCAAAGACTTTTTTTTTTATTTCTTTATATTTTTATTACACTTTTGTTTATTTTGAAATGGGCAATTTGTACATTATGATAACATTTTTCAACTGATGGAAGTAAAGTGTTAGATATATACCATCTGCTTTGATCTATAGAAGGAATGTTTGATAAATGAACAATATCTAAAACAACTTAGGCTTTTAAATAAGGAACTGGTTTTCTGACTGATGCGCTGATCTGTGCATATCTTTAAATTTTAAAAATACAGGTATACCTCATTTTATTGCACTTCACTTTATTGTACTTTGCAGATACTGCATTTTTTTACAAATTGAGGGTTTGTGGCAACCCTGCAACAAGCAAGTCGGTCAGCACGGATTTTCCAACAGCATGTGCTCTCTTCAAATCTCTATGTAACATTTTGGTAACTCTCGCAATACTTCAAACTTTTTCATTATTATTGTATCTGTTATGTTGATCTGTGATCTTTGATATTACTATTGTAATTGTTTGGGGGCAATAGAAACTATACCCATTTAAGATGGAGAACTTCATGGATAAACGTAGTGTGTGTTCTGTTCCACTTACCTGCCATTCCCGTCTCTCTCCCTCTCCTCGGGCTTCCCTATTCCCTGAGACATGACGAGATTGAAATTAGGCCAATTGTTAACCCTACAATGGCCTCTGAGTGTTCAAGTACAAGGAAGAGTCCCATGTCTCTCAATTTAAATCAAAAGCTAGAAATGGTTAAGTTTAGTGAGGAAGGCCTGTCACAAGTCAAGACAGGCTGAAAGTTAGGTCCCTTGTGCCAAACAATTAGCCAAATTGTGAATGCAAAGGAAAAGTTCTAGAAAGAGATGAGAAGTGCCACTCCAGTGAACACACAGATAAAAAAGTGAAACAGACTTATTGCTGATACGGAAAAAGTTTTAGTGGTCTGTAGAGATCAAACCAGCCACAACATTCCCTTAAGCCAAAGCCTACTCCAGAGCAAAGCCCTAACTCTCTTCAATTCTATGAAAGCTGAGAGAGGTAAAGAAGCTGCAGAAGAAAAGTCTGAAGCTAGCAGAGGTTTGAAGCTAGCTCATGAGGTTTAAGGAAGGAAGCCATCTCCACAACAAAATAGTGCAAGGTGAGGCAGCAAGTGCTGATGTAGAAGCTGCAGCAAGTTATTCAGTAGATTTAGCTAAGAAACAGCAATTGTCATTGTTCTCTTATTTTAAGAAACTGGCCACAACCACCTCAGCCTACTGCATCCACCACCCTGACAGTCACCACCATCAACATCCGGGCAAGACCTTCCACCAGCAAAAAGATTATGACTCGCCAAAGTTTCAGATGATGGTTAGCATTTTTTAGCAATAAAGCATTTTACGTTAAGACATGTACATTGTTTTTGTTTTAAGACATAATGCCATTACACACTTAATAGACTACAATCTAGTGTAAACATAATTTTTATAGGCACTGGGAAACCAAGAAGTTTGTGTGACTTGCTTTATTGAAGCGGTCTGGAACCCACAATATCGCTAAGGTATGCCCATACTCGGAACTTTGGAAGATCATAGGCTTAAATTATTTTTTTAACTATTCAGCTTACAAGAACAAATTTCTAAAGCATTTTCTTTACTTTTGGAAAACAAGAATTTTAGAAAGGGGCTGTAGGTAGTAACAAAGCAACAAAGAAGGTGCTTCACCTCCAAGAACTCTGAGAAATCAATTGGGCTCATGGGGTTAAACCAAAGCAGAGATGTACAAAACACCTTGTAAAGATACACTCTCTCTCAAGCCAACATAGTGCTATAATTTAAGTGAATATATTAGCATGTAAAAAGATAAAATATGGTAATCACAAGAAGGCTTATTCCATAATGGGACCCCAGGGAAAAGATTGTGAACCTCGAACATTAGTGTCTTGTCCATTGGATAACTTTATTTCTCTTCTAAATTAATAAATAAGCTTTCAGATTTTGAAAGATTAAGATTCCACCCTCAGTGGGCAGACAAATCACAAGCCACAGGCCTGAGGCCACAGAAGCCTCCCCAGGGTACTTCCCTTCCAGGCAGGATGTTGATCTATTTACAGGACATGTCCATGCAAGTCCCAGAGAACAGGAATTAAGCTGAAGCTGTAACTGCCTGAGTCAGGTTACTCCAGTTAACTTTAAGGGAGTGATAAAAAAAAAAAAAGAAACAACTAATGTGGTTTTTAGGGGTCTTTTGGAATTCTTGAAGAATCAATGTTAAAATTTTCTCAAAAAGAATAGGATAATTTGCCAGACATTCCATTAAGCTCAACATTCAAAAGCAAAAGTGGTTTCTAAATTAAGCAAAACCCCAGCTTCTTGGGGAATCTTTAAAATGCATTTATTATTTTGGAAAATCTTACAGCTTTGCATGAGGGAGTGTGCTCTGTTTCTGACCCCATTTTAGACATGCTTTAGATTTCTTTTAAAATTGTGCCAGCTTCCTTTCTACAAGCAACAGATACTTCTTGTCAATAAAAAGTTTTTAAGAGCAGAGACCGGTTCTCATGTGTGCTATTCTGCTCTCTGAGTTGGCTCTGACGTATGATGAAGGTCATCACCAGGGCCCTCAAACACATTTCAGTGATTTTTCTGATTCAGGCCAGATTTTACTAACAATTGAGATTTAGTCAGCTATATTTGTATAATTACATTTATATATAAAGAGATCCTCATCTATTCTTCACAGCAACATCATAAAAATAAGTTAGTCTAATTTTTTGGAAAGAGATTTTATCATTTGCTGATTCATCGATTCAACCTCAATTAAAATCCCCTATTTACAAGCTTACATCAGCGGCCATAAATTGACTTAGTCTATAAAACTTCCTCATAAAAAAAGAACGAGAAGGAAGTAAGTTACAGAAAGCTCAGCAATCGGCTATGATATTTTAAAGAAATGAATGCCTTGGGCTTCCCAAGGGCACATGTCTCTTGAAGTAGTTCCTAAAATTTGGATTATTAGATACAAGGACTGATTTAAGAGAGCAAGCTGCCTTTATCTCATTTGATAAATCAGCCACAATTACCTAATACCTGCTGGATATGGAGAACTGATGAGAATGCACAGGGAGTTAAGAAGAGGGTTAAAAGGTATTTCACTCTATCCTCAAGGATCTGCAAGTTAATGAGGGGTAATAAACAGACTAGATTTGCAAAAGAGAAAAAACCATGAAGCACAACCCCCAAAAAATTAGTCACAGAGAAATACTGCAAACATGTTAAGTACTGGCTGGAGTTAGGATGACACCTGATAAAAGGTTGCACAGGACTGTACTGGGGAGGTGAATCTTGGCAGAACTCTGAAAGATAAAACGAGAAAAAACAAGAATTTTCCTACTCCCAGAACATCATGCTTCAGAGATGGCCATTCTGTACCATATTTGTAAACAAAGCTCTCTGCATCTGTTCTGATACATCAGTGCTCACACAGAGTCACAGAAACACAGATGTAAATGCAGCTAAAATGCCCAAGGCAGAAACAACAAATCCAGAGCCCAGGCTTATGTTTTCCAATTTTTGTATCATGATAATATGTGGGGTAGAGACTGGCTGGCTGCTCATCAAACTCTTGTTGGGTGAGGCTTTGAAATCTGTCCTTTGGCCTAAGGGTGGAAGTGAAATTTGCCACTTCTAAATCCGGCCCATAGAAACTTCCTGTATGACTCTGTCTTCTCTCTCTTCCTTCATCTTCTAGCTGATTCCAGGAAGGCTTTGGAAGTGGGATATTCAAGCTGAAAGTGCCTCAATCAGCCTAGTCCTTGAATACATATAGCTGCTAACCCCACAACTTCCCACACATGTCCCTGCCACTTATACTTAGCATGAATAAATTCTATTCTGGTAAGCCACTGAGCTTTGTGGGTTTATCTGTTACAGCAGCTAGCACAACCTTAACTACACAACATATACTGTTTAAAACAAAGAAAGCCAAAGCAAAAAAAAAAAAAAAAAAAGGATATACATGTGATCCTGCAGGATTTTGTTTGAGAATGTTAGAAACTTATGAAAACTGCATACAAACAAGATATATTATAAATTCATTTTAATTTTTAAAAGTAAAAGAATAAAACTGACTTGTATAGTGAGTATAACTAAAACTATCCATCCATGTAGATACAGCTGGAAGAAAACATGAAGTAATTAAGTTATATGAGGGACATTTTTTTTCTTCACTGGGCCAGACTTCTAATATAACTAGCCCAGGAAGCTGTGGGACCAGAAAAGCTTCTGTCTGGAGGGACAGTAAGACCCTCCATTCATCAAATAAGAAGTTTTTGAGTGTACAGCTTCCCAGCAAGAAATTTCCCTCCTTTTTTCCTGTGTAACACTTTCTTACAGTAAGTTTTATGGAAGCAGATATAAAAAATAGGAAATTTTGGCACCACTCAGTTTAAAGTTGGGATTGAGAACATGGCTCTAACCCAAACTGTTCCTGGCAGCCCTGGAACCTGGAAAATCCCTAAACAAAATCCCAGCAGTTTGGGAAACATACTCTGAAAGCTGCTATTTACATTAATGCAATCTCAAAATTGGAGGGATGGTCACACAAACATCCTTACTTACACTGGCTTTATCATGTACCTACCAGTTGACCTGTACTTTCAGACACTATTTAAATTTCCAACCAGTGTAACCACGTAGGTAAGAAATCCCATGTTTCTTTAAAATATGTTTTTTGCATTCCTCTCTTCCTCTTTCTCCACCATTGGCCTAGTTCAGTAACCTACAACATAACTCCTTTGCCTCAGTTTCCCCCCACCCTCCCAATCCATCCTGCTTGCATTCTCTCAGAGTCTTTCTTCTGTCTAGCAGCAAGAGGGACCTTCATGGATATAAATCAAATCTGGTCACTTTTTTGCTCAAAAACCCCCACCAGCTGCCCATCACACTTGGAACACAAATCCAAAGTCCTCACACTGGTCCCCAAGACCCTGCATGACCTGGCCTCTTATTTCCTTCTGATCCCATCTCCAGTGGCTCTCCCAGGGCTCAGTCCACACTGGCCTCCATGCTCGTCCCCAAACATGGTGAGCACCTCCCACCCCGGGGCCTTTACACTCCGGGTTGCAGCTGCCTGGAGCTCTCACTTCCCAGATAGCTGTGGAGCTCCCTCGTGAATTTCATTCAGGTCACTGGTCAACCCAGACCTGCTCAGAGTGACTTTTCCTGACCTCTCTATACAAAATAGCCTCTTCTCCCTCCATCCTCCCACCCGGAACTCACCGTGTCTTGACATTAAATCATATATGTATTTATTTGTTTGTTTCCCCTCAATAGATTGTAAACTCCTTAGGAGTGGGGATTCTTATTTGGTTCATTGCTAAATCCCCAGTTCCTAAAACAGTATCAACCATATATTTGTTGCTCAATAAAGAATTGTATAAATGAAAAAATGAATGAATTCACTGGAGAATTTGTAGCAACTATTACCCTTTCCAGTTCAAAACCTTTCAAGCCATGACATCATCAGTCCTCAACTTCTTATTACAGCCTATTTCCCTATTCAGAGTCTTATGCATATTGATACATGCAACAACATCAATAAATCTCAAAGCATTAGGCTGAGTGAAAGAAGCTAATCACAAATGTTACTTAGTGTATGATTCCACTTATAAGACATTCTTGAAAAGACACAACTGTAGGGACAGTGCTGGACAGGGGTTATGGGTAGGGAGAGGGGTGACTATAAAGGAATAACACAAGGGAGTTTTGGGGAGGGTGATGGAGCTATTCTGTATACTGATTATAGTGGAGTTACATGAATCTATAAAACTGTATAGACAGAAAAGAAAATAGTCACATTTACTGTATAAGCATTTAAAAATAAAATTTAAAAATTAATCCCAGCAGCAACCACTTCAGCAAATACACACGGGGATGCCAACGCCCGGAAATATGAATTCTACAGAAATGGAAGCATTTAAGAGACAGTGGATGCTGATGCCAACAGATTCTCCTAAGAGACCTTGGACTGAAGTGGGCTGTCACAGGATGGTTTTACAGCACCAGGGGCCATGCCCGGAGTTCTTCTTCAGCAGCTGATGCCAACAGCACAAGAAC
The DNA here is from genome assembly GCF_015220235.1 of Choloepus didactylus. Classification (NCBI taxonomy): domain Eukaryota; kingdom Metazoa; phylum Chordata; class Mammalia; order Pilosa; family Megalonychidae; genus Choloepus; species Choloepus didactylus. The sequence continues at coordinate 3,633,821 of NC_051308.1, read as the reverse complement.
TTCCAGGAAGATGGTGGAGTAGGTGAGGCAGAACAGGCTTCTCCTCTGTGAAAGAAACTAGAGAAAGGGACCAGAGGACACTCAGGATCGCATTTTTGGGGTGTGACCCACCATAGAGGGTCCCCCACAGTACCTGAGTGGACATCAGTAAGAACACAAGACAGCAGTTCTAGGGATGCAGGGAATGTGCTCCCACAGGACCACCTCCCAGCCAGCAGCAAAACACTGACACCAGGCAAGGGAGTGAGCAGCAGCTCTCCACTCCCGTCCACCTACATCGGCAGTTAGCTGGGGAGGTGATCCTCCACAGTCAGGTAGCAGGGAGCTCCTGTGGGGGAACCGGGCAAGCACTGTTTGCTCTCCCCCCATGGAAGAATGAGGGCGGGGGATGCAGTGGCAAGAAACAGGGAAGGGAGAGGCGCCATATTGACTATCAGGAGCCCCTCCCACACCCCAGAGACTCACAGGCACAAGGCAGGCAGGGAGCGGCCAGGCAGGGCCCATATTTCAGCTGCCGGGTGCCCTTGACTGGACTCCCTGCCTGCCTGCTCAGAGCCTACATCGCAGACCCAGGATAGGCAGCTCCCAGTGCACATGGAGAACCCGTGCACTGACTGGTTCCCCACCTAGTTTGGACTCCACCCACTTCACAGGAGAAGTTGGGGGCGGGGGGAAGACCTACTTGAGATGCCACCTGCTGGTAGGTTAGGGAAACTGCACTCCAGCAAGCTGTACCTCAAGAGCACCACCTGCTGGTAGGATTGGGAAACTGCACTCCAGCAAGCTGTAGCTTTACCGAATTATATATAAATGCTCAAATAATCCTGCATTTCCCCAAATAACCTTATCAAGACAAGAAAATTCCCAGAAGCCAACAGAAAATTACAAAGCACTTGAAGAATCTGAAAGATATGGACAAAACAAATGAACAAATTAAAAAGCCAGAAGTGACACAAAATTTGGAGCAATTAATTAAAGAAGTACAAATCTCCAAAACAACTTCAACGAGATGGCTAAAGGCATAAAGGAAATCAAGAAGACTCTACAAGAGCATAAAGAAGAATTTGAAAGAGTAAATAAATAGCAGACCTTATGGAAATAAAACACACTGTGGATCAAGTTAAAAATATACTAAAGACACACAAGAGCAGATTTGAAGAGGCAGAAGAAAGGATAAGTGAACCTGAGGATAGAGTAATTGAATGTGAGAACACAAAAGAACAAATGGGAAAAAAATCAAAAAATTTGAAATGGATCTCAGAGAAATGATGGGTAGTATGAAGTGAACAAATATAAGAATCACTGGTGTCCCAGAAGGAGAAGAGAAGGGTAAAGGGCTAAGAAGAGTGTCCCAAGAAATAGTCAGGGAAAACATCGCAACCCTTCTAAATGACATACATATGCAAATCAAAGATGCCCAATGAACCCCAAATAGACTAAACCCCAATAAAACTACATATACTGATTAGATTGTCAAATGCTGAAGATAAAGAAAAATTTCTGAAAGCAGCAAGAGAGAAGTGATTCACTACATACAAGGGAAACAACATAAGACTAAGTACTGACTACTCAGTGGACACCATGGAGGCAAGAAGGCAGTGATATAACATATTTAAGATTCTTAAAAAGAAAAATTGCCAGCAAAGAATTCTTTATTCAGCAAAGTCCTCCTTCAAAATTGAGGGAGAGTTTAAAATTTTCACAAACAAATGCTGAGAGAATTTGTTAACAGGAGACCTGCTCTGCAAGAAATACTAAAGGGAGCTCTACCAGCTAAGGAAAAAAAGAAAGGAGAGAGAGGTCTGGAGAAGAGAACAGAACTGAAAAGTATTAGTAAGGGCAATTTAAAAGGAAAAAAAAAGAGAGAGAGGGAAAAAAATTGATTTCTAACAACTAGATTGATCTAACAACTAAAAACCAAAGGATAAGATGGCTGATTCAAGAACTCCCTTCACTGTAATAACTTTGAATGTGAATGGATTAAACTCTCCAAGTAAAAGATACAGATGGGTAGAATGGATTAAAAAATATGACCCATTGATATGCTGTTTACAAGAGACTCATCTTAGACCCTGTGACACAAAGAGACTAAAAGTGAAAAGGATGGAAAAAAAATATTCTACGCAAACTGCAACCAAAAGAAAGCTGGGGTAGCTATACTAAAATCAGAAAAAATAGAGTTTAAATGCAAAGATGTCATAAGAGGCAAAGAAGGACACTATATATTAATAAACAGGTCAACTCACCATGAAGAAATAACAGTCATAAATGTTTATGCACCCAATCAAAGAGCTCGAAAATACATGAGACAAACATTGGCTAAACTGAAGGGAGCAATAGACATGTCTACAACAGTAGTGGGAGACTTCAATAAACCACTCTCTTCTATAAATAGAACAATTAGAGGAACAATAAGGAAAATGAGAACCTAAACAATATGATAAATGAACTAGACTTAACAGACATATATAGATCATTATATTCCAAAGCACCAGGGTATACATTCTTCTCTAGTGCCCATGGAACATTCTCCAGGATAGATCATAGGCTGTGGCACAAAACAAGTCTTAATAAATTTTAAAATACTGAAATTATTCAAAGCACATTCTCTGGCCATAATAAAATGCAACTAGAAACCAATAACCACCAAAGAACAAGAGCTTTCACAAATACGTAGAGGTTAAACAGCACACTCTTAAACAACCAGTGGGTCAAAAAAGAAATTGCAAGAGAAATTGGTAAATATCTAGAGATGAATGAAAATGAGAGCACAGCATAGCAAAACCTGTGGGATGCAGCAAAGGCAATGCTGGGAGGGAAATTTATAGCTCTAAATGAGTATATCAAAAAGCAAGGAAATGCTAAAACCAAAGACCTAACTGAACAACTGAAGAACCTGGAGAATGATCAGCAAACTAACCCTAATGCAAGTAGAAGAAAAGAAATAATGAAGAGCAAAGCAGAAATAAATGAGCTGGAGAACAACAATAACAAAAAAATTAGAATAAATGAAACCAAAAGTTGGTTCTTTGAGAAGATCAACAAGATTGACAGACCCTTAGCTAGACTGATGAAGTCAAAAAGAGAGAAGACCCAAATAAACAGAGTCAGAAATGAGAAGGGGATAATTACTACAGATTCTGAAGAAATTTAAAAAAAAAAAAAATCATAAGAGGATACTATGAACAACTGTATGCCAAAAAGCTAGACACTTTAGAGGAAGTGGACAATTTCCTAGAAACACATGAACAACCTAGACTGACCCAAGAAGAAACAGACCTCAACAAACCAATCACAAGCAAAGAGATCCAATCAGTCAGCAAAAAACTACCTACAAATAAAAGCCCATAGCCAGATGGCTTCACAGGAAATTTTACCAAACTTTCCAAAAGAATTAATATCAATCCTGCTCAAACTCTTTCAAAAAATTAAAGAAAAAGGAACACTACCTAGCTCATTTTATGAAGCTAATATCACTCTGATACCAAAACCAGGTAAAGATACTACAAAAAAAGGAACACTATAGGACAATCTCCCAAATGAATATAGGGAGATTGTCCTATAGTGCAAATTGAATCCAAAGGCATAGTAAAAGAATTCACACCACAACCAAGTGGGGTTCTTTCCTGGCAGGCAAGGATGGTTCAACATAATAAAATCAATTAATGTAATTCAACACATTAACAAATCAAAAGGGAAAAATCAAATTATCATCTTGATAGATGCTAAAAAGCATTTGACAAAATTCAACATTCCTTTTGATAAAAACACTTCAAAAGATAGGAATTGAGGGATCCTTCCTCAATATGATAAAGGGCATATATGAAAACCCACAGCTAGCATAGTACTCAATGGGGAAAGACTGAAAGCCTTCCCTTTAAGATCAGGAACGAGACAAGGATGCCCGCTGTCAACCTCTATTATTCAACATTGTGCTAGAAGTTCTAGCCAGAGCAATTTGCCAAAACAAAGACATAAAGGTATCCAAGTTGGAAAGGAAGAAGGAAAACTGTCATTATTTGTAGATGATATGATCTTATACTTAGAAAATCCTGATACTTCAACAACAAAGTTACTTGAGCTAATAAAAAAATTCAGCAGAGTGACGGAATATAAGATTAATGCACATAAGTCAGTAATATTCCTATACACTAGTAATGACCTAACTGCAGAGGCAATAAAAACAAAATTCCACTCACAATAGCAATGAAAAATATTGAGTACCTAGGAATAAACCTTATTTATCTTTTTTTTTCTTTTGTTGCTTGTGCTTTGAGTTTAAAGCCTAGGAAACTACTGCTTAATACTAAGTCCTGAAGATGCCTCCCTACATTTTCTTTTAAGAGTTTGATGATTCTGGTTCTTATATTTAGGTCTTTGATCCATTTTGAGTTGATTTTTGAATATGGTGTTAGGTAGGGGTCCCCCTTCATTCCTTTGCTAATGGAGATACAGTTTTCCCAGCATCATTTGTTGAAAAGACTTCTCATTCCCAATTCAGAGGTCTTTGCCTTCTTGTCAAAAATCATTTAGTCATAAATGTGAGGGTTGATTTCTGAGTTCTCAATTCAATTGCTTTGGTTTATGTGTCTCTTCTTCTGCCAGAACCATGGTGTTTTGTTTACTGTGGCTTTGCAGTAAGTTTTAAGATCGGGAAGTGTGAGTCCTGAGACTTCATTCTTTTTCAAGGAGACTTTGGCTATCAATGGACATTTGAGCCATGAGATTTTGTGGGTGATAAGAAATATTGTGTTATTGATATGTTGATGACTTAGTGGAAGAGAAAGAACAAATACCACTTTTATGTTTTAAAATAATGATCTGCAATGGGACAGGAAGAGGATTATTTGTGCCCATCATCAGACCAGCATCAGTGGGCACGTATGATTTCACAGATTGTTACAACAGCTTGAACAACATACTGAGAGGGGAGTCTTCTCTCAGAATGCTTATGTGGAGGGTTGTGCATCAGCAAACCCAGTATTGGAAAAGAGGGCTGGGCACTTCTCACGTTTCAGGCCACCAAGCAGTTGGAAATCAGTAAGTAGTCATTTTGAAGGGAAATTGTTTTTGTGAACAGATGGAAGTGATTTTGATGAGGGCAAACTGGCTGATTCTTCCTGCCAAAGGGATGATTAGAAATTGTGTTTTGCTGTCTTGGTGAGATCCAAAATTCTGTTCATATAAATTATTTCAATCCTTTCTTAATGAAAATCTCTACTACTTTTTTTTTTTTCTCTGCATTGGAAGATTGGCTGATTACTATTGTGATTCCATAAGAAGATGATTCCAACTTCCATATTGGACAGGTTATTTGTATCTTTAATAAATAAAGGTTTAACTTTGTGCTTCAATAGACTTTATCATGAAACTAAAACAACAACCTATACAATGGGAGAAAATACTTGGAAACCACATATCCAATAAAAGTTTAATATCCTGAATATATAAAGAAATCCTTCAACTCAACAACAAAAAGAATATCAACCCAATTTAAAAATGGGCAAAAGACTTGAATAGACATTTCTCCAAAGAAGATATACAAAACACCAGAAAGCACATAAAAAGATGCTCAACAGCATTAGCAATTAGGGAATGCAAATCAAAACCACAATGCGATACCATTTCATGTTCACTAGAATAGCTACTATTAAAAAAAAAAATTACAAGTGTTGGAGAGGATTTGGAGAAATAGGAACACTCATTCAGTGCTGGTGGCAATGTAAAATGGTGTAGCCAACCGTGAAGACAGTTTGGTGGTTCCTCAGAAAGTTAAAAATAGGATTACCAAGTGATCTGGCAATTGCACTTCTAGGTATGTACCCATAAGAAATGAAAGCAGAGACTCAGATATTTACACACCAATGTTCATAGAGGCATTTATGCACAATTGCCAAAAGAAGGAAGCAACCCAAGTGTCTATCAACCAATAAATGGATAAACAAAATATGGTATATACACACAATGTAGTATTATTCAGCCGTAAAATGGAATGAAGTTCTGATCCATACAACAATGTGTATTAATATTGAAGACATCATGTTGAGTGAAATCAGCCAAATGCAAAAGAACAAATATTGTATGAACTATCAAACTCTTAGAAGAAAATGTAGGGAGGCATCTTCAGGACTTAGTATTAAGCAGTAGTTTCCTAGACTTTAAACTGATTTGAAATAATTAGAATAAGCAAATTCGTGGCAATAGAATCTAGAATATAGGTTACCAGGGGATGGGATGTAGGTAGGGGAAAAGAATTTCCATTGATGGCATAGCTTCTCATTTAAAAAAAAAAATTTTGATTACATGGCTACAAAATATGCTAAAAGCATAGTTACCTTATATGTAAAGCCATAAATTGACTTTTGGAGTCCAGCAGATCTGAGTTTAAATTTGGTTATCATTGACTAGCCAAGAGGCATTGTGCTAATTACTTGAAGTTTCTGAGGCTTGGTTTCCTTAAGCATATAATGGAATAAAAATATTTGCCTCCAGGGTTTTTATGAGATATCATGCCACATTATAAGTAAAGCACTTGGCACTGTACCTAGTACCTCATAATTGATAAGTATTCTGATTATAATGTATCTGTATGTGCTTGATATCCACTGATAATCAATAACCATCTTAAAAATTGAGAACATACATGGAAGAAATTTTTGTGAATTTTGCTTCTTACGTTATAGTTTAAAGAGCTCTTCCAGAGCTCTCATTTTCAGAATCTTTAAATTATTTTAAGATAATACCGTTAAACAGGGAAAAAAAATTCCAAATACTTTTTCACCGGTTTTTAAAAATCTCCTAATGATGAGGTTAAGAATGACTCAATCCATGTACACATGTGAAATCTTTTGTTTCTTTTAAGGATCCCTTGAAGGCATTAAGTTGCACAAGAGAAGATTAGTAATAAGTGCGGTTTGAGATGCGGAAAAAAAATACACTATAATGTGTCTCCTTTTTTGCCTCAAACAACATAAACTCAATCATGCCTTTTACCAACTTTGTTGAAGGAAAGAAGGAAAATTGAGGGGAAAGGAGAAAAAAATAAGAGCAGATGTTCTTACCTGTTTTTGTGCAGTGGACCCGTTCTCCAAAAAATGTTTACATGGCCTAAATTATAAAGAGGAAAATTTACACTGAAATAGTTATCAAAACATTAAAAATATAAATTTGTAATAAAGTTATATATTGCATGTGCTTATTTATTGTAACATTAAATAACAAGATCTAACACTGGGTATAACTTATAATTTTGAGATAGTGGGGAAACAATATTTTAAGATGGCTGAAAATAATAGTAATGTAATATAAGAAGAAACGTGATTTGTACTGGCAACAAAGGCACAGGTCCTGCTAATTCTGCTGAAGTTTGTGGCCCATCTACAGAATGGAAGGAATTGCTAAATTTCCATTAGAGGTTAATGAAAATAAAGACAAAAATGTTTTCCCACTCATGTTTACAGGCCACCTGGATTTTATCTGCTGGTCTCCCTGGATACCAGTGCAAAAATTCCTGAGTTAGAGGGTTACAAGCCCAATTTGTATTTTTTAAAATCTAAGAGAGAATTGAAATATCCATTCCTTTAAATCTTCTCAATCACGGTAAAAATTAGTTTGCTGTATTGTAATTATCGAATTGAGAGAACACATAAAATATTGCTTCTTTCCTTTAGTTTCTTGTGTGCAATGTCCAAGCCAATATTAAGCAAATGGAAAGGAATTATTTTTATTTTCTTACAAAGTTTTTTTCTAGTGTGACTTTTCTACATTGTTTACAAAATTTTATTTCTTGTTTTTCTACCTTTTCTGAATTTTTAATATTTTAAAATTCACCCATTTTAGGATATACTTCTATGTTTTAAACCACTGTGATACTATGTTGCAAGAATTACAAATATACCTAAAAATCAAGCCAATAAATCAATGAGGACCCAATTTTTTTTTTCATTGATCTTACAGGGTGTTACTGTGGTAGACGCTAGAATCCTAGCTCCAATGCAATGATTTTAAAGTTGAAACCACAAGAATGTGCACAGTGAACAATGATAATTATGCTCTGCCAGTTTTTCTAGCTGAAATCCCTATATAAATAGTACAGACGAAAAATCTGGTCACTTTACTGTGCTAAAGGATCTCCCCCTTGTGCCTAAACTTTGTATTATTCTCAAGCAGGGTTGAAAGATATCAGCATGATTTATGGTATTGATTAAAAAAAAAGGTAAGGAGAAAAGCAATGCCCTTTCCCATATAAAACAATTACTCAATATTGAGGATTTGGGGTTGTAAGTCTGATGCAAACAATATTCCAGGAAGACTGGGATAATTGGGTGGCTTCAAATAATTAGTGGTACCTGAATCTTAATAGGTATTAATCATATGAAGACATTCATTTCAGTCTTTTTCATAATAGCAAAATTTTCAAACAATCTATACGACAAAAGAAAATATGATATAGCCATATGATGAAATGTTTGCAGCCTTTTAAAAAAATCACATTTTTGAAGAATTTTTCACAAAAGATCACAATAAAATACTGAAGGAATAAACAGTATTCAAAGATGCACATGTTCATTGGAAATTCCAATTAAATACATTTCTTTTTTGATTCAACAAATTCTAATTGAGCTCCTAATGTATGTAAGGCTTTCTGGAAGAACAATGTCACCCTTCAGAACTCAATTTAAATAGCACCACCTCTGAGGTTTAAGGAATTATTTCAAATTCTGGAATTCATCATCCGTCAATCAGTCATTTGCTAAACACTCACCCTGTGCTCAACAGCGTGCAAGGCAAATACACAGAAGAAAGCTCAGTCAGTGTCTGCCCCAAGAAATGTGCAACTAGTGGGATCCACACTTTAGAAGGTCTCTTACATGAACTGTTTTTCCCTTTTATTTTTGGAAGATCTGAATATGAGAGTGAAATTTAAAGGGGGGAAATATGACACAAAGAAAGACAGAAATGAGTGGGACGCGAATGGTGGTCTCTGAAATAAAGGCTCAAAGGATGCCAACAGGTGCTCCTAAAGCAGAAGTACTTCCCATCTCTAATTTAGAAAGGAAGGAAGATAGGGTTTTGTGGAATATCCAGGTTGCCACTAGGGGATGCCAGAATACTGATATCTCTCACTATGACTCCAACTTCCCCAGGGTAGTCTGGGGTTGGAAATTGAATGTAGTTCAAGTTGACTAGAAATAACGTCTCCTTTTCCAGTATATTTGGGAGAATGTGACTTAGATCACACATTTAATGGGAGACTGCAAACTTTAAATCATATTTATGAGCCCCAGGCGATCAGATCACATTGCTATTCCAGGGGAAAAAAAAAGTCTTCTAGCGCTCCAGCAGGAAGTAAGTAGCAAACCAGAAAAAAAAATTTATAAAAGTAAAATAACAACAGCAAAAACTTCAGGAGGTGGAAAAGCACTTCACATTTTTTTTTAACTTTAAACAGTATGATGTTGCTTTTTCTATTTACAATTTTTTTTAAATGTCTATACATAGAGGAAACCCACACATATATACATCAAAATGTTAAACCTTAACAGAGGTATCCAGAGGTGGTGTGATTTTGTTGTTACTGTTTTTCCCGTTTTTTTTTCCCCTCTGGTTTATGAATTTTGTACAATTTGAAGATATCACTTATTGCTTACCATAAGTGTCAGGCATTACAGTAGCACTTTACCTAGGTAAAAAGACATGCATGTGTGCAAGCATTCAAAATCTCTCCTTCTTCATCCCCTATCTAGTCAAAAAAGGAGAGAATAGAGAAGAAAGAAGAGAAGAAAAGTTGGAAAATGGGTGGGAAAGGGAATTTTCATAACTATGACTATAAATTGTGTTTGGGATCCCTGAGATTTGCTAGAAATGAAAGTATAGGGTTTGAACACCTTAGGATACTGCTTTTTGAGGCTGGTGGGTATTTCTTTTATAAAGACACAACTTTGAGATGGAACAGTATGGGTTCTGGCTTTATAATGCTTCACAAACTTCATTGCATTTTTTTTCCCCACAGCATTTTTTTTTAATTTTATTTTGAAATAAATTCAAATTTATAGGAACAGTTGCAAAAACAATACAAACCCCATACACAGAACTCCAGCATACCCCAACCCCCCTCCCCCGATACTGCAATCCACCAATTTTAACATCCTGTCACACCACCATTTCTTTCTTTCCCTCCCTCTCTCCCTGCCTCCCTCCTTCCCTATCATCCATCATCTATTGCTCTGTCCTCTGAACATATGACAGTAAGCTGCACACATCTCTGAACAAACAATATAATTCACATATACATTTCCCATGAACAAGAACATTCTTTTATGCAATCCCATTAAGCACAGCTAAGAAGTTCAAGAAATTCAACACTGATACAAAGCTTACATTCTATATTCCCTTTTTTTTTTTCTTATGTCCCATCCATGTCCCTTTGAGCCTCCTCTACTCCATCCTCAGATCCCATCCAGGATCATCCTTGGCATTTAATTGTCTTCTGTTTAGACTGTCTTTTTTTTTCAAATGTGGAAACATATATACAGCCTAAATCTTTCCATTCCACGCCCTCCCTAGCAGTCCATTAGTGGGATTAATCACATTTAGAATGTTGCAATGCTATCACCTTCCCACCATCCATTACTAGAAATTTCCTTTCACCCCAAACAGAAACCCTACACTCATTTCTTAACTCCCCATTGCCCCTTCCCCCACTTCTCGTAACCCATACTCTACTGTTCATCTCTATGGTCATATTCTCTGATACTTTCTTTGTGTTTACCATGGGGCTTAAATTTAACCTCTTAAATCTATAACAATCTTATTTTCCTTTGATACCAGCTTAAGTTCAATAGGACACATAAACTATGTTCCTATACTCCGTCATTCCCCCACCTTTATGTAGTTCTTGTCAAAATTAGATATTTTACACTGAGTCCAAAACCACTGATTTATCATTACGGTTTACGTATTTTAGATCCTGTAAGAAGTAAATAGTGGAGTTACAAATCAAAAATACAGTAGTATGGTATTTATATTTACCATGTTTATCTTCACTGGAAATCTTTATTTCTTCATGTAGTTTCAGTCAATTGTTTAGTGTCCCTTCCTTTCAGCCTGCTCAACTCCCTTTAGCATTTCTTATACGACTGATCTACTGGTAATGGAGTCCCTCAGCTTTCGATTATCTGGGAATGTTTTCATCTCCCCCTCAATTTTACCCTCCAGGTGTCTGTGAATTCTCCAAGTCTCTGATGGTTATTGACTTCTATTTGTATTCCATTGTGGTCGGAGAATGTGCTTTGAACAAATGCAATTTTTTTTTTTTTAATTTATCGAGGCTTGTTTTATGTCCCAGCATACAGTCCATTCTGGAGAAAGATCTGTGATCACTAGAGAAGAATGTGTGTCCCGGTGACCTGGGATGTAATGTTCTATATATGTCTGTTAAAATTCTCTATATCTCTCTCTCCTTTCTTTGTTTCTCTGTCGGTATGGCTTCCTTTAGTATCTGAAGTAGGGCAGGTCTTTTATTAGCAAAATCTCTCAGCATTTATTTGTTTGTGAAAAATTTAAGCTCTCCCTCAAATTTGAAGGACAGTTTTGCTTGATAAAGTATTCTTGGTTGGAAATTTTTCTCTCTCAGAATTTTAAATATGTCATGCCACTGCCTTCTCGCCTCCATGGTGGCCTCTGAGTAGTCACTACTTAGTCTTATGTTGTTTCCTTTGTATGCGGTGAATTGCTTTTCTCTTGCTGCTTTCAGAACTTGCCCCTTCTCTTCAGTGTTTGACAGTCTGATCAGAATATGTCTTGGAGTGGGTTCATTTGGATTTATTCTATTTGGAGTTCACTGGGCATTTATGCTTTGTGTATTCATATTGTGTAGAAAGTTTGGGATGTTTTCCCCAACAATTTCTTTGAATACTCTTTCTAGACCTTTACCCTTCTCTTCCCTTTCTGGGACACCAATGAGTCTTAAATTCGGACGTTTTATTTTATCTATTGTATCCCTGAGATCCATTTCGATTTTTTTTATTTTTTTCCCCATTCTTTCTTTTGTTCTTTCATTTTCCATTCTGTGGTCCTCGAGGAGGCTGAGTCATTGTTCAACTTCCTCTAATCTTGTATTATGAGTATCCAGAGTCTTTTTAATTTGGCCAACAGTTTCTTTTATTTCCGTAAGATCTTCTATTTTTTTATTTACTCTTGCAATTTCTTCTTTATGCTCTTCTAGGGTCTTCATGTCCTTCGTATCCTGTGCCATGCTCTTGTTGTCTGTCTTTAGTTCCTTGATTAATCGCGCCAAGTACTGTGTCTCTTCTGATCTTTTGATTTGGGTGTTTGGGTTTGGGTTCTCCATATCGTCTGGTTTTATCATATGCTTTAAGATTTTCTGTTGTTTTTGGCCTCTTGGCATCTGCTTTACTTGATCTCTAATTTTTCAGATCTGCAACTTGGTGGCGTACTCTTTCTCTACCTAACCAGCAAATAGTGTCCGCAAGTCACCTATTCTCCTCAAGTCAGTTCTCCTCAACTTGGTCTTTGTGGTGTGTGGAGTTCTGATTCTTGTGGGGTCCAATTGGTGCACCCAGTTTGGGTGTGTTGTTGCTGCTGTCCGCCCTGAATGTGGGGTGTGTGTCTGGGTGGTTAGGGAGGCAGGGCAGCTTTAATAATAAAACCTCCCAGGTGTTCCTGGAGATTTAAGGCTGTTGCAAGAGCCTAAGCCCTCATTTCAGTCTTGCTACAGATTTTCTCTGCCCTGACCCACAAGTCCTTGGTATTGGTGTATGGTCCCTGGGATTTCCGAGTGGGTCCCCCTTTTCAGCCGTGCTCTTCCAGGACCTCTGCTGAGGGAAGGCTGTGCCATGTCACAAGTGTGCACCGGCCTGCCAGGAAAGCCCTGGGCCACCAGGCCGTGCAGGGGCATTCCCAGCCTGCTGTAAAGATGTCTGAATGGGACGTGTTAATTTCCCGCTTTTCGCACAGCTCCGCCTTCCCAACTCTGGGACAATTAGCTGTGGGTGCACTAAAGGCCACTGTCCATGGCTGATATTGTGGCATGTGCATGATGCTGTGGGAAAGACTCCCCATCACACTGGATTTCTTGGTGTGGCTCTGGGCTGTGGGTCTGGCCCCAGGCAGGAGTGTCCCCAGCCCACTGGGAAGATGGCTGCAAGGGGCACGGTTTCTTTCTCCTTTTTGACTCCCCTCTGCTCCCCTGGCCCTGAGACAATCAGCAGCGGGTGTGGGGAGGGCTATCCTCCATGCCAGGCACCGAGGCATTGGCCCAGCCCACTCCTGCCGTGCTTCACTGTGAGGTTCTCCCCATCATATCCGCAGCCACTCCCAGGTTTTTTTTTAAAAGAACTAGTCCACCTCCAAATGCCAACCCACCATTTCCCTACACCGCAGCGTGGCCACCGGACTTTCAGCCAGCTCAGTCACTCGTTTCAGAATGCAGACTCTCAGTTTCACCAAATGCACAGTCCCTGTGGATTTAGCAGACCTTGTCTGATGAGTACATTGCTGGAACTGGTGTTCTGGGTCACTTTCTGGTTTTTATGTAGTATTTTTCATGGAGGTGTTTTTTTGCCCTGTCTCACCTAGCTGCCATCTTAGGTTCGCCCCATTGCCTTTTATCAAACACAAAAGCTACCTCAAAATAGAAAGAAAAGCAGAATAATCCTAATAAATCTTCTCCATTTGTTGTTCAATAAAAAAAAAGTAATGTAAGAAAAGAGCAATTAGATAAAACTTAGGAAAAAAAAAAGTTTTTTTTAAAGTAACATAAGAAAGAGGATAGTGGGAAAACAGCAGTGAAGAAAGGACCAGGAATCAGTCCCTCCATCAAAACAACTATTGAACTGGCAAGAACCATCTAAATCAACTGTTTTGAAACTCCGTAGTCTAGTGGAACACTGTGCAGAAAACAAGGAAGAACTGGAAGAAGCTGGTAAATTGTGGTAAATCCCAGTGAGTTGCACCCCCACCCCCCCATAGGGGCTGCCATCTCCCATCCCCAGCCTCAGGACAGGCAGCAGGGGGATTTCAGCCTGGGCTCCTGGTGCAGCTTGCCGGTGCCAGGGTGGGCTCTAGTCCTCCAAACTCCAGGAGTGTGTGGCCTAACCACTGATCACAGCTTTTGATCAGCTACTTCACATCATTGGGGGTGGTCCCGAGGGCAGCCATTGTTCCAAACCCCCTCAGGCAAAAGCAGAAAAGGAATCTTAAAGAGAGCACCCTTCCTCAAAACTTTGGAAAGGACTGCTGTAACTGGGCAAGTGTGGAATCAAGAAAATGCAGTTTTGAATCTTAGAGCACAGCTTGTCAGGAAAATGCTTATTGTAATGATCCCTAGATTGTAAGCTCCTATAGCAGTCACATCTATTCCTGAGTTGTAATGGTTACCTCTAAATCCTGAGATGCTGAGCTCCTTGTGTATAACCTGGTAGTCTCTGGAACTTCGGGTATCTGTGTGACACATAAGACTCATAGCTAGAACTTGGCAGCTATGAATGTCAGTATTACCCCATAAGGCAACTGTTGAAAGAGCTGAAAAAGAATTCAGACTTTAATTAGAGATATGAATGAAGAAGATATGGTTAGGACTAAGGCAAATCAGGCTCAAGGGTAAAGGATGATACTGACTGGGTTTTCAAACTACAACTTCTGTGTGAGAGCAAGGGAGGAGATGTTTATCTGGTGTAGGAGCTATACGTTCTGCAGCTCACTAGATGACCTAATTTGTACGATCAATTTGTTTGAATACCATAGGTGAACAGAGCAGTGAATGGGAAGTGGGATTTGGTGAGTTTGTACAGGCTAGGGTGAAATCCCAACACATCCCAGAGTGATATGGGCAGAGAGTATATTTATTTGCAGGTCCCCCCACCCCCGCCGAGGAGCTGGGGAGAAATGCGGAAGTGTTGGACTTCCCCACCTGGACTATTGCTGATTTTCCCGCAAACACTGAGGACTGCCGATTTAGTGGGCTGAGCCCTCAATCTGGAGGCCTCTCCCTGTGAGGCTAGTTGCTGCAAGGGAGAGGCTAAGCCCACTTATAACTGTGCCTAGGAGTCCCCCCCAGAGAGCCTCTTTTTTGCTCAGATGTGTCCCCCTCTCTCTAAACCCACTCAGCAAGTGAATTCACTACCTCCCTGCTACATGGGATGTGACTCCAGGGGTGTGAATCCCCTGGCAATGAGGGAAATGACTCCTGGAGATAGGCCTGGACCCAGCACTGTGGGATTGAGAGGATCTTCTTGACCAAAAGGGGAAAGAAAGATGAGACAAAATAAAGTTCCAGTGGCTAAGAGATTTCAAATGGAGTCTAGAGGTCACTCTGGAGGTTATTCCTATACCCTATATAGATATCACCTTTTAGTCTTAAGTGTATTGGGTGGCTAGAGGGAAATACCTGAAACTGTCAAACTGTAACCCAGTGACCTTGATTCTTGAAGATAAATGTATAACTATGTAGATTTCATAGTGTATCTGTGTGACTGTGAAAACCTTGTAGCTCACACTCCCTTTATCCAGTATATGGACAGATGAGTGGGAAAATGGGGACAAAAATTAGGAAGAATAGAGTGAGATGGAGGGGATGGAAAGATTAAGGTGTTCTTTTTTGCTTTTATTTTTATTTTGGAGAAAGGAAAAGGTTCAACAATTGATTCTGGTGATGAACGCACAACTGTATGATGGTGCTGTGAATAACTGATTGTACACTGTGGATGTAGGGTGTATGAATATATCTTGATTAAACTGTATTTTAAAAAGTATATGAACAATGTGGGGAGGAGGGGGAATGGGATGTTTTGGATGCTCTTTTTTACCCTAATTTTCATTTTATTTTTCGGAGTAATGAAAGTGTTCAAAGTTTGACTATGGTGATGAAAACACAACTATATGATGATACTGTGAACAACTGATTGTGCACATAACTGTATGTTATGTGATTATATCGCAATAAAATGGCATTAACAAAAAAAAAGAAAAGGCAGTTTGAAAAGCCGTAGGAGAAGTTCCTGATGCCCTTGCTGGCTGCTCCCCCACCCCTAACCAGGTGCCTGTGGAGCCAACCTGTGGTCCCATCGTAAGGCATGGCCCTGCACCAGAGTGAGCAGAGTAGCCCCTGTGCACATACTGGGGTGCATGTATATCGTGCCGATCTATCTGGTGGAAGTCTGAGGAACTGAGCCAGGGAACTTCTCTTGGGCTGGCCCTCCCAGAGTTTGTCCTGAGGGCAGAGAAGGGGCTTGCAGTCAGCTGTGGCAGTGGTAGAAACGATTACATTGAAGCAGCCTGGGGAAAGAACTATCTGCCTTAAGTCATGCAATAGCACGCACAGGAGTGGGTGAAAGTCTATTTTAAAGGGATTAGAGGGTCATTCCAACTCCTGTAAACTGTAAATGAGGGAATTCATTAAGACCACTAGCAAATACAGGCCCCAGAAAGGAAGCAGGCTTCACAGCTCCAGAAAGGCCGAGATGAGAAAGAGAGGCCCTGCAATTCACATTTGCCCCAAGCTGATTTTCTTTTTTTAATGCAATTTTATTGAGATATATTCACACACCACATAATCCATCCAAAGTGTACATTCAATGGCTTACAGTATCATCATATAGTTGTACATTCATCACCACAATCAATTTTAAAACATTTTCATTACTCCAAAATAAAGAATAAAGAAAAAGAAAAAAGAACCCAAAACATCCCATACCCCTTATCTCTTCCTATTATTTACATATTTTTGTCTTTATTTTATTACTCATCTGTCCATACACTGGATAAAGGGAGAGATAGTCACAAGGTCTTCACAATCACACAGTCACATGATACAATCATCATCAAGAATCAAGGCTACTGGATTACATACAGTTCAACAGATTCAGGTATTTCCTTCTAGCTATTCTAATACACTAGAAACCAAAAAGGAATATCTAAATAATACATAAGAATAACCTCCAGAATGACCTCTTGACGCTATTTTAAATCTCTTATGGGCTGATCTTCTTAATAGGAAGCCTAAGCTCTGACCACAAACCAAAGCACAGTCAATTTTCAAAGACTGAAAGGTGCTTTCTGCTTTGGTTTGTTTTGGTTAGCTCTTGGCAGTTGAGGAACTCTCTCTCATATCAGTAGCTGATACAAACTTAAGGAACAGATAGCTCAGGGACTAAATCCCAGAGCTAATACTTTATAATATTAAAATGTGCAGTGTGCAACAAGATTACTGAACAAAGAAAGAAGAAAGAAGAAAGAAGGCATATCCAAAGGAACAAATAAAAATCCAGAAACTATCAATGGAAAGAACCAGACTTTAAACATACCAAAGACTTAAAATGAATGATCCTCAATATGCTCTAGGAGATAAAGGAAAACACAAAGAAAGAACTGAAGCAGGGTTAGAATTAGGATGGTGGCTGACTGATGAGCATAAAGCAAAGTCCAAGAAGTGGTCAGGCAGTAAGGAGAAAGATATCTCAGAGAAGAACAGCAGTGTGCCAGTTTGAATGTATTATGTCCCCCAGAAAAAGCCATATTCTTTGATGCAATCTTGTGGGGCAGACAGAATAGTGGGGATTAAGTTGGAACGTTTGAATTAGGTTGTCTGCATGGAGATATGCCCCACCCAGCTGTGGGTGGTGACTTTGGTGGGTTACTCCCATGGAGGTGTGACCCCACCCATTCAGGGTGGGCCTTGATCAGTGGAGCCATATAAAACATGCTGACTCAAAGAGACTGGACGGAGTGCAGCTGTGAGTGACGTTTTGAAGAGGAGCAAGCTTGCTAGAGAGGAACGTCCTGGGAGAAAGCCATTTTGAAACCAGAACTTTGGAGCAGACGCCAGCCACGTGCCTTCCCAGCTAACAGAGGTTTTCCGGACGCCATTGGCCATCTTCCAGTGAAGGTACCCGATTGCTGATGTGTTACCTTGGACGTTTTGTGGCCTTAAGACTGTAACCGTATAGCCAAATAAACCCCCTTTTTATAAAAGCCTACCCATCTCTGGTGTTTTGCATTCTGCAGCATTAGCAAACTAGAACAAGCAGTAAACAGCATCTGGGGCCAACTGACCCCACCTGAGTCAGTTATCTATGATCAAGCATCAACAAAGGAGGAAGAAGGGGAGGGTAGTAAAATAGTTGATAAAAATTACAAAAGGAACAAAAACTATAAAAGCAAACCCTTCCCACAGTGTCACATGCCTCTCACCTCATGCCTCCCTCTTCTCTTGCAAGAGAGCCCATATGCCCTTCTTGCATATGTACTTAATAAACTTTCTACCTGCTTGCTCAATCTGTGCTGTGCCCTTGAATTCTTTCTCATGGCATGACCAAGAACCTAGGAATTCAATTCCAGCAACATTGTTTGGTGAGCCAGCCAGGAGGTACTTCTCCTCTCTGACCATCTGAACTGGTGAGTCATGGTTACTGACCAGGAGGCTTGGCAGTGTGCTTTCACTTTTCTTCTCACTTGGATCAATGAATCTGGGAACTCTGACCTGGCTCCCTTAGGACATAACCTCGGTCCACTCTGAGTTCTCGGGCTCCCTCTTGATAGGTGGTAGGAGCTTGTCTCCACACCATGCAGATCCAAGGAGACTCAGAGATGTGGATGATTCTGCCCTTGAGACCTGATTGGGGATTATCCACCCTGTCTTGCAGAAGTACAATGGGAGCCAAATCAAGTCCCCCATTTTTTCTCTCTCTCTCCTTGATTCTCTGAGACTTCCTCACACCCTCTCCTTTCCTCCCCTCTGAGGACCACCTCTTGATCTTCAATCACCTGATAGCATTTCCTTGCCCTTAAGACCCTTCCTTCTGTTGTATCTGTTCCTCTTTCAAACCCTTCGACAGAGATCCTCTCCCCTCCATGAGAGTCTCCTTTCTCCTCCGTCTGGATTTCAATGCCTTCTGAAACATTCCATCTTCTGTAACAAAGGATTTTGGGCTAAAGACTCTTGTACAAAGCAAGGTGTTGTCTTTGCCATTATAGGGAGTCACCTTTGGTCTATACCCATGGGAAATGAGTACTTTCCAATGGGAGAGTCTCCCCTCCTGGCCTTGATCCTTTAGTCTCTATTGAGACCCTTTGTGGCTGAACATAAAGCTTCCCTTCTACTAGAGCATGCTCACATTTTAGTCCTCAGGAAACAGAAAAGTAGAAGACGAAGGTACTCCTCAAGAGTACCTTTGTCAAGGTCTGGGAAACCTCCCCAGAAGCATAGGTCCAGAAATCTCTTAGGAAAGGTGTCCAGGGATGCCTGGCAACTTTATTCCCTGTGCTCCCAAGACATTGGACCAGTGGAGAGGGGACAGCCCAGTTCTGATACATGTTGGGATGCCAAGCAAGCAGTCAGACTGGCACTAGTGAGGCTTCTCTATTTCCTTTCCCAGAGAAAATTGGAAATGCCAACAGTAAATATAAGCCAAAAGATGGGGAGTGCTTAGCCCTCCAGTGCGACTCTTCCAGTCTGTGAAAGACAGGGAAAATGGTCAGAGATTCCTTATGCCCAGATGTTTATGGCTGTCTATCAAGACAAGGACCTGAGATAGACCTGTAGCTTGTTTTATGCCTGTGTCTCAAATTCCCTTAGAGGAGATCTTCTTGATGATCCCCTTTTAAGTCAATAAGCACCATATTGGTCACCTGTTTGCTAGAAGGCATCAGAAATATACTGCCAAGCCAGTCAATTATAATAAGTTAAGGGAGATCACTCAAGAGAAAGGAGGTTAGTGGAAGCTCTGTAAAAGTATACTAACGTAAGCCCAGATTCCTGGAAAGGTCAGATTTTGCTGGGCACTCATTTCATCAGCCAGTCTGCCCCTGCTATTCGGAGAAATGTGCAAAAGCTCTCCATGGGCTCGCAAATACCCATTAATGACCTGTTAGAAACTGCCTTTTCTGTCTTTAACAATGGGGACAAGGCCAAGGAGGAGGAGAAGGCAGAGAGATAAACAGAAGACCAGAGAACAGGCTGAGCCTATTACAGTCACTGTTAAAAGTGCCCTATCCCCTCGAGGTCAACAGAATTGTGGTTCCAAGCATCAAGGACCTTGCTTCAACCGTGGGTCAGAGGGCCATTGGCAGAGAGAGTGCCGGAAACCTTGAGACAACCCTTGACCTCAGGATCTACAAGGACCTTGTCCCAAGTGCCACCAACATGGGCACTGGGCCAAGGACTGCCCCGAAGGTGGACAGGACAACCTCTTGAGTTCTGCTTATAGCAAGTGAAGAAGACTGAGGGTGCCCGAGGCTGCATATGGCTCCACTGACTTCACATTTGACCATCAACCTAGAGGAGTTTTTGGGTGACACTCACTATGGCAGGTAAGATTATTGATTTCCTAATTTACCCTGGAGCCACCTACTCTGTCCTGAACTCCCACTCTGAACTGCCACTGCTGCCCGAGAAGCTCTAGTTACCCTGAAACCACAGGCTGGTCTCATTGTGCCCTAAGCCATGCCAAGCTCAGAGCTGAGTGTTGTGGGTGCAGGCCAGCCAACAGATTTGGGTGAGCTGGTGGGAATGACCCGAGAGATTATCCAGAAGCTTCAAGACAAGGCCATTGTGCTAAACACAGAGCCTAAGAAGAGGGGAAGACTGTGCCTGAGGAGTTGGTGTAGCCAGAAGAGCTCAGTAAATACTGGCAGGTGGCCTCCCCTACATGGGGTTGCACAGTGCCAGCTTTCCAAGGATCCTCACCCTGGACCTCTGCCCCTTCAACACCAACAAGATCCTCACTGGTGGGGCAGATAAAAATTCTGTCATCTTTGACAAGACTTCTGAGCAAATCCTGGCCACTCTCAAAGGCCATACCAAGAAAGTCACCAGTGTAGGGTTTCACCCTTCCCAGGACCAGGTGTTTTCTGCCTCCCCAAATGCCACTATCAGAATTTGGTTGGTCCAGAATGTCTCTTGTGTACAGGTTGTTTGGGCCCATGAGAGTGCTACGAGAGGCCTCAGCCTCCATGTCAGTGGTGACTATCTCCTGAGCTCCAACAACCAGTATCGGGCCCTCTCTGATATCCAGACAGGCTTGTGCTCACCAAGGTTTCTGATGAGACCTCCAGCTGCTCTCTCACCTGCACCCTGCATGGATTCATTTTTGGAACAGGAACCATGGACTCTCAGATCAAGATCCGGGACTTGAAGGAGCGCACCATTGTAGCTAATTTCCCTGGCCACTCGGGCCCCATCACTAGCTTGCCTTCTGAGAGAACAGCTACTATCTGGCTACAGCATCCGATGACTCCTCCGTCAAACTCTGGGATCTGCACAAGCTTAAGAATTTTAAGACACTGCTGCTGGATAACAACTTTGAGGTGAAGTCACTGATCTTTGATCAGAACGGTACCTACCTGGCCCTTGGGGGCATGGATGTCGAGATCTACATCTGCAAACAGTGGAAAGAGATTCTTCACTTTACAGAGCATAGGGGCCTGACCACAGGGGTGGCCTTTGGGCACCATGCCAAATTGATCGCTTCAATCAACATGGACAGGTGCCTCAAGTTCTACAGCTCCTGTAGGCCTGCCCCTTCTGATGGAAGCTGGGCCTCATCTCAGTAGTGGGGTAGTTAGGGCTGGGGGTGGGTGGGGAGGAAGGGGCAAGAGACTATGGGAGGGAGGAGGTCCGTGGGGTGGGACATTTGCATCATTTCACTCTGGTCTGGATGGCGGCCTGAGTGCCATGCATCCTCCAGGTCCCAAGGAGATCAGATGTGAAGGGAAGAACTGGCACCCTGTGTGAAGGTTCAGGGTCATAGCCCGGGGCCTCTCCCCACATGGTGGTCTTGAGTTGCTGGGATTGGCCATTCCACACCCACTTTGTTTCTGTTCCTGAGAGATGAGGAGAGGCTGAGTTAAGGGAACTGTGAAGAGATGGGCACAAGGGCTTGGGCAGGGTTTTGTAAGCGATGATCTAGTTTCATTAAAAAAACAATACTGGAGCCATTTACTTGGTCCTGAACTGCCACTCTGGACCTACCTCCACTTGGACTTGCCTAGTTTTGGAAGTTGACAGTAAAGCCAAAACTAAGAACTTCACTACCCCTCCTCTTTGTGGGCTTGGAGACATTCTAGTGTCCCGTCAATTTCTCATTGTCCCTGAATTCCCCATCCTCCACCCCTCTACCCCCACTTCTAGGGAGACATCTTCCTCACTTCCTGGGAGCCACCTTAAGACTAGTAGACCTCGCTAGTGTTTACCCCCTTGTTTGTCCCCAGGGCCCTACTAGATAATGATAAATCAGTGGTTTGTGACTCATAATGTATAAACATGCGATCGGTGACAAGAACTTCATAAAGGCGGGAGACAGAGGGGAACAGGAAGATAATTTGTGAATATCATTGAAGTTAAGGTGGTAGCTAAACAAATGAGAACGTTATAGATTTAGGCTGTTAAATTTAAGGCCCAAGGTAACTACAAGGAAAGATTCAGAGAACATGCAAGTTCAGAGAGAGACAGAAATTAGAGTACAGGTTGTCCGGGAGCGGGAGATGGGGAGTTAATGCATAATGAGTGTAGGATTTCTATCTAGTAATGAAAGGTGGTGAGGGTCCCACATCATTATGAATATGATTAATCCCACTGAATGGTATGCTTGGGAGTAGCTGAGATGGTAAAGTTTGTGCTGTATATAAGTTACCATAATTAGAACAAAAAAAAAAAAAGTGCAATATGTGATCCTACACAGGATCACTCAAGGGAGGAGAACAGGGACATATGGGGACATATGAAAAAGTTGAAAATATAGACTGTAAGCTTCATATTAACGTTAAATTTCTTGAACTTACTTAATGTGGTTATATAAGTGAATATCCTTGTTCTTAGTAAATGTACATGGCGGCATTAAGTGTTCCAGGAGCATGATGTATACAACCTATACTCAAGTGTTCTGAAAATGAATGAATACACACACACATTGATAGATTGATAGACTGACGGACAGATAAATAGAATAATATGGCAAAGGAGGCAAGGTGTTAAACTTGGTAGATGTGTGTATCTGGGGGGATAGGGGAATATTGGAATTCTCTGTACAGGGTTTGTATTATTTTTGTAAACATCCTATAATTTGAAAGTATATCAAAGTAAAAAGTTTAAAATTTAAAAAAAAGAGAAAAAAGGAACTGCTTTTGACATCATCTATAATGCACAACATGAGTTTCTTGATCATATAGACCTCATTTTTAATCTTTCATTCTTGACTTTCCACCAATGGAAATATAAAACCAAGAAGATTTTCAGTACAATTCATTTATTATTCTAATGCAAGAAAACATTTCCAGGCTTATTTCCAATTTCAATTTGAAAACAAACTGACCTCTATAATCTTAAATATCTGTGGCGATCACCAACAAATGTGTAAGAATATAAAAAAGTTAATTAACTTGGTAGTATTCCAAATTCAATGCACAAGAATCTTTTCTATCTAACACATTTTTAAAAACTGCAGTGCAAATAAAAATCTGTTCATTGAAAACACTTGTGAAAAGTAATATATTTCAATTGATTATGGGTATTATACATAGAATGTAAAAATATTACATTTCTCCAAATAGCATTCATTTCATTCTGTTTTATTTTGTGCTTCCTACCATCCATCCACAAGCCAATCAAAACACAAATGCATGGAAACAAAACAATCTATTATTTTAAATTAAATAGAATTCAAGAAGAACAAAAGTTAGAATTAACTTATGAGGTAAGTTTTACTTTCAAGAGTAAACATCACGGTTGTAAGAAATGCTTCTTTTTACAAAGTCATTAAAATATATATTTTCATGGAACCCTTATTTCAGGAGCCCCAAATCAAGTTAATAAAATTCCATGCTTCCTAGAATGTTAAATATCATGCAGTAAAGTATTAAAGAAAAAAATAGGGTTAACTAAGAATTCACATATTTTTTTGCCTTCTACCCAATTAAAAATAAGTTCATTAAGGTCATTTGAAATGATGTGTTTATTCTGAAATGTTACTAAAACTTTAACATAAATGTAAATATCTGTAACTAACTTAAACCATCCATCCCCAAACAATGTATTGGCAAAATGTTCAAATAAAGGAATCATCCAGAGAGTATGTAGCACTGAGGAGCTAAGCTTCCCAGAGCTAAGAGAGTAGGCCAAGTGATGGAATTCACACACTTCTTGTCTGGGGAGGAAAAGTGAGTATCACATCTTTCTCCAAAACTGAGATTTCTTAAACTGAGTCAACATGGACCATCAAACTGAAATATGCCATATTTCCCACTGGTCAGCCAGCCAGGCTCGGAGGCCGCGAGCTGCTCACCTTGCCCAGTCTGCAGGCCCACCTGAACCTCAGCCTTTAACGTCCTCACACTGCAGAGAGGGGCAGGATGGAAGCCGTTCAGAGCCTGGTGAAATGGAATGGTAAACTCCCACTTTCTGTCGCCTGTCAACTTCCTATAATTCAAATCACCCTTGAATAAAATTAAATTGGCCTTTTGCAGTTCAGCATATAAGTCAGGGGCAACCTGAGACATTGCAGAGTATTCATGAGGTAGAGTCCAAAAGATATGATCCTGGTACACCCATCTACCTGTTCTGATATAGTTTTCCCAGTCAGCCCCACACTTGGACATGCACTTATGGTTAGACTGTTTCATTTGTGCAATTAACCACTTAAAATCATGGATAGTAGTATCAGAAACAAACCATGGGATAGTTTTTCCATAAAAATGGATCTCAGCAGCCAGTTTAGAGGACAGTAAGAAGTCAACTAATACTAAATCTGTAACAAGTTCAAACCCAGAATTATCCAAAACAACATCCACTCTAACCATTGATGTTTTTTCTCTGGTTTTCTTGCAATTGCTAAGCAATGACCAAAGATGTTCCATGTCATCCACTAAAATGAAAGGTTTTAGGTCTTCCAGAGAATTTATTATATTGTTCTTCTGAGCACTAGTCTCCCCTCCTGATAAAGACAGATCACACTTATTTCCCCACAGTGAAATCTGAAAAACAAAAATACAAAACATTCACCCCTCTTTTGAATAACCAACAAAAACCCTGTTATGCATGGTGCGGGAATGAAGGGAAATGGTTGCTAAAAATATTCATAAAATTATTTCCACAAAGCACTTAATATATAATGTACACTAAATCCTAGTGAAGAACCCACTAAAAATCTATTAGAACTATTAAATGAGTTCAGAAAGGTTGCAGCATACAAGAACAATATGCAAAAATTAACAGTATTTCTATACATTTCCAACGAACCATCTGAAAATGAAATTAAGAAAACAATTCCATACTCAATAGCATCAAAAGAGTAAAGCACGTTAGAATAAATTTTTTAAGGAAGCCTGAAATTTATACTCTGAAAACTACAAAATATTGTTGAAAGAAATTTTAAAAAGAACTAAATAAATGGAAAAACATTCCATGTCCATGGATTAGAAGACTTAACATTATTAAGATGGCAATACTCCTCAAACTGCTTGACACGTTCAATGCAGATCAGAATCCCAGCTTTGTACAAATTGGGAAGCTCATTCTAAAATTCATAGGGAATTTCTAGGGGCCTAGAATAGCAGAAAAAATCCTGAAAACAAAAAGAATAAAGTAGGAGGGCTGACACCAACTTCAAAACTTACTACAGAGCAAAGGTAATCAAGACAGTGTGGTATCAGTACAAGGACAGACGTACACGCCAATCGAATAGAACTGAGATATCAGAAATAAACTCATACATTTATGGTCAATTGATTTTTGACAAGGACGACAAAACTACTCAATGGGGAAAAAATAATCAACAAATGGTGCTAGTACAACCAGATAGCCACATACAAAAGAATGAAGTTGGACCCTTACCTCACACCATTTACAAAAAAATTAACTCAAAATGGATCACAGACTTAAATGTAATAACAAATACTATAAAGTGCTGAGAAGAAAACACAGGGGTATATACTTGTGACCCTGGGCATGGTAAAAGATTTTCAGATATGATACTAAAAGCATGAGCAGCAAAAGAAAAAAAACAGATAAATCAGACTTCATCAAATTTGAAAATACTTGTATTAACAGACATCATCAAAAAGGTGAAAAACAACCCACAGAATGGAAGAAGTATTTGTAAATCATAAATCTGATAAGAGACTTGTATCCAGAATTTATAAAGAACTCCTACAACTAACACAAAGATAAAAAAAAAAAAAAAAAATTAAAAAATTAAAACAATTTAAAATAGGCAAAGGATCTGAATAGACATTTCACCAAAGAAGATCTACAAATGGCCAATAAGCACATGAAAAGATGCTCCACATCACTGGTCATCAAGGAAATGCAAATCAAAACCACAGTGAGATCCACTTCACATCTACTAGAGTGGCTAAAACTTTAAATCTCAGGTAAGGGTCAGTGAGGATGTGCAGAATTTAAAACCCTCATACACTGCAGACAGGAATGTAAAAATGGTCCAGCCATTTTAAAATACAGTCTGGCAGTTTTTCAAATGATTCAAGTTGGAGTTACTATATGACCCACCAATTCCACTTCCACTCCTAGCTATAAACCTAAGAGAAATGAAAACACATGACCATGTAGAAAGTTGTATACAAATTTTAATAGTGCCATTATCCACAATAGCTAAAAGGTGGACATAATTTAAATATCCATCAACAAATGAATGGATAAACAAAATAAATGTGGTATATCTATATAATGGAAATTATTTGGCCATAAAAAGGAATGAAGTTGCTATGTGCTACAACATGGTTGAACCTTGAAAATATTATGTTATGTTAAAGTAGCCAATGAGAAAAGATCACATACTACATGATTCCACTCATATGAAAATCCAAAATAGGTAAATCTATAGAGACAGAGAATAAGTTAGTGGTTTTTTAGGACCAGAAAGGGTGGGGAAAGATGGCAGAGGGAGGAGAGAAATGCTAGCTAAAGGATACAGGTTTTTTCTTGAGGTGATGAAAATGTTCTAGAGTTGAGTATGGTAACGATGGATGCACATAAATATGAATATACTAAAAACCACTGAAACGTATACTTTAAATGGGAAAATTGTATGGTAGGTGAATTATATCTCAAAGCTATTGAAAAATAATAAAATATTTTTTAAATAAGAAAAAAAAAAACATGAAAGTTTACAAGGTCACAATTTTGATGAAAAAACATATGATGGTCTATGTGATGGCATTCCCCAGATGAGATTAGGTTTCCTGTTGACCTCTTGTACATTTCCTTCATCCCATTTATAGTTTGTAATTACATATTTATTTGTCCAATTAGTTTGTCTATAGTCCCTCAAGATTACAAGTTCTATGACAGCAAGGATTGTTCTGTTTTCTTCACTTTCACATGCCCAGTACCTACAACAGTGCCTGATACAGTGGGCACGGAAATATTTTGCATGGACAGCAATAAAGGGCAAACTAAAACCCCTTCAGGCTTTATATTAGCCGGTTGCTTATTGTGAGCATTAGCAGGAGGCAACTTGGGCTTCCTCTCCTTGGGAGCAAAGTAGCAGTTTGGGGAAGTTTGCCAAATTAGGTAAAAGAAAATTGATTTATATTCATTTTTCTTTGCAATTTATTATACTCATGGGCCAAGGTTCATATTCATCCAAGAAGACTATTCCCTGAAAGGATGGGCTAGCTGGGGGTAAAGAGCTGGCATGCTCATTTTCTTTCCTTTTCCGTAATTCCAAGCTAAGCATAAAGGACAGTTCAGAGGGAAAAGCAACTAGGTTCATTAGTTACAATACCCAATCTTCCAAACTCAAATACACTTTTACCTCTTAATCTTTCAGCTTACTCTGCTCGCCCTTAACATTTCATCAGGACTTTGTCATGCACCACAGTCCGTCAGCAAATTCTGAAGCCTCTACTTGCTAACTACATCCAGAATCTGACCACATCTTACCACATGCTACCAACTTGTTCCAAACCACCAACATTCCTTACACATACCCTGTTTCCACCCTGCCCTCTTCAGTCTATTCTCAGAAGTAATCCCTGAAATAAGCATATATTATTCCTCTGCTCAAAACCTTTAATAGCTTCCCCTATTAAAAAGTCTTCACTTAGAGAAAGCAACGTCTATACTTTTGCTTACAACACCCTGGGTGCCTCTTCCACCTGCTCAGCTTTCATCTCCTTTCTTACAGCATCCCCTGGCACCTCAGACCTCGGCAAGAACACCCCATCCCCAGGTAAACCCATGACTCTCTCCACCTCCTTCAGGCTTTCCCTTGAGTCACCCTCTCAGCAGGCCTTTCCCTGGCAGCCCCAATGGACAACCATAACCCCAACCCTCTCGCCCCAACATTTTCAACTCCCCTTCCCTACTTTATTTCCCTTCAGAGCACTTTCTAATGAAAGGGATACTGCTATGCGCTATACATTTTCAAAGAGTTCTGACCCCAATAATGTATTTTAAATTTTAGAATGTGCTTTGAACGAGAATAAACCTAACTTAAGACAAAATAGATGCAGAAACATAGTAAAACAGTATTAAAAAGTCTGCCTGGCCATGCCTGGCCACCTAAGTATCATCACCTGATGACAATAATAGCATTACAGGTCCAGGCTGTGAGTGCCACACTTCTCGTGCCTCTAGTTCAATTCTCACAGTAAATTATGAGGAATAGTTTGTCCTCCTCACTTACAGACAAGGAAACTGAATCCAGAGAAATGAACTTGCCCCAGGTCCAACTACAAATGAACAGAGCCAGGCATCATGCCCACGGCAGGCTGGGGCTAGATGAAATCACTGTGCAGTTTTCTCTCAGGCATGGCAGAGACCAAGGAAGTTAGGGGACTCCTGTGTTACTAAAACCATTTCCAGACAGAGAAGAAGACACAGAAGTTGAGGAAGAAAGTCACAGAAACAGAAAGGAAGCCACTGAAGCCAGAAGCCAAAAGCAATGCAACCCTGGTGAGAAGGGAGAGACCAGCAGACACTGCCATGCGCCTTACCATGTGGCAGAGGAGGTAAGGATCACCAGCAGCCTTTCTTCAGGAAGGAGGACATTGGTAAGAGATGATGCATTAGATTGGGAAAGGGCTACAGCACTATGGAAGAGGGAAAGACAGAGACGTGAAGGAAAGGACAGAGAAGCCTGAAGGGGTGTAAGTAGTGATAAGACATACTGAAGATAAGGGAAAGAGAATTCCTACTAAAAAAGGAGCAGCTGTCCGCCAGTGAGACAGCTTGGCTGGTGGAAAACACTCTGACTACCCAACTGAAGTTTGCAACTCAAGACCACTGATATTAATGAGTTCCACACTGAAGATAAAGTGGTGAACAAGACAGGACTCCTGACCTCATGGAACTTACCAGTCTACTGAGGACAGATTCCTTATTAGAAAGAATTTAATATTTAGAATTGCAGATCAGCTCCAAGAGACAAGTAAAAGCTTTTATTGACTAAGTGATGATTAATGTGAGAATTGAAGAATGTCCTTGACAAATTATTTCAAGGTTCTGAACCACATGTGTATCACAAAAATGACAGTGCTTATTTTCAGTACAGGTTTTGGATTAAGAATGAAGATGTATGTTATATAACACACCTAAACATTAGAAGCATAATTTAATCTTCCTCCATTCATTCTCAATTGATTACTAAAAGGTCCTTAAAATGGAAAAAATAAAAATAAAAATAAAAATAAAATAAAAAAATAAAAATAAAATCATTTCCAGTTGGACTAGAATAGATTTCAAAACTGGTTTTTAAAGATAAATGAATTTTCATCTCAAGTAACACCACTACTAAAAAGATAAAAAAAAAGAATCAGTTATAACCTAAATGACAATACACACATTTTGTTGTTAACTGTGTGCCCAGTTTCCAAAAAACTGTTTAAATAAACAAATATATATACTCTTCAGATAGTCATATTTACCTGCAGAAGTTTTAAAAACTCATTTTTCAGTTGATTTTCATCTAGGTCTTCAAGAGTGCTCAACAATTCTTGCAGGTAAGTACACAAAGCAATGATAGATTCCTGTGACTCAAAGAAACTTTGGTCTTTTGATTCTTTAAATACATCAAAGTCATCGATTGGTGGACTAAAGTAGGAGAAAAAAATAAATGAAAACATAAGAGAAAAATGTAATTGAAGTGCTGATATAACCCTGTACTTATATATTTTGGTAACTGTAATTTAAAGGAAAGAGAACAATACCATCCAGTCTCAATATTTAATGGTTATGGACAATAAACATACCACTAAACATGCTAGCATGATAGTCAAATTACACAAGAATAAATCCTCCAAACTCATCTGAATTATTTGTCAAACATTCCCTAATCAAATATTTTACTGAAAGAATTAAGTAACTATTGTGACTATGTCCACGTAAACCTTCCAGGGCAAAAGAAGGGGAAGGAGAAACAAAATTTCAAGATAAATGCTTTAGTTCAACAAACATTTTTTGAGCACTTAATGTGGCAGGGTTCCAAGTAATAAACACATGGATATAAAAAGAATATTGCAATGCAATGCAGAAAATGCTAACCATCAAACATAGAGTATTATGGGAACACAACAAGAATTTGAAATAATTCAGACGACATGAGTGTTAATTTTATTATAGTGACAAATTTAGAAGAATTACGTGTACTTTTTTTTTTTTTTGGTCAATTTTTAATCCCAGATTGACTCAGACCACAGGTAAAACATGTGCCATGGCTACATCTTCATGCATTACCAAGAAGGTATAAATACTAATATAATGGTCTTTTACAGAATCAAATATAAAAGACATTCAAGTGATCGGATCTTCCAAATTAGCTACTCTTCCAATGGGCCACCTACATTAAAGTAAAAAACTATATAATACTGAAGTAATGGGATTTATTTTAAAAAACAACAAAATACCAGAATGTATAGCTCCAAATGATTGCTACCCCCTTCAGTCACCTTGGGAAGCTACCCTCTCCTCATTTTCCATGGATGCTGCCATTGCACAAAGTGCTCTGAAATTCCTCTTTTGGAACTCTCTTCAGAGCCTGCGGCACATTACTGACAGTCCTCAGTAGTAGCCTATCTTCCTCCTTTGGAGTTAATTTATTTTTGGAAACAGCCCAAAGTCACTCAGGGCCTTTTCAGTTGAATGAGGGGTGTGATCAAATTGACTAAAACATTTTGGGCAAAAATGAGGAATGATTGAAAAACAATGAGCACAATTTTCTTTTAGAGGCTTGTAAACTGGCTCTGAAAGAATTCACAGATGTTTTTTAGCAATGGCAGCACTGCTGAAGCGAGTCCGTCTCTCAAGGTGCCTTAAAAGGGCAAAAATTAATCAGGTGCATAGGTTCCAGTGTAGCTCAGGGACCTGATTCCACCCATCACCACAACCTAAGAGTAGTTTTTACATTTTTCAATAGTTGAAATCAAATCAAAAGGAGTATTTTGTGACGGGAAATTCAAATTTCAGTGTCCCTCCATGAACTCTGATTGGAACACAGCGATGCTCATTCGTTTAGGTGCTGTCTGTGGCGTCTTTCGTGCAACGGCAGCAGAGCTGAGAAATTGTGACAGAGACGACTGGTCCGTAAAACCTAAAATATTTACTATCTGGCCCCTTACAGAAAAAATTTGCTGACTCCTGTTCTGGTGTTTTAATAACAAGTCAGTCATTAGTTTAAAGTCACACCTCATATTAAGGGAGAACCTTTATTCCTCAAACTTAAGAGTAAATTCACGTAACTACATATACCATTTCTGATTTAAAAATGTTTGCTATTTTAGAATCTAAGCTGTATAATGTGCATCTACTACAACCCAGTGATTCTTTCCTAGGCATATATCCCCAAAATATATGTGGGCATCCACATATGTTCACCAAAACCATGTGGTGAACCATGTGTTAGAATGTTTACAGCAGTGCTCTTTATAACTACAAATTGGAAACTACTAAAATATCCATCAATAATGCAATAGGTAAATTAGACTGTGAAATACTCGTACAATGCAATGAAAACAAATGATGTATAATTATATGCTTTGGTACGGACACATCTCACTAACATAATGTTGAGTGAAAGAAGTCAGGCACAAAACTAGATACTGTATAATTTCATTTAAACTAAAGTTTAAAGTCAGTAAAGCTAATACAAGTCAGGATAGTGACTATCCTTGAAGGGTGGTGATGGTGGTGACTGGATTGGGACATAAGGGGGGCTTCTGAGGCACCAGTGATTTTCTGCTTCTGGATCTGGGCACCGGGTAACATGAGTGTGTTCTTGTAAAACTGTATTCAACTGTACACTTAAGACATATGCATTTCTCTATATGTATATTACACTTTCATAAAATGTTTTACAAGTCTGCTATTTTCTCTGTACTCTTAATTTTTAATATCTGAAATATATTTACTTAATATATTTAAATTTCACATATGGCTAAAACATTTAAACTTGTAAACTATTCAACTGTTTAATTCTATAAAAAAACAAAACAAATATCCTGACAAAGAAAATTAGCATTATGTCTCAGAATAGGAAGCAAAATCACCATAACATGTCTTAAAGCTAATGTGTGCTTGAGGATCCTGTAAAAGTAGGAAGACCCTTGCTTGTTCACTTTAAAGAGGTTAGAAACCCCCTACAAGGACCCTGACAAATTGGACATTTAAAAATGACTTCACCAATGCTCCCACTATAGGATAGCTCTTCCCTTTACTGATCTAAAACCTACCTGAGTTTTAGTATAAGAGAAAACAAATCCCCAGTCAATGCCTCCATGAAGCCTCCTTCCCTGTATACAGCACTCATCTCTGTGTGAGACATGGGCAGATCAGGATGAGCTCTGGGCTGACTGCCTGTATCAAGAGGGATCAAGAGAACAGAATCTGTGATCCCTTGCAACTCCCCAAGGACAGAAGGAAGTTTCTAGGGTGGGAGGTGTGTTAGTCAGGGTTCTCTAGGGAAAGAGAACCAAAAGGAGGTATCTCTAAATATGAGATTCCCACACAACTGTGGGAATGAATGAGTCCAAATTCCATAGGGCAGGCCATGACTGGAAACTCCAATGAAGGTCCTCAGTGAACTACCCAGGAAAGGCTAGCTAGCCCAAGAATAAATGAATATTCTTTCTTCTCCCTTAAAAGTCTTCAAGATTGTATTAAATCCAACTGATTGAACATGTTCAAAAAATAGATTGGGGTGATGAATACACAACTATATGACGGTACTGTGAACAGTTGATGGTACACCATGGATTGTATGACATGAATACATCGCAATAAAACTGAATTTAAAACAAACAAACAAATCCCCAGAACTCCAAATAACTGCCACAAAAATCAATTTGGGAGGGATCCACATCCATGCCTGACATTCTAGCCTCCCAGCCCTTTGAACTTCAAGCTAAGCTTTGCCTCTGTTCCTCTGAACAACCAGTTCTCTGGACCAGTGGATTTAATCCAGGCTGCAAAGTAGAATCTGCCTGAGGCACCTAAAGAAAAACTGATGCCCAGATTCCACCCTCCAGACTGATTAAAATGATCAGTATTTATTTTAAGATATTTTTAAAGTTGTATTTTAAAAAAAAAAAAAACTCACCCTTTTCCCAACCGGGCTGTTCCTGTGTAGCCAGGTTTGTGAAGTTCCACCCTGGATTTTTATTATGTGAACCCAACTTCACTTTGAAAATCCACCTTAGAAACAGCATTCCTTTTGCCTCACCCACTTCCAAACTTTCAAATTACAAACCTGATCAGGGTGCCACCCAGTCCTTCAACCCTTCAGCAGCTTTGAATAATACCACAGGTACTTTCCAAAATTATGAACCCATCACCCAGAATG
Source organism: Choloepus didactylus (assembly GCF_015220235.1). Classification (NCBI taxonomy): domain Eukaryota; kingdom Metazoa; phylum Chordata; class Mammalia; order Pilosa; family Megalonychidae; genus Choloepus; species Choloepus didactylus. The sequence goes on along the minus strand of NC_051308.1, from coordinate 3,600,015 downwards.
TCTGACTGCTCTTAAGTCCTTGACAGGCACCCAAATCTAACTCCTACTTGTGGGTAGGCTGATGAGGGCTCTGATCTGGGTTAACACAGACCAGGGCTCCAATTCTGGCTCTCCAGCTTCTAAAGATTAAGACAGAAAAAGTTCACGAATAAATAGGTTCAATGTTATGCATGTTTTCCCAAATAATTTTTTTATTTTATTTTTTGGACTGGTTGATTGATCACTTTAGGTTATTCTATCCTATGTTTAGAAACAGACACCAAAGGATAGCTCTTACTCAGCAAACCTATATTTTTGGAACATGTAAGCTAAAAGGACAATATACTTTACCTTTTCTTTTGCTGTATAAATCCAGTTCTATACCAGTATTTAAGGAAAAAGCAAACTAATATAAACAAGCCTATAGAAAGTTATTTTGGAACCCATGTTTAACTTTTAGAGTCTTTTTCTAATCTAGTCATTTAAAAAAAGGTTAAACCTTCATTAAGATAATGCATAGAACAATACAATGATTCACTACTCTGATGATCTTTATGCCCAATTCTGATATATTATCTATTTTGATAAATAAAACATGCTTACTTTGTTCCATCTTGATTTTTTATATATGTAATTATTTCAAATTAACATTTTTGCTCAGTAAGTTCATTTTACTATAGAAGAAAAATAAGCTATTAAGCCTTTAAAATAATTTGTAACTAGTTCATACTTCAGATTTCAATCTTATGTTTATCTAGGCAAGTAGGTTTTAATTGCCAAGTATCTGCTATATTGATAAGATTTGCCAAAATGTCCAACTGTGCCCTTAGTATTTGCTGAACTGACCTGAATTCAGTCTTCCACTGGTTGTTTATACAATAAGCATAAATTATCTAAATATTAGCTATTTGATGGTTATAGACTTACCTCTGGATAACTGCTTCATGAATTCTACGATACATGTAGCATTCTACAAACAACCATGGTGAGAGAAACCACCTTGGTTTTCCATCCCTTTCATTTAAAAGACTCTGCTGATATTCTAGGTACTGATTCCATATGTCAGTATCAACAAATTTCTCAACCAAGGGGATAATTGGTTTATCTGTTTGTAATTCATTCCGTAATTTAGAAAGAAGAGAAATAGCTTTCTTTTCAGCTTCCAGGCCTTTCTGGGGAAATATGAAAAAAAATTATAAACATCTAAATAATTCCTCTAGGTGACACATTTTTTTTATGGACCTAAACTGAAGAAGGAAAAAAAAAATACCATGGTTTAAAACTATATTTTATGTCTTTCACAAACTTTCATAAACAGTTAAATTTAGAATTCTAAAGTTGAAAATCAAAGATCCTGCCTTATCTACACCCCCTACCCCCCTTTTTTTTAAAGTTTCATCTTATGAGTGAGAATTCTTGCCTTTCCTATCCTCAGGTGAGATGACCGCTACTGCTAAGAGAAAGGAACAACCCACCAGATCTCCATGTCTTTCTTGCTTCCAACTGTATCAATCTTTTACCATGGACACTACCCGAAAAGGAATTCTGGCCTTCCTGAGGTTTCTCTTGGCAGCTTAGAGGATGTTTGCAATTCCTTTTTCTCCACGGAGTGTCAGGTAGATGAGATGCCCTAACAGTTAAGGTGCTACAGTGTCATCTCACCTAACAGGCCAGTTGGAGACGGACAAATGATATGGGGTCAGAATAAAGCGAAAATGACACTGTCCCTTTGGTTTTACACCACCAAGAGTCTTGCTCCATTTAAAAAAAAAAAAACAAAAGAAAAATTAAGCCTATTAAGACACATATAGAATACGATACAGGAAATAAACATTAAGCCTAACTGAACATTTAATCATCATTACAATATTGGTACTAGGGAATTTAGTCCCTTTCAATTTTTGCTTTTTAAGTGGAATCTCTTTTGATGCTAAAATGAAAGGCTGAAGTTTAGATATTCCGTAGGTTCAGAAATAAAGGGGAAAAAGTTATTAAAAAGTTATAGGTGCTAAGCCCGAGAAGAGACTCCTAACATAGATGACTCTCGAGTCAGTACTTTCCCCACCACAAATCCCTACCTTGAATTATTTAACCTCAACTGATTATTTAACTATAAATTACAAAAACTGAGATTTATTTGGGAGTATAAGCATTCTCTGTTAAAGAAGCAAATACCTATGAGGGCTAATGGACTCACATTTATGTCAGTGTCAGCTTGTTAACTTGCTTCGATTAAATTCAAACATTTACTGAACCCAAGTACAAGAGCACATGGGGCCTCAGGTACAAGAGGCAGAAAAAAAGGAAAGAGAAAGGGTACCAAAGGGAGACTTTACTTACATCAACGTTTTATTAGGCTTGGAGAGTATGAAATGGAGTGAGCAGGGTGGGGGGACAACAGACCCTTTTTATTCTCACTCTTGCCTATGACTGGACATAATCATGTTGACGTGACGAAGACCATGTAGGTGAAGAAGCAATACAGTAAGACTTGATTCATTACTAAATTTTGGAATTCTCCAGTCAATATTCAGAAGTATTAACGCAATTTGTTGAAATGTGTGTGACCAAATGCTCAAGTTAACTACCCACATTTTGCCAAATGATGCTTGTGTGATAAATGCGTGCATTCATCAATGCAAAAGCATGTCTGTGTGACGAACAATGGAACATTCATCAACACAAGTGTCAAGGTCCAGGATAAGCTGCACCTCAGGAATGAAGACCAATAAGAGACACCTGTATTATGTCAGGATTTGTGTCAAAGATGTTATTATAAAAGAAGTGAAGGAAATAAGACATTGAGCTCAAATTGCCCATGTGCTGCCTTGCTCTATTTCAATTTAGCTAAGAACAAATGACCACCATTTCTCTAAATATTTGTTGTAAAGTGTTAACATGAGCTGGTGTATGCATGGTTTTTTACAGTGAAATGTGTAACAGAAAGATTACTGGATTTGGAAGTTTGAAGGTCTGTATTTACAATAGTTCTCAGGATTTTTCCTCATTTCTTAATTGAATGAATGCACCAAGTGATTTCTAAGGTCCTTTTCTGCTCTAAGACCTAGGGAGTCTTTCAAATCTTTAAATCAGCATAATGTGCCAATCATCATTCACATCAGTCTTCATCTTTGAATCGTGCAAAGCAGCCTGAGCCTCCAGCACTCAGACCTCAAATTAGTAATAAATATGGCAATTCAGCTAAATTTGAAATTTAAGAAGTTTTTCCTAAGCAAGTCCACAGCCTAATCACAATTTATTAACATTGTATATATTAGAAAATGTGTCCTTGAGGTCCAAATAACTGACAGGATAAATTGTTGGAACCCAATTCTTTTGTAAATTGGAGACTGGCTGTTCCACCCTTTACTACTGCATGATTGTACTTCTCATTTCAATACATTACATGCAAAATAGATAAATATGTATTCATTTTAACATGAAAATGAAAACCTTCAATAAAATAGCTTATTGTGCTTCTATTAAGGAGTTAACAAAAATTAGTTAAAACACAACTCTTACCTCACCATGTTTCTCAAAAAATTCACTTTTGTGTCGATGCAATGTATCAATAACCTTAGTTAAGATCTGTGGTATTCTGTCTTTAATCGTAAGATATGCAAATGATCTAGAAGAGAGTCACACACAGTGTATTAGTAGCATTAACACTAGAAGAGTACCATCTTTTAGTTTCTAGAAATTAAATATAATTTAAATTTAAATTCCTTTCATATGATTTGTAAGAGACCAGTAAATGTCCATTATTATATTAAGACTTGGGGACATCTGAAAACTTCTCTGGTATCATCGAAGCTAAGCAGTCTTTGTGCCTCTAACCCTAAATTATCCCCTAGTCTATTTAGTCATTGTTATGTTCCCCATTACATATAATTTTTTTTTCCCTGAATCAGAAACTACAATGTGACAGGATAGAAAAAGGACTAGCTTAGAAATCAAATCAGGCTCTAGTCCAAGGTCTAGTAAGTAAGCACTACTAATTATTTACTAAAGTGACTTCACCTACTTAGAGGTAAATGAGGCAATAAATGTAAAACTGCCTTAAAAACATTCATATGCTAGAAGAACACAAAGAATTGAAAATACTTTGAACTCATTTTTCTTTTTTCTGTCTACATCTTAATTCTTATTCAATCTTAATTTTCAAAAATTTTGCCTTCTCTACCTGTTCAGTGATGCCTGCCATCCTATTCTGCCCCACAAAAAATGAATGCATGGTATCTCAATCTCCCAACCAAAAAATTAGAGATTTTCTAAAAACATCAAAGAATGAAGAGAAAAAAAATGATTTCACTTGCCTAAAAAATAACAATCTTCTTGATTTTAGACCTACAAAAACCAATATTTACAGATGATCATTTTATATAATGAATTAGATTTTTAAGGAAATGCATACATTTGATTCAGTTAGGGAATAAATAAGTTTCATTAGGTGGTGAAATTCTGCAGTTTTTAAATATAGAGCACAGAACTTAGTTGATCCATTCATTTGTATCTTCAGATAGTCAGAAAAAAGTAAAACCAAGAAAGCTGAAAAAATAATTTTGAAAAAGAATAGCTCTGCCCAAATCACTTCTTATAACTTTAATTTTTGGTCATCATGTTTCTAAAAATTCCAATTTTTAAAATATTGGGTTTTACAGTATTTCCTCAAAAGGTTTCCTCAAATGACAGCTATAAAAATTTAAGAAACAAAATTACAAAAGCAAACATCTGATTTTGTAGTGCTTTAAGTATCCTAAAATAGTTATTAGATTTTAATATGCATAATAACTACTCTGAACAAATTCAATTTTTTAAATAATCACTACTAATTCTCTTGGGAGCAAGGGCACTATCCTTGAAGGTTGAGGAAGGGAAGAATTTAAACCAATTGACATTCAAATTTTCCAAGGCACCAGATCCAGAGGTGACAATCCTTTGCGGTTTGGACTTGAATTGGAAATTATTACTAATTTTTAACTTGTAAATTTCCTCAGCCAGAAGTCTGCATCTATGGAATAAGGTCCAGAGCCAGGACTAAGATGTGGTAGAAGAATAACTTAGAGCACAAAATTTAGAGGTTCTCTGCATTCGCACCACTAGGAGAGTGAGTGCCTCCTTAAATTTTGGGTCCTAGGCGCCTCTCTCGCCTCACCCTAGTTGTGGCCCAGTAAGGACATTTCTTTGAAGTGTCCTTATTTTGGGAATATTTGGGAGTAAGGACCTATCTCAAATATAAATTTGGCCATTCATGCAAATGGATGTTATGTTAATTTTACGGTCAACCACAACTTGACCTGAACTCTTTAACATGATGTCTTAAAAAACTCCAAAAAACTAATTTTTTAACTGTGAGACTATGAATTCAATAAATTAAACATTTCCTCGATATATCTGAGATTCCCAACTTCTTTTACTGAGAATTTACCACCCACACACCCCAAATGCGTTTAAGGCAAGTAAATAAAATATTACGAAAGCCATGCTGTGCAACAGCCCGTAAGGGGAAGGAAGGGGGATAAAGTCTCAAGAAAGGCATGCGGTCCAATACAGATTCCTATTTAAGCCCTTTATAACGCCGGAACCGGATAAGTGGAGGGTTTGGCAGTCCGTTGCGGTGCAGTCGGGGCAGAAGCCCAGGGGTCGCCGCCAGCTGGTGAGTCCAGACCAAGCCGCGGCCGCGGAGCTCACACACTGCCCGGGGCCTCGCTCTCGCCTCCACCGGCATCCGCGAACCCGAGGGGCGGCCCTGGGAACCGGGCGGCCGGCGGGGCGCATCCCCATAGGTTACCGACAGGCCCCGTACGACCTAGGAGTGACTGGAGTGGAAGAGCAGACGAACCCTACGTCCTGGCCTGAGAGAGACTTCGGGAGCCCCGCCATCTTTCCGCGCTCCCGACCCCACCACGCTGGGCTCGCCAGCCGCAGCCAGAGTGGCGGTCCTAATATGTAGGAGGAGCCGAGAAAGTTAAAAAAAAAAAAAAAAAAAATCTTGAATGAAGAAACTTTATTCTGCGCCCTAGGAAACCGGACAACGGCGAACCCGAGAAGGCGGAGACTTCCGGGGACGAAGGCGGAACCTGGCAGTGCACGGAAGGCGTAGCAGGCGCGGACCTCTAGGTCTCAGGGACTCCGGAACGGAAGAGGTCGCGGCGGCGAGCGTCACGTGGCCTGGAGGTCACGTGGCCGGGGCGGCTCGCTCTCCGCGGGGTCGGCACTTCTTTGCGCCTGCGCGACGGCGGGCGCTGGGAGGGCGCGCTTGTGGGCGTGGTCTTGGCTCAGGTTGTGGGCGGCTGTGCTGCGCCTCGGCTGCGGGCACTGCGCTTCCATCTTCTCTCCCGGCGAAGAGGTTAGTGCGCTACCTTTCTCTAGCCACTTGTTTGGTCTCGGCCAGAGCTCTCCGCCTTGGATCCCGGCTGCCCTCACCCTCTCGCGTCGCAGGTGTCTCCGGGATTTCTCTGACCCCTTCCTCTTCCACTGATCTTTGGTCGACTTAGCTGGAAGCAAAAAGCACCTACTCAGTAAACGCTCATTGAACCCTTTTTCGAGCCAGGGTCTAGCGGTAATTGCAAATTTAAATAAAATAGTTATGAGTTTAAGGAACTTGATAGCATGCTCCTAAATATGAATACCACTTATCCATTGAATCCTTGCCTAGTTAATAACATTTTCTTCATCAGTATTTTTGTTCTTTGTAAGTTGAACATGTGCCAATTGCTGGGCAGGTGCCTTGTCTTTCATTCAAAAAATATCAATTAAGTGTTTACCTCTGTGCTAGGCGCTATTAGAGTCAACGGAACAAAACAGACCAAAAATCCCAGTCTTGAATGATCTTACATTCCAGCGGGGGAGAGAGACAAAAATCTCTATTCTGTCCTTTTCATTTTTTTCCCCCTTATCATTTGTCATCGTCCAATATACATTTTACTTATTTACCATGTTTATTGTCTGTCACCCCCAATATAATTTTAGGCTCAAAAGAGAGGAATTTTCATGTTTTTTATTTTCACCTGCAACTAGGACAGTGCCTCTTTAGCACACATTGGGAACTCAGGTGGTATTTGTTGTATATGTTAATAAATCAAAAATACAAGGTGGGCGAGTGATGCTAAATGCAGTGGAGAAATATAGAGTGGAAGAAGGAAGAGAGTGAGTGCCGGTTGTGCAGTTTAATTGAAGTGGTTGTGGAAGATTCACTATGTAGGAGACATTGGCACAAAGACCTGAAGGAAGTGAGACAGAGTGAGCTTTACAGACACCTGAGAGAAGAGCATGAGACTCAGTAAGTGCAGAGATCCAGAGGCCAGAGTGGCTGGAGCAAATGATCAAGAGAGAGCGAGCTTTGGGGGATGTCAGTGTTAATAAAAGGCCAGATATGGTAGGGCCATGTAGGAGGTTGCTAAGAGCTTTAGCTTTTTTTGTGAGATTTGGGACCATTGTTAAGTTTTGAGTAGAGGAAAGATGTGATCTGACTTAAATTTTTACAGGATCATTTTAGTGGCTGTGTTGGAAAGAATCTGTTGGAGGCCAAGCAGAGAAGCAGGGAGACCAGTTAGGAGGCTACTCCAGTAATCCCTGCGAAAGGTAGTGACATGGACAAGGGAGGTAGCAGTATTGGCAGTGAGGACTAGGGCTCCCGTTTGCTAAAGCTGCTGTTATGTAAAATATTGGAAATGGATTGGCTTTTATAAAGGGGTTTTATTAGGCTACAAATTCACAGTTCTAAGGCATCAACAAGAGGATACCTTTACTGAAGGAAGACTGACGGCGTGTGGAACACCTCTGTCAGCTGGCATCTGCTGTACCTTGGCTCCCCAGTTCTGTTCAAAATGGCTTTCTCCTAAATGTCTCTGGGCTTCTGATTCTCTTAGCTTCTCTCTCTCAGTTCCTTTGCGTCCTTGCTTATTATCCCAGGATGTTTCTCTATAAGCATCTGTGGGTCTTCTTTTAGCTTCTCCGGGACAAACTCTGGGCTTCATCTCTTAGCTTAGCATCTCCAAACGTCTTTCTGTCAGATGCATCTCCAAGCATCTGAGTCTGTGTCCAGTCTTAGCTTCTGCCAGGGGCAACCTCTGGATTACCTATCTTAGCTTATTTCTGAAATGTCTCTCTCTGCTTCTCTGAGTTCCTTCTCTCCGTGAGCTCTCTTATAGGACTCCAGTGATCTACTTAAGACCCACCCAGAATGGGTAGGGTCACACCGCCATGGAAATGATCTAATCAGAAGATCTCAGCTACACTTGGGTGGGTCACATCTCCTTGGAAGCAACCTAATCAAAAGGTCCCATCCTAATCAAAACACTAATAGGTCTGCCTCCACAAGATTGCATAAAGAACATGGGTTTTGTGGGGGACATAATAGATTCAAATCTGCACAATTAGTCAGAATAAAGCCAATGGTATTTGCTGGCAGCTTGAGGAATGAAGAGTCAAGGCTGACTAGTTTTTTGGCTTTACCAGATATAAGGATATAATTGCTATTTTATGAACAGGGAAGACTAGGTTTTTGTAGGAAGAATTCAGAAGTTTTGTTCTGAGCGTGTTACACTTATGTGCTATTAGAGTGGTTTAATGATAAATATTTGATATTCATCACTGTGTAGGTGATATGTAAAACCATGAGGTTGGATGAGATCACCAGGAACCTGAGAATAGAGCAGAAAAGAGGTCCAAAGACTAAGCCCTGGTATTCTCCATTCTTACTAGGATAGGGAGTCAACCAAAAGACAGCAGGTGCAACCAATGAGATAGGAGGAAACTGAGCAGTGTGTTAACCCTAGAAGCCAAGTGAAGGTGTTTCAGGGAGAGTAGCATGATTAACACTGTATCTCGTGTCAAGTAAGATGAAGACTGAGAAATTTGCAGGTTATTACTGACCTTGACTAGTGGGTTTTTGTGAAATGTTAGGGATAGAAGCCTGATTAAAGCAGGTTAGAAAGAAATTGGAGAATAATTGCAAACAGTGAGTAAAACTCCTTTTAAAAAAGTTTTATTGGAAAGGCGCTCAGAGAAAAAGGTGTGGCATATGAAGAGAAAATGGGGTCAGGAGAAAATTTTTTTTTTTTTTAAGATGGAAGAAGTTATAGCATACTGTATGCCAATAAGGATGTTCCAGTAAAAAGGGAAAAATAAATGGCATGGGAGAGAGAATAGCTCAGTCTGTTCCTGTGGTAGGCAGGGGGTATGAGATTCGGTGTATAGATAGAAGACTTCGTTCCAGATAGGATCATGGACAGCTCATCTGTAGTAGCAGAAGGATGGCAAAGTGCATGGGCACAGACACAATGGGTGAGCAGCTAGCTGGTGGTGACAGCTTGTGAGAATTCTCTTCTGATTGTTTCTATTTTACAGTGACAGAGGAAGCAAAGTCATTGAGAACGAGAAAGGAGGAGGCATTGAAGGTTTGAGAAGGGAGAGAGAGTAGAATGTAGTAGGAAAATGTAGTAAGCGTGTTGAGCAGCACAAAAGGCCCACCTGAGATTGGTAGTCATGACAATAAAGTGAGACCAGACAGCATGGTTAGTTGGTCAGTCTTCTCTAGCCATGTTCACCCACAGGAGTACAGGCACAAATCAGGCCAAGTTATAATAAATATATTATGGCTGAGGTTTTGGTAAATGGGTATCTAGAAGAGAGAGGGGTATAAAACAGAGGGAGTAAGGGAAGGGAGAGTGAAAGGGTAGTTGGATCAGTGAATTGTGAGTCCTGTTGGGGTTGAAGAATTGTTGGAATCGGGCAGTAGAAGGAGTGAGCTGAAAAGATAGGTGAGTGGGGAAAATGCTTGAAATTGAGGTTATGAGGGCTGGCAGTAATTGGTGATGACAAGGTGTAGAGCACAACTATGCAATGGAAACTTAATGTAAAGCCACATACGTAATTTTAAATGTTCTAGAAGCCAAATAGGTGAAATTAGTCTGAATATAATGTATTTTATTTAACTTATATGTCCAAAAAATTATCATATCAAGGAGTAATCAATAAAGAATTATTGAGATATTTTACATTTTTGTGTGTGTGTGTGTGTCTCCTAAGTCTCAGTTTGCACTAGGATAAGATGTCTGATGTGGTCAGTGATCAACCCTGGTACACCAGTATTTCAAAGAAAGAAAGAGCCTTTATTGCAGTTGCACAAGACAAGGAGAAACACGAGGTTAATACCACAGATCTTTCCCTGCTGAATTGGGGAAACTTTGGATTTTTATGAAATTCAAACAAAGGGAGGCGGTGATAGTGACATTGGGACATTGGGGGACAGTAATTGATATGTTCAATTGGAAATGTGTAAGTGTGGCTACTTCAAAAGGCTAACATATGTCAAGGCTGGCAATTATTTGTTAATTCTTAAAACTCGGTGTTCTAGTTTGCTAATGCTGCCAGAATGCAAAACACCAGAGATGGATCTGCTTTTATAAAGGGGGTTTATTTGGTTACACAGTTATAGTCTTAGGCCATAAAGTGTCCAAGGAAACACATCAGCAATCAAGTACCTTCACTGGAGGATGGCCAATGGTGTCTGGAAAACCTCTATTTGCTGGGAAGGCACGTGTCTTGTGTCTGCTCCAAAGTTCTGGTTTCAAAATGGCTTTCTCCCAGGACATTCCTCTCTAGGCTGCAGTTCCTCAAAAATGTCACTCTTAGTTGCTCTTGGGGTGTTTGTCCTCTCTTAGCTTCTCTGGAGCAAGAGTCTGCTTTCAGCGGTCGTCTTCAAACTGTCTCTCATCTGCAGCTACTTTCTCAGCTTCTGTGCATTCTTCAAAGTGTCCCTCTTGGCTGTAGCTCCTCTTCAGAATGTCACTCTCAGCTGCACTGAATTTCTTGTTTGTCAGCTCATTTATATGGCTCCAGTGATTTAATGTAGACCCGCCTTGAATGGGTGGGGTAACACCATCATGGAAATTATCCAATTAGAGTCATCACCCACAGTTGGGTGGGGCGCATCTCCATGCAAACAACCCAATCCAAATGTTCCAACTTAATCCCCACTAATATGTCTGCCCCACAAGATTGCATCAAAGAATATGGCTTTTTCTGGGGGACATAATACATTCAAACCAGCACACTCGATTTCACTAGCCACATTGCAAGTGCTCAGTAGCCATATGTGGCTGGTGGCTATTGCGTTGTACAGTTCGGAGCAAATGACTATGGAGAGATCCATGGGGGAAAGAGGGTTAAGAAATTTAGGAGACCAAGGTATTGGAAGATCATCCACCACCGATCTACATGAATATAGAAACCATCAAAAATTGCAACAAAGATAATGTGGGGAGTATGGAAAGTCAGTGCCAGAAATGTTACATAATGCTGTTGGGGTAATTCAAAATCTGTTATACTTTTTACCTTTAAGTTTACTTGGTCTCATTAAAATTTTACTTTTCTGTAATGTGTTCTGGTTTGTAACAAAGCCTAAAGAGATTTTGCATGTGTTGGACACCGTAAGTGCTACACCTCAGTCTTCTTTCTCAGCCAAGAGAGAAAAAAGACGCATTCTTGCTTTTCCCATGGCTTTTATATTCTTAGTAATAATGCTTCTTGTAGCTCCACATTAAGGCAGTCTTTAGAGTTGGAGACAAAGAATTTCCTAGAAGAGAATGAAAGAATCAGGTCTGCGTTCACAAATTCCTAAAAATCTTTACAAGTAAAACCCACTGGTTTAACTGGCAAGGAATGGTTCTCATTAAAGGGAAACTAAATAGCTAATTGGATTAGAACCAGATACAGAATAAAAGCTTTTGAAGATACTTTGATAGCAAGCAACAGCAGGTTCTACCCCCTAAAGTACCTGGGCCACTCATCCTTGTCCTTTGGGTTCTTAAGGAAGGCAATATAGTGAGTGAGTAAGATTACCCCTATGGTCTTTGGAATTTGAAAAAGCCTGGGTTCAGGTTACATCTCTACAACTTGCTAACTGAGCAATTAGGCTCTGTAAGCCTCAGTTTCCTCATCTGTAAACTGCCTGGCAGGGTTATTGTGAGGTGAAGCACAGCACTTGCTGTGTCGAAGACACTCAGAAGCTTTTAAGTGTGAGACGAGATCAAATGTATATTTAAGAAATTTGGCTTTGGTGACAACATGGAGGAGAGACTGAGAGACTAAGATGTTACTTACTGTCTCCACCTACCTCTAGAGACTCTTTAGTGTGGTTCACAGACCTTTTGGTGATCTGCCCCTGGCTCCTTTGCAGTCTTTTGCTCCTGCAACTCACTCCTACCACCCCAAAGTTGCACCTGGTTTGTCAGATAAATAATAATACATGCCTGGGCTGTTTGCCGATCCCTCTGCCTTTTCAAGACTCAGTTTAAATGTCTCCTCTGTGAATGGGCCCCACCCACCCCTCACACCCACAGGTTCCCTTCACTGGGCTCCAGAGCAATTTGTATATGTCTCTGTTTTGGTATTTATCACATTATTCTATTTCCCTGCTAGATTGTAGACTCTGAGATCATCAGTTCATACTTGTATCTCCAGCACTGAACACATTTTTTTAAGAATTATTATTATTGATTGCCTACTTAAAAAAAAAAATTACTGTGGTTATATAAACCTACTCTTTTTGTTTCCGTTTTAAACAAGAAGTTTGTTTGAACAATATGATGCTCGACTTGAAGGGAAGACTATCTAGGATTCATTTCTTTTAGGATAATTAGTCCTGCTTAAAGATTGTAACAGCTAGCTACATACAAAAAACGTTGTAAAATTGCCCTTAATTTTATAGTGATATAAAATTCTCCAATCAAACAAAGTATGGAAGGATTTTTTATGTTGTTGGTTTTGTTAAACAGTGAGAGCAAAATAACATACTGGCTTATAAAGCTAAGAGCTGAATGAGCCTGCCTCTTGTGGAGAAAAGGGTTACTTTTATAGAACCAGCATTTTCCCCAATCTCATCTCCAGTTGATGTTGGCCACTCTGGTGGACATTCTTATGTACTACATAGATAACACCTCTTAGGTTTTAATGTATTGGAATAGCTAGAAGTAAATACCTGAAACTATCAAATTCCAACCCAGTAGTCTGGACTCCTGAAGACGATTGTATAACAATTTAGATTACAAGGGGTGACAGTGTGATTGTAAAAACCTTGTGGATCTCACTCCCTTTATCCAGTGTATGGATGGATGAGTAGAAAAATGGGACAAAAACTAAGTGAAAAATAGGATGGAGGGATGATTTGGGTGTTCTTTTTTACTTTTATTTTTTACTCTGATTCTCATTCTTTCTGGTGTAAGGAAAATGTTCAAAAATAGATTGGGGTGATGAATGTACAACTATATGATGGTACTGTGAACAGTTGATTGTACACCATGGATGATTGTATGGTATGTGAATATATCTCAATAAAACTGAATTTAATTAAAAAAACAAAACAAAACAATGTGCTTGTGCACCTACATCAGTTACATAAAGGAATGGGAAAGAGGACAATGAAAGAATAGAGAAAAACTATACTGTAGTAGTCAGGATGCAGTGGAACCAAACTGCGGTTTTACTGATTGGAAATGTATTCCTGGTCCGTAGGAACAGAGTTCTGGAGTGAAGTAGCAAGCTTCCTTTTTAGTAGACACCTCTGGACTGCAGCTGGAACACATCAACTGTATCTTCTTCCTCCATTTCCAACTGTACAGATGTATCTGTGTCATTGATTGACTGCCTGGCAAGTAAATTGGAATCTGATCTGCTCCATGGACAAACCCTGTTGTTCACAGTGGGCTCTCCTTAGTTTACTAAGTGGTATATTCCTGTTATTCTTAAACTGCACCACAGAACTATCCTGCCCCTCCACCCACAAGTTAATATGATCATTGTTCTCAATCTTGGCTCCTTCTTTGTGTTTTTCACCAGCCAAGGCAAGAGCCGCTTCACAAAAGAGGTATCAAATCTACATTGAATTAGCACACAGCAGCACCAGGAGTGTCAGAAGAAGGAGGTGGCAGTGATCTGTAAACCTACTATTAAATAACAAGTGTTTCGTACTGTAAATAAGGGGGAAATTATCTATAAAGATTGTTTCCTTTGTCCAGAATGTGTGTGTGCGTACTTGTGTGTGTGTGAGATGTCTCTTACCCCCACGCCTATGCCCAGCCCCAACCTGCAAACACCTTCCCCTTCAAGAAGGGTCATTCAGAACAGGGCAAGCTCCCTGTGTGCTTCCTCAGCATCTGTTCTAGAGCTCTGTGCAAGGCCGCTTGCGCTGGGCTAGAAGGAGCAGTTGAATGCCTGCCTGCTCCACTGGAACTTGCACCCAGATCGCAGGGACTGTCCCCGTCCTTTCATGGATGCACACCTGGCCCTAGCTCCTTGCTTAGCTCATTATAAAGCTGAATAAATATTGAATAATTTAATAATTATTAAATTAACTATTAAAATCTGTAATAACTTAGTACAGATTCTAAAAATAGTTGATATGCCGATAAAGTAAATGAAGAGACCCCAACACTATGTTTATGTTTTAATGTCCTTGTCCTGTCAACAACTTTACACTCTTCCATAAAGAAGGCTAAAGGTTGACTTTTAAAAGAAAAGTAGTAGAAAAGTAGAAGAAGCACTCATTTATTTTTTTAACCTCATTTTTTTACTAGGCTTAAGAGATAGGTGTCTTGCAAATATTTACTGAATGCCTATTACCTAGGGGGAATATTATATTTTAAAGCATTAGCAGCAGCAACAAAAACTTGAACTTTGCATTCTTTTCTTTCAGCTTGGAATGTGGTGATGCCAATCAGACTTCTCAGAGTGCTGGCCGGATCTCACTGTATTTTATCTACTGCACATCTGTACCAAAGACTTGTTCATCTAACATTAAAACCGCTTAACGAATTTGAAAATACAGCATGCAGCACTCTGACAATAAATCAAAACTTGGATTTGTTCTTTCCAGCAGCCGGTGGTTTGTATAAATCTCAGATCCTGCAAATGAACCAGAAAATATCAAGTACACGTATATTGTCTCCATTAAATGTCCTGCATTGCCGAGATGAAAAAGCACACCTCCCAACTATGAAGTCTTTTGGTATGCACAGGAAAGTGACTCACAAACCAAATCTGTTGGGCTCCAAGTGGTTTATAAAAATACTAAAAAAGCATTACTCATCTATACCAGCTGAAACTCTGGTTCCAAAACATGACTTTCCACAAATCAAGAGACCACTGAAACCATCCAGGACCAAGCAGCCATCCAGGACCAACCTTCCGGTTCTGTCTGTTGATGAGGTAAAAGTACGTGTGATTGTTGCACTTCTGTTTGGTAATCATCACTCACTCTCTAAGCTAGCGGGCATTGCACCCCAGCCTATCACTAACATAGAGAACTGGCGATTAACTCAAAATTGTTTTCATCAGAATCTTTGAAGCTTAATAGGAAAATGTATGTGCAAAGGAATCAGAATCTTAATTTTAAAAAAATTAGTGATACAGACCAAGACTTAATATAGGCAATAAAATATAGAGAATAGGGTTTATGAAGGATTAATTAGTTATTGGCTTAAGGAAACTTTGAAGACTAGTGTTAAGTCCCATCTAGGAATGGTGCTGTAAAAAAAAAATACTTTTTAAAAAAACAAATCAAACTGTAGAAATTGTTTTTAAACACTTTACAGGCAGTAAATATTGATTGGCTTGTGGTAACTGGACATGGGATGGGATGATGAATTGACAGCTCAAGGTATAATAAAAAAGCAGGGGATTTTTGTTCTTTTATCCTTGGAAGGTTGGAGGGGGTATTTTTATTCACTGTTAAGAGGTTTATGGGAATTCCCCATCTATAAATTGCATTTCCCCTCTAAGTGATCAACAATTTGAGGAGTTAGGACCAAGCCTTCTTCACTTTTGTGTTGTGCTTAATAAATGTTTATTGAATTGGAAGGCTAAAAGGTGGGAAAGGATAGAAAGGAGACAAAGAGACCACTGATGTTTACAGTCGTCAACATTAGAAATAGTAATGCAGGCTATTTAAAACTTGATTAGGCCTTCTGAATCTGTCAGAACACAGGTAATCTTTTTAAGATCCGATTCTGAGATATGGACCCTAAAAATATTTAATTTGGCTGCTTTTTTGCAGTGCAGTTGACTTCTTTGAAAAGGTATACAGTCCTTCATTACTAAGCTTCGGATTATGAAGGTAGGAGTTAATTGATGATTTTTATTTTGGATTCCAGCTTTGCTGGAATTCTCGTATGGTTTCTCTGAATCCAAGGATGTAAAGGGCAGAAGTGTCGTGCATGTACCATCTCACCCTTTTCTTCTTCCTAGCTCCTTATTTTTTAATTGTATTGTTCAGCTCTGTGGTAGTCTGGGAAACTCAGTTTTCAAGTGGCTAACATGAAATTAAGTGTAAGTACCTGACTCATGGTAGATCCAAAGAGAAGAAAGATCAACTCATTTTTTCCTGTGTTATTGCCAGCAGCACAGTGAATAATCAGGATTCTTATACAGACACTGATATGGTCAGAGAAGTCTCTTTTTGGTGGTTATTGATTGTAAATGTATCAAAAAGACATTGTTTCTTTGGGCTGTCCTTAGTCTTGGAAGCAGTTTTCCTGAATTCTGGTGGTGGTTGTGTGTGTGTGTTTTTTTCCTTTAGGATTACTTTTCTGCCTCCTTCAGAGAAAAGATTTGAAGTAAATTTTCAAAATTCAATACAATATGAAATAATAGAAGCATTCACATTTAAGATAGCAAACGATTGACAGGAACAGAAATAAACGTGATCATGTACCTGCTATGTGTAATGAATCTAGCTGAGCACTTAATTCTGAGAAGCCCAATAATTTAAAAATTGGTTGTACATTTCTCATCTGACAGGAGAATAAAAAGAAAAACATAAATGTCTTAAGAGAAGTAACTTTTTCCAGTGCTAAATTTAAGGGGTCATTTATTTCATGGGTCCTTAGCTGGGAGATATTTTGTAGCATTATAGGCAGTGATTTCAGTTGGGATTTTGCAGAAAACAGAAACAGTATGCTGTCTCTATAAAAGCCCAGGAAAATAATATGAAATCTTATGTTTGTGAAAGCATTCCAAAAGTTATCTGAGATGATATCATTTTGGAACATTTTTTTTTAATTCAGTTTTATTGAGATATATTCACATACCATACAGTCATCCATGGTGTATAATTAGCTGTTCATAGTACCATCATGTAGTTGTGCATTCATCACCCTGATCTATTTTTGAACATTTTCCTTATACCAGAAAGAATCAGAATAAAAATAAACAATAAAAATTAAAAAGAACACCCAAATCATCCACCCCATCACACCCTATTTTTCATTTAGATTTTGTCCCCATTTTTCTACTCATCCATCCATGGATAAAGGGAGTGTGAGCCACAAGGTTTTCACAATCACACTGTCACCCCTTGTAATCTACATTGTTATATGATTATCTTCAAGAGTCAAGGCTACTGGGTTGGAGTTTGGTAGTTTCAAGTATTTACTTCTAGCTATTCCAATACATTAAAACCTAAAAAGGATTATCTATATAGTACGTAAGAATGTCCACCACAGTGACCTCTCAACTCCATTTGAAATCTCTCAGCCACTGAAGCTTTATTTTGTTTCATTTCACATCCCCCTTTTGGTCAAGAAGATGTTGTCAATCCCACGATGCCAGATCCAGATTCATCCCCGGGAGTCATATCCTGCGCTGCCATGGAGATTTATACCCCTGGGAGTCAGGACCCACACAGTGGGGAGGGCAGTGAGATCACCTGCCAAGGTGGCTTAATTAGAGAAGCCACATCTGAGCAACAAAGAGGCACTCGGGGAGACTCTTAGACACAATTATAAGCAGGTTTAGCCTCTCGTTTGCAGTAACAGGCTTCATAGGGGCAAACCCCAAGACAGAGGGCTTAGCATGGAACATTATTTTTTGATGATCTTTCATTTTGTAGGAAAAAACAGTCTTGAGGTCTGACTAGTCAATATATCCCCAGAGTTGAAGACAGCCTTTCGTTTGCCCCAAATTGAGGACCACTCCATTTTCACATGGTCCTCCTGAATCCTTTGTGATAGCCTAATCCCCTTTTTACCACTCTTGACTGAAACAGTGAAAGGGCTCTACCCTATCAGAAAGTGTGTGCACTTTATACAGTCCGCCCACTTACTCTGGGCTCATCCTTCTCCCTCTGCCAACCAACGTGCCCTTGGAATTGGCTGAATGAGGCGTAAATTGTCTTCTCTGTTGGAATTTCATTCACAGAGATCAAAACCTACTGAAAAGTCACCCGCATCCCATTGACCATAATTTATAAGACCAGCAGCTGTGCTTCTTGCTGGTGACATGCTGTCCCTCAGGGCTGCTGAAGGAGGCTCGTGCCAGGTCTGGGCAGCAGGGAGACGGACGATGCAGGATGGTCAGCAGGGGATGGACCATGGCATACTATCCCATTGCTCATAGTATTTTAAAAAATGAAATAGAATAGAAAATATATCAGAACACATTGCTCATGGTAAAGGTAAATAGTGTTTTATGGAGCTTTGTTTTGGTTATTGACCTGTTTTCCATGTATGTGTGTATTGTACTGTGTATATAAAATGATTTCTTACCACAAGTTGTCCTCAAGAAAAGCTTGAAAGCTAATGCATTATATCAGTAATATACAGTGTGTCAGTGATCTATACCTTTTATCTACAACCAGTACCTAGCAGGAAAGAAATACATTTTTCCCCTTAGTAGTATAGAAGCAACATTGCCGTATACACTAATTTTCTTCAGCAAAAGAGACTGAATAAAAATAAACTTTTTTTTTAATGAAAAGTGTTCTGTCAGAGTGTGTGATGCTACCGAAGCAAGAATCATATATAATAAAATGCTTTCTTGTTTCCCCTTTTCCATAGATTTCTAGCCCCATCTGCTGGAACATGTTTTTTGTGGCTAGAAAAATGAAACATACTGAAACACAGTGGTTTTGTTGTTGTCTTTTTTTTTTTTAAGATTTTTAAATAGGTTTAAATTGCGGCCATCAGTTCAGTAACTATTTTAGGTTAGTTTGGCATGTCTGTTTAAAGACAAGGTGTTGATTCCCATCTTAAAACCAGAAATTTGCTATCACAAAATAATTAATGCTTATTATATAATGATTTGCTATAAAAATCCAGAAAAAGACGTAAATGACAATGGACGCTTCTCACAAAGGACCAGTGTCTTTAATTAATAGGGAAAAAAATGCAAAGACAAGATACTCCATGGTTCTCTTCCCAAATGGGCTTAAATTAGAACTTGACATTTAAAAGCAAAGGAAATAAAATCAAAAGAAGGTATGTCTAATCAATCAAATTAAAAGACTCTGTGACTCTTATTGATAAAAAAAGATGTAAATTGAACAGAGACAAAGATCCAAAATTTTCAAGGAGGACAGAAAGTGGTGTAGCAAGCCATCTACGCTCTGTGATGTTGGATAGCATTTTGAGCCAAACTAAAGCGATGTTGAGAGAAGGAAATGCGACAGTCTTCAGAAAATCTGCCAATAAGATCCTTGGAATGGCCAAATAAAAGCAGATTGTGTTTAAAATTTATTCATAATCTGACTGTGGAGTTCAGAATGCATTTTCTCATAGAAGCTGTGATTTAATGCCTTGCCTTGTCCCATCCCTGAGTGTTCAAAATAGTTTAAATTCTTAGAGCAGAGCCACAAACTCAAAAACCTTCATGGGGCTGGCTGGCCAGTAACATGAATGTTGGTAGGGCAGGTGGCCACGAGTGAGGAGTGAGGGAGGGCCTGGGACTGCGTGGGCTCAAGAACCTGCACCCCCACTTACTCCTAGTCCATCACTGTCTGATCTTCCAGTGGGTCAAAAGACGGTGGCCATCTGGGGGTAGCACAAAATCTCTCAATATATTGTTTACAGTTAACTCAGATTTTAAAAACCCTGTACAGGTCACCTCTCGATTTGGAGAGTTCTCTGGGCTGAGTCGAGACCGAGACGGCCTCTGCCATTTTCAGTACAGTTGTGGGAAGATCCTCCGCTGGACTAGCTTTGAACCTCCTCCTCATCTGTCTTCTTTTTGTGCCTCCTGCTCTTTCCACTCCAGCCCAAACTAAGCATGTTGGCTATAGCAGCCACTTCTAGAGTAGTTCTGACTTGCAGCCTCGTATATTGTGATTCTCCGTAGCAAGCTTCAGCACATTTGTGTGGTCTCTCAGGTAGAGCCTGCCTGCTATGGCCTTCCCTGGTGCTTTTAACAGGACTCTTTCCTTTCAGCCAGTGGAATCTCTCCACTCATATCATGTCAGCTCCTTGAACTCCATGGAACCTTAAAATACTAGATAATGCCAGCACTTCTAAATCTTAAGCACCTCACAGATTCCTATACTCCAAGAACCAACTGTGCTTGGACTTTACCAGTCCATGTGCTTTGCATCTTGGTGTGTTCTTACCTTCATGTGTGACTATGGGAATTAGCTGTCAGATGTCTGCAAGAGGAGGGTACAACCTCCATTTTATTCTCACGTTCTCCAACAGTGTCAACTTGTCTGGCTTTTATCTTGATTTTTTTTCCTAATTAAAATCATTTGCTTATGAGTGGACATTTGATTAATTTCAGATTTTTTCAGTTGGTCTGTGTCCTCTTATGTCCTTTGTTTATTCCTCTGCTGTTCTAGAATCCATACATTAAAATAGCATAAAGATTGATAAAAAGACAGAACAAGGTTAGCCCATTTCTTGAAATAGAGCCAGGAGTCAGGTAATAGAAGTAGGAAGAAGTAAGGAATTCATGTACTGCTTCTCCAGAATTTCAGACAAGGATGCAACAGAAAGGGAAAGGATTTGGGCATTGAGATGGTAAGTCTGAGGAACAGTTGTTCATTTTAGTGACTCATAAGCTTCTTCTGACCAGTGGTAGACCAGGACACTGTGTCTGTCAAAAGACAGTAGGATCATGATGTTCTGACCAGTGGGTGTTAAAATACAAAAATGTGAACTTACGAATATTCAGATGTAAATGACTTCTAATAAACCTTTTAATCCCCCATAAATTTGGGTGGTTTAAAACATACATGGAAATGCACTGATAATGACTATAATCTAGCAAATGTTGAACATTTATGCCAGCGTCAGTCCTGAGTACTTTGCTTTTCTCAGCTTGTTCAGACTTCACAACAACCTTGTAAAGTTGACATTACTGTTCTGACTTTTAAGAATTTTTTTATTCAGATTCTCTGTCTGAACTGTTAACTGCTGCACCAATAGTTTTCAAACTTTCTTGACCACAGCCCATAGTGAGAAATAGGTTTTACATTCTGACACCTGGTATCCATATATACAAAGACACATCTAAGTGACACAGAACTTTTCTAAAATAGCATTTACCGTTACTATAAGTAATACACTGTAAGGTTTTTCTGTTTTATTTAATTAAAAAAGGAAAAGCTGCTTTTGGTCAACCATATGGACATCAGGACTCACTGATGGGCAGGACCTGTAGTTTGGAAAAACCACAGCTCTGCACCCTACTATGTACTGTGTATGTATTGTAGCAATCAGCCAAAGCCCTAACCCACATCCTCAGGTCTGCAGACATTTTTATTTAACATTGGCTAAAGTAAAAACACGGAATCTCTTTATAGATTTTAAGTAATTTTGCATGGAGAAGCTAGTGACAAATTATAAGATGACCTCAAAGAATAATGTCACTGTGAAAAAGCTCCTTAGTTTTAAACTTTATTCTTCATAGGATCATGGAAACTCAGTGTTGGAGAGACTTGAAATACCACTTCCTCCAGGCCCCAGAAGGATGCCTTAATCCTCTCTACAACTTTTGTTCAGCCTGTGCTCTAAACACACCAACTGGGGAATGGCTTCCCTTTCAGCACAGCTCATTGCATCCTTTTCACTAGCAGTAGGAATTTCTTCCGTAGATTGAGCTGAAATCTGTCTCCCTTATTATCTTATCCCTTGTTTCATCAGCCTTTGAGATGCTTGAAAAGTCTCTCTTTGCAAAATTGAGTTCTGTCAAGTGACTACCAGCTGCATGGACCCAATAGCCTTTTGCTAACCCATGTGTGCCCATCTCACTGAAACAGGACCTGATGCACTGCACAGCGTTTGCAACGGCAGACGAGTATCACCTTGGAACGCTCTCTCAAGATTTGGCCAACCATGGTTATATCGAAGTAACAGGTTTGCCTCGAGGTACGTCTTCTTGAACCTGGGGCCAAGTATGTTAACATGTGTTAGGGGATAATTTTCTTATGATACTGCCTTAAATACATTTGTTTTCACCTAATTTTTTAGTTGAAGAATTGTAATATATCATAAAAGTGGTGTTGAATCTCTTTATGCAAATGACATACACTGTTAAGATTTAATGTATTCACAGAGAACTTGCCTCTCATGGGTTAAAATCAATATGATTTTTTACACTTTATTTATAGGATCACTGTTGCTTGGGTGATCAAAAGCCATGTCACTTCATGTCTGTCACATTACAAGATTATTTTAGCATTACAGAAGAATCGTGGAATTGGTAGAAATGTTGAGTAGAGCCTTTAAAAAAAATTACCGGTAAAATCTATACTATAAAACTAGCAAAATTAATTCAAATAAGAAATGAGTACAATGAATATTGAGAAGAAAATTAAAATAATTGAGAATTTCAGGATCAGATTCAGAAGGATTTTTGAGAAAGCCTGCTTTACATTAATAAATAAATAACTTGAAACACTTCGATAGAAGACAATTTTATAGTGAAACTGTATAGCTGAATTGCCCAATACCTAAAAAATTTATGAAATTACTTCAAATTAGCACAAGTAGGGTGAAAACCTCCCTGCTACAGACCCCACTGACCCACAGATACAGTCGAGATATCGTTGTGCTTCTTCAGACTTGATGATCCGAACAGACTATTTTTGCTATTTGGTGGCAAAACGAAACAAAGTCAGTGGAAATACAGAGCTATGTCCAGAGCCTCTAAGATGAAAATTTGATCAGGGGTTTCCTTTCTGGATACCAAAGGCTTTCGTCAGAATGGCCACGGGATTTACCCATTCAGGGGCTATCGTGTACCGTTTTCACAGCCCAGGGTCTTTTCATTACATTTTATGTTGCTTTTTGGCTACATAGATGAGCTCTGTCTTGTATAGAATGTAGTACTAAGGGAAGTGAGAGTTCACCATCAGAAGGTAGTTTAGGATTTGGTCTTCATTTGGATCCCCTATCCCCCACCTCCCAACCTCTACCAAGAATTCTTAAGCTTTGAGGATCCTAATTTTAGGTTTAAAATTGAATTAAAAAAAATTATGTATAACTTTTTTAACATATTAATATTGCTATAGTAACATATTGTGTTTAATTTAATTATATAATGCTATATTATATTTCTGTATATTAAGTACTTATTGATGAATATCTGATACATGTACTTCTAAGCATTTTATATTTAAATTGTTAAAATATGTAAGTAGTTATAGATGACTACAGTGGCAGTTCTCATGAGTAACCTTGAAATCAGATGTTTTGAAATGGTCAGTGTCTTTATTTCTGCATATTGCGCCAAACTTCATGCAATATACTTTAAAATACAGCAGAATGAGTAATCTAAGAAGCTTTATTAAAATTATATTATGAATAAAATGGTCTTTAAAGGGAGAGTATATACTGATGTTTCTTATATTTTTATTTTAAGTTACTTTTGTAGAAATAAGTTAATTCTTGAGCCTTGGTTATATGGAAATTCAGACTTTATTAATTGGGCTAGTGATTACTGAAGGAACAGGTTGTGTGAATGTTTTGTGAAGGTGATATCTTAGGGTCTTTTCATTTTCTTATTTTAAATAATTTCAGACACCTTAGCAGAATGATAGACCTTGTGTTAGAAAGCTCTTAATAGCTCATAGAGAAATGTTCATAAATACTTTATTAAAATTTTTATTGGTGACTTATACCTTCGTCACCTTGGGACCTAGCCTTTCTTTCATTGGTTTTAAATTGCAGATGCAGCAAATATTTTGGTGATGGGTGTAGAAAATTCTGCAAAAGAAGGTGATCCTGGAACAATATTCTTTTTCAGGTAAGACAGAAAAGAAGCACTTTCATGGTCAGGTAGCTGGTACGTAAAGGAAAAGACATACCTCTTTTAACAGGAAAGAGGTTCAAAATATTGTTTGTGGTTTGAAGTTTTGTCATTCAATTCTTATTTGACCTAGGAGAGTTTGCCAGTTTTAGGAATTTTTTTGGTAAATCCTAATTCTTTACTTATAAAGAATTATTAAAACAAGTAAAGAATCTTCTCTTGTGTGTCTTTATTTGTGAATCTGGATTTTCATTCACTGAGTTTATGTAAAGCATCTTCAATGCCTGTTCCAGTTTGCTAATTCCTCCTTTTTGCAAAATACCAGAAATGGATTGGCTTTTATAAAGGGGGTTTATTTGGTTACACAGTTACAGTCTTAAGGCCATAAAGTGTCCGAGGTAACGCAGCAGCAATCAGGTACCTTCACTGGAGGATGGCCAATGGCATCGGAAAACCTCTGTTAGCTGGGAAGGCACGTGGCTGGCGTCTGCTCCAAGTTCTGGTTTCAAAATGGCTTTCTCCCAAGACATTCCTCTCTAGGCTGCAGCTCCTCTTCAAAATGTCACTCTCAGTTGCTCTTGGGGCGTTTGTCCTCTCTTAGCTTCTCCAGAGCAAGAGTCTGCTTCAAACTGTCTCTCATCTGCAGCTCCTCTCTCAACTCCTGTGCATTCCTCAAAGTGTCCCTCTTGGCTGTAGCAAGCTTGCCCCTTCTGTCTGAGCTTATATAGTGCTCCAGTAAACTAATCAAGGGCCATGCTGAATGGGTGGGGCCACTCCTCCATGGAAATCATCCAATCAGAGTTATCACCTACAGTTGGGTGAGTCACATCTCCATGGAAACACTCAGAGAATTACAATCTAATCAACACTAACACATCTGCCCACACAAGATTGCATCAAAGATAATGGTGTTTTGGGGGACACAATACATTCAAACTGGCACAGTGCCCTTCATCCGACTCCTGCCACCTCCCTTGCTGTCTTCGCTTCCTTGCCATTTCCTTCCTTCTCTTTCTTCTCCTTCAGTAGCTCTTTATCTAAAGTTCCCTCCCCAGAGACTCCAGACTAGGACCCTGACTCATACACACATGCTCTTTTTATTTGAAGGATTTTAATACCAAGTACTGCAGAGCAGCTGACTTGGAATGACGACGATGAGAGAAGCCATTGTTTATTTTAAATAATCTCATAGTACCCTCACGATGATATTACTCTCGCAGCGCAGCCAAGGAAACCGAGGGTCAGAGGAATTAAGTGGATTACCCACGGTCATGTGGCAGGGACAGGCAGAACGGGACCATGCGGGTCTTCCGTGAGAAGCCACACTCAGTGATGACTGGAAGCCGTCTCTTCTTCCCTGTCAATGCTGCACCTTCCTTTGACCCTAACTTTGGAGATAATCAAGATGTTAACGTTTACTCCAAATAGAACAATGGCATACCCCTTGACCCAAGTTAGAAACCTGGATTTCTGAGGATCTCCAGACCAGCCTTGTCCAGTAGAAATATGTCAGCCACAAATGCAAGACTCCGTATGTTCTAATAGCTGTATTTAAAATTTTTTTTTAATTTTTTTAAAAGACAGGTGAAGTTACTTTTGAACATGAATAATAATATTGCAGGTTGTCTGAAGTTAATTTCAATAATGCATTTAACCCAGCATATCCAAAATGCTATCATTTCAGCATGTAAGAATATAAAACATGTAAGTAATGAGGTGTCTTACGTTCTTTTCATGCTAAGTCTCTGAAATCT
This sequence comes from Choloepus didactylus, assembly GCF_015220235.1. Classification (NCBI taxonomy): domain Eukaryota; kingdom Metazoa; phylum Chordata; class Mammalia; order Pilosa; family Megalonychidae; genus Choloepus; species Choloepus didactylus. Next base: position 3,574,267 of record NC_051308.1, on the reverse strand, counting down.
TTTGTATTCCTTACCCTACAGCTCATCTCAGCTTGTACAAGGCACATTTCACTTGCTCAGTCATCACATGCAGCTTCTGGGTCCCACATTGCACAGAGCAGCTCTAGACCACAGGGTGCACAGCTCACTAGACCTCTGTTCTGCCTGGAAGTGCCTCCCTGCACCAGTGCTCTGGCTGTGGCTTTAAATACCTCCAACTCCTTACCCTTGGGCCCTCTATGGACTATATATCTGCTCACTGGTCTCCCTGCCTGCCTTCTGACCTGCTGACAGTCTGTCTGTTGTAAGCAGTGTCATTTTTCACTTCATCTCTCCTGCTTAAAATTCTGTGGATTTTGACTGAACTCCTTATCACATTCCTGCAGGGGTTGGCTCCTGCCTGCCCCGCTAACCTTGGTGCCTACTCCTTGCCCATGTCCACAGCTCTTCCAAGGCCTGGCCTGGCCCCCTTGCATTCCCTCCCTGAGCCCAGGCTATAGGCTCACATGCATGCTCTGCTGTGCTGCCTCCTTTCTTCTCCTCGTTGGGAACTCTGCTGCTTTGGGGTAGGTATCACACTCCCATGCACATCCCATAGTATAGTGGGTGTCGCTCCCATGCACATCCCATAGTATACTCGGCATAACTGTCATAGCACTCATTACGCTCTATTATAATCGGTGAGGTAAGGGCCAGTCTCTTCTAGATTGGGAGCTCCTGGAGGACAGGAAGTAGACCGTGCTCACCTTTGTCTTCCAAATACTGAGTGCAGACCCAGGCACACACTGTGCACTTTACTCAAGAGTGTTTAAAGAAGGGTGTGGGGCCACTGAGTTGTGCCTTCCATCTCCACCACTCCTTCCTCCAGTGCAGTAGCCCACAGCCATAACTCCTCTTTTTATTTACTACTCAAAACAGCTTAACATGTCCAACTTCAGAAATCAGACAAAACCTGTTGGGTTACGGTTTTTAGATCTTAAATTCTGTCCAAGCCAATATCAGATGCCTGGGGCTTCAGGCCGTTTCTGCTCTGAGCACAAAGGGTGGGTGGCATTGCTCTGTGGTGCTTCCAGCCTGCTGAGGCTGCACTTCGTCCCCATCTCTTCACTCCACAGTGATGACAAGCCTGGTCTTCTATTCTTTTCCCATGGCAGAGTCTGCCTAATGAGAGCTAAGAGGGGGGTCTCAGAATTTCCTTATTCTGATTTCCTTCTGTTCATCAGAATTGAATCAGGTAGGAAACAGTCTATATATATGAAGTTATACACTATGACAATATAGTTATTTATTCTGCACACCACATGAGAAGTCATGAATGTTGGAGAGGTCAGCTTTTGTCAAGAGTCAAAAAAGTAGCACTTATTTTAGCAAATCCATCATTAATTAATCAATGTCAAATTAATAAATTGCAGAGTTTTTAATTGCCTTCTGAATAGAGTCGAGAAATTACCTAAGCATGGCTTTATATGTGACCCTAAATAACATTCTGCCTTTGACTTAGTTGATTTCTTTCATTCTTTTAAATCAGGGAAGGAGCTGCTGTATTTTGGAATGTGAAAGACAAAACTGTAAGTATAAATAAAGTATAAAAATTCAGTGTTCTAAGAGTAAATTGCACATTGTTAAAAGTAAAATAGTTAGCTGTCAACAATCGGAGCTATTGGGAGATAAATTAACAGATACTCCATAATTTATTTGCTCTGCATTACATGATATTTATCTTAGCAATTTCAGCTTCCAAAGTATTTTGTCTTATTTTTAAGTTTCCTACATTTTCCATTCGGTGGGCCCATACTAATTTATGGGGCTCAGAACCTCATCCTAGCTACAGTGCAAACAGAAATATACTTTGCATTTGATAATCTACGAAAGAAAAATGTACCCACAGTTACTTGGAGCTCATTGTGCTGAGTCTTCTTTTAAATCAAGTTTCTAGAACTGTTTTACTCATGGGGAAAAGTTTCTTCAGTACTCGAATAAGAATTTGTTTGATACAACCTCTTTAGAGGATGAATCAAAAGCTTTATATTCAACTGAGCAGTTTTACACCTGGAAAGTTATCCAAAGGAAATAATCACAGTTATGCATTATGAGTTATGTTCTCATCCAAGCATTACTTAACAATAAGAAAAATTAGAAATAACCCAATATGCAGCAATGGAAAGTTTATTAAATAAATCCATAAGATAGAATATCCTATAATCTGAAAAATCATGTGAAAAAGATTTATTCCTAGAAAATTGCCTGTGTATATGAAACAGTTAAATTAAAAGAGTAGGTTACAAAATATAACCAGTATTGTACCAGTGTAGGTTTAAAATCATGTAATCCAAGTTTTACTAAAAGGAAATACACAGCATGTACACACATACACACACAGGGAAAATCTTGAAGAAGAAGAAATATAAATGACTGATAAATATAAGAAAAATTTATCTAACTTTACTACTAAAAAAATGCAAATTGTTTGACGTGGCAAAGATTTAAATGGCTAGTATCCAATGGTTTTTAAGAGGGCACTCATAAATGGTGTTTGGCTTCCAAAATTGGAAAAAACTATTTTGGAGAGCAGTATGGTACTTAAACTTTTTTTTTTTGGTAATATTTGAAGATTGCAAACCAAAATATTACTGGTGATTTTTGGTTTGTGGGATAATGGTGATTTTTATCTTCATGTTCATCTGTGTTTTTCAAATTTACATACAAATGAGTATGTCATCCTGATTAGTTTTATAGTGCAGTGTTTAAGTTGCAATATTTAAATTGTATGTGTAATATGACAGTGAAATTGACTATTCCTTAAAAACTAAGCAACAGAAGAGAGATCATTAAATGTAGTGGAAAATGTTATGAACATTAGCACCATGGCCTGCTTGTACTGAGGCGTCCATTCTAATTACTGGTTGAATCTCCTTTTCTTCTAGATGAAGCATGTGATGCAAGTTCTAGAGAAACACGAAATCCAGCCCTATGAAATCGCGTTGGTACACTGGGAAAATGAAGAGCTTAACTACATAAAAACAGAGTGAGCAGCTTTTTACCAAATCTATGAAAAGAGCACTTGGAATAATAAACTAGGAGGGCCTCAGGAGTTGTCTTAGGGAGCCACTTGTACATGTAGGGCACCTGCGAGAAGTGGGGCCAGATGCACCATTCTGGGGGAAGATATATGGGTAGGCTGTAGACCAGCTGGCTTCCCCTTTAATGTGTGTCAGCAGGGGAGGAAAATGAAGAGAGATGTTGCAATGGAGAGAGAGGCAGTATGAACAAGATAGAAAGGGCTCTTTTCTATCCAGTAAAAATAGAAATGTCTTTGTAAGTTCTTAAGAAGGGAAATGATGAAAGCAGAGCTTTAAGAAAACTTGGAAGAGTTTAAAGGGAAAAAAAAAAGAAAACTTGGAAGAAACACTAGCCCTAGAAAGACCATTTGGGCTAGGAGGTAAGTGACCATGGCCAATGCTAATTTGTACCCAGGCCATCTAGTGGCTTCCATCGTTGTTTCAGTTCATCCTCACCAGAGTTCTGGTTTTCAGATGAGGTTCAGAGATGTAATGCCTTGCCCAAAGGCATGTGGCTAGTAAGTGACAGCCTGGACTTGTAGTGGTGGCAAGTAGAAAGCAGGGATGTGAGCCTTGGAGAGGCAGGAAGTGAGGAGCTAATGGAATTGTATTAATCTTATTAACACTCAGCTTTGTTCCCATAAATTCCCCTTCTCTACTTCACTCTCCTTCCAGATGAAGCTATTGCTTAATAGGCACTCAGATAAACACACACTACCCAAAAGTCTGTGGAGGAATACAGTCCTCAACTCTAGGTCCCAGGGTCAGCTATTTGGTTTCTCATCAAAAAGACAGCACGGCTGCCCCCTTGTCCCATGAGGGGCGTGGGGTTTTCTGAGTCCTGCTTGTGGTTCCAGGCATCTGCTGTCTCTCCCAGCTCTGGGCTATGGGCCAGGCTCATCCATAAAGCATCTTGTCAACTCTGCTCTCCTTTCTGTTCTCTTCTTTGTTCTCCACCTGAGCTTGTCAGAGCAGATTCTGCCTCTCAGCAAACTCCCCAGTCAGGCCTCCTTGTCCATCTTCTTATATTTTTACCCTGTACAGTTCTTTTAATCTATATTTTTTTCCATTTATATGTGCCATTTATATTCACAAACCCTCCCTTCCCCCTCTTCGCTCCAGTCCCTTCTCAATTCTCTTCGTGTATGCCTTAGTTTTTGATAACTTCCAGCCTCCCTCCTCATGCCCACCTCATCAGTGTGATTTAGGTTACACTGCTTATAGACCTGTATTCTCAGCATTTTTTTCACTTATTGACTTATTGCCAGCATCTTCCCTTTCTGTTAAATATCCTTCTAAATCATGCTTTTTAAATTTTGTTGTGTGGAAATGCCATCATTGAGCCAATATCCTAGTAAACATTTAGTTTTTTCCTAATATTTTTACTATTAAACATGTGACCATAAAATGTCTTTTGAAGATACTTCTTTTGCACCTGATTATTTCCTTAGGATAAATTTCTAGAAATAGAATTATTTGGATCAAAGGGTATGAGAACATGTATAAGACCTGGATACAAATTGCCCATATAACCTCTGGAATGATTATCAGGTGACTTTTTCAAAAGAAAAAATTAAAGTGTTCTTTAAAATTTAGAAGATTTTTTTTTTCCTTTTTACAGAGGGCAGTCAAAACTTCACAGAGGGGAAATCAAGTTAAATTCAGAGCTAGATTTAGATGACGCCATTCTAGAGAAATTTGCTTTCTCAAATGCTCTTTGCCTTTCAGGTAAGTTAACCACTTCTATCAGACAGTATTACACAACTTTCATTTCATCAAGGGAAGTTTAAATATTTAGTAATGGTTATGCCATTTTTTTACAGGATGCTCAACAAAGCCTTAGCACTCATTTTCCTTTTTGTTTTTTTTTTTCTTCTAAGAGAAAAAATGTAGTATATGGTATAAAAAAATAGTATCTTTGGTAAAGTTACTCATTCCTTATTAATTGTATTGCTAAAGCATTACTCTCTCCAAAAATATTTTTTTTATTATTGTCACCTTTCTTTTATGTCTCCTTTTCTCCCTGGGTGATTTTTTTTTTCCTTTTTTTTTTTTTAATTAACTTTTTTTAAATCAACTATCAAAAAAAAAAAAATTTAAAAAAACATGCAATTAAAAAAAACATTTCAAACAAACCATAACAAGGGAGTAAGAAAAAGACAACTAACCTAAGATAACTACTTTACTTCTAACATGTTCCTACTTTACCCCGAGAAAATAACCTAATATAGCAACATTTCTGTGAACTTGTTCCTACCATACCCATCAGAAATTAACAGATCCCTGGGTGATTCTTATTTGTAGGTAGTCTGTAGTCCTGACTGTATGCTTAGGCACAGGCCTCTGCAAAAGAGGAAAACAGATTGTGGTCTTTTGCAGGCCTGGGACAGAGTCACAGCTGCCCCAGGTTCTTCCTGAAAGAACCATGCATCTGAATAAAGCAGGTGGGGGGCACCTCCAGGTCTCTGATCACACACTTCCCATGTGCTGCCACTCTGCAGTGGGATGTGATGCAGGGCCCCCCCACCCTTCATTCCCCACCCCCTCCCCCACACCAAACTACAGGGCAACAGAGATCCTGAGCCGCCTCACAGCCCCACAGAGAGCACGGCCAAAAGTCCCATTCTTGCTTGGTCTACAGAGGAAAGTAAAATTAGAAAATTAGGAATTCCACCAGACATGCTCTGAGCTATAGCATGGCTTGGAAATCTACTCAATTTCCTCAATTTTTTTTTTATACTTTGGTGCTATCCTTTATAATAATAATAAATTATTGTAAAATTTCAGTTTAAAATTTTTAGCACATTTGCTTCGCTTCTTACACTCTTGTTCAAATGGCAGTGAAAACACTCTGCAATTCTGAATTTTTATATAAATATCAATATGATGATAATAAAGAAATTTCCATTGTTACTTTTTCACCCCCAGTGAAACTAGCTATTTGGGAAGCATCGTTGGATAAATTTATTGAATCTATTCAGTCTATTCCAGAGGTAAGTATATCAATGTTACACTCATTTTCAAGGATTGATTTCTATTGGGGAAAAATACAAATTTCCCAATATAACAATATGTTTAGGAGTACAATAGAATAAGAGTGTATTCTAGGAAAGCTACACTGAATTAAAGCAAAAAGAACCTCCAATTACATTTAAAATAGTATTCTGTTTCATATTGATTCTTTTGATGTTTAGAAACTTAAATTTCAACCATCTATTTTTCTCTAATAGTGCAATATTTTTAATATAATCAAATTAAAGGAAAAAAGTGAAATGTTTCTTCTGTTAGGAAGGAAATTATCACCTTTCTTGGCTAAAAAGAGTGTTTTGCTAAATTATGAGAAAAATACTGTCCTGAAAAATACATATAGTTATATTGAAATTTCAAAATATATTAAAAATAATTTTTACTGTAATTACTATTGTTTTTACTATGTTGAATATTCTAATTATACTTGGGAAGAGAGGCCCTGCTTTTCCAATAAGAGATTAGGAATGTGTATCAAAGGAAATGCAGAAGAGAAGGGAAATGAAAAAGGGAATATAAAATTTTTGCCTGATAAAATATTGAAATATCAGGACGAGTAAGAAATGCATCCGAGAGGTAGACATCCAAGAGTATTATTTACATGGAATCAAAAGTATGCTGCTTTAGAATTCTATTGGATTATTAAACATTTTTTTAATAGGCTTTAAAAGCTGGGAAGAAAGTGAAACTATCTCATGAAGAAGTTATGCAGAAAATGGGTGAACTCTTTGCCCTAAGGTAAAAATTTCTCTACAAATAAAATATTTCATAAATTTAGTAATCTCAAGAAAACATTCCTGTAGTTCTGTAGCAAGAGCAAACATTTATACCTTTATGTGACTTATATTTTCATTTCATTGATTATAAGCTGACAGAATTGGGCTTTATTAATACTCTATTGGAAGAAATTCTGCATTTGCAAGAGGTCATAATTAATCTACATTAAATTCACATCAGGGAGCACAGATGTTTTTTGAAGGTAGAAAGATATGTTCTAGAATTTGGGTAATGGGAATTCTCAGTAAAAATATATGGCTGCATCAAATGCTATGTAGACCCTAATTGCCACAGAAAAGTTATGTACAATATTTAATTGAATCTGAGATACCATAAAATACCACAAGAAAGGAAAAGTGCTGCCAATTAAACCAGGATATAATGCTTTTTTATCAGAGAATTTTAAGTTTACTCTTGTGGAAATTGCTCTTTTAGTCTTATTTAGATGTAGATCCTGTCTTGTTCCCTCTTAGGCATATATAAAAAAGGAGAGCATAAGGGAAATAAATGGTTTTAGGCAATGACAGTTCAGTCACATTTGCCACCTTTAAGACACCACCAATGTGTTCATGCCTTCCCTTCTCAGAGATGCTAAAATGTAAAGAATTGTGTCTTAGAATTGATGAAATACAGTGATGCATCTTTAAAAAATAAATACCTGAAAAGGTTTTCAGCGTATTTTATTCTAGTAATTTTTATGGAATGAAACGTCCTGAATATTGTTGTCATTCTCACTGGGCAGCAGTGTCCAGTGTTCCCTCTCTTCTAGTGTGTGGAATAGTTACTAGAGTTAGTTGCCAACAGAGTTTAACTAAGAGCTCTTTTTCCACATTCTCCTTTCCTCTCCTTTGTCTGGGTAGGAAAAGTTTTATGCATCTCTGCATTTCTCATAGCTCAGGGGCCCTAATTCAGGGCACTAACAAAAATAAAAAGCCATCATTCATCAGGGGCATCCCACAGTTTTTCCTTTCAAAGAAATGAAAGCCTGAGCTCTCTGAGAAGTAGGATACAGAGATCCCGCTCTCTTCTGGGTAATTCAAGCAGACTGACATATAGCGAGTTATAATACTCAAAATTCAGACTAGGCTTAATTTGGTGACTAGTTTCTCTAAGGCCTACTTTTTCTATCCCTAGTTTTTCTTTACCTTTATAATAAGAATATATGTATGCTGTTAAAAGGAACATGGTAACCATGAATAGTAACATGACAAGTTATAATGGTAAAAAGTTGTCACAGGTTATGATATATTTGTGTAAACATACCAAAATAAATATTCACATGCGTATGTCACAGATATGCATAGAAAAACATCTGAAAGACAAGTCAAGCTGTTCACAGGGCCTGCCTTGGGGAGAGTAAGGGATTAGAGTTGGTGGAGGGTGGGAGGGCCCACCACTGGTTTTCCATATCCTTTTCCACTGTTTGTGTTTTATGTTCCTTACAATGAATGCTATTCATGTGTTACCTTTTTTTTTAATGTTTCTTTTATAACTTAAATTTTCATTTAATTAAATTTTTTTCTACCATAAAAAAAAGTAAAAATCAAGAATGTGTTTGTATGCATGTGTGTATTTGCTTGTCTGGTATTTGTATAAGGAAACAATGAAAGGAGGCAGAAGAAACTAGTAAACATTAGTTATCTAGAGGGTGTGGAGAGGGGAGACGAACAGAAGTGAGGTTTATCAGTTTTATCTTTTTTTTGCTTCTTTTTTACTTTTGAACCGTGTGTATATACTACCTAGCCGAAATATGTGAACTTGTATACTTTTTTAATGATTTCATGAGAAAGAAACAGACTTAGAAGTTGAACACAAAGTGGAAGGGATTTTTTTCTGTCTACCTCATAAATAATACTAGTATTAAAGATTGAACTACTTTAGTTGAAAATTTTGAGATTTTTTATAAATGTTTTTATTAACATGTTTCTCAGAAGTATTACAAAGGTCACAATTAAAGAATAAGTTTTCATAAAGCATCATGTAAATATCAAATGTAATAGAGATGATTTTTAAATTCAACCTAAAAAAAATTAAAAACACTGATAATTCTCACCTTTGTTTAAGACACCGTATAAACTTGAGTTCGGACTTCTTGATCACCCCTGATTTCTACTGGGACAGAGAAAACCTGGAAGAACTTTATGATAAAATGTGTCAGTTCCTTAGCATTGCTCGGAGAGTTAAGGTATGTATTTTGCACTTTTCCTGAAGGAGAAAGATGTGTTGTTGCTCATAATTTGTACGACTGTGTGGAGAGAATTTTTTTTTTAATTTAAATTAAGGAAATGAGTTAACTGCTTTAGGGGAAATACCTTGTTTGATTTCTATTCGGGTGGCTTTAGATTTCCCTTTCCCCTTCTTGTCCTATATACAGATCATTTTCAACTTTTCATGTCAAAGGTTCTTTTTTATATCTGCTCTGTGGACAGGATAAGATTGGCGAGTGTTCAGAAGCCCAGTGGTCCATTAGGAAGTTCTTGACAAGTCTTAAGGGGATCCTGAACTGTCGTAGTGACAGTGAGAATGGAATTGGGTTGAAGAGAGACAGCTAAGAGATGAATCAAGGGGTGGCCTCCGGAAGGCCAGGGAGAGAGATGGGTAAGAACGGCTGCTGTTTAGCCTCTAGGCGACACGTGGAGAGGTGGCCCACGTAGGGCTGGAAGAAAGGGGGAAGGCAGCCCATTAAAGACCTGTTGACATCAGGGTAGCAGCAAGACATCCAAAGGAGGTTTGGACGCCAAGCTGAGAGCGAGACATCTGTGTGCAGCTGAGGATGGAGGTGGATAAGTTCACGTGGGTAAAGAACTTGAGCAGGAGCACACAGCAGAGGCCCCAGAACAGGGTCTGCAGGGCAGGAGCAGGGAGGGGCCTGGGAGAGAGGCAGGGAGGAATCGCAGAAAGGTAGGAGAGTACAGCATTACACAAAATAAGGGGTCACTTTTAAAGAGGGGTGCTCAGCAGTGCCTGATGCCACAGAGCGATTGTAACTGATGGAAGCGCTGTTGGATTTGGTGGTTAAGACTCCGTCGGTGATCTTTGAGAACGCTTTCTAGGTGCTATTAGGGAAATAAACATTGCAAGGGACTAATGGATGATAATCAAGTGGTGCGTGCTGGTTTTTAAAAGCATAGAGGTAGTCAGTACAGGCTTTTAAAAAAAAATTGTTGTTATGGAAGAAAGAAAAGAGGGGGCTGTTTGTCAGTGTGGTGGCATGGCCAGGAAAGGGAGTGGCCACTGCCACTGCACTTACCATTGTTGTTTTAGCAGAGCTAAGCAGCCCATGAAGAAGCTGGAAGTTTTAAATGCTGTTGGGAAATAAAAAGTAGATATGGAGTAGAAGCAGGTTGCAGTTGCAAAAAGCATACTCAGGGGAGGTCTCCCTGAGAAGGCGGGACATTGAAGTCCAGAAGGAAGGAGCAATCAAGTGGAGATCAGAGGAAGAGCTAAAGAGTGTTCTAGAGAGGAAATGGCCATGCAAAGGCCCTGGTTCAAGCAGCAGTGGGGCGGCCAGAGTGGTGGAGCAGAGAGCACCAGGGGCAGTCGGGGGAGGTAAGGCCCAAATGCTGATGTGGCCAAAAGATGGGGGTGGGAAAGGGGGGTTGGGCTTCAAGCCATTGTAAAACTTCAGCCATTACTCTGATTGATGTGGGAAGCTGATTGGAGGGTTTTGTTTGTTTGTTTGTTTGTTTTTTAATTCATTCTTATTGAGATATATTCACCATGCAGTCATACAAAGCGTACATTCAGTTGTTCACAGTACCATTATATAGTTGTGCATTCATCACCAAAATTAATTTTTGACATTTTCATTACCACACACACAAAAATAATACTAATAAAAATTAAAGTGAAAAAGAATAATTAAAGTAAAAAAGAACACTGGGTGCCTTTTTTTTTTTTTTGCCCCCATTTTTCTACTCATCCTTCCATATACTGAACAAAGGGGAGTTGGTCCATATGGCTTTCCAATCACATTGTCACCCCTCATAAGCTACATTTTTATACAATCATCTTCAAGATTCATGGGTTCTGGGTTGTAGTTTGATAGTTTCAGGTGTTTACTGCTACCTATTCCAAGTCATTAGAACCTTAAAAAGGCTTGTCTGTATTGTATGCGTAAGAGTGACTTCTCGGCTCCTTTTGGAATCTCTCTGCCACTGAAGCTTATTTCATTTCCTTTCACTTCCCCCTTTTAGTCAAGAGGATTTTCTCCATCCCACAGTGCCGGGTCTAGATTCCTCCCCGGGAGTCATATTCCACGTTGCCAAGGAAATTCACTCCCCTGGGTGTCTGATCCCACGTAGGGGGGAGGGCAGTGATTTCACCTGCCAAGTTGGCTTAGCTAGAGAGAGAGGGCCACATCTGAGCAACAAAGAGGCATTCAGGAGGAGGCTCTTAGGCACAATTATAGGCAGGCCTAGCCTCTGGATTGGAGGGTTTTGAACAAAGACGGGAAACAATTTGAATTAGATTTCTAAACATTGTTGATAAATGATGTCTTGATCCAGGCAGCCAGATAGAGGGCTGTCTTGGGTGAGAGTGGGACAAGCTGAGACCGGGGTAACAGTGGAAAAGTGGTAGGATGGGGTCAGATTCTGGATATATTTCTCAGGTTTAGATTACAGAATTGCTGATAAATGTATTCTTACATGGGAAAGAAGGAAGTCGAGGCTGAGTGTTCAGCCTGAGCAGCTGTGATTTCCAGGGTGGAGGTAGGGGGTGTTAGGAGCTGGTGTGGGGGGAAAGAACAGGAGTTTGTTTTTGGAAACGCTGGGTTTGAGATTTTTCTAGACAGTGATGTCAAGGAGCCAATGAGGTATGAGGCTGGAGTTCCAGGGGAGATATTGGGCTGGAGGTATAATCTTGCAGGGCGGGGATGCATAACAACATATAATAAGTTTTTTAAGGGATGAGACTGCGTGAAATCACCAGGGAAGTAAGTGTAGATACAAAAGTCCAGGTTCTAAGCAGTGGGCACGATGCCAGCATTTAGAGTTTGGAGATGTAAAGAAGAGCCAGAAAAGGAGATTGAGAAGCAGCAGCCAAAGAGGCTAGAGGGAAAAACCAAGTGGGTGCTGTCTTGGAAGCCAAGTGAAAAAAAAAAGTTTGCTGTTTATTGTTACCTAACAAACAATCCCATCTAACAAACCAAGATGTGGCTTAAAACAACCACAAATTCATTCACTCATGATTCTGTAATTGGGGCAGGACTCAGTGGGGACAGCTCAGCTCTGCTCTACATGGTGTCTGCTAGGGGTGGGACATCTGAGCTGGCTTCATAAGCCACGTGTGTGCCACCTCAGTGGGGATGGCTGGCTCACTCTCTCCACGTGGCCTCTCCACATGGCTAGCTTGGGCCTTCTCACAGCATAGGGGTCTCCGGAGAGTTGGCATCCTTACATGGCAGCTGGCTTCCCCAAGAGCACAACAACAGAAGCTGCCAGGCTCAGAATTCCGGAAGGTAACTTCTGCCACATCATCACATTCGTCAGAGCCCTCACAGGGCCAGCCCAGGTTCAAGGGGAGGGCAGACAGTCCCCGCCTTTTGCAAAAGAGCATGTGGGCTGGGAGATGATGTTGCAGCGCTCTCTGGAAACACTCCCTACCACACCAGGAGAGTGAGGGCCCAGTGTTCAGGTGTGCTGCCAATAGGTCAAGAAGATGAGGACTGAGAACTGCCCTTTGGGTTTTGTAAGACCGTGGTCATCTGGACTAGAGCAGTTCCGGCCCCATGGTGGGAGTGAAAACCTGCCAGGAGTGGGCTTCCGTGCGAATGGGAGGTGAGGAAGTAGAGCAGGCACAGATAGCCCTTCTGAGTGGTGCTGCTGTAATGTGGAGCTGAGAAATGGGCAGGAGAAAGGTGTGGGATCAAGAGGTTTTCCTCTTTATTTTACTTTTGGAGAAGTTATGGCATATTTATATCCTCATGGCATTGACACAGAGAGGAAAAATGTGGTGCTGCAGTGTCTTTTGAGTAAGCAAGGGAGGATGGGCTTTATGGATCACGTGGGGCATCTCCACTTGTAACAGCCACTGCACTCTGCAGGGATTTGATCTCACGCATATGCCTGTCTCCCTCTTGGATATCTCTCACCTGATATTCTAAAGATACCCCAGACCTGCTCCTCCTATCTTCCCTGTCTTACTTAATAAAGCTACTGTCTATGCAGTTGCCCATGCCAGAAACCTCTGCATCATTCTTAAATCTTCCTCATCTTCACCCCACAACCTGTTATATCTCATGTCCTGTATATTCTACCTCCTAAATAGGTCTAGAATCTGCTCTTCATATTCTAGATTCTCTGCCTGTGCATTTTCACCCACTCACTAAATACATATCTGTGTTAGGTTCTGGGGAAATAGTAACAAAAAAACAGACACTGGCCTGCCCTCATAGAATTTCCAGTAAAATGGGAGAGAGGGACATTCAGTGAACACAAATGCATGGTGACAGATTCTTGTGAATGCTGTATAAGCTAGTGATCGGGGTAGGGGGGAGCTGCGTATTTTGGAAGAATTAAGGAAGGCCTCTTTGAAGAAGGGAGTTTTCAGTTGATGTTTAACTGAGAAGTGAGTAGGATTTATCCAGGTGCAAAGTAGGGAAGTGTTTCATTTGGAAGGCCCTTCAAGAACAGGGTTTGGTGCCAATGAGAAACTGAAAAGAAGGCATAGTAACAAAGACAACTATCATTGGAGCCAGGAAAGGGTGTAAAAGGCAAGTTTATAAAGGACTTTGTAGGGCATTTTAAGAACTTTGGATTCTAAATTGAAGTAGAATGGAAAGCCTTTGAGAATTTTAAGTCAGGGAGTAACATCTGTCTTAAAAAGTTCCCTCTGGCTTCTACATAAAGAATGGCAAATCCTCACCATCTCTTGCCTACAATATCACAACATCCCTTCAACTCATTTTTTTAACTTTTAATTTTGAGATACAGATTTACAAGAAATTGCAAAAAAAAAAAATAGTATAGAGAAGTTCTGATCCTTCACCTAGTTTTTCCCAATGGTTACATTTACATAACTCTCTTAAGAATATCAAAACTGGGAAATTGATTTGGTACGATGCATGTGTATAGTTCTATGTCATCATATCACACCTGTAGGTTCAAGTATCCATCCCACAGTCAACATTCCAGAGCTCATGATACAACTCATCACGTATTTGTGTTTATTGAACTATTACATCACCAAAAGATTCCTCTCGTGCTTCCCCTTTATAGTCATACCCACCCCCTTCCTCCAGCCATCCCAAACCCCTAGCAACCAGTAATCTATTCTCCATCTCTATAATTTTGTCATCTTGAGAATGTCATATAAGTGGAATGTATATGTGACTTTTGAGATTGACTTTTTTTGCTCAGCATATGCCCTTGAGATACATCGAAGTTCTTGCCTTCCTGTGGGTTTCCTGAACATTCTTTAGAATCCCTTTTTGATTTATCTGTAGCGTTTTTGAGGATATCTCCTTGTATAGTTTTTTTTTAGTGGTCGCTCTGGGTGTTCCATTTATACATACATAACTCATCATTGTCTACTGGTGTTGTCATGTTACCAGATTCAGTGAAGTATAGAAATCTTACCTCTCTCTATGCCCCTTTACCTTCTCCCATTTAAAATATAACTGTCTTAACTGTTCCCTCTGTGGACATTGAGAACTACATCAGACAGTTGTAAGTTTTGCTTCAACCGCCAAATTTAGAAAATGGAGAAAACGCAAGAGTTTGATAAGGAAAGTCTTAACCTGTATTTTTACTCTTTCTGTTATTCTGTCTTCCTTCCCAGTGTGCCAAGATTCCTTACTTTATCATTTCTTTCCTGTTTCAAGAATTTCTTCTAGGCATTCTTTTAGGGTAAGTCTGCTGGTTACCCATTCTCTTTAGTTTTCCTTCACCTGAGAATCTCTAGATTTCCCCTATATTATTTTTCCCCCTTTAAGTCAATTATTGCTTTTTATTAGAGTTTGTTTTCTAGATGCATTGGAGTATAGGTTTTTTTTTTTTTTGTCATCTTCTCTCTATAGTTTTTTTTAGAGAAGTTGCAGGTTTTACAGAAAAACGATGCATAAAATAGAGTTACTATACAAACCCTATTGTTAACTCCTTGCATTAGTGTGATACATTTGTTACAGTCGGTGAAAGAATATTTTTATAATTGTGCTATTAACTATAGTCCATGATTTACATTAGAGTTTACTGTTGGTGTTATATAGTCCTATGTTGTTTTTTTTCTAGCTACATATAGACAAACCTAAAATTTCCCCTTTTAACCACATTCAAATATAAAATTCAGTGCTGTTAAGTTCACAATGTTGTGCTATCCTCAGCACCATCTCTTACCAAAATTTTTCCATTACCCCAAATAATTTAAGCATTAACTCACCATTCCTCACCCCCACCATGGCCCCTAGTATCTGTATTCTAATTTCTTACTGTATGAGTTGGCTTATTCCAGTTTTTTCGTATAAGTGAGATCGTATAATATTTGTCCTTTTATGTCTGACTTATGTCACTCAACATGATGTCTTCAGGGTTCATCCATCTTACTGCATGTATCAGAACTTCGTACCTTTTTATGGCCAAGTAATACTTCATTGTATGTGTGTACCACATTTTATTTATCCATTCATTAGTTGATGGACACTTGGGTTGCTTCTTTCTTTTGGCAATTTTGAGTAATGCTGCTGTTAACATCAGTGTGCAAATATCTGTCCCAGTCCCTGCTTTTAGTTCTTGTGGGTATATACATAGCGGGATTGCTGGGTCATGTGGTAATTCTGTGCTTAACTTGCAGAGGAACTGCCAAACCATCTTCCATAGCAGCCCCACCATTTTACTTTCCCACCAACAACGAACAAGTGTTTCTGTTTCTCCACATCCTCTCCAACAATTGTTACTTTCAGTTTTTAATAGTAACCATTTTAGTGGGTGGGAGATGGTATCTCATGGCTTTGATTTGCATTTCCTTAATGGCTAATGGTAAGCATCTTTTCATGTGCTTTTTGGCCATTTGTAGATCTTCTTTGGAGATGTGTCTATTCAAGTCTATTGCACATTTTTGCATTGGGATATTTGTCTTTTTATTGCTGAGTTGTAGGATTTATTTATATCATTTATATCTTTATATATTCTGGTTATTAAACCTTTATCAGATATGTGGTTTCCAAATATTTTCTCCCTTTGGGTAGGTTGTCATATTAGTTTCATGATAAAGTCCTTTGTCATATTAGTTTCATGATAAAGTCCTTTGATGCATAAATTTAGAATTTTGATGAGGTCCCATTTATCAGTTTTTTTCTCTTGTTGTTTGTGCTGTGGATGTAAATTTATATGGTAAGCCAAAGCCTTCTTGAAAAAGAACAAAGTTGGAGGACTCATACTTCCTGATCTTAAAACTTATTACAAAGCCACAGGAATCAAAACATTGTGGTTCTGGCACAAGGACAGACATATAGATCAGTAGAATTAAAAAGAGAGTTCAGAAATCAACTCTCACATTTATGGCCAGCTGATTTTTTATTCAATTTTGAGATATAATCACATAACATACAATCATTCAAAGTGTACAGTCAGTTGCTCACAGTATCATCATATAGTTGTGCTTTTATCACCAAACTTTGAACATTTTCATTACTCCAAAAAATAAAATGAAAATTAAAGTAAAAAAGAATATCCAAAACATCCCATTCCCCTCCTCCCCGCATTGTCCATTTACTTTTTTTAAAAAATACGGTTTAATCGAGATATATTCACACACTCTACCATCATCTACAGTGTACAACCAGTTATTCACAGCACCATCATACAGTTGTGTGTTCATCACCAGAATCAATTTTTGAACCTTTTCCTTACTCCAAAATAAAAAGCAAAAAAGAACACCTAAATCTTTTATGGCCAGCTGATTTTTGACAGTGGTGCCAAGTCCATTCAATTGGGAAAGAATAGTCTGTTCAACAAATAGTGCTGGGAAAACTGGATGTCCATTTATAAAAAGAATGAAGGTGGATCCCTACCTTCACCATATACAAAAATCAACTCAAAATGGATCCAAGACCTAAATATAAGAACCAGAACTATAAAACTCCTAGAAGAAAACATAGAGAAGCATCTTCAGGACCTTGTGTTGGGCAGTGATTTCTTAGATTTTCCTCCCCTGTATTCCTGAAGGATATTTTCACTAGATACATGATTCTGCTTGACAGTTCTTTTCTCTAAGCACTTGAAATCTGCTGTTCCACTTCCTTCTGGCCTCCATGGTTTCTGATGAGAAATCCACTGACATT
Source organism: Choloepus didactylus (assembly GCF_015220235.1). Taxonomy (NCBI): domain Eukaryota; kingdom Metazoa; phylum Chordata; class Mammalia; order Pilosa; family Megalonychidae; genus Choloepus; species Choloepus didactylus. The sequence goes on along the minus strand of NC_051308.1, from coordinate 3,557,146 downwards.
AAAATTGCTTTTCTCTCATTTCTCTCAATGCTTTCAAGATCTTTTCTTTGTTCTTAGTTTTAAGAAGTTTGATTATGATGTATCTTAGCGTGGATTTCTTTGCATTTATCCTGTTGGAGCTCGTTCACCTTCTTGAATCTGTAAGTTTATGTCTTTTGTGAAATTTGAGAATGTTTTCAAATATTATTTCTTTGAATACTTTGCAGGCTTTCTCCTCTCCTTCTGGGTCTCCAGTAATATGAATGTTGGATCTTTTGTTCTGGTCCCACAGGCCCCTGAGGTTTTGTTTATTTTTTCAGTCTTATTTTCTCCCTGTTGTTCATATTGGGTAATTTATATTTTTCTGTCTTCAAGTTTTCTGATTCTTCCTTGCTGCTGTTGAGCCCATCCATTGAGTTTTTTATTTAATTATATTTTTCAGTCCTAAAATTTCCACTTGGTTCTCCTTTACATCTTTTATTTCTTTAACGAGACTTTTTTTTTTAATTTGTTTCTGGCATGTTCATAATTGTTTATTGAAGCATTTTATGATGATTCCTTTAAAATCCTTGTTAGATAATCCCAACATCTGATTTATCTCAGTGTTGGCATCTGTAGATTATCTTTTCTAATTCCCTCTAAATTTTAATACTTCCATTTTCCTCATTGCCTAAAGCATAATGTTCAAGTATTTTTCCTAGACATACAAGACCCTTCATATTCTGTCCCCATTTCAATCTCATTTGCCCCCACATCCCAACATTCACCCTGTGCCCCATAAAAATTAACACATTCAGGAATGCACCATGGCTCACTGACTGCAATGGCAACTCTGATAAATACATTTGTTCTCCAAGCCAGACTCTTTCCCCATGAATAACCATGTCGAAGGTATCTATCAGCAGTGGTCAGGGAATGAGGAAAGGAATGAATCCCAAGCTATGTTGCCTTTGACAGAGATAGATTGAACAGTGATGTTGCAAAGAATTAAATTTCAGCGACTCCATCAACACAGCTTTAGATACCACCGACTAGACAATCCATTTGTCTGGTCAGACATGAAGCATTGTGCTTTTGTGATTGTGGACTGTGCACACAGGGCAAAATACAGGGGGATGTGAAAAAGGTGATACTAAGAGCTTCTATACATAAGGGGGTATCTCTTATGGTTGTATTAGCTATTGCTGTGTAACAAATTACTCAAAACTTCGTGGCTTAAAATAATACTTACCTCACAGTTTTTGTGGGTCAGGAATTTGGGTCTGGCATAACTGGCTCCTCCAGCATTGGGTCTCTTGTAAGGCTGCAGTCCCCTTAGGGATCAACTGGGAAGGATCTACCTCTAGCTCACTTACATAGCTGCTGGCAGGATTCAGTTCCTCTTAGCCTGTTAGGATGGAGGCCTCAGTTCCTCATGAGCTGTTAGCCACAGGCCATCCTCTGTTCCTGGCCACATAGACCTTTCCGTAGAGCATCTCACAACATGGCAGCCAGCTTCAACATAACAAACAAGAGTGCTAGCAAGATGGAAGTCACAGTGTTTTGAAACCTAAACACAGAAGTAGCATCCCATCATTTTGCCTTACTCTGTTCATTAGAAGCCAGTCACTAGGTCCAGCTCACATTCAGGGGAGATGGGATCCTGTAAGAGCCTGAATACCAGCAGGTGAGGATCATAGGGAGGCATCTTTGAAGCCCGCCTACCTCAGTGGTTCTGAAAATGGAGAAAATGTTAGAAACCTCCTTTGTGAACACTAATCCACACACCCTCTAATCATTCAGATTCCTTGACTGATTCCCAGCTTCTGGCCAGCAAAGATAATGGAACCATTGCTGGCCTCGCTGACTTCAGAATCATCCATGAACCAAATGCCACAGCCACGTGGTGCCAAAAGAAACATTCTGCTCTTTGACCTGCGATGTGGCATTTCTTCTGTGTCCATCCTCACTCCTCAAGATGAAGTTGCTGAGGTCAGGTCTACAATGAAAGACATCCACTTGGGTAAACAATACCTTAACAGCCAAATGATCCATCATTTCATGGCAAAGATCAAGTGCAAGCATGAGGACACCAATGAGAATAAGAGCGCTATCCAAGCCCCTGCCCCCTCTACTTCTAAGATGCTAGGTGATTGCCCTCCTGCCCTGCAGAGATCCCAGATTGGTCAGATAATTTAGAGGCAGCCTTAAAGATAACTGCCACCACTAACAGGTTCCTTGTTGTCAGATATATGCTCAAGTTTTGGGATACTTAAAACCTCTATTTTTATTTCTTAAAAAAGGTTTATGTAAAAATTACACCTAACCAAGAGACAGCCATATCATGTCATGAGACATCTAAAAGCTCTAAAGGATGCTCTAAAAACTGACCTTGAATTTCTTTTTAATTAATAATGGATTTTTTTGTAGTCATGGAAAGAGAAATTCAGTAGCCACTTAGCCCCGTAGAGGGGTGTACCAGTTTGTATAGATTATGTCCCCCAGAAAAAGCCACATTCTTTGATGCAGTCTTGTGGAGGCAGATGTATTGGTTGATTAGATTGGAATCCTTTGATTGAGTGTTTCCATGGAGATGTGACTCAGTCAACTGTGAGTGAAAAGTTTGATTGGATAATTTCCATGGAGGTGTTACCCCAACCCATGCAGGGTGGGTGTTAATTGGATCACTGGAGTCTATAAAGGAATTCACAGACAGAAGGACCTCAGAGCAACTGAGAGCGACATTTTGAAGAGAGCTGCAGCTAAGAGGACAAAACACCCCAAGAGCAACATTTTGGAGCACGCCATTTTGAAACACAACCTGGGAACAAGCAGATGCCAGCCACGTGCCTTCCAAGCTAACAGAGGTTTTCTGGATGCCAGTGGCCTTTCTCCAGTGAAGGTACCCAATTGTTGATGCCTTACTTGGATACTTTATGGCCTTAAGACTGTAATGGTGTGTGCCAGTTTGAATGTATTATGTCCCCCCAAATGCCATTATCTTTGATGTAATCTTGTGTGGGCAGACATTATCAGTGTTGATCAGATTTCTTTGAGTGTTTCTTTGGAGATGTGCCCCACCCAGCTGTGGGTAATGACTCTGACTGGATAATTTCCATGGAGGTGTGGCCCCACCCATTCAGGGTGGGTCTAAATTAAATCACTGGAGCTATATAAATGAGCTGACAGGCAGAGGGAACTCAGTGCAGCTGTAAGTGATGTTTTGAAGAGGAGCTACAGCCAAGAGGGACACTTTGAAGAAAGCACAGGAGCTGCAGAAGAGAGACAGTTTGAAGATGGCCGTTGAAAGCAGACTCTTGCTCCGGAGAAGCTGAGAGAGGATAAATATCCCAAGTGCAACTAAGAGTGACATTTTTGAGGAACTGCAGCCTAGAGAGGAATGTCCTGGGAGAAAGCTGTTTTGAAACCAGAACTTTGGAGCAGACGCCAGCCACATGCCTTCCCAGCTGACAGAGGTTTTCCGGACACCACTGGCCATCCTCCAGTGAAGGTACCTAACTGCTGATGTGTTGTTACCTTGGACACTTTATGGCCTTAAGACTGTAGCTGTGTAACCAAATAAACCCCCTTTTATAAAAGCCAATCCATCTCTGGTGTTTTGCATTCTGGCAGCATTAGCAAACTAGAACATGGTGTAACCAGATAAACCACATTTATAAGAGCCAGTCCATTTCCAGTGTTTTGCATAATGGCAGCATTAGCAAACCAGAACAAGGGGTGAATGGTGACTCCCCAAAATCCAAGTCCCCTGGAATCTGTGAATGTGTCCTTATTTGGAAAAGGGGTCTTTGCAAATGTAGTTAAGGATTTCAAGAGGAAACCATCGTGGATTACCTGGTGGGCCCTAAATACAATGACAAGTGTCCTTAAAGAAGAGGACAAGACACAGAGGAGGAGAAAGTAATGGGAAGACAGAGGCTGAAGTAGGAGCTATGCAGCAACAAGCCAAGGAACACCTGAAGCCACCAGAAGCTGGAAGAGACAAGGAAGGATTGTCCCCAGAGCCTTCGGAGAGAGCACGGCCCTGCTGACACCTTGGTTTTGGACTTGTGGCTTACAGAAACTGTGGGAGGAGCAATAGTTTAAAACCATTGCTTTAAGCCACCACTTCTGGTAACGTGTTACAGCAACCCCGGGAAACAAACACCCTCCCTGAAGATGGTCCCCTTACACTATAGGTTTTAAACTAAATCTGATTTACCATGTGTACCTCCAACACTTGAGGAATATCTAACAGTCCCTGAAAATCCACTTTAATTCTTCAAGATTCGTTTAAATTACCGTTACAAATCACATATTATTTCCACCACATTCTTTTGACTCTATGTTAGGAACTGGGGCAGGCTAGCCAAAAGTAGAAATAGCAGTATATTAGGGAAGAGAGGGATTTCTCTGAAACTGGCACTGCGCCCTTGGGAATCCACTCTTCTTCCCTGAAGCAATTGTTAGAATGATAGAAGATGTCTCTCTCCTAAATAGATGATGGACTACACCAGAGGCATGGGAATGGTTTGGCTCAAGGGCCTGGAGCATGAGGTGTGTGGATTTGGGATAGATGAATGATAGATGAATGCCCGGGCGCCTTAGCATGATGGCCACGTGGGATTAAACTGCATTTCATTTTACATAACATATTCGCAAAATCTGTTTCTGAAACACTGCCATTAGGAAACAACTAAAAATTATGCTTGTTAAAATTCCTCTGGCATCTGACAAATTTCATGGAACTCCCCTCAACTTTCCATTGCAGTTGTCCTCCCAATGTCAGAGATGCCCTGATCTCATTACCATTGTCATCCCCTCGGCCCGTCACTACAACCATTTGTCCTTCGTTTTATTCCCCAGACTCACCCTAACAGACACCCCTCTTTGGGATTAAATCCTTCATGAGTTATGAAGCATACCTAAAAGTTCCCAAACTGCTTTTCTCCAAGTGTGTCCTTAGCATCTCAAAGGCCGTTAAGACCAGTTGGATCATGTGAGTGCTATCTAGGCGGGTAGTGGATTTTTGCCTCCCTGTGCTCAGCACCATGCTGATACTATCAGTCACAGAAAAGAAAAATGAGATCTGGCCCCTCCTTCCACAGCCCTGCAACCTTACAAGAAGACATGTAGGACAAAGGAAGAGGGCTGGCAGCACTGGAAGAAAATTGTTTCTTATTTTTTTGTTTGTTTGTTTTTCTCAGAAGAGAGAGTAGAGTCTTGAGAAAAATAGGAGTGATTAGGCATGAGATGTGCTGCAAAGTAGTCAAAAAAAAAAAAAAAAAAATGAGGACTGAGGTAAGGTTGTGTCATTGATGAGGATTCAGAGAGCAGTTCCAGGAGTGCAGTGAGCCCTTGCTCCAGCTTCTTGAGCTGGGACATGCCGAGAGTCTTCCCTGGGTCCTTCTCTCCTCCCTCGTGCTGCCTACTCCACGTGCAGCCTTGTTCACTTCCATGACATCTATCCCCATTGTGATCCTGATGATTTTCAAATAGGCACCTTGAACCGCAATCTCATTGGCCATCCAGATGCTTCCAGTTGTTTACTAAGTCTCACAGATCCTCCCAGTTTACATACGTTGTAGCATCCTTTTTAGAATGACTTCTGCATGTCCCTTCCCATAAGAATGTAAGCTCCGTGAGATCAGAGGCCGAGATTATTCTTTCCTACTGTGGTCTCTGTTCCTGGCAAAGGTTCACAGATGGCACGAGCTCATAAATATTGTAGAATTAACCAGTGACTGAGGTTCCAAAATGAAGCTCATTATACTCTCCCACAGAGCATTGGATGGACCTGCCTCTGTTCCCTACTTCCATCAACAGCTCAACCACCCAGCCTCTCCCACCTGGTCATCCAATCGGAAAACTGAGACATTTTGGGGTCCTCTTTGCCTTCACCCTCCACATCCAGTCATTTGTACAATCTTTTCATTTTCCACCATGTGGCATTCATTCATTGACAGGTGTTTGTTGAAAGCCTTTACATTAGACCCTGGTGAAACAGGGAGGGATCCTCTGCTGACAGCTGCCTTCGAGCCCCCACTGCCACTCATCTTCCCTCACCTGGGCTCTTCTTCCATCTTCTTCACTATCTTCCAGCCCCCTGGCCAGACCCTTCTCCAGTCCCTCCTGCTCCCTTGGGCTGGGAGGTGGCGACGGATCTGTATTGTTCACCGTTCTGTCTCCTCCCCCACGGCGGTAGAGTCATGATTAAATCTTTGATGTCTGAACAAAGTACTCCCCATTAACTGCAGAATAAAGTTCAAACATTATAGAATGATGTGTTGGTTTTCTAATGCTGTAACATTAGCACGAGCATAATGCTGCTGTAACAAATTACTATAAATTTAGTGACTTAAAGACCGTGAATTTATCGTGTAGTTCTGTAGGTTGCAAGTCTGACATGGTTCTCATCAGGCTAAAATCAAGGTGTCTGCAGGGCTGTGTTCCTTTTTGTAGGCTCTGGGAAGGATCTGTTTCCTTACCTTTTCTTGTTTCTAGAGACCACCTGCATGCCTTGGCCATAGCCCCTTCCTCCATCTAGCAAGGGCAAGTTGACTCCTCCTCACATTGCCATAGGCTGACCTGTTCTGCCTCCCTCTTCCACTTCAGGACACCAGTGATTACACTGGGCCCACCCGGATAACCTAGGATTATCTCCGTGTCTTGAGGTCAGCTGATCGGCACCTTAATTCCCCTTTGCCATGTAACCCAGCATATTCACAGGTTCCAGGGATCAGGCCCTGGACGTCTTTGGGGGCCATTATTCTGCCCACCATACTGGAATGTAGCACCTCTCACAATCTGATACGAACTGACCCTTAACTTCACTTCCAAGCACGTCCTTCCGAGTTTTCCATAAGCCAGCTCTCCTTGCCTCCATGCTGTTTCCTCTGCTTGAAATGCTCTCCCCACTTCCTGTCCTCGTCCCACCCACCTTTTCTTCCTGGCAACTGCCTAGGTAAAGCCTGATTCACCTTCACCACCCCTGTGAACCATTCCCTGTCTTTCCTTGCTTCCTCACCTAGAGTGGAGTCCTACTTCAGGACTCTTAGAGCTAAACAATATAGAGCATGCTTTGGGAAGCATGCTCACGCACACATGATAGAAGAACAATTTCAACAGTATTGTTTGTCACTTCTTACTGGCTCACGTGCCTGAGAAGAGTGGTGGAATGTGCTCAGAGAAGGCCTAACAGGTCATCAGGGCCATTTCTCTCTCCTTGGCATCTTCGGTGCTCTGGCCGCACCTTTTCCTTCTCCATGGTGTTCTCTGTGGAGTGGGGAGAAAAGGGTGTGGGAAGAGGGGAGAGCCAAGCTTCTATCTCACCCTGGCAACTTAAAAGGATAAAGAGATCCTGACTTCAGCTGAGGCCGGGACTCCAGTTGCCATGTCCACTTGGACATGTGCCCAAGTTCTGACCAGTCGTCGTGATGAGGGAATTTGGCATGATGGTTGGCCAAGCCAGGGTCTTCTACCATTGGGCTAGGTGGGTCAGGGGGGTGTTGGTATCATGATTGGCAGCATCACAGGGTTGGAAATAGTGGAAAAGGAACACACCACAAGAACTGGGGCAGGAGGGAAGGGTGCTGGGCAGACAAAAGATGAAGAGTCTTCAGGCAGAGTGAAGTAAGGGCTGAACAGTGCCCAGGAGCACTGAGGAAAGAGCAGGTGGCTGAGACAGGTCTCACAAAGGTCAAAGAGGATGCCAACATCTGAAGGGTGATGGGATTAAATGATCTGAGTCTTAGGACTTTATTTAATGGTAAGGTATTTAAAGAGTTGGAAGAGGGGAGTGTTAGGAGCCAGCCTTTGTTCAGGATGAGAACTCTGTATGCCAGTGCAAAAACAAAAGAGGTTTGGAGACCCAAAAGAAAACAAAACCACCAGACTGACCATTTTTGGAGGTAATGGAAGTAGCTGGTGAAGGTCTGCCAGGTACTTTTTAAGAAATGATAAGAAGGGAATAGATTCAAGACTTTTCAGAGCAGAGGATAACTGAAGTGGCAGCGAGGGGAGATCGGAGTAACAAAGGTTTCTTTCCTGCGTGACTGAGAAGACAGTGTGACTTGATTTAGACAAAGAAAGGGATAGGTTTGACTACAGGATGTCAATTTTAGTTGGAGAAATGCTGAATTTGGGGTGTTGGCAGGAAACCCATAACAAGATATTTTATGGGAAGTTAGAAATTCAGTCAGTGGAGAAATCAGGACTAGGTGTTTATATTTGGGACTTATCAGAAGAGGGCATAGTTTAAATCAGTCTTTCCCCAAACGTGGGATACACAGGTAGAGTTATACAGGGAATGTATTTAGGTGACACATGCACCCTCAATTAACTAACATTTAAGCAAGTAACATTTCTGGTTACTGTCAAAGAGAAATGCTTGGTTTGGCGATGGTGACTCTTGACCTGCCCTTTAATGCTGGCTGATCCCCCAGTTTAAAGGGCCGGGCTTGGCTGCAACAGGCAACACTCCCTCATACTGGTTCTGCACTTAAAGCTGTTTCCTTTAAAAATAAACATTTCTAAGTAAAGTCTTCTGGAAATGACGTTAACTACAGCGGGCATGCGTATGTCACAGAGATTAGTGATGACTGGAGGCAAATGACCAAAGAGGCTGCGATCATGCCAGGGACACAAGGTCAGATTTGGGGACGTGTCAACTAATGGCACAAGGAGGAAGAGTAGACTCAGAAAGAATGATGGCAGTAAAGGGAAAGCTTAGTTCTTAGGAGAGGAAAAGCCAAAGGAAGCATGCACTTCAAGATACTGTTGACTGCTTGGGTAAACTGAGATTTAGAAGTAAGCAAAGTCATTAGATTTAATAACTAGGTTTTTAGAAGCTCCAGAATTGTGGTAATATATACAACTTCTAAAGGGTTAAGGAATAAGCTGGGTGATGAGGAAATTGTCTGTCCTTTAGTCAAGGTTGAAAGTGAATGGGAGAGGATTGCTTCAGTGGTTTGAAGAGAGAAGCAAGCTTAAGGGTGAGCATGTTCATATATGAAGATCGAGCAGGCAAGAGAAGCAGAAAAAGGGAGGGAGAGAATGGAGGGGGAAAGGAGAGGAAGGAAGGAAAGAGGCACTGTTCTAAGCATTTATACAGATGAGAGAACTACTGGGTGATCATGAAGTCTGGAAATTAAGTTATCAATGTGGCTCGAAGTGCCATCCCTCATTAGTAAAGCAGTTGAGCGCTCTGTGCAGAATCCCAGTGAACGTGGTACATTAACACATTTCCATCACCCTGTGCCCCTGTAATGCGAGCAGCCTCTGATTTGTTTTCGCTAAGTTCACTAAGTCACTCCAGTTTTCACTGAGCCTGAACCTTTACATACCCCAGAAGTAACCAAGGGGGAACCAAACTATTTAAAACATGTATATTTCCAGACGTTCCAGTTTCTATAGAAAGATTAAGGAGGTATAAATTGCCAGTAGTCAAATTAAATCTTACATTCAGAGATTCTATTTCTAGAACCCCGTCAACTAGCATGTTCTGAGGCACCAGAACCCAGAACCTTTGCAGTTCAGAGTCAAAGGCAGTACCATCTAGTGGTGAGAGGGCAGCAAGGCTACGTGTGTGGGTTTGGGGGCAGTGAGACTTGAACCCTTCTTTTGCAGAAGGTAATGGCTGCTTTTGTCATCTTCAGGCCATGCTAAGAGAATCATGTCACATTTTCAAGTGTGCCTTTTTAACTCCTTGAAACTCCAAGGGCAGCTACCAAAAACTAGGACCCCAAACCTTATTCTTAGCTCTTTAATCAAAATCTTACAAATACAAGAGCTTTAATATGCAAAGGTTTTTTTTTTGTTGTTTTTGGTTTTTTTGCAGTTAAATCTGTACGCTATATAATGTCTCTGGAGGGATTCACAGAAATTAATACCAGTGGCTGGTGGCCTTTGGGAAGAGGGCCAGGGTTAAGAGTTGAAGGGATTCCTTCCCACTTCCTACTGATTTAAAACCAGGAGAATTTTGAAGCATCTAACTTATTTTTTTAAATCAATTTAAACTTTCAAACATAAATACAGGCTGCTTTTTAAGCATCTTTTCATGCAGGTCATGAACGAGAAGCTTCAGCACTGCATGGAGCTGACAGACCTAATGCGAAACCATCTGAATGAGAAGCGGGCGCTGCGCCTCGAGTGGATGATTGTAGTCCTCATCACCATAGAGGTGAGCCGGGCTGCCTGCCAATTGGATGCTATGAGAATGATCAAGTAAGATAGAAAATGTAGCCGGAGACAGATGGCTTTGTTCTAATACTAAACAGTCTTTTAGAAATGAGCTAAGTCACAAGTGACAGTGGGAATATCTTGCAAATGCATTAAATGTAATGTTGGAAAAGGTTCCAGGTTTTTCAAGATAGCATTTGGAAAAAGGCCCAGCTGAAATGTGTAGCCCACCTTCAAGTACTCAGGTCTCAGACTTGTAGCTCACCAAGTGGGAAGGGCAAATATTGACTTTTACTTTGGGAGCATTTTTCATCAATTACCATCTCAGAAAAGTCATTTTAGTTGGTACCAATAATTTGCTGTGAAATGAATAACTTTCACTTTTTATTACCCTAAGGTCATGTTTGAGATGGGGCGAGTCTTTTTCTGATCAAGTGATGATACTCAAAGGAAAGTGCCACTGCAAGGTACATTCAAGTTCTACAATCAAAATAGATGTTCACTATTGGGTGATCTATGGGTATTTAATTTTTAAAACCAAGAAATTGTTATAATGATCTTTTTTCAGCTCCTAAATATATTGCTGCTTGAATAAAAATTATGAAGAATCTCTTGACAGTTCAAAAGGAAAATGTTTATTTCAGATTAAAAACCTTGGATAACCTTAGCACCCAGAAAATCTATGCAAAGATATGACTCTTAAAGCCAAAAATGCATATTAGATTTTAGACACTACTCCTTAATCTATCTCCAGGGAATTCCCAGTCATGGCCCTGGCTAAGACAGAACCATAAGGGAACTCAGGAATGTTGAAACAAATACATAAAGCAAGAAGTCAGGCTTTTGATGGCAGAAATGAATTTTATACAGTTTTTGGAAGGCAGAATTTGACTCCTCACTAACACTTTCCCTTTATCAACCAGTACTCTCCATCTTTTCACCATTAAGTCAGTCAAAATATACTTCTATGCAGATTTTTTCAGTTTTGCATGTACTTTAGAGACATTAAAACATATCAAGTACAAACTTGTAGATACTTAACATCTTGAATTAGCACCTTTTTAAAAGCAAAGTCCCATTTATGTTGAGTTGCCAGATTTCTATGTGTGAGCCCACTCACTCCACTACCCTCCACATCTGGATGAACTTAACGGTACGTTCTTTTTCTTTTATACGTATACCCACACATAATATTTTGTTCTGAAATGGGAATTCTATCATTCAGGAACTTGTTTTACTACTACATAGTATTCCACCAAGAGAATTTTTTTTTTCTGTAGCCTACTGATTTACACACACACATATATATTTGGTAAGATAATTCTATGGTGAACATCCTGATCTTTTCCAGCCTACAGCAAAGAGTTCTTCATGAGTAGCAGTCTCCCTCTGAAGGACCATACAATGTCCCTCACTTTCCAAGGACCACTTGGGCATGGAACATTCAAGACCCTCTTTTTCCACATCAGCACTTGCACAGAGTTATCAAGCCTGTCTTTCCCTTCCCACCCCCTTCTCACACGTTGCAAAAGAAAGGCAGCTCACCAGTCCTGAATCTTATTTTGGTCCACCACCCCAATGTTTCAAAACCTTCGGGAAGCCAAACACAAGAACAAGTTGAAATACTCAACAGTGAAGCCTCCTTTAATCGAGATCAACCTCCTGTCCTCTGTCCATTAAGAGGTGCAGTTCCAATAAAATGTTACTCCAGATTTACTCAACAGTGTGTACAATTTGTTGTTTGATCACTTGTATATTAATAGTAATAACTTAACAATTCAATCCAGAAAAAAACATAAACACAGTGCTGTATGGTCATGGCAAGTTAAAATTTAACATTTCAATTTGTGTATTTGTACATATGTAAAACTATGTTACAAAGAACAAAAGGATGAACAAAAGACTTTCAAGCATAAAAATTTATTAGGATAAAATAATGGGGGAAATAACGAATACAACTTCCAAGAGAAAGAGAACAATGTAAAATTTGAATAGTTAAGTTTAAATAGATTATGGTAGACATCAAATTATGGTATTACATTCCATCAGATACATTGAAATTGAAAGTTTATTTTAAAATATCAGTATTTACAATACATTGGAAATTACATCTTTTTCAACTATTTATGATGAAATCTTCAACTTATGTTATGGAAGACTTTGAAAAATTATTTTAGGCATAACACAAGCAAAACAGTTTCAAGACCACCACTTCTCTACAACAGTTTCTCAGCCTTTCCACTCCTGACGTTTGGACTATGTCATCTGCTTTGGGGGACTGTCCTGTGTATGTAAGACATTTAGTAGCAACCCTGGCCTCTACCCACTAGATGCCAGGAGCACCTCCCCATCAAAACTGTCTCCAGCTAACTATCCATTGGGGGCAAAATTGCTCTAGAAACTGCTGGCTTGTTAGGAATGGGCCTTTCCAATATTTCTAGGTAATCCATTCTTTACTACTTACTATGCAACAAGTCTGCTCTGAGCACTCTATATGCATTACCCCCAACTTATTCCTTCCTCACAATCACCCTGTAAGATAAAGACTAAATTACTTGGCCACGATCCCAACCTAGGCCACATGGTATTAGAGTCTGTGCATTTCTGTCAGGTAGAAATTCTCTTATACCTAACCTCATTTCAACCTGAACCTTGCCATCTCTTTTTTTCATGTGTGTGTGATGCAATGGTGATGAAACCAATAGAAAAAGCCCTTTTTAATGTAGATATTTTATTACGGAAATAATCCAGGTTCATTATAGAAACATGAAAATACAGAGACAAAAAAAGGAAAAAATCCCTTATAATCCTGGCATGCAGATCAAAAACCATGGTTAAAAATCTTCTATAAACATTTTTAAGAGTTTTTGTGTGCATATATATGCACATTTTAAAATAGTGAAGACCTATATATATACATACATACATACATACACACACACACATATATGAAGGCACGGTGCCATCTCCTTTGAACTGAGTCTACCTTTCTGTTACTGCCCTATGGGATAACAGCTAACATCTGTAGGAAAAAGATGGTATAATGCAGTGTTTCTCAACCAGCTGAGCATTTTGGAAAGCTGTGAGAGCAACCTGGATTGACACAACGATTCCCTTTTCTCCCCTTACCCACCAAGTGGGTAAGGGCCAGAGATGCTGGACATCCTACCATGTGCTAGACAGTCCCAGCCAATAAAGTCACCCCACAGCCCACATGACGTAAGATAATCCTATTTCTAACTAGCACCCTAGGATCTAATTCCACTTTACATATAAACACATTAAGTATGTTCTGTACTGTTTTATTATACCCTGGATTTTCCAAGTTTGAAAAGACCACATAAAGCAAAGAAGACTGCACAGGTGCCCTCACTATCCAACTAACTCAGGACCAAAACACACATGAACAAAGGTTGAGTGATCCCTCAGTAGCCAAACTCAAGAGGCCAACAAGTGTGGATAACACCATCCAAAATATTACTATCCCAATTCGCAAATCAAAATAGATTCAGATAGTGAGGGATAATTGTGTTGAAGTTTTTCTATTAGTAACCGTTCCACCATTCTCTAAATCACATCACCAGAGGCAGCACTGTTCACCATGTTTAAGTAACCAACTCTGAAATACTTGACTGCTTTTGTAGCTGTGACATCCCTGGAATCTTTAATAACAGTCAGTGCCAGAATATTTACATATTGAAATATGTATTATATTATAAAATATCCTTAACTTTTCCTTTACAATACAGGTGGGCATTGTATGTTTAAATTATAAATATGTTGGTTTTAATAACTGAATTTCATTTCAGGATAGTAATGGGGGTGTTAAAATACTTATTACACTATGGTCTAAGAACGGGTACATACCCCTGGTCTCTTAAAAAACAAGGGTTTTAAAGGCTTCAATGGAAATCCTGGCTCTCCCTAGCTATGTTACATCAAGTAACACATTAAGCAATCTCTGATACTCAATTTCTTCGTCTGTACAACAGAGGAACTTTTACCCAGCAAGGACACTGAAGATTGAATGAATTCATGAAAGTAAGGCAGCACACAGTTATTCAATTTAAAACAAAAAAAAAGAGACAAAATCTACCGTTTAATTATTAAATAGCTATTACTGATTACCCCTGGTTTGCTTTTTTCTACATTTAACACCTTTACCTTCTAACCTTCCTCGGCCTACATCTGAGGAAAACCTGCTCCCCCCAAAGTTTAATTTTATCCTTAGCATAAAAACTACTTTTACAGACTGAATTCTGGAAGGTGGGGATTGTGTCATTCCTTGTCATATGCTTGTCCCTAACACAGCTGCTACAATGTACTAAACACTCATATTTGTTGACTGAATAAAACAATAATTAAAAAGTAAAATTTGTTGTCCATTAGCACTTTATCTGGGTTACTGTAGACAGCTGCTTGAGTTGGATGGTTTTTCCTCATACTTAATTGACATCATATAGGGAGATCCAGGTATGTATCACATCTAATCTAAGATTTTGAAAGCCTATATTTGACTATATAGACTCTATAGATTGAAGCTAAACATAGTGTCCGAAAGCGTCACACCTCAGTTTTCTCATCTTTTATAAAATGGAGATATGATCAAACATACTCCTATTTCTAAAGGAAAACTTACAAACATTCACACTAAGTTCAGGCAAAATTTTCTATCGAAATGGTACCTGTTACCAGTTTCTACGATTTCCAAATTGTAAATAAGGGATTCTGGACCTCTTGTTCCAATCTCGTAAGATTAGTCAAAGAATAGGTAACACATAAATTGCTTAGAACAGTAACCCGTGCATCTAGTGCTCAATAAATATGTGCTATCCCAAGTACACATACCTTAAACCTCAACCACAAGGGAGCCTTGAACCCTTTGGTGTCTTGACTGTGCCAATGTAAAAGTCAACATCCTGGTTGTGATACCGTACTACAGTTTTGCAAGATGTTACCGTTAGGGAAGACTGGGTAAAAGGTACACAGAGTCTCTCTGTATTATTTTTCACAACTGCACATGAATTTACAATTATCTCAAAATTTTTAAAATTATTTTTTAAAAACTGAAGGAAAAAAATATATCACACATCCCAAAAAACGCACTTAAAAATACACTGGCAGTTTTTGCCAAACCACTCTACAGTTACATTGTTGGTTGGCTACTAATTAATTGGCTGTTAAAACTACTGTCCATAACTGTTCGCTTCAAAATCCTTCTGAAATCACCAACAATTCAAAAGGAAGTCCCCTGACAAGTGCAGACTGCAGTCACGTGTGACTCCCCAGAGGGCACCGTGTTCTCACTGAGCAAAGTGACAATGTTAAACATACTTGAGAAGATGTTACAATTTCCCTTTATCTCCTGAAAGACTAATTTTCACACTCTGCAAAAGGTGAACCTTTTTTGGGGGTCAGAGGCCAAACAGTTCTCACCTGAATTCTGAAAGGTGGCGACTGTGCATTTCCTGAAGAGAATTTTATGTTTTATTAATTTTAAAAGCAATTACTCCTTAACTAAAAAAACTGGGCTTTGTTCTTTACTTGTGCCTGAACCCTAACTTAAGGATCCTCAGCCATGTTTTGCATATTTTAAGGTTATCACAAAAACTGCTTGGGTGACAGCCAGAATTCAAAGACATTTACAGGTACATTTGTGATATAATATATTCATATTAGAGTAATCTTTTTGAGAGGCCGTAAGTTACTTGTGAACTGCCCAATGATCTGACCAAACTGACCAATTATATTTATTTTAAGATAAAATGTGTTACTTAAAATTCTGGTTAAAGAACACCAGGAGAACAGTTAATTCATAGATAAGAAAACCGAACGCAGAGAACTCTCCTGTAGTATTGAGTTGAGAGAAATATCAAAAAATCTAGTCAACTCCTAATTTCTTTCCATTTTAAAAGACACAGTAAATGAAGTCCAGAGAGGCAACTGTCCAATGATTATGTTGAACTTTGGTTTGGCATTTAAAATAAAGGAAAAAAAACTCAGATTTTTAAATGTCTGATGCATGTTTTACCTTTTTAGGAAAAAAAAAAATGATCTTTTGAGAGAAACACAAACTATACAGTAATTACCTCTGAATATGTTCCTGCCTATAAACAATAATCATGCTATGCCATGTGAAAGACAAGAGACAACAGGGGAACCTGCCCCAGAAGCCACTATTCCTATTCCCTGTCACAATGATTGAGATACTGTCAATCAGAATGAAGCAAATTACATTTCATGATGAACGTCTTGTCTGTAAGCTGAAAATCAGTTTTCACCAATCCTATGTCAGAGTAATTGTTTGGGTTTTTAGAGTATTATATCAGAAGACTGTATGTAAATAGTCAACAAAATTTCTCCTCCTAGCTTGGGTCAAATATGGCAAAGTTGCCTAAATTGACTGTATTTATTAATATTCTGAAAGTTAAGACTAATAGATAACCATTTTACTTACAGAAGGAAAACAGAATTTAGGGATTTAACAACAACAAAAATACTGTCAAATTTTACTAATAAGCAAGCAGTTGGCCTTACTAGAAGTCTGCTGTATTGACAAATACTGCCCCACTCCCCTTGGTTGACCAGTCTCTTTTCCTTGACTCAGTGACTTTTTTGGTCCTTCAATAATGTGCCCTGATATCAGCTCTATGTGTGGTATCTCATTTAGTCCTCGACAAACTTATGATAGGTATTTCTGTCCTGTACTAACTTACTTGCTCAAGACCACTAATAAAGGCAGATCTAACCAGCCTAACCAGCCTAACCAGGATCCTACATTACTGCGTAACTTCCCACGTTCTGAAGTTTTCTCTGACATGTTCAGGAAAATGTTCTCCCATGCATGTAGTACACAGACTGCTGGAACTGAAGAATCTAGCATTCTAAGATTAAGAAATGCTTATAGATTTCAGGATCCTTCACCCAAAAAACACAAGCTCATGTTCATATTAAGCTCATTTTTAACCTTCAAATTTTAAGCTCAAGCCTTAGCAAATTAATGCTGAAGTTTAAATAATTCATTACATCAATAAATACATAGCAAGCAGTGAAAGCTACAGGCCAACCCTTTAACTGATGTTAACAGTATAGAAAAGTTACCTTTAGTCAACAGAAGAGAAACAGGAAGTGAGACGACAGGATGGGACTGTAGCCACAGGCCTGGGGGGAGCTGGCCACCTTCCTTGTCTGGTATTTAGTTCTGGTGCCAGGCACTGTTTACACTCATGCAATACGGTAATTACACAGGCCATATATGAATACCACCCCCATCCAAAACATTTATTTTTAGCTTTTTCCCCAGTTTTTTTCCTAAAGTAACATACATAAACGTAAGGTGGTGTCAAAAAGCAACTTGCAGTAAGAGGCATTCTATACAGATTTATCAACAACTCCAAGAAAAACAAAAATGGCCAAGAAATTATACCAGGATATTGAAAAATGCCTAAAAAGTAACTATGTTCACTATTGCATCCCAAAGCCCTCTTCAATGTGATACCGAATTTCTACCACTCTGGAGACCTCAGTGGTGAAGACCATCTGGATTTAAATTTTTGTTCCACCACTGCTTACTGGCTGGATCTCCTGGCTCTGTGCATCATCTGTAACTACCTCCAAAGGCTGCCATAAGAATTAATGGAATTAATGTAAGTGAAGCTATGAGTGTTACTACTACTACAATTCATATGGGGAAGTCCATCCTTAAATGATTATAAGCTGAAACAAATACCCAAGATTTCCCCTTGAATCCAAAGTTAAGAAACACCATGACTGAGACTTAAAGGGTAGCGAAACCTCTATCTTAAAGAATCGAGTGCTTCATTAACATATAAAGCACCATTTCCACTGTTTTAAGTGCGTTGGCTTTTCAGTGCAAGCCTAAAATGGTTTTAAACAACCATACATTTTATGTGTATCAGACAGTTGCCAAGGGTTTTCTGGGTTCTTTCCTGAATAATCACATGGTCAGAAACTGGGATTTTTAAATACAGACAAAATCAAAATATTACTTAAAGGATTAGTTTATATTTTATCGTGCTTTAACAAAACAAGCCATATTCAACTATTTTTATTATCATCCTTTCTTTCTAGCACCTGGAGTAGTTGTTCCAAGGTGTGGCTACCAGTAGTCAAACCAACCACATCTGCAAACACTGGGGGTCCATTAATGGTACCTGATTCCCGTGTTCCACATCACACTCAATCAGAAGCTCAGGGCTACAGCCAGATCTCTGCAGGAGATTCTTAGGCTCACTAAACTCTGAGAACCATAACTTAAAACTTATTTATTGGTTTGTACTTAATTTATAGATAGATTTTAAATAATTCATTAGCACTCCCCCGTTCCATTTCATGTACTAAGTACTAAATGTCCTCAAGTGACTCAATTCTCCTCTTTCTTCCCCTAACCCAATCTCCTCATTCCCTCCTCTCCCCATTTTTAAAAATTAATGTGTTTGGAGACGGAAGAAGATGGTGGCATAGAGAGGAATGGAAGTTAAGCTAGTCCCCCTGGAGCAACTAACAACCAGGAACAACTAGTAAATGATCCACTGGGGGACAACCGTGACTGTCCACACATTGTGCACCAACCTGGATTGGGAGGAACGCCTGAGATCGCAGTGTGGAATCTGGGAGTAGAAACTTCAAACTCAAAGCTAGGAGCCCCCTCCCCCTATGGCAGCCTGAACTGCAAAGCCTCGCTGTGATAGAGAGCAGCCCTCTCTGAACAAGCGATACCTCAGCCCAGCTCCAACTGGGGTTTTAATTAACAAATGTGGATTGCTCAATACAAGCTACCAATTCCCAACAGAGGTTTTTAGTTACAACTGACCTTAAAGAACCAGAGGACTCATCTGTCCCAGGAGGGGGAAGCCAGAAGACCAGGTGTTACCTCTGGCCGACGAGTGAAATTGGGGGTCATGGACTGACCCTGAAAGGGGGCTTTCTGTCCCTTTTTCTCTCTCTTAACCTGAGTGGCTCAGTTGAGTGGCTCAGTGGAGAAAGCCTCAGCCATTTTCAGTTCCCAGTGCTCTGACCCAGACAAGGGAGATAGCAGAGTCAGAAAGACAAAAAAACCTATTTAAATGCAGATGTTAACTCCCTAAGGGGTGCATCTTCCCTAAGAGGAAGGAGGTGGGGTCCAGCTTTCCCTTCAAAACCAGACCCCAGAGCCTGGGGGAAAACAGCCAAATCAGAAACTGCAGGCCACACCTCCTTACACCAGTCAGGAGGGACAGGCTGACAGGCGCCACCTGCTGGGCAGGTTAGGAAAATCACAGCAGCTACAGGCCTCACAGGGTGTGTCAATCTTCTAAGGCACACCCTCAGGGAAACCTGATACTGAATATTGCCCCCTTCTGAGATCTTAGCCTGTTCTAGTCTAGGAAAACCTGACTGGGTAACCAAGGAAAACAGATGCTTAGACAACAGAAAACTACAATCTACACTTAGAAAAATGAAGTTATGGCCCAAAGGAACAAACTTACACTTCAACCGAGATACAGGAATTGAAACAACTAATGCTAAATCAATTCAAAAAGTTTAGGGAAGATATGGCAAAAGAGATGAAGCATATAATGAAAACACTGGGCGAATATAAGGTAGAAATCAAAAGTTCAAAAAAACAACTGGCAGAATCTAAGGAAATGAAAGGCTCTATACAAGAGACGAAAGACAGACACAATGGAGACATACAATAGCAGATCTCAAGAAGCAGAAGAAAACACTCAGGAACTGGAGAACAAGACACCTGAAATCCTACACACAGAAGAACAGACAGGGAAAAGAATGAAAAAATATGAGCAACGTCTCAGGTAACTAAATGACAACATGAAACGCATAAATGTACATGTCATGGGTGTCCCAGAAGGAGAAGAGAAGGGAAAAGGGGCAGAAGAAATAATAAAGGAAATAATCAACAAAAATTTCCCATCTCTTATGAAGGACATAAAATTACAGATCCAAGAAGCGCAGCATACCCCAAACAGAATAGATCTGAACAGGCAAAGACACTTAATAATCAGATTATCAACCGTCAAAGACAAAGAGAGAATCCTGAAAGCAGCAAGAGAAAAGCAATCCATCACATACAAAGGAAGCTTGATAAGACTATGTGCAGATTTCTCAGTAGAAACCATGGAGACAAGAAGGAAGTGGTGTGATATATTTAAGATACTGAAAGAGAAAATCCACCAACCAAGAATCCTATATCCAGCAAAACTGTCCTTCAAATATGAGGGAGAGTTTAAAATATTCTCTGACAAACAGACAATGAGTGAGTTTGTGAACAAGATACCTGCTCCACAGGAAATACTACAGGAAGCACTACAGACAGACAGGAAAAGACAGGAGTGAGAAGTTTGGAACACAATTTTGGGTGATGGTAGCACAGTAAGGTAAATACACTGAACAAAGATAACTGTGAATATGGTTGGAAGAGGAAGGTTAGGAACATGCAGGGCAGCAGAAAGAAAGAGGAAAGATAAAAGACTGGGACTATATAACTCAGCGAAACCCAGAACGCTCAACAATTGTGACAGAATGTACAAATATGTTTTGACATGAGGTAAAACGAATGTCAACCTAGCAAGGCATTAAAAATAGGGTGGTATTGGGGGAAAAATACAATCAATGCAAACTAGAGACTACAGTTAACAGAAACATTGTACTATGCTCCCTGTAATGTAACAAAGGCAATATACCAAAGCTAAATGCATATAAGAGGGGGACATAAGGGAGGGGTATGGGACTCTTGGTATTAGTGATGTTGTCTGACTCTTTATTCAACTTTAGTTTAATTCTATCTTTCCTTTTGTTGCTTCCTAGCTATCATGTTTATTTTTTTCTCTTTTTTTTTTTTTTTTTTCTTTTATCTCTCTACCTTCTTTGACTCTTCCTCCTGCTTTGTGGAAGAAACGGAGATATCCTTAAATAGTGGTGAGGGTGGTGAATACATAAATACATGACTATACAGGGAACCATCGATTGTTTACTTAGGATGGAATGTATGGTGGGTGAACACAACCACCTATACAAAAATTGGTTGATGAAGAAACCTTGAGGACACTATACAGAGTGAAATAATCAGACAAATAAGGACAAATATTGTATAGTCTCATTGACATGAACTAATTATAATATGTAAACTCATAGACATGAAATAAAAGTTACCAGGATATAGAACGAGGCTAAAGAATGGGGAGCGGTTGCTTATTATGAGCAGAATGTTCAACTAGGTTGAATTTAAGTGTTTGGAAACAGACAGAGGTGACGGAGCACACTGCAGGAATAACTAACAGTGCTGAATAGTGTGTGAATATGGTGGAAAGGGGAAGCTCAGAGTCACGTGTATCACCAGAAGGAAAGCTGGAGGTTAAAAGACGGGAATGTATAAAACAGTGAATCCTGAGGTGGGCAATGTCCATGATTAACTGTACAAATATTAGACATCTCTTTCATGAACTAGAAAAAATGTCTGACGCTATAACTAGAAGTTAATAGTAGAGGGGCATATAGGGAAAAAATATACCTATTACAAACTATATACTATAGTTAGCAGTATTTTAACTTTCTTCAACAACAGTAACAAATGTACTATACCAATACTACGAGTCAATAATGGAGGGGGATGGTTAGGGGTATGGGAGGATTTGAGTTTCCTTTTTTTTATCTTATTTCTTTTCTGGAATAATGAAAATGTTCTAAAAATTGAAAAAAAAATTAAGTGTGGTGATGGATGCACAGCTGTATGATGGTACCGTGGGTAACTGATTGTACACTTTGGATTTTTGGAAAATTGTATGGTATGTGAACCATGTCAATAAAAAAAATTTTTTTGAAATTAATGCGTGTGTGTCTGCAAAGGTGATGAAGGAGCTGAGAAGTAGAGGGAATTTTTCTGAATACCTCTGATCCAAATCTATTTACTTTCAGCTCTACTGGTTATGAACTGCCATTTAAAAAGAAAATTTAAGGTCACTATTCTAAATTCCCTCTCCTCAAAGTAGCTTTCCTCACAGAGGATTAACATAACAGGGTTTATTTTTTTTAAGGCCACATTTTCGCTCCCTCTGCACAATTTGAAACAAAACATGAAATTAAATGTTTCTTTAAAAGCAAACAAACAGTATGTTTCACCATCTCTAGACTGTTACAATAAAATAAGCTGGAAAGTATGCAGTATTGTAAATCCTACTCATAGATATTCATTCTTTCATCCAATTCAATTATTTTTTCAGAAATTACCAGGTGCTACTCCACACTCCAACACACAGTGATAAACAAGACAAAAAAGGCCCATGCTTTCATGAAGCTTACACCCTAAGGAAGGCAGGAGAAAAACCAATAAACCATTGACTCTCTAAATTATCTGCTGGATACAGATGTGCTATAAAGAAAACCACAGAAGTGAGGAAGAAGGGGTATGAAAAGTCATAGAAGGGGCACAGAAATAGTCCAATAAAATAAAGAACTTAAAATTTACTTGAGGTTTAGACATCGCTATTTAAAGTGAAAAACTCAAAACAGAAAAGATCCTGGATATGTATAAATACAGGTTTTAATTTAGGGTCTACACATAAGGTTGTGTGTGTGTGTGTGTGTGTGTGTGTGTGTGTGTGTGTTTTACCAACTGGGAATGTGCTCAGTCTAACAATTTTTTTAAATGTTGCTAATATAAAAATATGGGCTTATCCAATGAAGACTTCTGCAGGGCAGCAAACTAACAAACATTCATGGTATTGTAATAACTCCAGTCAAATCTAAACTCTGCCACAAGTCTTTAAACTCAAGGTGTTGATTTTAATCTAAAAAGTCTCATGTGGTCTGGGCTCTGGTTATCTTAGTGACTCTGACTCTGAGCACCCTGATGGCAATTAAGATCAGTCAAAATACTTGTCCAACCATTCACTATCTATAACAAATCCAATGAACTAGAATCCTCTAACTCCAATATGCTCTCCTCAGATACGGTGACCAACTATCCTGGTGTGCCTGGGTCTGAGGTGGTTCCTGGGGGTCAAACTTTTAGCATCAAAACCGGGACAGTCCTGGGCAAACCAGGGCAGTTGGTCACCTTATTTTCAAACCACATTTTAGAAAAGAATGATGATTAAAATCATGTAGTTCAACAGCCCCCTTTTTAAATGCAAGACTTTGCTGAAACTCTGAAGATCTTTAACATTGGATAAACTACTAAAAATTAGAAACTCCCCCAAACCAACAATAAATCTTCTTAATAAAGAAAAACACAGGAAGTTCATATACATACACACACACATACACAGTTATCATCAAGCAGGAAGTTTTTTTTCCCTGTAAGCGTCATCATTTATTTTACTTTTAAACATATAAATCCCAAGAGTCAAACACAACCTGAAGAACTATAAGTAGGCATTCGGATTCCAATTTCTTTTTTTTTTCCTTTAAGAAATAATGCACTGAAATCAAAATAAATATATGTTAAAAAAAAATCAGATGTGAACTACTGATACAGGCAACAACTTGGATGAATCTCAAAGGCATCAGGCTGTGTTAAAGAAGCTAGTCTCAGAAGGTTACATACTGTAATGATTCCATTTATATAACATTCTAGAAAAGACAAAATGTATGATAAAAAAACAGATCAGTGGTTACACCGGGTTAGGAGTGGAGGAGTGTGTGTCTATAAAGACACATGAGGAATTATTGAAACGATCGTGATGGTTACAGAAATACATACCTGTGTTAAAATTCATAGAATTGTACAAATGAAAAAACAGCAATTTTACTGTTTAATTCTAATAATAAAAAATTTAAAAAGCAGCGTACATCCCAAAAATATACTCATGATCCAACTGTGCTAAGCCCCCTTACATACACTACCTTATTTTACACTCACACAACCCTATGAGATAAATATTATCCCTATCTGAGTAAAACAAAAAAATGAGGATCGGCGGTTATTAAATAACAAGCCCAAAGCCATGCAACTAGTAAGAGGTAGAGCAGAATTCCAACCTAGATCTGACTCCAAACAACACATTCTTAAATTCTTAACCACTATAGTACAGTATACTATATTATGCTCCCTCCCCTCTGTTCCTAAATACCAACCACAGAGCATTCTGTTTCTCCAAATGATGTCAGGAAGCTATTGTTTCCCAATTCCATTTCCTAACTCAAGGAAACACACTACAAATAATATGAAAATTATTTGTGCAGAAAAACAAAACACGATTCTAGTGCAGCGCTGTACAACAGAATTTTCTGTGACAACAGAGGTGTTCTACGACCGTTTGCACTGTCCAAAATGGTAGCTTCTAGCCCATGCGGCTATTGAGTGCACGCAGCTAATATGACTGAGGAACTCTTAAATAACTTAATTTCATTTTAATTAATTTATATTTACAAAGCCACACGTAGCTAATAACTACTAGACTGGGCAGCATAGTTCTAGAGGAATATAAAAAGAACATATACACCACAGAAAGAAGCGACTTACCAAATTATGGTGGCAACTACTGAACAATAAAAGAAAGACAATTCAAGGTAGATGTATAATGAAGGATTGAAGCTGAGAAATACAAACCATTATAATATGTCACAAAGCTAAGTCTACCTTTGAACCACCTACTCACCCTTCAGCTTCAGTATCAGCGTCATCTATACTACCCCAGCAATCTGCACATCTGTAGTACAGAACAATATGTCTATTAAGTATCTATGGTTTCTCCCCCACTGGACTGGAAGCAACTAAGAGCAGAGATCATTCTTATCCACAACTAGCACCTACCACCTATTCCAGAGACATAGAAAAATAAAGCATTTTTCATTCCGTTCTAGTGTCCCCACTAGATTATCATGTTAGGCCTTTCAACTACAAATTAAACTCAAGTCTCCAAGCATTTGCATACCACCAATATACATAAAAGAAGTCACTGACACCAAAGAGCTTACAATGGGGATGGGGCATACAATATATAGGTAGACAAGTAACAGGTAGAGCAATCAAAATAAATGGGTGCAAACAAGTGCTTCGGGTCAGAAGAGTAACTGTCAGAAACCCTGGTATTAAGAGGAAGCAGTTAAGAAAAAAGCCATTTGCCTACTCTATAATACCCAAAAATACAAGATAATTTACTGTATCCCCACCTACTACTCAGAAAAGCCAAATGGATTTAAAAAAAAAAAAAAGAAAGAAAGAAAGAAAGGAAAGAAAAACAAACAACAGACCGAGGCCTTAAACATTTATCCTGCCTTTACTCACATTACCAAGCAGGGTCTCATACCGCTCCTTGGTATCTTTAGATAAGCCAAAACTCATCTTAGAACTAATCCTTCCAGATCCAGAGTTTTCCATGAAAGTTCAGAGCAGAAAGAAATGATGTGGTTTTCTCTACATGTGATGGTCTTTAAATCATGCATCCTCCTTGAGCTCCTGGATATGTGCTAGCTGGAATAATTTGCACAGTACAACCTCTCGGTGAGTATACAGGCCACATCTGGAACTAACAGCAAAGAAAGTAGTATGGAGTCATTTATTAAGTACATTTTCTGTTTCCTCTAAAAATCAGTTTGGCAACCCAAGTGTCCATCAACAGATGAATGGACAAAATGTGGTATATCCACACAATGGCATATTTTTCAGCCATAAAGAGGAAAGAAGTGCTAAAACATGCTACAACATGAATGAACCTTGAGGGTATCATGTTCAGTATGTAAGTCAGATACAAAGAACAGATATTGTATGATTCCACTTACATGAATTAACTAGAATATGCAAATTCACAGAAACTGAAAATAGAGTACAGGTTACCAGGATCAAGGGGTCAAGGATGGAGGGGAAATAGAGAGTAAATGCTTAAAGGGTGCAGGGTTCTACTTGGAGTGATGGAAAAGTTTTGATATTAGTTGGTGATGAGGGTAGCACAACATGGTGAATGTGATTAATTCCACTGAATGGTATGCTTGGGAGTGTCCGAGATGGGAAATTTTATGTTGTATATATGTTAGCACTATATTTTTTTTAAAAGAGACAATGACAATTAAACGCAATACATGATCCTAGACTGGATCTAACAATGGAGGAGAAAATGCCCAAAAAGATATTATTGGGAAATAGAAAAAAATAGCTTGGAATACAGACTGTATGCTTTATATCAATGTCAAATGTCTTAAACTTGGTAACTACTTAATGTGTACATACATGGTTTCATAAATGAGTATCCCTGTTCTTAGAAAACATATGTTGGAGTACTAACTATTTAAGGAGCAAGGTGTATGCAACCTTCTCAAATATTTAGAAAACAGAGCACAACAGACAGATAAAATAAAATAACAAATGAGGCAAAATTTAACAGTTGGTAAATCTAGGTATTTGGGTGGACGATATACTGGAGTTCTCTGCGTTGTTTTTGCATTATTTTTGCAACGGTCCTATAAATCTGAAATTATTTTTTTTTTAAAGTGTAAAAAAAAAAAAAAAAAGCCCCAAATTATGACAGAAGTGACAGTGTGTGACTTCTGAGACTAGTTACTGGCACTGTGGCTTCCTCCATGCTCTCACTTGGATCACTGGCTCTGGGGGAAGCCAGCCACCACCAGGTTGATGGGATACTCAAGCAGTCCAATGGAGAGGAACTGAGGCCGTCTGCCAAGAGCCCACACTAACTTGTCAGAAGTGTGAGCCAGTTAAGTCTCAGAGACCGCTGCCCTGGCCAACATCCTGACTGTGACCTCTTGAAAGAGCCAGACCCAGAACAGAAACTGTATGAGATAACAAATATTCGTTGTTTTAAGCTATTAAGTTTCGGATAATTTTTAACAGAGAACTAATACTCTGACTAGCAATTGATGAAATAAACTTAAGGCAACACGATCAGTCTTTAAAAAAAAAAAAAAAAAACTAGGAAAAAAACAGTAACAACAAAATATTTGATAACTTTTTTATGTAAGTGGAAACTGTTTCAGTTTTATGTGTATGTATGTCCAAGGTAGCAACGTGAAATGTATTTTAGAATTACAGTCAAAAACCAGTTTGCACTCCACAGCTCTAGACCAGATTTAAAACAAAAAATTCCCTAAAGTCTAGGGAATTCCTTATGGGAATATGGTCTAAATAACAACCAACTCTATAAAAACAAGCATTTTCTTATAAACTTTATGGTAACACCAATGCAACATAAGACACTCAAACTATATCCTTCCTGATTTATATGTTAAGCTTGATACAAAACACAGAAGGCAAGGAACCATCAAACTAAGGAGTCTAGCAAGTAAAAGCATGTCATTTACCTCACTGGAGAGGTTACCCAACAGGAAAGCCTTCATAAAACTGCTTAGTGAAAAAGCTGCTTTGTGGCTCTACCCACATTTATTACCTCCTCCTCCCATTACTTTTCTTATCAATGTTAATGGAAATTCCATCCTCAACCTAAGCATTCACCCTCACAATTTTTTACAAAATCTAAAACTAAATTTCACAAAAACTAAGCCCTACCCCCCCCAAAAAAAGTTAAATATAGTAATAGTAAGCCGTTTGCAGCACAGTGTCCAAGTCTCACTGAAACCAGCTCAGCATTACACAAATCAGAATTTTCAGCAGCACAAGACTTTGAAGATTTATGCATAACTTTACTTTTGATGAATCCACTCAGATTAATGGCTTGTGCTGTGATTTTCTTTTAAGTAAAATGTGTAAAACTATTTTTGAACTCCTGATTTGTGGCTACATTTGTTTCCAAAATTCTAAAATAAATCAGTACATAAACACTAAACAAATGATTTAATATATTTTTCTTATTACTCAAAACAGGGCATTTGTGGCTCTCCTACAACCAGATTTTAAGAACTGATGGATTCCCCAGCCCTACCGAGAGCCACATTTCCAAACTATCCTCCCTTCTCTACAAGAGCTATTGTTTTCTCCTCAACCGTTACATACTTATTCATATCAATGTTTCTACTTCAACAATATGTAGAATGCAAATAAAGTCAATATAGCTCTCTTTAAAATGCTATTACTTGATGATGATGACTAAAAATGAAAATAACAGGCATGCTTGGCAAAATCCACATATGGTTGCCCATGCCTTGCAAGAGTTCCTGAAGGGAAGAACAGGATGCCATTGACAGCACTTTCTCTAGGACTCCGATTCAGAGTTTCAGGGCTTAACTCTGAGACTACTTCTAAAAACAAAGAGTCAAGTTCCGAGAAACTATTCACTGATCCTAAGAATAAGCGTAGCTACTTTGACTCAAGGCCAATTACTCTAGACATACAGGCAAGTTCCTGCCCCATGGCTTCAACCTAAAACTTTAGCATGAATTTGGCCCACTTTTCCCATTAGTTTCTTTTAAATCTGTTTACATTCCACATGAGCACTCCATCGGTATGATAAACTTGAAAGTTTTCAGAAGCAAGGTCCAAAAGAATTAAGAGCCTAAAGATCTGATTCTCTATCAAGCAATCAAAATCACATTCATTTCCTAGTAAGATGTGAGATGAAAGAAATCTCAACTCTAGAGCCAATCCAAGGAATCTGGCCCACCATCCCCCAGTATGAAGGCTGACTTTGATGTTTTTATCATAGTGCACTAGAATATTCAGATCAGGGTCAGAATTCGGTTTTGCAGACATTTATCCACTAGACAAGTCATTTATCTAGCTGATCAAAGAACAAGAAAGTTCAAGGCAGGTATATAATAAATCTATTACACATTTTGGGGCCACAAAGTTGCACAGCTGCTTATCTTGCCTTCAAAGAAAAAGGAATTAGTCATCAGTAGCCTCAGTTATAACTGGACTGCTAAGTCAAACTCTTATTTTTAAGAGGGACATTTCTATATATTAAATTGTTTTAAGATAGTAGCTTGCCTTAAATGTTTTGAGAACTATATACCAGGTACTGTGGTAGGGTCTGGCTGGGGAAACCAAAATGGGTTAGACAACAAATCAAGGATGATTGAGCATGCTTTAAAACCAGGGTAGCCTGAAAATTGCCATCTCCTTTTCCTTAGAAATCTTAAGTCATCAAAATCCTAGATATATAAAATCAAGACATTATTAAACTCCAGACCTTGACGAAGTAGACTCTACCTCTAAAGAAAAGATGTAAATAAAATTCTAGCAAAATGGCAACAATAAACTTAAAATGTTAAAAATTACCATCAAGAATTCTAACTCCCCTGCCATAGCTACTGTTTAAGGATCACCACATCTAGCAAGAATAGCCAACTTTGAAATCCAACCTAACAGCACCTCAAAGACCAAAACAGAGAGTCAGTTACTCTTAAACAACAAACGTTTTGTAGATTTTGTTTTGGACCACAGCTTCACAATTAAAATCCAATTACTAAAATAGGCATCAAATTCAACCCTAACAGAAACCTTCCATCACACTCCAGTAGCCTGTAAGGAAGATCATCTCCTCTATGCATGGCACACAAAGGCACTTCTGGTTCAGTAAGGCTTTCAATTACCAGTGGCGACAGAAAACTATTAGTGATGTACAATACCTACAGTCCACTCAATTTCACATCTCACAACCTAGGTGCATACGGGGAGCCAAGGGACAAAGGCCAAGAGCAGCCAACCAGGAGAAGCCTGCAGAAGAATCTGTGCATCCCTCCCCTGAGCATCTCCAAGGTGTCCTACCTAAACACTTTAATGTAAACAAGGAACCTGCGAGTCAAGCCTCCAGCCCCAATAAGTGGAGGAAGTTTCCTCGCCTCGGCTGCACATGGTTTGCAGAACTTTGGCTGGGGCCGACAAGAGCCTGGGTGGGAGCCGCAGCAGAGGGAGCGCTGCGGACGGCGGCGGCGGCGGTGGTGGTGGTGGCGGCGGCGGCGCAGCAGGAGGCGGAGGCGGAGGCGGCGAGGGGGGGGGGCGCCTGCCGCCACGGCTCTCGTCGCCTCCCCCCCCCCTCCGGCGGGAGCCGCTCGCAGCCTCTTTGCACTAGTCGCTCCGCTCTCTCGGTCATGTGACCTTAACGTAACCGGACAGGAAAAGCCCCGCCGCCGCCGCCGCCGCGCCGGAGACACCGACCGCGGCGGCAGCAGCAGCAGCAGCAGCGAGAAACAGGGGCGGCAGCGGGAGGGAGCTCAGCAGGCCGTCCCGGCGCCTCTCCACGGCTCCGCCGCGGGGCACCGGCGACAGGTAAGCGCGCTGCTCCGCCCCCGGCCGGGCCCACGTGCCGCCCCCGGCCCGTCCGCGCGGGGGGCGGGGGTGCCAGGGCCCTCGGTGGCCCCGGCTACAAAGCCTACGGCGGCCCGATGGGGATCTGGTGCGGGCTGCCGCCAGCCCGGCCGCGGAGCTGCTGTAGGGTGCGCGGTCCGCGGGGCGGCGGTGCCGGGCCTGGCCACCCGACAAAACCATCCCCGGGCCGGCGGCGGCTCCATCCGGGGCTTTGCGGAGGGAGGGGACGGAAGCCGAGAGGGCGGGCGGCGGCCGTGAGGCGGGGGGGGGGGGAGGAGGAGGAGGGAGGGGGCGACCGCGTCCGTTCCCCGCCGCCGGTCCCTCCCTTCCCGCCGCCACCGCGAAGGCATCCGATCGGCGGCGGTCTGCGAGTGTCCCACGCTGGGGCCGCGCGGCGGGCCAGTCAGGTGCGTACTCCTCCGGCGCCTCGCCGCCGCCCTGCTGCTTCGCCGCTGCCGCCCAGGCGGCGGGCCGCGGGCCGCGGGCTGCGGAAGTGGGCTGGGGGAGGGGAGGGGGGAGGGGAGAATCCGGTCGGACCGGAGCAGGCCCGGCCTCCCTGGCGCTTCTCCCAGCGGCAGCGGCTCCCACAGCTGCTGCCGCTCCGCTGCGGCTCCGCCTCCCCGCGCGGGCGGGGGCGCGCACGCGCGCTTCCGGCAGCGCGGCTCTCGCGCTGTCTGCGGCTCTCGCGCGCGCTCGCCCGCTCCCCCGGCAGGCCCCCCCGGCGCCGGCGCCGGCGCGGCGCACTCGGCGTGGGCGTAGCCATTGTGCTGGGCGCCGCGGATCTCAAGCGGGCGCGCGCGGGGCCGGGCTGAGTGCTCCTCCCCTCACCCACTCCCTGTCCTCCCTCCCCTTTTCGCTTTCCTTGCCTAGGCCCTCTGGGGCCATGCCTGGGGACCCTGTTTCGTGGACGCCGCCCCCTCTCCAGGCCCCCCTCCGGATCCCCACCCTGTCCCCGCTACCCCCTCCCTCAGGGCGGCGGTTGGGCCGGGACGCCTTGGGCCTCCAGGTTCCCGCTGCGACCCGGGCCTAGCGCTCCCGCCCGCCGCCAGTGTGTCCTGCGGGCTCGGGCGGAGGTTGCTTCTCGGGGTTGGACCTGGTTTCTCCGGGCCGCGAAACGCCCAGACCGGGAATTTTTAGGCAGTGTTGCAGAGAATTGATCGTACTGAAGATGCATGGGAAGCGATGCTTTCGTCGCTTTTAGCTGGTCGTAAATGAAAGAGGCTATTGAAGAGGGAAGCAGGGGCTGCAGAGCTGGCAAGAAGTGAACGGGCAGAGGGGAGATGGTTCTGGTTAGTCCTCCGGCCCCGAGTGCAAGACTCCCAACTCCGCAAACTTCAATTGCAACTCCGGGAAATAGCCCCTGCTTTTTGCCCAGCCGCCCTTGTCTTGTCCTCTTTGTTCATTCGCTGCTGCATCCCACATCGGACCCGGTTAGTGTGTCAAGTCGATCCATTCTCCCAGGTGTACTGTTTTTAGTAAAAGAAAGCCTAAAGAAGGTCAGAGTTAACCGGCTCACGTTTAACTCCGGGGTGTCCGGGTTTACTTAAAACCGCTGCCCGGCCGTACCTCGATCCTGACAGAGCCGGTGCTCCGGAGCTGGGTGTACACGTCACGAACATGTTAGTCTGAGAGGCTGAAATGTTAATAGAAAATCAGAACTGAGACATTTTGATCATCGTTTTTCTGATTTATCACAAAACAAAATTAATCCTTAATTTGTTAATTGTTAATTAAAAGTAAGTAAATTTTATTTTGTATTCTGAATAACAACCCTCGTGGTGTGTATCCAGGACGTTTTGAAAAGGTTAAAAGGTGATTGCGTGAAAGTGATTTTATACGACCTAGACATATATATTATTTCAACGGGATTATAATTTCACATATGTGAGCTAGGATTTTCAATTTTGACTTGTCTAGCAATGAAGAAGAAGGTCAGGCTCAACAATAAATCAGATGTGCAGGTAGCATTGTCCTCTTGCATTCTGGACTGGAATCTATGAACAGGCAAGGACTTCCACCAACATTAGATAAAATCTTTCCTAATTTGCAGAAAAGAAAAATTAATTTACCATTAATACTAAATTCCTTTAAACTGGCAGTTCTTTAATAAACTTGTGGTTTGTGTAAGTTTATTTTCTAGCCAACAAAATTGTCCTATTGTCCAAAAGGACAAGAGATGATTTGCAGGTGGATAATGTGTATTAAGTGCCACCAAAACCAATAGTGGAAAAGCCTATTAATGGGTGGTGTATAAACCATCCCTAAAACTTTGTTGTGCAGGCCAAACACTTACTTGCAGTTTTAAAGCTTCTCTTCAAAGGTGTAAAATAGATTGGTGCTCCACAAGCTTTGCCACCTGTGTACTCCAGCTGCAGAGAACAAGCCCTAGGCATGTCTTAGGTCATAGAATAAAAGCTGCTGCCACTCTTGACGGTTTCTTTTTTGTCTTAAGAATTAATGTGAATTTGGCACTGTGCTCCAGAATTCACTTTTTTAGTATATATAATTTGCATAAAATAATACAAAAATATGTTTACCCCAAACCTCTAAAAAGACTCATCTTGAAATCCTGTGATTTCAAGTACCCTCTGCATGTTCCTGAACAAAGGGATGTGCTTTCTCCAGTTTACAAGATACTAAAATAGAGGTAGAAAGTGAAAGAAACCTCTAAAGTGTCTGATATGTGGTGTTAACTTGGTTAGGATCAGCCTCTTTGGAATTGGGGCTTCCTCTCTATACCCACTCATTTTCCCTGTCGTAACTTTGAGGAGTTGGGCAAATGCCAGACTGTTAGGGCGCTTGGAAGAACTGCTGGTCCACTTGAGACTTACCCCACAAATTTCAAAATGTACCTGATAAAAGGGCATTTATCACTTCTACCTATGCTCTTCGGGTCTCCAAATATGACCCTAAAACCTGAAAGGGAATTGAAAATTTTCATTTTTCTGGGAGAAAAAAAAAATGGTAAACATTCTAAGCATTAGATCAAGAGCACTTTTACAAACCTTTTTTATGATCAAGTAAGTTATAATTTTATTGTTAAATAATTTGAATTGATGGGAAATCAGATTCAGCACTTTTACAGGGCTAATATGCCACCAAAATATGGAGTTGGGAGCCATAGAACACTCACCAGGAGTGGGCAGTCCAAGACATTTAGGGCAGTTTTTTTATAGTACAGGAGCCAAGTTAGAGGCTGGTATTTAAGACATATCCTCTGGTCACATGCATGAGGTATGCATCCTATGACTTTGATTCTCACTTCAACAAAGTTCGATGTACAAAGATAAGAATTGTAAAACACATGTATATCTGGCTGAGTACTTACAAAGCTACCTTCTCATGTTACAGGAAGTTTTAGTTTATAGTTCCTTTAAAAGTGTGCACCCCCTAAGTACTTCACCATGCAAGGATGAGCATCAGAATCACCTGAGAATGATTTCAAAGTGCATATTTGTTCTTCTACCCAGACCTAGTCATTCAGATTCTCTGAGTCCCCACAGTGACTCTGGAGTGCCCTCCCAAGAACAGTGGTTATCTAAGTGGAGTCCACAGACCCTGTGTGTTCTCAAGACCTTTTCAAGGTTCTGTGAGGTCGAAATAGTTTCATACTAATTCTAAGATGCTATTTGCCTTTTTCACTTTGTTGACAAAATGTGTTATCATTGTGAGAGTCAACATAACTCAGCCTAAATTTTCCCAACGGTCAATGGATGATGTTTCAAAAGCATGCTTAGATGAAAGATCCATTCAAAATGCAAGATAGGCCAGTCACTTTTTTTGTAATAAAGTAGGAAAAGTTCATTCACTGGTATAATTCAAATCTTGCAACTAAGCTTTAAGAAACTACCACTTGTTGAGTTTCAGTGCAGTATCAAAGAACAATATCCACAATTATTGGAAAAGATTATTAAAATATTCCTCCCCTTTCCAACTATATATGTAGGTAAGGCTGGATTTTCTTCACTACTCAACCAAAACATATCACAACAGAGTGAATGCAGAATCCAGTTGTTTTCTAAGGAGTTTTGCAAAAATGTAAAAAGCTGCCACTTCTCACTATATTTGTTTTGTTTTGGGAAATATTATTTTTCATTAAAAATGCTGCTTATGGTAACATGCCATGTATTTATTATTTAAATAAATATTTGCTAAATTACTCATTTAATTTCAATCATAATTTCAAATATCAGTAAATATAATCATATAAACAAAAGCTCTTTGGTGTCCTCAATTTTTTTTTTTTAATCTTCATTTTGTTGAGATATATTCACATACCACGCAGTCATACAAAACAAATCGTACTTTCGATTGTTTACAGTACCATTACATAGTGGTACATTCATCACCTAAATCAATCCCTGACACCTTCATTAGCACACACACAAAAATAACAAGAATAATAATTAGAGTGAAAAAGAGCAATTGAAGTAAAAAAGAACACTGGGTACCTTTGTCTGTTTGTTTCCTTCCCCTATTTTTCTACTCATACATCCATAAACTAGACAAAGTGGAGTGTGGTCCTTATGGCTTTCCCAATCCCATTGTCACCCCTCATAAGCTACATTTTTATACAACTGTCTTCGAGATTCATGGGTTCTGGGTTGTAGTTTGATAGTTTCAGGTATCCACCACCAGCTACCCCAATTCTTTAGAACCTAAAAAGGGTTGTCTAAAGTGTGCATAAGAGTGCCCACCAGAGTGACCTCTCGGCTCCTTTTGGATTCTCTCTGCCACTGAAGCTTATTTCATTTCCTTTCACATCCCCCTTTTAGTCAAGATGTTCTGCGTCCCACGATGCCAGGTCTACATTCCTCCCCGGGAGTCATATTCCACGTTGCCAGGGAGATTCACTCCCCTGGGTGTCTGATCCCACGTGGGGGGGAGGGGAGCAGTGATTTCACCTTTCAAGTTGGCTTAGCTAGAGAGACAGGGCCACATCTGAGCAACAAAGAGGTGTCCTCAATTTTTAAGAGTGCACATTGGTCCTGAAAACAAAAAGTTTGAGAACCCCTGCCCTAGAATATTAAAATATGTTCTTCAATTAAGACTTTGAGCTGAAACACGTTTGGAGCTCATCTCTGGCATAAACTGAGCTATCCCTGTAGGTGATTATATTTTCTTCAGAATAATTTTACTAATCATATGGCTTATAAAAATGGAAAGCAATTTCTACTTAAGCAAATTAGATCAAGTTTTTAATTTTGCTGTGTTATCATATATAGGTTTCCTTGAAATTGATTATAAGATAATGTCTTTAGAATTATTACTTTAATATCAACTCTTTATTAGCCATAAATTTCTGATCTGCTTCTATTTGACACCTAAAGTGCCCCTGAACCACCTCCTTCTAACCTCAACTTATTCTCAGAAATTAAAAACTAATTCTAATATTAACCTAAGCGAAATATAATTTAAAAGACAGATTTATACAAAGGCAATGCTTTCCAGAGTTAAAATTAGTGCTGTTGGCTAGCTTATGCTCCTCCTTTTTCTCATTACTGTGGAAGAGAGTTGACTAAAGAAATTTTAAGGAAAAAATACCAGTCTGTCACCACAATTAAAGAAGGTGCATTTCCTGGCTTTGAAATCCAGTTTTAAAATATGTTAAAATTCAAGTGCCCAGCCTCATTCAGATTTACTTCATGTGCCCCAAATATTAATTATTAATACTACTAATTGAAAAAGCAGTTTTTCATCCTGGTAAGTGGTCTAAACTACTTGAAAGAATCAATCTAATTTGTGGGTAGTGCTTTTTCTGTTACTGATGCATTACAATATTCATTTATGCTTCACTTAAATAATATCTAGGACTTCAGAGTACCCTTTTAGTACCCTTGAAATGGGTAGTCTAAGTGGTATTTAGTATCTTTGAAGAGCTATTGTCTTTAAAAAGTGAATCATCAATTCCCAAATGCTGGTTTGGTCTCCTGTCCTTACACTGAATGTGAAGGAGGACCTTAGTTTTATCAAAATGTGATGTGATTATATCGTCCCATTCAGCTGCACCTCCAGAGGATGAGCAAGGCACTTACTTAAGGATCAACCCAGTGTGTTTAGAAAGAAACACACATGTGGTGGAAGCCAAAAGCACTTGACAACTAGGTGTCCAGTTATTAATGTGGGAAACAGTGGTGAGGATAACAGCCAAAGCATTAAGTTATCTGAAATATAATTTATATTTGACTTTGGAAAGTGTGTTTTACTTATTTCCTCTTGGATATGTCTTATCATATAAATGTTTAAAAAACCATATATAAAGAACACACATATAAAGAAGGCATTCCTTGAAAATCCACTTTCAAGGACTCTTCTCCATCTCTACTTTTCTTAAGTTCCCTTCTACTCATTAGGAAAGACAAATGATGTTATTGTTTTGTTTTTCTTTTTTAAGTTCCATTGACACTGTTAAATGGTTGGGGTTTTTATGAAGGTCTTCAGTTTCATGTCTGATTGTTATCCCTCTATCACTAGGATTGATAAGAACTTTCAGGAATGATCTACAGAACAAGGTAATATCAGGGAAAAAGCATAAAATTTAGTCCAAGAAGACCAGGGTTCAAATCCTGATGGACTCTTCGTTTACACTTTTAACTTCTTAACTAGAGTATAGTGATTCAAGGGTGTGGCTTCTGGAGGGAGACAAACCTGCCTGGCTTCTCTAAAGCCTCTAACATAAATCTCTCAAGCTCCAGACCTATATAGCCAATGTGTACTTACTCCACATCTCTACTTGGGTGTCTCAGATTATCTCAGAAAAGTATCTCAAACCCAACACCTAAACTCAAGATCTTACTCCCAAACTGGGTCTTGTCCT
Organism: Choloepus didactylus; assembly: GCF_015220235.1. NCBI lineage: Eukaryota > Metazoa > Chordata > Mammalia > Pilosa > Megalonychidae > Choloepus > Choloepus didactylus. The sequence goes on along the minus strand of NC_051308.1, from coordinate 3,520,016 downwards.
GTGTTCCTTCTCCTGGTGGGGAGCCCCAGTCACAAGTCCAGGAGTCATCTCAGACACCTTGACCCTCCCCCACCCTCCTCCATCTAACCCACCAACCAGTTCTCTTGCTTTCTGTCTTAAATGTCTTTCCAGCCCTATCTATTTTCCTCCATCTTCATCACCATCACCCAGTCTAGCATCTGTTCTGGACCACTAGAATAGACTTCTCACAGTTCTCCCCTCCTCCACCCTTATGCCCCTGCCCCCCAGTTGCTTAGTTCTGCAGTTGCAGCCCTTTGGTCATGCCCATCAGGTGATCTTCACATTGCAGATAGCTGATCTTTTCCCCTTGCTCAAAATCTCCTGCAGTGGCTTCCCATTCCCCTTAAGATTTGGACCAAAATCCTTAACATAACCTGAGCCTGAGCCTCCAGCCTCATCTTACCTCTTTCTTCTCTCTTTGCGCTGTAGCCACATTGGCCTTCTTTCCGTCCCCAGGTTGCATCTTGCTCCCTCGCATCTCTGGGCCTTTTCAAATGCCCATCCCTCCGCCTGGAATACTGTTTTTGCTTAACTCGCATTTCTTCACAAAAGCCTTCCCTGACATCCGCAATTAGACCAGTTCCTTCTGTTTTATGATCCCTGTTTTTTTCTTTGATGGCTCTTATCAGAGTTGACTGTGATAAATTTGCACGCTTATTTGATTACATCATGGGGCTCTGCGTATTCTGCTCCCCATTGAATGCCCCTGCCTCACCCCTTAGAAAGCTCATACTAAATCCTGCATTTGTCAAGTATATGACCACTTCCCCTACTTGCCTCTTGCGAGCTAGCCTTGAGTGTGCACAAGGTCCTTAACTTCTCTTGACCTGGATTTCTTCATCTAGAAAGAGGATCATTGATGTATTTAATTCACTGTATTCCTTGGCACATAATTAAGTAGCCATTTATTAGGAATGTTGTGGTTACTACTTAATATAATTAATAATGAAATAGTTAGAAAATATAAGTGTGCAATGGTATTGTCAAGGATTAAGTAATGTCCAAGAAAATATTATTGGAAACTGTAAAGCATTGTTCAGAAATGAATAATTAATATGAAGAAACGTGAGGTAACATTTTAAAATGGAAAAGTTCTTCCAACATATGCATACCTTAAGTTGGTGAGAATTTTCCAGGTCAATTTAAGATAAATGGAAATTGAACTTGAAAAAAATCCTTAGAAACCATTTGCACTAACTCACCCCTAATACTGAGATGCCAGAACTCAGGCCTGAGATGTTGCAGTTCCCTCAGATCACCCAGCTGGTCAGGGCCAAAGCTGAAGCTGGAACTCGGCCCTCTTCTCCAAACGTGTGTAACTTGTATACAGATGTTATCGAATGCTGGATGATATGCTCGGTACATGGGATAAAGCAGTAAGAGCTGAGACTCAGGGCCAGCTCTCGGGAAGCATCGAGCAGGTATTTGTTAGCTAGCATTGGAGGCCAGGGAAGTTTGCAGAGGATAAGTCGGGCTGGGGTAGGGTAGTTAAGTTAGAGGAAAGTGGTAGTGCCTCGAAGGCCTGTGGTGTTCCCGGCTCCCTCTCCTGACATAGCACAGAGGTCAGGTTCTTGAGAGGAAAACCTCTGAGCAGGGAGTTTGGTGCCAAATAATGGCCTGCCTCCTTCTGCCTTCAGGACCTGCCGGGCAAAGGAAACTGCCTTTCTTTGACTTATCTCAGTTCATCAGGAATTTCCAAAGGGAGTCAAGTAACATTATTTTGTCTCCATTATCATCAACATACTTAGATGAAACTGGATTTTTGACAGTGCTTGGATTTCAGAACCTTTTGAGGACATTGATCACTTCATAAAGAACACCAAACTGACACTCTTGGATCAAGAAAACAACGAGATGCAACTTAATGTCATAAAGCAGAATTTTATCCTGTGATTTTTTTTTTTTTTTTTGCATTAGAAAGAAATTATTATTTTTCCATAAATTGAATAAAGTACCAACTGCCCTTTCTCTGGAAGGATTGTCCTGTGTTCTGTTGTGTCGTTTCTGTCTGTTTATGTTAGAAAGCTCCCATCTCTACTCCCTGCCCCCATGGGGTATATGAGTATTTTATGTCCTAAAGAGAGAGCAACACTGTTGGAACCCCAGTGTAGAGGTCTGTCTGTTTGTTTGTTTTTAGTGGGTCTGAAATCCCAAAATCTGGAAACCATTAGTGTACATCAGAGTGTGTAGTGCAGGGCCGGCTCTTGGGAAGCATCGAGCAGATATTTGTTAGCTAGCATTGAAGGCCAGGGAAGTTTGCAGAGGATAAGTCGGGCTGGGGTAGGGTAATTAAGTAAGTAAGGGACTCAGGCATGAAGGACCCTGAACCGTGCCAAGGGCGGCTGGTTTCACCCTAAAGGCAGCAGAGACTCACAGGATTTTAAGCAGGATTGCAATGTCGGGTTTGCCCTTTGGCAAGATCTCTCTGGCTGTCACATGGGTAGATGGATTAGAGATCATAGACTGGAAACAGGGAGATGGATGAAGAGGTAGAACTCAAGTGTTGGCGGTGGGGATGGCGACGAGTGAAACTGTTAGAGAAAGGTGGAAGATTGAAGGTGGTAGCTCTTGGGTGACTGACTGCTGTGAGGGAGGACAGAGAGGGAGGCCTGCAGGGTGAACTGGGATATCTGGCTGGGCCAAAGAGTAGATGGGGTGCTGCACACTGAGCCGGGGAGCCCCCAAGAAGCAGGTGTGTGTCAGCTCTTATTGTTCTTTGGGAATGGGCTGGGGTGGGTTCAGTTGTGCCTCCGGAGAGTTTGAAGTTCCTGTAGGGCGGCCAGGTGGGAGGTGGGTAAGATCACGGGAGAGAGTCTGCAGGATGAGGGTGGGCTGAGGGCAAACACCCAGGAGTACCTGCGAAAGAGGAAGTCCTGGCAGAGATGAGGACAGAATGGCCCAGAGGTGAGAGACAGGCGGAGGGCATGGCCTGGAGGCAGGGGGAGAATAGTTCTCAAAGCAGGAGGAGGGGAATAGGTACTGCCACCAGAGGTCGAGTAGCCAAGAGGTCCCCAAGCTGGGGTCAGAGTCCTGGGTGACCTTGGCGAGAGCCACCTTAGGGCAGGGGTCAGGAGCAGACTGGGGGGGTGAGCAGTGATGGAGGTAGTAGGGGCCGACAAGCCAGTCCCAAAGTTGCTGCTTCCTCGACCCGCCCCGCACTTGTGTGCAAGTAAAGCCTCATAGAATGATTGTGAGGGGCCATCAGGAAAGAAAGATTTAGAAAAGGGCAGTACTGGGGGTGGGGGAGCAGAGCACCCACAATGCCAGGAATCTCATCCTGATGCCCCCCTCCACCCTCCCACCCCGTTTTCTCAGGTCAGTTCATATACATAAGCACCTCGGGGGGGTAGGTTTTTTTTTTCTCCCTGACAAATGAGGTTTCTCAGTCCCCAAAAGAAGGTATTTTTTTAATTGATCTGTGTGATTTTTTCCCTTGTGAATTTTGAGGATGTGACTCTTATTTTTTTCTTCCTGTCATTTGGTTTCTCCATTTCTTCGAGACTTGTGTATGAGTTCTTTTCTCTGTGATTCATGTTGAGTTTATTTCCTAACCTAGGAGATATTCTTAAATTGAGACCATAAAATTACTAGTAGACACCCTTAAAAAAGAAAGTTCTCATTTTTACCATGGCTTCATTCTTAGGCTCCAAATAAAATGTTTACGTTTGTCCATTTATGGAAAGAGAGAGAACCATACATTTTGCTGTATCCAAGGAGATGATCTGTTAATGTAAAACCTCAAAATTCTCCTAAAAGATGTTGACAAATTGATGACATTAATGTTTAAAATTTTATGTCAAAAATCAAAAGAAAGTGAGAAAAAGTTCACTAACGTGACAAAGGGCTCATTTTTGTGTTATTGAAAGGGCTTTACAGACAGATAAGAAAAAGACAACCCAATTGAAAAATGGACAGGGGTCACAAACAAAGACAAGAGGAAATAAATGGTCAACAAACATGAGAATATACTTCACTCATCATTAAATCCATAGAAAGTTAAAAACAAAACAAAAGAAAAAAGATGTTGGCCAGAGTGGGGAAACTGGTTGGGGTGGGAGTGGATAGATGACTCTGGCATTTTGTGTTTCTGTAATATTTGAATCTTTTTATAACAAGTATATATACCTGAAAGCCGAAATAAAAATAAAGATTTCTTGTTAATTTTAAACAAACCCACTTCCATAGCCCTTTCTGACGGATCAAATTAAGTCCCTCTTCTCTCACTTGCTGGTTCTCTAATCCTGGGCAAGCGCCTCACCCCTCCAAACCTGCTTCCTCATTATAAAACATGGCTTGCAGTACCTCAAAAATCTCAAGCCAGATGGAGTGAGAATTAAATGAATACTAAATGGAAATGAATACACCCCATAAATAATAGCCACTCTCTTCATATCAAGGGACTGAATAGTAAGATATTATACTTGAAATTCCCGTCAGTGACAGTGAGCTGTGGGACCTGAAGCTGACCAGCCATCTAGTGCCCAGATCAGAGTCATGATAAAGCATGATAAAGCAGTACCTCACAGCCTAAAAGGATGTTATACTTTTTTGTAGGAAGAGGTGGGTTAGTGAGATGGAAAAGGAAGTATTTTACAGCGTCCAGTGATTGAAGGCAGTCTTCTAAAGTTACATCCTGGTGGAGGCAAGGTTAGAGTGATGTTTCTTTGTAATCCCCATTACTTTGCAACCTAACAAGGGTCTGGGACTTTCATCAACCCCCTCCCTACCTTTTCTATATCTCCCCTTCCTGCTCTAAGTGATTTCGGCTTCTCTGACAAACACAGAAAATATTGGGGGCACTAAATTACTCATTTCTGTCATTAGTTTTCACATTTAAACGAGACTGCAATCTGGTCTTTATACCCAAATTACTTAGAAAATTGGATGACCGTTCCCATCTCTCTTACTTGGATATGGCTCTTAGTAGAAAATATGAAACTTGACATCCTGGGTCCTTGCCCTGTGACCTTATCCACCTCTTAAACTATTGTTCCCCTACAATCCTTTGTTTTAGGGTGCTCTTGTTAATTTCTGAATCTGCCAGAATATTCCTGGAGCAGGAAGGAGAGTGAGTGGGTTAAGAATTGCTGTGAGTTTTTTTCCTTTCTTCTTCTTTTTTTTAAAGCTTGTTCATAATTATTCTCCACAGTGGCTTTCCTAATTCTGAAGTTCATGCGTATTATCAGTTTTTTTAAATTAATGTGTACTGGGCTTTTTCTTAATTTAACTTTTTTACTTTGAGATAATTGTAGATTCACACGTGGCTGTAAGAAATAATACAGAAAGATCCCATGCACCCTTTACCAGTTTCCCCCAATAGCAACAGCTTGCAAAATTATAGTATAACACCACAACCAGGACATGGATATTAACACAACGAATACACAGAACATTTTCATCACCACAAAGATACCACGTGTTGCTCATTTTTCAAACCCACTTCCCTCCTACCCTCATTTTCCTCTTAACCTGGCAACCACTAATCTGTTCTTCATTTCTATAGTTTTGTCATTTCAAGAACGCTATAAAAATGGAATGATACAGTGTATAACTTTTTGGGATTGGCTTTCTTCACTCTGCTTGATTTCTTGGAGATTCGTCTAAATTGTTGTATATGTCATTAGTTTATTTCCGAACCAGTTTGTTTAACCATGCACTCCTTGAAGGACATCTGGGTTGTTTCTAGTTTTTAGCTATTAAGAATAAACCACTATGAACATTCGTGTACAGATTTTTGGGTGAACATAAGTTTTTTATTTCTCTGGGATAAATGTCCAGGAATGCAATTGCCGGTTTGTCTGGCAATTGTATGTTTAGTTTTTAAGAAACTGCCACAGTGTTTTCCTTAGTGGCCATACTATTTTACATTTCTACCAACAAAGCACGAGTGACCCAGTTTCTCTGCATCCAAGCCAGCATTTGTTATTTATATTTATAATTGCTGTTTTTTCTATTAGCCATTCTGGCAGATGTATAGTGATCTCATTGTGGTCTTCTTGCTTTCCCTTGACAGCTAATGATGTTAAACATCTTTTCATGTGCTTATTTGTCATCTGTATATCCTCTTCTGTGAAATGTCTCTTCATGTCTTTTGCCCATTTTCTAATGGGAGTGTTTGTTTTACTCTTTAGTTTTAAGAGTTCTTTAGATACTCTAGATGCTGTTGCTTTGTCAGATCCATGCTTTGAGGTTTTTTCCCAGCCTGTATATTGCTTGTTTTATCGTCATCTTAACAGGGTATTTTCAGAGCAAAGTTTTTAATTTTGGTGACATCCAATTTGTCAGTTTTTCCTTTTATGGATCATGTTTTTGGTGACAAGTTTAAGAAATCTTTGCCTAGCCTTAGTTCTCTAGGATTTCCTCCTATGTTTTACAAAAGTTACATAGTTTCGTTTATTTTACATATAAGTCCATGATCAATTTTGAGTTGATTTTTATATAAGGTGAGATTTAGTTCAAGGTTTATTTTTTGCCTGTGGATGTTCAGTTGCTCCACCACCATTTGTCGAAAAGGCTATCCTTCCCCCACTGAATTGTTGGGCCTATTTATGTGGGTCTACTTCAGGCTTCTCATTTTCTGCTCCACTGATCTGTTTGTCCAGCCCTCTGTCAATCCCACACAGTCTTGATCACTGTAGCTCCATAGTAAGTCTTGAAATGGGGTAGACTGATTCTTCCCACTTTTTTCAAAATTATTTTAGCTGTTCTAATTCCAGAGTAGGAATTAGATAGGAATTTTGATAGGAATTTTGTTAAATCTGTGTATCAGTTTGGGGAAAATTAATATCCTTATTATGTTGAGTCTTCTGATCCATGAACACGGTGTCTCTCTCTATTTATTTAGTTTTCAGCATTCAGGTCCTGTACATGTTTGGTTAGATTTACACCCATGTAATTAATTTTTTGAGCAATTCTAAATGGGATTATATTTTTAATTTCAGTGTCCACATGTTCATTGCTAGTATCTAGAAATATAATTGATTTTTGTGTATTTATTTTCTATCCTGTAACCTTGCTGAACTCATTTTATCAGTTATAGGAGTTTTTTTTTACTGATTCCTTGGAATTTTCTACATAGACAATCATGTCATCTGCAAATAGGGGCAGTTTTGTTTTTTTTTTTTAATTTCTTCCTTTCCCATCTATATGTCTTTTTTTTTCTTCTTCCTTTTCTTGTCTTGTTGCGCTAGCTAGAACTTCCATGCTATATTGAATAGTGAAGCAGACATCCTTGCCTCATTCCCATTCTGAGAGGGAAAACATTGAGTCTTTCACCATTAACTATAATGTTAAGTATAATGTTGATCTGTGTGTTGTTGGCTTTTATAAATGCTGTTTGACTGTAGAAATGAAGCAGTCTACTGATTTGATGAATCCAGGCAATATCAGGCAGCTCTGCTACTATAAATGTTTTCAGACTGCAGTGGTTTGGTAGAATGAAGTGTAAGGAATAAAGATCATAGATCTTTTTGGAGTGAAAAACTTCAGATTTAATTTTAACTTCTTCACCTTCTAGTTAGATGCCCTGGGGCACATTACTTCTACCTCTCCAAGCCCATTTTCTCATCCACAAAGAAAGGAGGCAGAGCACCTCACTCTTCAGTGTCAAAGACAAGGGGATTGGTGGACGTGTCAGTTATTATATCTTAGGAGCTGAGAAATATCCCCAAACTTAGTGACATCTTCACACTGCCCTGCTGTGAATCCCACCCCAGCACCCATGTTTGTCTGCCCCTATGGAAGATTTGACAACTTCCAATGGATCATCAGAGTTTGCATTTGTGATCTTAAACCAAAAGACTTAAAGATCCAGGAATATTTGCAATCTCAAAGACTCGATGCTTGAAGCAGACTACCAAGGTTCCTTTCCTTCTTCTCCGCCTACCATCTGTGTAAGCTTGGACAAGTTGCGTAACCCCCGAACCCAAATGTCCTCATCTGTAAAAGGGGGATAGTGACAGAATCACATCGGGGGCTGTTGTGAAGACTAAACGAGTTAATTTGTGTAACCCTTTTAGCACAGGGCTTTACAACTAATAATGTTAGCTATTATCATTACTGTTGGTGACTATAAACGACACAGACTTATTTGTGAATCACCTTGCCTAAAAGTAAATAATTGTTTGCTTTGCAGATTTTTTAAAAAATGGATTTGGCCAACCATGGACTTATTCTACTGCAACAGTTAAACGCTCAGCGCGAGTTTGGTTTCCTGTGTGACTGCACGGTTGCGATCGGCGACGTTTACTTCAAGGCACACAAATCAGTTCTTGCTTCCTTCTCCAATTACTTTAAGATGTTGTTTGTCCATCAGACCAGGTAACTAAAGTGGTTGATAATAATCTAATGACTACAGACTTCTGTAACTTCCATGTTCCTTTTTCCCAATGAACCTGGCTTTGCCTCATCAAGGCCTTGGAGCTCTCGACTCTCCCTCACCTCCTAGGCTCCCATTTCCCTCAGGACCTCAATTGCCTCTTACCTGTCTTGTTTACCTGTGCTGGGTCTCCTGGACCTTCAACCCCCAAGCAGCCCCTCCACCGCCAGATATACTCTCTGGGTATCACCTGTGTAGACAGCTGTGTAACCTCAGTGGACCCTTCTTTCATTAATCTTTTGTGGACTCCCTCTCTAAGCCCTTTCTCTCACTTCTCCATCCCCAATCCCATAAATAACCCCCTTACTCTCAGCTTATCCTTAGCTTCTATTCTAATGAGAAACTTGAGGGCGTGACTTTCCCCAATCTCCCTCTTTTATATCTTTACATGGCTCTGTACCTTTGCTCAGTTTTTTTCTTCCCATCTCTCCTGTCTTAGAGAAAAGGGCCTCTCGGTAGCTAAAGAAAAGGATGCTCTGCCTTTCTCCCTCCCTCCTGCTCCAAGACCCCACCCCTCCATTTTCATTCTGTACTTCTCATTTTTTACTTGTAATCCTCCCCCCTCAGTCTAGGAAGGATCAGGACTTCCTTTACATTCCAGTCTGCTTGAGTACTCTTCTCCTTTCTTTTTCTGTTAAAGTTCTTTGCATCCCACTGTCTTCCTCTCTGTTTGCAGTGTGGCTTCCACCCTCGTCCCTCTACTGAAATCATTTTCCCAAAGGTCACCTCTTCATCAAAGCCACGGTCCGTCAGGGTCTTTGTCACCTTGTCCCCTGCAGTGTTGCCACTGGCCGCTTCTACTTCCTTCCCTTGTTTTCCGCCCTCTAACCACGAGCCTCCACGAGCCTCCTGGGAGTTGGGTCTGCGGTCTCCGTGCTTCTTTCCCCATGCACTCTCCCTCCCTCTGTCTGCTTATCTTTTCTTAGCTCTGGCCTCTATGGCACATTTCCAGTCTACAGTTCTGACCTTGATCTTCTCTGTCTCCAGGGCTCAATTCCCAAAGATACCCTCCTTTTTCTCATTTACCATGATTTGAACTGGTTCCAGTCTTTTCCCTGAAGTCCCTCCGACTTGCCTATTTTTTTATTTTTTTAATCTTTAAGTAACACAAGTATAAAATGTATTCTAAAACATTTGATTCCTTATTTATCATCATATCTTACTAGTACTTAGCTCATGTTTTCTTCGAAATGCCTTTCACATTTGTCCATCCCTTCCCCTGCTCTGTTCCATTTCCTAATCCCTCCTTCTCTACGTTACTGCCAGGTTAATATTCCTAATATGTTTTGGGTGTGTTGTGCCGTTGATAGAAACCTAGAGGGTACTTGTTGCACATCACGTAACACCCAGCCTCCTGATCCTTTATCCATGGCCCCGGAGCTTGGAGCCTGGCTCCTTTGCTTCAGCCCCCACTGGGCCCCTGCTACCTCCCCACCCTCTCACCTCACCCTGACCTTCTTCTGGGCCCGAAAGTCTCTCTGCTGGGATCCTGCCCACTCCCCACATCCTCGCAGTTCACACTCACCTCTTCCATGACCCCTCCCCTGAGCAAACAAACCGAAGCCATGAAAGGTGCCCCCTTCCTCTACTATTGGTAGCACCTATGCCCTTTACAGCACCCACTCGGTTTCCCTATGTTGTTATTTGTGAACTTACCTCCGTTATCATGTGTAAGGGCAAAGGTGGGATTTTGCAAATCTCTGTGACTATGACAGTGTGGGGTTCAGTTCTGTGCACATAACAGCCACTTGGCAAATTCCAGATGAACAGAATGAGTGAACGATAGGTTTCATGTGCCAGGGGACACTACTTCAGCCTGTAACCCTGAGGCGGCACCTTTTACTTCTTTCTATTAGACTTCGTAGCTGATGGCAGTTTTGTTCTTAGAAGTATTCAACACAGTGAATTCAGATGTCTTGAAAAGGGGAAGATTTTCATTTGAAAGGATTAAAAAAAAAAAAATACAGCGTAAGGTATTTTAGTTAGATGCAAGAAACTTAGGGATAGGGCAGTAAATAAATTGCTTCTAACCAGGGAATGTGATGTTTGTGTAGCTAGAAATTCCAAGGTAAAGCAATGGCTGGGATTACCTCGCCTTCCCACCTCCACCTGCCGAGTGAGGCCGGCAGAGGGCAGGGAGCAGCCTCCTGGAGCCCTGGTGCCCAGCGGGCACTAGGAAACAGTGCCTGGCTGCTGCTCAGGCATACTCAGAACCTTAGCGTGCCATCAGAATGCTTCCAGGTTTAGCTGAGAGAGTGTTTTATGACTGTAGTTACCACTAGATGTCTCCGTCTTACATCCAGGACCAATTGTCAGTTCAAATCAGGCAAGGACTACAGGTAGTGAGCTCTCAAAACTAAAACTCCTGTGGGCCAGGCTTTGCTAAGTGCATCCTTCTGACCATATTTAACATTCTTTTAAAATGCTTCTTTTCAGAATTCTTTAAATCCATCTTTTGTTTTAAGAGTCCATTGAAGGGAAATTGAAAATGAAAATTGTTGCAAAGGGGCTTTTGGCTATCCTAAAACTATATTCATTTGCTTTCCACATAAGTGTTCTGTCATACAGACACTGCAAAGCAAACCACTTAGGTGTAATTATGTCATAGAGAGCTGCGTCCTTCCTGAAGGTTTTGGAAATGACCAAAGTCTGGCCCACAGTAAGCTGAGTGACCAAGGAGGAAAGGAAAGCCAAGCTGCCTGGGAATAAAAGCAGTCAAGAACAGAAACAGCTGAAATGGGGCATAAAGAACTTTTAAAAATTTCACCTTAGAGTTTTGTTTTTGTTTTTAAGTGTGTGTGCACATATGCTGCTGCTTTAAGAAAAATATACTAAAATTTTAAAAAGTAAAAGTAAATTGGTGTCTGGAAACCTCACTTCCCCTGGGACCCCGCAGTAAGCCCTGAGAACTCCTCAAGGACTCCCCACTCCCCTCACAGAAGTTTCTCAGCCGACTGTGCTCTTCCCTCCAGGCCTCGCTGAAGTCTGGCCTGTGGCCTCCCCAGCTCCTTCTTTCCTTTGCCATCAAAGGCATGCACATAGTTATTTAAAGCCTATTTATGAGAGGTGTGGGTTGCCTTTCACAAGTGATAGAGAACAGCCAATACAACAGCCAACAAGGATCTTATGGAAGGGGAGCCTGCTTGGCAGTTACCTTTAAAAGATGCTAAAAAACAAGGCTTTCCCCTTTGGAATTCTGCCCGTCCTTTTTGTTGTTGTTGTTGGGGAAGGGGTTGAGGGAGGGGACACTCACCAATTCTAGCTCCCCCTGCCTTGAGGATCATTCCTTCCTGGCAGTACAGAAGGCACCCATGGTTCCAGGGGGCTCATTTGCATCTCTGAAGGCCAGTGCCCCCTGTTCTCTGGGCCTCTGTCAGGCCCAGGAAAGACCCCTTCAGTTATTTCTTCACTTGGGAATTGATTTGTTTGCATTCTTCACTATACATCATCATTGAAGCTTTATTTTGGATGTTGAACTTTAGTAGAGCATCTAAATTATGTTATAATGTACACATTGTATTTTTGGAACTCATCTTGTTCTAAAGGGAAAGACCATCTATATTTGCATTCCTATCTAAAGATGTGAAATGGGTGAAAAACTCCAAATAAAGATATGAATGATCTGTGTGTCTTTAAAAAAAATGAGAAAAATATTCCTAGACTCTCCCCTTATACTATCAAGGGATGCTAATTTTATGCTTGATCTTTGTTCTTTGACTGCCATACTACATAGTCAAATATTTTTCAAAAGCTTATTTGTATGCAGTCATATTAAAATACATAGACATTGATAACAATTCAGTAATTATTCAAATCAGTTCTGTCACCAATTACTGTCACTTTTTTTTCTTTTTACTTTTTTCTCTTTTTTGCCAGAATAAAATGTTAAATTTAGAAAAAACATGGTATACTGTTAATATTTCAGCATATTGAAAAAATATTAATGATTGCTAAAATGAGCCAAAAAGAGTTATATTACCAAGAAGCTGTATAATAATCAAATGTGATTATCAATCCTAAAGGCCTTCAAAGAAGCTTTGAAATTTGTAGAATCTCTTCACTCAGTGGGTGTTAATACACACCTCATGATATGTAGTTATATACCCCATTGACTTCTCATGATGTGTTAGAATTTCTGTCATTACTGATGGTCTATCAAGAGTTCTTGCAAGCCTCTTATTGTTGCTTGATCTGGATGCTTCTGGAATGATGCAAACACAAGAGTCTAAAAGCTAAAAAGTCAGCTATAAATACCACCAACTACTCCAGGTCCTCAGTCAAATCACCTAACTTTTAGGGGCCTCAGTTTCCATGCCTGTCAATTGAGAATAATGAAATCACCTCATCTATGATACAGGAGTGTTCTAATGGCCTAATGGATCTCAGTGTGGTAGCTTCGGAGTTAGACAGTCCTAGATTCCCAACCCCAGTCCACCATTTACCAACCCTGTGATAGCAGGCAAGGCATTAGCTGGTCTGAGCTTCAACCTCCTTATCTGTAAAATGAGAATTATGGCACTCAAATGAGATAAAGCCTGGAAAGCCCTGCAGCAGAACTGCTGCTGCTGATTATAATTATTATTGTTACCATTACCATTATTACTGATACAACATTTGGTAAGGAACTGAGTGGCCCCCAGAGCTGCTTTTTAAGGCAAACATGCAGTACTGAGAAGGTGATCTGGCTCCACAAGAGCTCGAGGTGACCTGCCTGCCCAGCTCTGCCCGACTCTTCAGTACATCTTCCTTGTTATAATCAGTTCGGAGAGTTGCAAAGCACCATCAAAACAAGGGGTTATTCCTCTCTCTGTGTTATATTGCCCTCATACCAGCCCAGCTCCCCATATTGTTTCACAGATGAAGAAATGTTATACCCAGATAGGCAGTTGGACTTTCCTTAAAAGATATGCTGTACACTGGACAGCTTTGGATCAATTAGACTTTGTCGCTAAAAGAACCTCTGGGATTTGCCAGGTCAGTGGTTCTGGACCATTACTAGGTCACAGAACACTTTCAGGCTGATGAAAAGCAGTGGATCCTCTCCATAAAATATGAAATTCAATATAGAGAAGTCCCATACAAGCAAAATTGTACAAATTTAATTAGCTTATTAGGAGAAAAGTACCCATGCATCTATGGGTTAAGATATCACGTTTGTTTAACAGGAACTTTTTCTTTTGTCAGTCCTTTAAAATCCGTGTCTTGTATTTCTTTCTGTTCTTAATACAAAGCTAAGTTACAGAGGTTCCAGTGATCTATCCTGAAGAGTCCCCACATGTCATGAAACTTACTAACTGTGGAAAATGGGAAGTGATCTGGTTGCATTTGTTTTCAAAAGTGTCTGTTTTATTCGTTTTGTTTTTAACCTCAGGCTTGATATTATCATTTGAGACATAGATTGACATTTACCCATGGATCTTTTCCTTGTGTCTTTCAGCGAGTGTGTCCGTTTGAAACCAACTGACATACAGCCCGATATTTTCAGCTATCTCTTGCATCTGATGTACACTGGAAAGATGGCACCTCAGCTTATTGACCCCGTCCGACTAGAACAGGGGATCAAGTTTCTCCACGCCTACCCGCTGATCCAGGAAGCCAGCCTCGCCAGCCAAGGGGCCTTCTCTCATCCTGACCAAGTTTTCCCGTTGGCTTCCTCGTTGTATGGCATTCAGATTGCAGATCATCAGTTGAGACAAGCCACCAAGATTGCCTCAGCACCGGACAAACTGGGCCGAGAACCAAGGCCACAGACCTCCAGGATGAGCCAGGACCAGGTGCCGGAGGCTGCCCAGCTCTCCCAGTTACCTTCAAACCTGACTCAGGTTAATCGGACAAATCTGACCCCCTCTGACCCACTGCAGACCTCACTTTCTCCAGAACTGATTTCCACTCCTGTTCCTCCCCCTCCTCCCGGGGAGGAGACCAACATGGAAGCTTCCTCCTCCGACGAGCAGCCCGCAGCCCTCACCATAGCCCATGTCAAGCCCAGCATCATGAAGAGGAACGGAAGCTTCCCAAAGTACTACGCCTGCCACCTGTGTGGTCGGCGCTTCACCCTCCGGAGCAGTCTGCGGGAGCACCTCCAGATCCACACGGGAGTGCCGTTCACATCCAGCCAACAGGGAGAGAGCCGCGTGCCCCTGTCTCTTTGTAGCAATGCAGCCGACCTGGGCAAAGACGCCCTGGAAGTGCCTGAAGCCGGGATGATAAGTGACAGCGAGCTGCAGCACATCTCGGATTCCCCAATCATCGATGGGCAACAGCAGTCAGAAACCCCGCCCCCCTCGGACATCGCGGACATTGACAACCTGGAGCAGGCCGACCAAGAGCGGGAGGTGAAGAGGCGCAAGTACGAGTGCACGATATGTGGACGCAAGTTCATCCAGAAGAGCCACTGGCGGGAACACATGTACATCCACACCGGGAAGCCTTTCAAATGCAGCACTTGTGACAAGAGCTTTTGCAGGGCCAACCAGGCTGCCCGCCACGTGTGCCTCAACCAGAGCATCGACACTTACACCATGGTGGACAAACAGACTCTGGAGCTCTGCACGTTTGAGGAAGGCAGTCAGATGGACAACATGCTGGTGCAAACCAACAAACCCTACAAATGCAACTTATGTGACAAAACATTCTCGACTCCCAATGAGGTTGTCAGACACTCTTGCCAAAACCAGAACTCAGACGTTTTTGCCCTTGACGAAGGGCGGTCCATTCTCCTGGGCAGTGGGGACTCAGAAGTGACAGAGCCTAACCACCCGGTGTTAGCTTCCATTAAAAAAGAACAGGAAACAGTGTTATTAGACTGAATATTACTTATCTTTTTAAAAAAGAAAAAACTGTCATTTTTACAAAGACTATCTTCCTTTCCTTCCCCCAACTCAAAGCTATAACTATAGTTCTGTATGGCATGCTTACAGCAGATCCCAGCTCCCTTTCGCCTCTCCCCCTTCTCTCCATCCCAGCCTCTGTAAAGGCTTCATGCATTATAAACCTGGAAGATAGTTGCTTTAATACACGAGATATTGGAAAGATAACGGTCAGCGGTACCTATAAACTCAAATGGATTTTGAGAAATTTTAAGATTACTAAAAGTATACCTGGAACTAATGAAGGGTAAATAACAAAACAACTAGATGCAATTTGGTAAGCTAAAATTATGACTTTCCCTGGGTAATAAGTCTTCCTTCTCAGAAAAACAATGTCAAAAAATACAGCATGCTTCTTAGAGATACAGCTGGGTTCTGTACTATGCAAAATCTAGAAGGTGTGGGAAACTTTAAACCCAAGAAAACACTCTTAGGATTTATCCTTCAGGTGTCTTATTTCAGAATGCATCCTTTGAGATTATGTCCAGTCAAGAAAATGCACTAGTTAAGAAATCTACTTTAACGAAACACAAAAGAGGAAAAAGAAAAAAATAATGTGATGGCAATCTTAATTTTTGGATAGAACATGACAAGCTGTGAGTTTGTGTGTTTGTAAGAGGAAACGTGTGGCTACTTGCTAGAAACAGGTGAATTAGTGCACATGCCTTATCGAATTTCTGGCCTCTTTCAGAGTTGAACAACAACAAAATGCTGTATTTTTAGTTCCTGACAAATTTGTGTTTTAAAAATCAGATTTTTAAGTACTGTTCTACGGATTAGCTTTCTGACTAGAAGATGACCTGCCGTTCTGTCAGTTGCCAGTGGTAAAGAAGTTTTAGCACCAACCAGATGCTTTTAAGTCAGTGCGTATACCACAGGAAAAGGATGCAGGCTGTGAACAGAGGAGGTAGTAACGTTAACGATTTTAAAAGTTAATGCTAATAGTTTACTGGCAGCATTCATTAAAGCATCAAAAATGGCAAAGAGAAATCAGGACAAAAAAAAATCTTAATTGCTGTTTGGGAAAGAACTTGATTTTAATGTTTATTTTCCAATTTTTTTTTTTTTTTTATGCCTGAAATTCTCTCCATTGGCCTGAAAGTAGTAAAAATTGTCCATTAATCTTCTTTAGGCCAATAACAGAATGGTCACATGGGACAAAACAGGAGCCAGAAATAAGGACTGAAGGGACAGGGAAGGGGGAGAAGAGTTCATAGCTACGCTCTATGTATATGTTGAAAACTGAATATCCCATCATCCTATTTCATGTATAGTTGAGTTCTCAAATTTGTAAGTTTTTATACATCCTTTCATTGAATAAACATTTAATTAAATGGGTATATGATTTTGTCTCTGTATATTACTTTATCTGCCCCAAAAGAGGCAAGATAAGGACATAGGGGGCATTGCACGAGGACCCCTTTTCTTACTGTCTCCTCCTGGCTGCAGGACTTTGGGCAAACCCTCTAACCTAAGTAGCACTTCCGTATTTGTAAAATGAAGACACTGATAATTGTGAGAATCAAATGCATAAACTGTATGTGAAAATGCTATGGAGAGTAGAAGTTTGACCAGGAATGAGTCTAGAGATCATCGTATCCAACTTTCTTTTACAAGGAAGAAAATGGAGGCTGTTGTGAATTCGAGAATTTCACAGTTGAGCAAGAAAAAAGGCAGGCCCATTAGATGGCAGTAACACACTGCAGGCTTTATTTGGGGGCAGTGTTCTGACAGGTTTGAGTGAGGGGGCAGTCCCTCACAGCAGGAGCAATTTCCAGAGACTGGGATGGGAAGCTACCACACTGAAGGGGAAGAGGGGATGCAGAGAGGGGACTTCGTGTCTCAGTGATGTCACTCAAACGAGGTGGGGAGTCTGTAGCTCAGGGAGCTCCTTAGCATTTGGGGTCTTTTATGGTCCCAGGGTTTATCTTATCTATGCTAGGAGATGTTGGTTGTAGTATACCAGGCTTGCAAAGTAGGCAGATGAAATGGCCAGAAACATGTTTATTTGGGCTATATGTTAAATAATACGATGTGTGAGAATTTCAGGTTGGCACTAGCAGATTTTTGGGCTAACAGCCTTAGCCTGCTGTGAAATAAACAACACAGGGCCCTCTGTGTCTCATTTATCGGAGAGACCAAGAGGTGTTTGCCTAAAGATTAAACAAATAGAAGGTACCATATAAACCTAGATTATTAAATATTGAGTGGTTTCCACCAATTTCATCCTTTAAACTATATTCACGTCTTCCAACTTAAGTGAGAGCCTTATGCCAAATGCCTTATTTTTTACTTCTCTGACTGTGAAAAAGCCTTCCATCACACCCCAAGCAGCCTTGACAGGACACGAGATGCAGTCAAAGAGCAGTGTGTGAGGACCAAAAAAATTGTGGGAATTCAGTGGGGCAATGCTGGGTGGTGAAGGGGGAAGGCAAATGTTCTATTTGCCAACCAGCCTTGTATGGGGCAAGGGGCTTTCGGCACCAGCTTGTGGCCATCTCCTCCCACTGGGCAGGCCTGCAGAACTTCAGTTCCCTCCCCAAACTAGGAGAAGAGCAGGGTGGGGGCCCTGAGGCCCACCCACCCAACTCTGGAATGCTCATTGCTGAGTCTAATCCCAAGAGGTTATACATATAACAATTTACTCTGAGTCTCTGACGGGACCAATTTAAATCAGCTTTCGAAGTTTCCATTGAAAGGATGAGCTCCCTGAACACCTGAGCTTCAGAATTACTTGGAGCTGTCGTTCTCTTGACCCTTACCCCTGTTGCAGTTTGCTAATGCTGCCTTTTCGCAAAACACCAGAAATGGATTGGCTTTTATAAAGGGGGTTATTTGGTTACACAGTTACAGTCTTAAGGCCATAAAGTGTCCAAGGTAAATCATCAACAATTAGGTACCTTCACTGGAGGATGGCCAATGGCATATGGAAAACCTCTGTTAGCTGGGAAGGCAGGTGGCTGGCGTCTGCTCCAGAGTTCTGGTTTCAAAATGGCTTTCTCCCAGGATGTTATTCTCCAGGCTGCAGCTCCTCAAAAATGTCACTCTTAGTTGCTCTTGGGGTGTTTGTCCTCTCTTAGCTTCTCCAGAGCAAGAGTCTACTTTCAAAGGCCATCTCCAAAATGTTGCTCTGCAAGCTGCAGCTCCTCTCTCAGCTCCTGTGTGTTCTTCAAAGTATCCCTCTTGGCTGTAGCAAACTCACTCCTGTCTGATCCAATAAACTAATCAAGGCCCAATAAACTAATCGAGGCCCACGCTGAATGGGCAGGGCCACACCTCCATGGAAATTATCCAACCAAAGTCATCACCTGCAGTTGGATGGGTCACATCTCCATGGAAACACTCAATCAAAGAATTACAATCTAATCAACACTAATACATCTGCCCACACAAGTTTGCATCAAAGATAATGGCATTTTGGAGGACATAATACATTCAAACTGGCACGCCCCCCTTCTCACTCATTCCTCCCACAGATGTTGCTCACACATAGATTTTGTGAAGTAATGTAGGCTTTTATTCTGCCTTAGGAGATAGGGTCTTAATGGGAAGAAAGCATTGCCATTAACAGGTAAAGATAATGATATAAAAATGGAGGACAGAGTGGGCCCCAAATCTTCTCTTGTTGGAGGAACCAGCCATTGCTGCTTTTTTGTCATTTCACCTGGCAAGAAAAGGGAAGAGCTGAGGCATCCAAAATGACTTTGATTCGAAATGTCAGGTCTTGTTCACACACTTCAGGTAAAACACTACATTGCTATACTTTAAAAGATACAGGTGCTTAGAAGGATCACTGGGGAGGGTGGTGTGTGCGAGCCACCTCCTGCAACCTGGCTGGGAATTTTGATGGGTGGGAGAAGCTCCTCTTTTCACTAATTTACTAGGAGTGAATTCTAAGACAAAATTATTTGTTTGGTGAATGTTGTTTATTGTAATGGAATCTAACTTGCTCTTCACAAAAACATTTGCATTCTCTACAACAATTTTCAGAACCTTCAGATTATGGATTAAATGGTGTCCCCCAAAAGATATATTGAGGGTGAATGTGACCCTATTTTGGAAATCAGGTAACTGCAGGTGGAATTAGCTAAGTGAAAACGAGTTCACCCAGGAGCAGGGGACAGCGTCCTAACAAAAAAAGGAGAAGACAGTGGAGCCCACCGTGTGAGGACGGGGTAGACATTAAACAGCTGCAGCTGCAAGCCAAGGAGTGCCGATCCCACAAACCACCAGAAACTAGGAAGAGCAAGGAAGCATTCTCCCTTACAGGTTTCAGCAGGAGCATGGCCCTGCCAACAGCTTGACGTTGGATTTCTAGCCTCCAGAATTGTGAGACACAACTTTCTGTTGGTTTAAAGCATCCAGTCTGTGGCACTTTGTTATGGCAGCCCCAGAAACTGAGACACCTCAGGATATTCAACTTTTATTTTGCGCTGCTTTATCCCTCCTTGTTAGGTCTAGAACAAAGGATTGCTATACCTCCTTTGCAGGTAAGCAAGATTAGGCTTAAAACTTTTTAAGCAAATAAGAATTTAATGATCTAAAAATACAGATCAATTAGTCTGCCTTTTAGAATATCAGTTAAACAACTGACATCTCTCTAAATAAGATAAAAATGAGACCCTTAGAATTTTTGACCATACACATAGCTGTGAAAAATGGACCAGGATAAAATGACATTCTGTGGTCTCCTTCGCCTGAGGCAAACCAAAATATTGTTGAACCTAAAGAATCATTATTGAATGCACAAATCAAGTTTGTGCTTGATTTCCAAGCTGCAAAAATACCTGCCCTGCTTAAATCCACTGGTGGGCGACAGCTCCACTGTCCATGGAAGACTGAGTGGAGAGGGAAGGCCCTCCTACACCGGGTGTCTGCGCTCTAGATACTTTCAATTATTCCTCCCAACAATCCTGCCAGGTCAAGCTCCTGTTGTTACAGATGGGGAAACTGAGACCTGGAGAAGTTAATAACTGTTCTGAGGTTACCCAGCCAAGAGGAGACAGCCAGGATTCAAAATTCCAGGTGTCTGGAATACTACGTGGCAGTAAGAAGGAACGAAATCGTGAAACATATGACATCATGGATGAACCTTGAAGACATAATGCTGAGCGAAATAAGCCAGGCACAAAAAGAAATATTATATGCTACCACTAATGTGAACATTGAAAAATGTAAAATAAATGGTTTATAATGTAGAATGTAGGGGAACTAGCGATAGAGAGCAATTATTGAAGGGGGAACAATAACCCGGTAAGAACAGATAAGCTATCACGGGTAAATTTAACTTTCTGGGAATGGCCAGGGATGACTATGGTTTGTTAATTTCTGATGGGTATGGTAGGAACAAGTTCACAGAAATGTTGCTATATTAGGTTATTTTCGTGGGGTAGAGTAGGCACATGTTGGAAGTAAAGCAGTTATTTTAGGTTAGTTGTCTTTTTCTTACTCCCATGTTATGTTATGGTTTGTTTGAAATGTTTTTTTATTGTATTTTTTTCCATTTTTTTAATATAGTCAATTAAAAAAAAAGAGTTAATTAAAAAAAAAAAAACAATGAAAAAAAACACACAACTGTATACCCCTTGAGGAGCTGGTGGAGAATGCAGGGGTGTTGGGCTTCCCCACCTCGATGGTTGCTGTTGTGCTCACAGACATAGGGGACTGGTGGTTTGATGGGTTGAGCTCTCTACCACAGGATTTACCCTTGGGAAGACTGTTGCTGCAAAGGAGAGGCTAGACCTCCCTATATTTGTGCCTAAGAGCCTCCTCCCGAATGCCTCTTTGTTGCTCAGATGTGGCCCTCTCTCTCTACCTAAGCCAACTTGAAAGGTGAAATCACTGCCCTCCCCTCTATGTGGGATCAGACACCCAGGGGAGTGAATCTCCCTGGCAACGTGGAATGTGACTCCCGGGGAGGAATGTAGACCCGGCCTCGTGGGATGGAGAACATCTTCTTGACCAAAAGGGGGATGTGAAAGGAAATGAAATAAGCTTCAGTGGCAGAGAGATTCCAAAAGGAGCCGAGAGGTCACTCTGGTGGGCACTCTTACGCACACTTTAGACAACCCTTTTTACATTCTAATGAATTGGGATAGCTAGCAGTAAGTACCTGAAATTATCAAACTACAACCCAGAACCCATGAATCTCGAAGACAATTGTATAAAAATGTAGCTTATGAGGGGTGACAATGTGATTGGGAAAGCCATAAGGACCACACTCCCCTTTGTCCAGTGTATGGATGGATGAGTAGAAAAATGAGGGCAAAAAAAAAAAAAAGCACCCAGTGTTCTTTTTTTTTTTTTCACTTTAATTTTTGTACTTATTATTTTTGTGTGTGTGAAATGGAAATGTTCAAAAATTAATTTTGGTGATGAATGCACAACGGTATAAAGGTGCTGTGAACAACTGAATGTACGCTTTGTATGACTGCATGGTATGTGAATATATCTCAATAAAAATGAATTAAAAAAAAAACTCCAGGTGTCTCACTCAAATAGCCACGCTCGTTGTCCTACATCACTATGTTGTTAACACCAACGTGTAAGGCAGTCGACAAGGGTTGCAGGGCAAACGGGCAGGAGGTCATGGCTCTTTTTGCATTTGGTTTTAGACTTAGATTTGTCCCAATTATATTTCAGAGGGAAAAATGGCATTTTCCTAACACGCAAACATTTCTATGGGCAAGAAGCAGTTGCGGACATGGGGCATGACTCTTGGGGATGAGCCTGGACCCAACATCATAGGATTGAGAAAGCCTTCTCGATCAAAAGGGGGAAAAGAAATGAAACAAAATAAAGTTTCAGTGGCTGAGAGATTTCAAATGGAGTTGAGAGGTCATTCTGGAGGATATGCTTATGCATTATATAGATATCCCTTTTTATTTTTTATGCATTAGACTAGCTAAAAGGAAATACCTGAAACTATTGAACTGCAATCCAGTAGCCTTGATTCTTGAAGACGATCATACAACTATATTGCTTATATGCTGTGACTGTGTGATTGTGAAAACCTTGTGGCTCACACTCCCTTTATCCACTGTATGGACAAATGAGTAGAAAAATGGGGACAAAAGGTAAATGAATAATATGGGGGGAAAGGGGTATGAGATGTTTTAGGTGTTCTTTTTACTTTTATTTTTATTCTCTTTTATTTTTTGGAGTAATGAAAATGTTCAAAAACCTGATTGTGATAATGAATGCACAACTATATGACAATACTGTGAAAAATTGATTGTACACTTGGATGATTGTATGGTATGTGAATACATCTCAATAAAATTGCATTAAAAAAAATAGAAGCAGCTGCAGGGGAGGGAGGGGAAAATTTTTTCACCTGTTTGTTAACCTGTTTTTGGCTTTTGAGAACATTAACTTGAGTCCCTATTGCAGCCTTTTATTACTACAGGGACCCTCAAACTTCAGTACTTCAACATCTCCTGGAGGGCTTGGAAAACACAGACTGCAGAACCCAACCCCACAGTGTCTCAGGCCTGAGAATTTGCATTTCTAACAGGTTCCCAGATGATGCTGATGCTGAAAGAAGGAAACACACTTAGACAGCCACACCATTACTGTATCATTTCTACCACAGCTTTATTGACCTTTCTTGGTCCCGCTTGTTTGCTCAGAATCTTAATATCAGGGAAGCTAATAAGGGGCCAGAAAGCAACCTGTGCCTGTTTCTCTGCAGCAGGTGCTCCTGGGGAGCCGTGGGTGATGCACAGGTCTATACACAAGCCCTAGGGAGAAGTACAGGTTTGAGAGAGGCCCTTGTAATCTGGGATTTACAACATCCTTGTAATCTGTGAGCACAGAAGACAGAACTGGTAACCAAATGCCCTCGAGATTTTGGGGAAAGGCCTCCTAGAAGATCCTCCTTACTATAAGAAAGCCATAGGTCCAGACCAGGATAGAGAAGGCTGTTAGGTGATCTGCCAAGATCACACAACTCCTTCAAGGTAATTCTAGAACACAGGTCTCCGAATTCCGCTGTCATCACACGGCCCAGGAAACGCTTCATGGCCTTTGGTCAGTTTAAATTTCTTCCTATAACTTTTTTCTGGCAAAACAAAATGTACTAGCTAAAGAATTCTCTTTTAGCCTTCCAGTTCGAGAGAGATGCCAGCTAGCAGGCAGAGCTGAGAAGGCCAGCAGAGGCCTGCAAGAAAAAAAGGCCTGAATGACACGTGGTCTGGGGATGCCTGGGACTGGGAGTGGTGGGGAAGAGGCTGCAGGTCTGGTTTATTTAATCCCCAGCCAGGGCCCCTCGGCTCACACTGTCCTTCTCTTTCTGGGAAAATGGACTAGCGGACTGCAATGCTGAAAAGGCAAAGGGGAGAGGAGAAAGGAAAAGAAACGTAGGTAACCCACAAACCGGATACTTCTTCCCTAAATAAGAGCATATGTGGGAAAAAAATATATATCTAGATAACCTTAAGGAAGATCGTATCATCCAAATCAACTGGGGGAAGTATTCCTGGAAAAAGCAATTCCTCAGCAATCACAAAATGGCTCCTAGTGGACCACTTTATTGAAAATCCTCCTTCTTTTCTAATTACTTCCTAATTTACTAATTACTAATAATATGAATGTATTACTGTGAATTTTGCTTTCTAGTTTGTAATGCACTTTCACAGCAAGAACAACTTGTGAAATATGCAGTTATTCATTCTGAAATGAGGAAATTGCTGCTGACAGGGAAAGTGGAATCTAGATCTTCGTCTCCCTAAACTAAGCCAAAGCTTGTGCAGGAAATTTTTTTTAATTAAATTCAGTTTTATTGAGATACATTCACATACCACACAATCATCCATGATGTACAATCAACTGTTCACAGTACCATCATATAGTCACGCATTCATCACCCCAATCTATTTTTGAACATTTTCCTTACATCAGAAAGAATCGGAATAAGAATAAAAAATAAAAGTAAAAAAGAACAGCCAAATCATCCCCGCCGTCCCACCCTATTTATCGTTTAGTTTTTGTCTCCATTTTTCTACTCATTCATCCATATACTAGATAAATGGAGTGCGATCCACAAGGTTTTCATAATCACACTGTCGCCCCTTGTAAGCTACATTGTTAGACAATCATCTTCAAGAGTCCAGGCTACTGGGTTGGGTTTGATAGTTTCAGGTATTTACTTCTAGCTATTCCAATACATTAAAACCTAAAATTGTTACCTATATAGTGCATAAGAATGTCTACCAGAGTGACCTCTCGACTCCATTTGAAAGTTCTCAGCTACTGAAACTTTATTTTGTTTCATTTCGCATCCCCCTTTTGGTCAAGATGTTATCAATCCCACGTTGCTGGGCCCAGATTCATCCTCGGGAGTTATATCCTGCATTGCCAGGGAGATTTACACCCCTGGGAGTCAGGTCCCACGTAGGGGGGAGGGCAGTGAGTTCACCTGCCAAGGTGGCTTAGCTAGAGAGAGAGAGAGAGGGCCACATCTGAGCAACAAAGAGGTACTCAGGGGGAGACTCTTAGGCACAATTATATGTAGGTTTAGCCTCTCCTTTGCAGTAACAAACTTCACAAGGGCAAGTCCCATGATAGAGGGCTCAGCACATCAAACCATCAGTCCTCAATGTTTGTGAGAACATCAGCAACAATACAGGGGAGGAAGTCCAACTCTTCCACATTTTCCCCCAGCTCCTCAGCGGGGCCCCGAATATATATTTTTACTCTGCCCTAATTACTTTGGGATGTGTCACTATTTCATGCTAACCTACACAAACCTACCATATCTCACTTTCTATTCAAAGTTCCATGTAATTGTGGTGTTTGAACAAACTGTAGAAGTTATACTGTTTAGAAAATACAGATCCTTTGCATGAGCTTTTAAGAAATGTTGCAGAAATCTATGAGGATTCTTTTTCCCTAAGTGTGTCCAATGGCACAGAGAGGGCAAAAGAGCTGTAGATGCCTCTGTCTTCAACTCCTCTTCTGTTTATCAGAGCCGTATCTCTATTGCCAGCCTTGGATATCTCATGGGTCTCTCAAATTCAACATTTCCAAAACATCCCTCCCCCCAGCTGCCCCCACATGTCAACAAGTAGCTCCTCTAGCCTGAAATTTCACTCTTCACCCACCCTGTTCCCCATGACAGATAATCAGGCATCACACCCGCTCATTCTGCCTCCTCTCTGTTGACCTCATCCCTGGCTCTCCAGCCGATTTCTCATCCAGGCTATTTTCAGCCTTTGCCCAGGCTTCAATCCAATTCTCCAGAAGCTAGATGCCTTCAGCATTTCAGGTAGAAACTCCTTTCCTATGAAAAACTGTCTCGTGCCTTGCAGGATGCTTAGCATCATTAAATTCCAGTAACACCCTGGTCATTGTGACAACCAAAACCATGGGGGCTTTGGGAGGCACCCACGAGGAGCAGGGTGGGGCAGTATCACAACTCCAAGACCCCCTGGAGAACCACAAAGCTACAAGGGTTGCATTATTTCCCAAAAATCTTTTAAGGGCTTCTTAGGATTAACTCCCACTCCTTAGAATGGTCCCCTGGCCATCTCTGCAGTATGATTTCTGTAAACTTTTTAAGAATCCTAGCTGTGCTGGGTTTCATGTCCTAGAGGTAATCCCACTTGCTTCTCCAGAAATTAGGTAAGCCCCCAACAAGGATATGAGGGAACAAGCATAATGTGTTCTTTAAAAAACTCACCTGATTTATAGTATTTCCTCTGTGATCATTAATTATACGATGCAATTTGAGATTACTGGAAGACTAGAGGCACAGGGTTAAGAGATGGGGCGAGGTTTTAGTACTCCTATTGTGAGCAAATAAAACATTGGGTCCCACTTTCACCATTTAAGAAATGTTACTCTGCCCCTGGTCTCCAAACATGAGTGCTTCAGTGAAGCTTCTCGTAAGAGGTTTGATTTTGAACTACTTATCCCTTTAGTGTTAAAACTTTTCATGTCAACAAACAAGAGTGTGCACAGTGAGGAGACACCTCACTCATGAACGTTCAACACTGTAGAGATGTCTGTTACATTTAGATATCAGAAAAGTAGTTTTTCTGAGCTGTGCCAGCACTACAAAAAAAATAACAAATGTAAAAGTCATAATTTATTGCTGCATCCATGCCATCCCCCAAGTCCTGGTCACCTTAGCCAAGACCTGTGTTCTCATCACTTGGAAACTGGCCATCTAAGTCTTAGCTGTCTCCTATAGAAAAGTAGGGCCCCAGTCATTTCCCTAGTTCCCATGGTAGTGGAGCGGGTGGAGGGGCTGGGAGAGGGAAAACTTGCATTTGCACTAGAATTGTGCCAGGCTACCCATCAGGTCAATTTCCACAATCACATGGGAGATGAAGAGTTATGTAGTCTTGGACTGATGTCGCATGGGTTGTGGGCTTAGGAGCCAATCTCGGGATCCAAGGACCGTGCCCATTTCCTGTCTTAGAGTTGGATAAAGAGTTTTTAACTGGGCTTTCAGAGTGGGTCTGTGTGACTATCCAGAAATGGCACATAAAACTGTTTATTTGGAGGAGTGGGAGGTTAGAGCTTTAATGAGATTCTAATTAAAAGGGCCCCTGACCCAAAAAGGTTGAGAATCACTGGTACAGATTTTTGTACATTTACACGTGTCCCAAATACATTCCAAACTTCCATGATGCTTTGGACAGTGTCATGAATTTCGTCTAGGTGACTGAAAGAATATGTGAAGACAATCACCACAGTAAAGGGAAAGCAACCAAAGCAGCGCCAAGGTGAAATTACAGAAAGAAAATCCATGGCATTTAATCAGATTGTATTTTATTTAGATAAATGAAAAATTGCCCCAAACAGAATGAGCAATCAAATATTGTCTTGGACTAGAGGAAACTGCTAAGCTTGAAGCTTACATTGAAAGCTAAAATTTCCAGCCTTTGACTACTGTAGTTCCAAAAGATCAAAGGAAAATACTGGAACAAAAAGTGTCTATGTACAGAGAGAGGCAACTCATGTGTATCATTAGCAAAATAACCTGAGGGGGGAACATTTTATATTCTTCAATTACAAGAAATGGCGAGAGTTTACAAGTCTTGCATTGCTTTCTATTATACATGGCTCTGCAGCAATGCAAAATAGCATAGCAAAATGTAGGCACTTGCTCCAACTTCTGCAGTTTACATTTGATTATTACGTACTTCACAAATTTAACAGCAGCCTTAGAATTATAAAACAGAATTGTATTTCATGCCACTGTTCATGTTCCTGTTGTGACTAAAACAATGTTGTAATGGACACAGGTATAGAGCTTGTACAGAAGTAATCAAGGGTACATTTAGATACTAGTACAAAAAGCACAGTGAATAAGCAACTACTACTAGAAAACCTATTGTGATGGCCAGAATGACCTGGTCATGTGGAAGAAGACCAAACAGTAGTCCGATGTGGTAGTGGGAAGGAATTCAAACAAAAATATCTGCTTTCCACAAACTACACAAATCTTTAATCTGTTAAAACAGCACAAAGTTTCTTCCTGCCATGGACAGGAAATCTGCCAATATTCAGAGCTATCATGAGCTTCTTACAAATTGTTATGTCCAATACTTTTTAGTTGCTCTTCAAATTTTGACACCAGTGCTTGAATATATTTTTTTAAGTTTCAAGTTGGCAAAAGAGAACTATTTAGATCAGAGTATTTTAATTAGGGGGTGTTAAAGTTTAATAATTAAGCACAAGTAGCTCTTATATATTTGAGAACAGCCCCTACAAGGATATTAGTATTTTCCAACCACAAGACCATATGCTGTTACCATGAGATGAGGTGTCTTACTAATAAGGCCAATTTTTAAAACTGTAGTCAGGTTTTTTAACATAAGAGAAGCTACTTTCCAGGTTTAATGGCAAATTTTCTTTCTGCTAAAAGTAGACATTCTAGAATATTAGGCTTTAAAATCACTAATTGGCAGTAGAAATGTAAGTTCTCTAACTGGAGTACTGAGTTTGTTCCACAAAACTTAGGAAGCAAATATGCCAGGCCAGTTCTAGGTGTGAAGTAAAAGCTTTGCAGCAGGTACGTGACAGACTGTTCTTCGTGCGGCAAATTGTCTGGCAAAAGCCTTCATGTATTGGCATGGCTCATAACATTGAGACAATTCTTTAAAATTCCCCACAATCACCTTTTTGGCACGGCACTTTTACTGACATCTTAAAATTTCTTTCTAGAGACATATGTCATTGTTTTCCAATGTAAAACCAAAAATACTGACACAGAAACGGACTTCACCAGAAGGTAGGATTGTGCCAGTAACGTCAGTTTGAAAAGCCACTGGTTTATGTCAACAGACACGTCTCTGCCATGCCCACATCTGAACATGCAACTCAAACCTATGTTAAGCACTTTATCACATAGTGACCAGATTAGAAAGCTCAGGCTTATCTGCTTTTAGAATGCAGTGAACATGGGTCCCAGACTTTCTAAGTTCTAATGAAACCAGCAAATCTAAGTGGAGCAAATATTTTATTTAAATCATTTGTCAAATTACAGTTTATCCAAATGAACATACTGCAACATCGTTCTTCAAAGAAGTGGGCACAAATATGGCATGGACACAATCCAGGGTCTATCAAAATACTATCTGCAAAGAACCCGCCTCATTTCATGCCATGTCTGTGAACGTGGTCCAGATTTCAGAGTGAACCAAAAACTCACAATGGTCAATTCTTGTCTTCCCAACATGCTTCAAGATTAAGCATACACTCTTCTGTCCAAATAACCATAACAATTAGGAGAAAAGGGTTAGGTTTATCTGTTACTGAAAAAAAACTTCCTTTCAACCTCCTTGGGGATAGAAAAACATTTCACAGTAACACCAGAACCTTCTGTAAATTTCCAAAATGCTTCTTTTTAGCACACTGTGCATATAAGGAAAGTGACCAATTTCAGAGTAATACTAAACACTGACCTAATCATTAGTGAATCTTAAAGTTGGTATTGTACGTTCTGGTCAGAAAGGTCATGTCTTGGAAGCTCTAGGTTCACGGGTTGTAACTGAGGCACGAAGCTTCCCAGAGCTTCCCGTGGCTGTGTGCCCCATCATCAACTGTGTACAAAAGGCTCGGACTACACTGCACAGTTCCTCACACATCAGGAAAAATATACAATAGACATGGAAGAAGGGTTACTTAAGACATACATATAAATACATAAAGACTGATACTCCAGTTTGAGAAGTAGAACTATGTATTGCCAAATCCAGTTCCAGGTTAAGAATTTGGGACATTAATCAGAAACATTGTATGGTATCAAGGGAAAACAACAGGGTGGTCTTGGAACGAGGAAACGTTAACTGG
Source organism: Choloepus didactylus (assembly GCF_015220235.1). Classification (NCBI taxonomy): domain Eukaryota; kingdom Metazoa; phylum Chordata; class Mammalia; order Pilosa; family Megalonychidae; genus Choloepus; species Choloepus didactylus. The sequence goes on along the minus strand of NC_051308.1, from coordinate 3,490,445 downwards.
CTCAAGCTCCCGACGAAGCCTCAGGATTGTCAGGGGTTCTCTAGAAACGGGATCAGTTGATGGGCCTGTTCTTCGGTTCTCGAAGTCCTGAAATATTGGTCTTGAGTCTCATCAGCAGCATCTGCCTTCTTCTACCACCTGTCTTCACATTCTGGTCTTGCAAATATATAAGGAGTTCAGCTGTAGAAGGAAGGAAGAGTCAAAGTAAATAAAAATCTCCTTTTTCTCCCTCGTTCATTAACAGAATAGTTGTGAAAAAATGGCAGCAATTGGAAACCCTAATAATAGCACTGTTTAATGCCATCCAAAGGAAAGACGCTGAGGATGCATATTATAGGATGCTAGGCTGCTCCAAAACTAGTGGCTGGAGTTCCCTAACACCAAGTCAGGTTCATCATATGCACTGGGAAATTCAAAAAATGCTAGAAAAAAAAATTTTTTTCCCCTAGAGAGCTATAAATTAAATTTCAAGCAGTATCATATAAACCTTCTTTGAGCTTCTAGTTACTAAAAATGCATTCAACAAAATAGTTGGTGCCAAGTGGGCACGATATATTTCTATGTCTTTGAGCTGAACACACACACCCCTTTATTTTCTTCTAAAGCAAACACACTGGAGGGGTAAAAGGAAGCATTATCTTCATGAAGTCAATAAGACTCAACAGCACTTCATTGAGGAAAAAAATGAAACTCTCCTAGATCTTCTTGTCTAGTTGATAGTTAACTCCTCATCTAAAGGTTCTGCATTACATTATAGTTATTTGAATTTCAATTTCCTTTATAAAAAATTTGCTCCAAATGGCATAAAAGAAAAAAAAGTATTTTAACAGAAAAGGGATCTTACTTACATGATGTTTTAGGATTCAGTAAGTTCTGACTTTGCTGATTCTCTGTCTTGTTTATGTATCTCCTCCTGTGTTTGCATTTTAATTTCTTTTTTTGACTCATTACTCTCCTGAAATTCTACTCCCTGGACATCTTCCCTCTCTTTCAGTCCGTTTGTATCTGGGGACTCTTTGGTTAAGCCTCCTGAGGCATCAGTATCTTCCAGGGCTGAGTTTTGGTGCTCAGGGTTATCAACAACGGTATGGTCCTGTTCATCTTCTTTGGGTTCAAATGGAGACTTCTCTATATTTTCTCCTACCATGGTACTCACATCATTTTCTGGCACAGACGTTGTTCCAGTTGCATCTCTCTTTTCCTCTGATGGGAGAGTGACCTCTTGCAGCTGCTCGTCATTGACATGTTCACTGGAACTTTCTACTTCAACAGTTATCTTTTCTGAAGCCTTCCTCCCATCTTTGGAAATGCCAGGCTGAGTCTGGCCCACAGTGGTTTGCTCCGACTCCTCTTTAGCTGTGATGGTTTGTGTCTCACCCTGAGCAGAGGCCTGCAGCTTGCTTCCTTCTTTCTTGGTCTCCTGTCCAGCCTCCTGGCAGTCAGCTTTTGTCAGTTGAGCGTGTGACTGTAAATCAGATGTAATTCTTTCAGCGGCTGCTTCTTCTGTACTTACTAACTGGTCAACAGCTGTCTGAATTATGTTTTGTACAAGTTTGTTGCTCTCAGTCTCAATTTCCAATACCTTATTTTCAGCCTTTAAATCCCCTTTTGTTGTACTTGCTTTGACTTCCTGACAAAGCACCTGCTCCTCATCCTTGTCCGACTTCCATTTCTGTGATGGGGTTTGATCTCCTTTCAGGTCAGAACATAGACATTCCTCAGTAGTAGCAGATACTATTACTGGTATCAATTCTGCCTGAGACTCGGTCCCCATGGGTACTACCTTTTCTGCTGCTGAAGCAGTAAAGTCTTCATCTTTTCCAGAAGATTTTTCTTCAGCTACTAAGTGTGCATCTGCAGACCCCATAGTCTCAGCTACTATCTCTATAATCTTGACAGTTTCTTCTAAGACCTTTTCCTCCACTGCTGCAGCTGTTAAAGTTAATGATGCTTCAGAGCTTTGAACGTGAATTTCTTTGGCTACTACCTCCTCTTGAACTAGCCAAGAAGGAGAGCTTTCTTCCAAACTGGTAACTTCCTTTTCTCCATCTATGATGGCCACATTTACTGTCTGAACTAGGTGCTCACTGACCTCTTCTGATACAGTAACAGATAATTTTTGCTCATGTTTCTCTTCACTTAATTGGGCTGGCTGTGCTACAGTTTTCTCCCTTTCTACTTGAACTACCATCTCTTTCTCCGCAGGGGTTGAAAGAGACGTAGCATGACTCTGGAGTTCAATATTATCCGAGTAAGCAACATTCTTTTGAAATTCAGCTTCTTCAGCAACTTCATCCTTAAGGGCAACTTCCGTTATCTCTTTCTGACTGAAGGTTATTTTTGTGTCTGTAGACACCTCAAGTCCTTCTGTAAATAGTATGTTTTTGGTTTCCTCATCAGCAAATTGACCAGCCTCTTGAATCACTTCAGTTTTCAAAAGAGTGGGTACTGTTTCCACTGATACTTCTTTATCTGTATGTTCTACAACTTCTTCCATTTTTGACTGTTCTTCATTTTCTTCCTGGGATTGAAAACTAGAAGGTACTGAAGGCATCTCTGTCTCTTCAGGAACTGCCTGTGCTTCTGTGAACTGTGACTGCATACCAGATGCAATCTCCTCATCTTCATGGATCTCTATGATCTTGTCCTGCTGTGTTGGATTCAGAACTTCAACTTCTGCTACTGGAGTGCTTCCACTGGTCTCATTGTCTGTGAGGGTTTCAACTGAGTCAAGGGTAATAGCCTGTTCCATTGTAATCTGTGATTTTACTCCAGCTTGAGAAGTGGTTCTAAGATCACTGGCCTCCATACTTTCTGTGACTTGAGGCACTTTTTCAAAGCTTTCTGGGGGGGTCTGTACAATTACCTTTTCTTGTTTAAATTCCTCAGTTCTAGTTTCTTCTACATGTGCTTTCAACACTCCATCCGTCTCTTTCTTCATTTCTAACATTTGAGAATCCTCTTCTGCTCCTTCCACCTTCTCTGGCATTTTTGATTCTACTTTCTGGACTGAGTGAATGGTGTCTTCTGGCCCACCGGTGTCAAACAGCTGTGACTCATCTTTAACTTTGTCTGCAACAGCCTGTAGGACCTCTTGAGTCCGCCGCCCTAGGTCCTCCAGGTCTGGGATGCCACCTTCGACCTCCTGAACTGGTGTTGCTTCCTCTGTGGTGTCTGGAGAGTCAGTTAACTGGGAAACAGCTGAAACCATTTCTGTGGTCTCTTCAGCACCAGATGCTTCTGTCACTTCCTCAGCACAAAGTAGCTCTGCTGTGTCTGCAGCCATCACAGTCTCAGAAGTTAGTTCCACCTCACTAACACCTGTGTCATCACTGGTATCTTTGCACTCTGGCAAAGTGTGGGCAACAACAGGGGTTTCTTCTGCAGTGACCACTCTTTCAAACACCTCCCCAGTTGAAGGCTGGGCTGCTTCTTCGGCTTGTTCAAGAGGTTCCGTCACTGAAGCAGATATCCAAGAAGGAGATCTTTCTTCAATGCTGGTGACTGCCCGTGCCCCATCAATGACAGTCGCAGTAACTGTATGAACCAGACTCTTACTGAGCTCCTCAGACACATAAACAGCTCCCTTAAGTTCAGATTTCTCCTCACTTTTCTGGGCTTGCTGTGCCTCAGTTTTCTCCCGTTCTGCAGCATCGTACTCAGACAGAGGTACTACAGCTGGGACATCAGATTCGTCTTCATTGGCTTCTGCTAGGCCTGTGTCCTCACTAGGGGCTTGCTCTTGTTTCCCATCTGCCCTTTTCTTCCTCCGTCCAGGAATAAATTTCTTAATCGAAACCCATGATTCTTCTTTCCCAGGTTCAACATCTGAAGCTGAATGTTCTATGCCAGACCCAGTTACAGAGTCTTCACTCTTCTCTTCCAGTTTTGATTTTGATTTTTTTCTTGGGGTGACTAATCTTTTAAATGATTCCCAGGTGGAAACTCCCTCCCCTTCCGTGGGGCTTCCAGCTTGCTCAGGTGAGGAACTTCCTTGCCCTTGATCAGGTTCTTGGGCATTACTGTCCGTTCCTGTTTCTTGGTCTTTTCCTGCTTCATCTGTTTTGTGGCCGTCTCCACCCACTGGTTTTGGCCCTCCTTCATCATCAGAAGATGATGCTTTTCTTGCTCTCTTCTTGGATGATCCCACACAAATTAAAGCTTCCCAGGATACTGAAGTATCAACCTTGCGCTTTGGTTCTTCTGGCTTTTGCTCCTCTCCTGTTCCTTTTATTTCTTCTTGCATTTCAGAGGCAGCGCTCTCGGTGGAAGACAAGGTCGCACTCTTTGCCTTATCCAATTCATCTTCTTTATCACTTTCAGAAGGCCTTCTGACACGTTTCTTGGGTGTCACCATCTTTTTGAAAGATGCCCAGGGAGTAACACCTTCTCTTTTTTTCTCTCCATCAGAAGTCATTCCTTCTTCCACGTCCCCATCCTGTGGTACCTCCGTGATGCCCTTCTCTAGACAGGTAATCTCCTCAGGTTCTTCAGGGGATGAAGCAGAGCTCTCACCTTTGTGTTCATCTGTGCTATCCGGAGAATCTGTTGGAATGTGATTTTGCTCCCCTGACTCTTCATCTCCTCCTCCTCTTTTCCCTCTCTGTTTCTTTCCAGAGAGCTTTTTTAAGCCAGTGCTAGTAAAAAGTTTCTTTAAAGGGCTTCCTTGCACCTTAATTCTCTCCTGTGATGACAGCATTTCGGCCTCACTTGTAACGGCCTCAGGGTGTTTCAACAATATTTTTTCATCAGGACTTAGTTCAGTGAGCTCGGTATGGTCTTCTCCAGAAACACACACTTCTTTGGTCTTTACCAGTCCCTCAGCAGGTTCAGTTTCCTGCAGTTCTGCATTTGTTTCAATAGGTGCCTCAGTTGGCACAGATTCTACTGCTTCTTCTACCTCAGTTTTCGGCTCTGTTTGCTTCTCTACAGTACAAACATGAATTTCTGCAACAATCTCCACTTTCTCATCAAACACTTCTGTGGCCAAAGGAGCAGATTTCTCTTCAGAAGATCCCTGCAAGTCATTCACTTGATCTTCAGGTGGCTCTACTTTTTCATATTCAGTAGATAATTTGGCATTGCAAACACTTTCAGTAGCCTCCTGTGGCTGTGGCTGTTCGGAAACAGTCAGTGTCTCAGGGGTATCCTCTGCCTTTCCATTCTCTTCCGTGTCTTTTTGTGGCTCTTGTTCCTTTTTCTTCTCAGAAGCTTCCAGTTCATCCTCCTTTGGCTTCCTGAAACTGGTCTTTTTTCGCCACCCAGCCCAACCTTGAGTGAAGAATTTTTTGAAGGGAGATGGTGTTTCACTGGTCAGAGGGCTCGTTGGAGATTCTGGGGATTTGCTAGGCTCTTTCTCTTGTGTTTCTTCTCCTTCATCCTTGCCTTCAACGGCTTGCCCAGACTCAGCTTTAAGAGAGATTTCTCTGTTGCTTTGCTCACTTTTAACCGTTTCTTCAGTTTTCTCTGTAGATTGTGTTAGTTCACTTTCTTTATGCGCTACTTCTCCAGTCTCCAAGCTGGGCTCTTGGTGGTCCCCTGCCCCATTTGATACCCCTGCTCCTTCAGCTTCATCCTTTTTGACAGTGAGTAGCTGGACAGTGTCAGACTTCTCGGACTTATCCTTTTTCACAGTGAATTTAAAGCCAACAAACTTAAACACCTTCTTAAATCCAACATCATTAGACTGGGACTCAGTAGCTTGTTCTAACTCTTCTAAATTATTTTCTGAAGATGGAACCTGTTCGATTATCTCAGGCGTTTCCTCCTGCTCATCCTTGGTGATGTCTTGAACAACTGCTGTGCTGGCAGCCATGTCTTTATCTGAGTCTTTTTCACTCACATCTTCAGAATCTCTCTGTCCAACTATAAACAAAAAGAGAGGGATTGGGGGAGGAAGGAAGAAAATGATTACAATTCAAGAAATGTAAATATTTTAAATACATGACTAATAATTCCAATGTCAGCCACACACACCCCCAAGGCAATTTCCAGGATAGCGTTAAGGGTCTTTGTTTTTGGTGTTTGTAAATGGTAATAGATTAGGAAGTGTCTGTTTCTTTTAAATTACCTTTAAAAAACTCAGGTTCAAAGGCACTACTGTGGTCTGTTTCCTATAAAGGGAAAGTTAACTAATTCAACTATCAAAAACTTAGTTGCATGGAAGTAGCCACAGCATCACTAAGGATGGGTCAACCAAACACTGTTACTTATGCAATGCATAAGTAACAAAATAGAATTAAACAGACTCCTGATTGTAAACTAGAACTCTTCAAGTTTACAACTTGATGTAAACTTGTAGAAGTTCCTATAACTTCTATTTTATAGGAAATTTAGGAATAGAGAAATAAACTAAATACCACAAACAAGAACCAATGGTTTAGCTACCCTAGTCTCTTCATCAGGCCCCCAAAAGTGACCAGAGCTCCTTGGAGAAATTCCAGGTCTGGGGCAGGCAAAGTACAAGGAACCAACGATCTTAAAAACTGATGGGGGAAAAAAAAAAAAAAAATGTAGTGCCCCCTTGAGGAGCCTGTGGAGAATGCAGGGGTATTCGCCTACCCCACCTCCATGGTTGCTAACATGACCACAGACATAGGGGACTGGTGGTTTGATGGGTTGAGCCCTCTACCATAAGTTTTACCCTTGGGAAGACGGTTGCTGCAAAGGAGAGGCTAGGCCTCCCTATATTTGTGCCTAAGAGTCTCCTCCTGAATGCCTCTTTGTTGCTCAGATGTGGCCCTCTCTCTCTGGCTAAGCCAACTTGAAAGGTGAAATCACTGCCCTCCCCCCTACATGGGATCAGACACCCAGGGGAGTGAATCTCCCTGGCAACGTGGAATATGACTCCCGGGGAGGAATGTAGACCCGGCATCGTGGGACGGAGAACATCTTCTTGACCAAAAGGGGGATGTGAAAGGAAATGAAATAAGCTTCAGTGGCAGAGAGATTCCAAAAGGAGCCAAGAGGTCACTCTGGTGGGCACTCTTACGCACACTTTAGACAACCCTTTTTAGGTTCTAAAGAATTGGGGTAGCTGGTGGTGGATACCTGAAACTATCAAACTACAACCCAGAACCCATGAATCTCGAAGACAGTTGTATAAAAATGTAGCTTATGAGGGGTGACAATGGGATTGGGAAAGCCATAAGGACCAAACTCCACTTTGTCTAGTTTATGGATGGATGTGTAGAAAAGTAGGGGAAGGAAACAAACAGACAAAGGTACCCAGTGTTCTTTTTTACTTCAATTGCTCTTTTTCACTCTAATTATTATTCTTGTTATTTTTGTGTGTGTGCTAATGAAGGTGTCAGGGATTGATTTAGGTGATGAATGTACAACTATGTAATGGTACTGTAAACAATCGAAAGTACAATTTGTTTTGTATGACTGCGTGGTATGTGAATATATCTCAATAAAATGATGATTTAAAAAAAAAAAAACTGATGGGGACAAGTCTTTCCATGTCTCTCTCTCTCTCTCTTCACACATGCACACACATACACACACACACACTAACCCTCCCCTTCCCACATACAGAGGATGTCTGAGGGGAAGAGTTATTGTTTATTGGGAATGTGATATATTTTAGTTTTGCTTGTCTGAATTTTCTAATTTTCTATAGAACAAGTATTGTTTTCTTGTAATAAATAAGGTCATTTAAAATTGACACAAAAATGGTCTTAATTGTAAAAAATATACTTAGTGTCCTCACCACAAAATGAAGCTTAACAATTGTGGCCAGCATTTACACCAATGCTTGGAACACTGTAGTAATTATTTGAAATCTGCTCCCCCAAATCCATAAACTTCTTCAGTTTATATGGTCTTATTTCCCTATGAAAACAATTTTATTCTTTATGTGAAATGTTACATATTCCCATTGTACTATTTCACATATGTGAAATTTCTACATATTCCCATCATACTATTGGGTTATAATTTGAAACTGAACTGCAGAAAACTAAGTGAAAAAACTGTCCAAGGTGTCACCAAACCAAGGCTAGCTCCTGGGCCCACAGGGTCCTGTTCCAACGTGCTCCGTGCTATGCTATGCTGAAAGCTGAACCTAAAGTTCTCCTTTCTTCACTTTTTCTTTTCAAACATAAAAGATTTCTGGTTATTCACAAATGGACTCTGTAGATTATCTGCACGTCTTGTTCTTCTTCAGAAGGTAGGGAAGAGATGGATACCAAGAAGGGGTAATTCTACTAGTACCACATGCCGCAATGGGGGACACAGCATCATTTTTTGGGGACAGTGCTGTAGGCTGTCTCTTCCTTTCTCTGTAAGAGCTTCAGTCATCAGTCAGCCAATTCTCACTTATTCTACAGCAGCATTCAGGCAGCATTAAAAAAAAACAACAGGAGAACTGCATATTTCAGATAGAGAAGAGGGTCTGGAGAAAAATTAAGAGTCTCATAATTCTGATCTGAAGGAAAAAATCCTTCCTAAACAACCTTCCCTTTCCTTAAAAAAAAAAAAAAAAAAAAAAAACTATAAAACACATTTATGTCCAATTTTAGAATTTATAAATAAAAAAGAAAAAGTATCATATTAAACACACTGAGGCAAATATTCAAAGAGAAAGAAAAATCCAGACACATGTAATTACACTATCCAGAGTACTTTAGGTTGTGAACACTCTCTTCATATTATTTTTTAAACAGGCATGCACAAACTTCTGTAATCAGAAAATACTATTACTTTCCATTTGTTCCTATTATAAACCAACACTGGGAAGAACTTCTTTAATTAAGTCTACTGATTTCCTTAAATCAAGTGCATTTCCCGGAACTACTGAAATTTCCCAATTATAAAATCATTCTTATTAGACAACTCTCAGCAAACATTTCTAATGTAACACTAAAGTTGTTAACTGTTTAAAAAAGAGATGATATAACTGGAAATACACTAGAGAAAAGTCAAGTCCCATTAACAAACTATTGTAGTAAAAATTTACTAGTAATGAATACAAATACACATCAAATTTAAGCACAAGATAAAAACAAAACACTCATTCACTTCTCCAGAACTAATTAGAAAATGCAGAGGCATCTTGCTATCATAGCAGGAGAAAGCAAGTGTTACACACACCGTCTTTCCCCTCATTGTTTTTCATCCAGACTCTTAAATCTGGGTTTCAATTTGAAACTTTTTTTTTCTGGGATGATCGGAATGTTTACAGTAAAAAACTAGGGAGAAAAATGATGAACAGCTGTCACCTGGCAGCACAAAAGAGCTATTGATAGTTCCGGTGTAGCTAGGCAATGTTCCGATGTTCCGGTAATATAAGGAGTGATATATGCACTGAACACATAAACTTTTTATGTATATAGGATCACTGGAAATTTAGAAATCCTTAACTGGTCAACTAGTCTGTAATCTCTTTTGACCTAAGTAATGCCAATAGCTACTATTTTTCAGAGAGGTCTTCCAGAGAGAGTTGACAACTAAAGGCTGCGCAAACCCTGACTCTTAGACTCCAACCCTCATACACCTGCTGGGAGGCTGCTTCCTAAAACAAAATACCCCTCTAGCATGCAGCCAGTCTGCCAGACAGCCTTCGTGGCTCCAGGACAGAGAAAGTACTGAAGCCCGCATGCAAGGCAGTTTATAATTAGGCTCCATCATAAAAATGAGCCTTTACTGTGAACTTACACGTCAGAAGCATGGTTCCTGTCCCCAAGTCACATGTGCTCACAGGGCTGCTGACTGGGCAGGCAACCACAAGGAAACCAGAATCCTATTGTCTTTTTCAGTGTCGGTTCCTATTACTCGGTTAGTGTCCCCCAAGTTGAAGCCAAAGCAGCAATGCCTGCTGCCCCCTATTCTGCATCCCACCCTTTGCTCCCGTCAAGTGTCTCCGCTTGCTTTTCCTAAGTCCTGCTCATTTTCGAGGCCATATCCCTTTCTATGCTCTGCCCACCTCCCCTGGTGACTTTGGCCCACAGCAATCTCTACTCCAAATCCCTGACTCCCCTTCCCAGTTTTCCAGGCTGTGTCCTTTGTCTGGCAAGAAATAACGCATGGCCTTGGAGCACCCCTGGGGCTGCAGCTCTGTTACAACATCTGTTTGCACATTGTCTCCTGGTTCGGCTGAGCTTCTTGAAAGAGAGGCTTTGAGAGGGCCCAGTGTGCGTCCCTGGGCGAACCCTGAGGGGCACGGGAACCATCGCGGGGCCTGCAGCACTGGGGTGTCACCCACCGGCCCCCAGCTGCGGGGCCTGACGCAGCGGCTACCATTGCCCCGGCCGGCCTCAAGCCTGCAGCGCTGGTGTCCCCGCCCCGCCGCCATCTGCGCGGCCCGCAGCCCTAGGTGCCTCCCGCAGCCGCCTCGCACCTTCCTAACCACTTCCCTGCGCGCTTTTGCGTCAGCAGACTGTTTTCAAAAGAAAGGGACGGCGGAGGAATGGAAGCCCGTACTCCCCAAAGGGAACGGTGGCGGCCCCGCGGGGGCCCACCCGCCATCTCCCGGGCAAACAGCCGCGGGGGGGCGCTACTCACAGCACAAGTTACTCCACCAGGGCATGGTGCCCGCGGGCGGCCGGGGGCAGCCCTACCGAGGCCCGGGAGGCCCAAGCTTGCCCTCCCGGCTGCCCCATCGCTGGACGGAGACTGGCGCCGGGCCGGGCTGCGCGCTGCCCGGGCACCCCGGGGGCTGCGGCGCGTCATAGAGGGTGGCCTCGGCGGGGCCCGCGAGGCCCGTGCATCACCCGCCAGGGAGGCCCGTCCATCATCCCACTGGGGTGGGAGGTCGGGGAAGGGAGTTGTGGCAGTGGGAGAGGCCAGTCTATCGCCCCAACAGGGGATGCCTGACCATCACCCCACTGGGGGAGATGCCTCTACATTATCCACAAACCGAAGCACGAACCAACCCTGCCGGAATGAGTACAAACTGCCGCTAACCGTCACTGCTGCTGGGTTCACCAACTGCTTCTCTCATACACACCCCATCCTAAGGGCATGGCAGGCATCTAAGAATGAGTTTGGTTTTGTCTTAAGAGCTTTAACTTCTTGAGTACTAGAACAAGGACTGGTGACACCCAGCACATTCACACTACAAAGCTATCACTTATTGGCAGAGCCAGCAATACACAGGACTTGAAAGTAGAGTGTGCCAGATCGCTCCAACTGATTACCAGGGGAACAAACTGACTTCATATGGCTATAGGACTCTACCAGGGTGAGAGAGAGAGAGAGAGAGAGAGAGAGAGAGAGAGAGAGGGAGAGAGGGAGAGAGGGAGAGTCATTTCTGGAGGGCCAAAGGCTAGCTGGGGAATGCACTAGATAGGAACAAAACCAAAGACTGTCTTTTTTGAAAGAAAAGTTAATTCCATACCCTTTAAAAATGAAACAATTCTAAAGTTCCAAACATTTTTATTATTTTTTACAATTCATAAGTGCCACTTGTGACAAGAACAAGTATTTCGACATGTTGCTGGCTCCCACATTTGGATGGAAAATTTTCTGTAAGTCTTATGTAGACGGCAATTTAAATTCTTTTTCAGTGTAAAAAAGAAGTTTTTCATGGTTACGGTCATACTTCAAAAACAAAAGAATACATACATAGTGATAGAGATTCAAAAGCTCTTTTAACCATCATTTTGCAATCATCATGCAAAGACTGGATAAGGCAAGAATCAATGGGTGCTAAATGGAAGGGAAAGAGGTTGCTAAGGAGAAGGATATTTATATAGTCTTAAAGTGCTTATTAGCTGCAAGGGAGGGGGGAAAAAACTACTTATGCAATGGAGAAATCAGGCAACACCTTGACATCAACCTATAGGGAACAAACAGACTCTGTGTGCAAAATCCTGAGGACACATCACAACCTATGCAGTATTCTGGCTGAGAATGCATACCCTTAATCTAATCAGAAGGAAACATCAAACAAATACAAAATAAGGAATGTGGTGGTGATGGGGAGAGGGAAACCGTACACTTCAAAACATAAATGTCTAAAAGACAAAGGCTGTAGACTCGTTCCACATTAAAGGAGGTTAAAGGTGTCCATTCTACCCAAAGTGATATACAGATTCAAAGCAATCCTAATTAAAATTCCAATAGCATTCTTGGTAGAAATGGCAAGCCAATCCTAATAATAGCTATGTGTAAGGGTGAGAGGCCCCAAGTAGCCAAAATTATCTTGAAAAGGAAGAACAAAGTTGGAGGACTCACACTTCCTGACTTTAAAACATATTACAAAACTACAGTGGTCACAACAGCATGGTACTGGCACAAGAATAGATATACTGACAAATGGAATTGAATTGAGAGTTCAGAAATTAACCTTCACACCTATGGCTAATTGATTTTTGACTAGCATGCCAAGTCCAATTGGGAAAAGAATAATCTCTTCAACAAATGAGGCTGGGAAAAGTGGATATACATATGCAAAAGAATGCAGGTGTGGACCCCTACTTCACACCATATACAAAAAATCAACTCAAAATGGATCAAGGACTAAATATAAGAACAAAAGCTATAGAACTCCTAGAAAAAAACACAGGGAAGCATATCTAGGACCTTGTGTTGGGCAATGGTTTCTTAGACTTTACACCCAAAACATGAGCAACAGAATAAAAAATAGATAAATGGGCCTTCATCAAAATGAAAAACTTTTTGTGCATCAGAGGACTTCATCATGAAAGTAAAAAGACAACCTACAGAATGGGAGAAAATATTTGGAAACTGCATATCTGATAAGGGTTGGATATCCAGAATATATAAAGAAATCCTACAACTCAACAACAAAAAGATGAACAACTCATTTAAAAAAAATGGCAAAAGACTTGAATAGACATTTCTCCAAAAAAGACATACAAATGGCCAATAAGCACATAAAAAGATGCTCAAAATCACTAGCTATTACAGAAATGCAGTTCAAAACCACAATGAGATACCATTTCACACATTCTAGAATGGCTACTATTCAAAAAACTGAAAATAACAAGTGTTGGAGAGGATGTAGAGAAATATAAGCAATAACATGGATGAATCTTGAAGACCTTCTGTTGAGTGAAATAAGCCAGAAACAAAGGACAAATATGGTCTCATTTTATGAAATAATTATAATAAGCAAACTCAAAAGAGTTAGAATCTAGAATAAAGGTAAGCAGGAGATAGACTGAGGTTATGCTCAACTTATACAGAATCTCTATTTAGGCTGACGGTAAAGCTTTGGAAATGGATGATGGTGATGGTAGCACATTACTCTGAGGGTAATCAACAGCACTGAAGTATAGAGGTGAATATAGTTAGAAGGGGGAACTTTAGGATGTAATTTTTAATTTTAAGATAATTTTACCAGAATAAAAATTTAAAAATAAAACATAGGACTGTACAACACACTGAACCCTATTGTACATGATGGACTATAGTTATTAGTACAAGTATAAGAATGTGTTTATAATAGGGTAGTATATGGGGAAAATATATCTAATGTAAATTATGGTTGATAGATAATAGTATGATGTTAATAATCTTTCATCAACGTAAACAAAGGTAACTATTAAAAAAAATAATTATTTTTTAAATGCTATCATTAATCATAACAAATGTTCCACACCAGTGCAAGGGACTGGTGATGAGGTGGTGTAGGGGAATCCCATATTTTATGCATGAATATTTCATAAACCCACAACTTCTCTAATTTAAGAAAAAAAAAGAATACAATTGAAAAAGAAAAAGGCAAATTTCCTGATAATGGACATGCACATGGACAAAAACAACATAAGGAGGGGAAACTCAGATTTCAGATTAGTAGATTACAGATGCACGTTGTGTAATATAAAACTCCAGAGTAACCACGAGTAAAGTATTTTAAAAATATAAAGAAACAGAAATGAGAAAGGGATCAGTGAGTGTGATGGCTATGTTCATGTGTCAACTTGACCAGATGATAGTGCCCAGGTGTCTGGTCAAGCAAGCACTGGCCTAACCATTATTGCAAGGACATTTGTGGCTGGTGAATAAACCAAAAGGCTGGTTTATAAACTCATCAGTCAATTGGCTGCAGCTGTTAGTGATTACATCTACGAAGAGTGTCACTTCCGCAATGAGAATTCAATCAGCTGGATTTAATCCTGCTCTAGTTTGCTAATGCTGCCAGAATGCAAAACACCAGAAATGGATTGGCTTTTATAAAAGGGGGTTTATTTGGTTACACAGTTACAGTCTTAAGGCCATAAAGCGTCCAAGGTAACACATCAACAATTGGGTACCTTCACTGGAGGATGGCCAATGGCGTCCAGAAAACCTCTGTTAGCTGGGAAGGCACAAGGCTGGTGTCTGCTCCAAAGTTCTGGTTTCAAAATGGCTTTCTCCCAGAACATTCCTCTCTAGGCTGCAGTTCCTCAAAAATGTCCCTCTTAGTTGCATTTGGGGTATTTGTCCTCTCTTAGCTTCTCTGGAGCAAGAGTCTACTTTCAATGGCCATCTTCAAAATGTCTCTCATTTGCAGCTCCTGTGCTTTCTTCAAAATGTCCCTCTTGGCTGTGGCAAGCTCGCTCCTTCTGTCTGATCTTATATAGTGCGCCAGTAATTTAATTCAGACCCACCCAATGGGTGGGCCAACACCTCCATGGAAATTATCCAGAGTCATCACCCACAGTTGGGTGGGGCGCATCTCCATAGAAACACTCAAAGAATTTCAATCTAATTAACACTGATAGGTCTGCCCACACAAGATTACATCAAAGATAATGGCGTTTGGGGGATATAATACATTCAAACTGACACAAATCCAATCAGTTGAAGACTTTTAAGTGAGACAGGCATAGGACCTTCACTTCTTCAGCTAGCCAGCGAAGTGTTTCCTGAGCGGTTCATCAAATACCATCATCAGAGTTGCCAGTTCACTGCCTGAGGAATTCATCAAACACCTTCATTGGAGTTGCCCATTTGCTGCCTGCCCTACGGAATTTGGACTGGTGAACACCCACAGCTGCGTGAGACACTTTTATAAAAGCTTATGTCTATAGATATCTCTTGTTGATTCTGTTTCCCTAGAGAACCCTAATACAGTGAGATATATCCAAAAGACCAACTATACAGAAAAGGAGGTTACAATAAAGGAAAAGAGCCACCAAAAAGTGACGTATAAAAACAAAAGGACAAAATGTCTGAATTAAGCACTGCCTTTATAGTAATAACACTGAGTGTTAATGGATTTAAATTCCCCAATCAAAAGACAAAGATTGGCAGAATAGATAAAAAAGCATGGTCCAACTCTATGTTGTCTACAGTAGACTTGCCTTAGACCCAAAGACACAGAGAGGTTGGAAGTTAAAGGTTGGAAAAAGATATTCCATGCAGATAGTAACCAAAAAAATAGCTGAGGTAGCTATACTAATATTGGACAAAATAGACTTTAAATGCAGAACTCTTATAAGAGACAAAGAAGGACCCTATATATTAATAAAAGGGGCAATTCACCAAGAAGAAATAACAATCATACACATTTATGTAACTAACTATGGTGCCTCAAAATACAGGAGGCAAACACTGCTAAACTCAAGGGAGAAACAGACGTCTCTACAATAATAGTTGGAGACTTCAATGCACCACTCTCATTAATTGTCTAGACAGAGGATCAATAAGGAAACAGAGACCTTGAATAATATGAATAATATGATAAGTGAACTAGACCTGACAGACATATACAGAACACTGCACCCCCAAAAGCAGAATATACATTCTTCTCAAGTGCTCATGTATCATTTTCCAGGACAGACGACATGTTGGGTCTGAATAAATTTTAAAAGACTGAAATTATACAAAGCATATTCCCTGACCATAATGGAATAAAGCTGGAAGTCAATAATAGGTGGAAAATGGGGGAAATCCACAAACATATGGAAGTTAAAGAACACTCTCTTAAACAATTAGTGGGTCAAATTAGATGTTGGAAGGGAAATCAGTAAATGTCTTGAGGTGACTGAAAACAAGCATGCAACATATCAAAACTTATGGGATGCACTTCCCAGGCCACACAGCTGGACAGACTCGAACTTCGAGGTGACCAAAGCCTCATGATGTCAAAAACAAAAGGGGAAGGTGAGTGGGACAGCAATGCAAAAAACTGCTAAAGTAACAGCGGCAAGGCTGTTCTGGATCCCTATTTATTGAAGTATTTTAAGAAGTGGAAAATCTACTCTGCTCATGATCCTCTCCAGCAGTGCACAGTTGGGAATACTGTGCTTCTCAAAGCATTACCTCTTCCATGAACAAAGCAGGTGAAGTATGAGCTAGCTGAGATCATTTTCAAAGTGCGAAAGTCATAGAACCAGTGATGGGAAAACCCTGTACCGGAAACACGTACCTGGAGAGTCCAGCCAGTTTGGAAACCACCCACCTAAGAAAAATCTGAAAGAACTCAGTATCTCTTCAACACAATAAAGGAGGCGCCAAAGGAAAAGTTTTACAAGTTTGCTTTATGGAAAAAGAAACATTGCTAATTCTCATGATAAATTGCATCCGAGTGTTCTTCTGGTATTTATGAAGTTGCTAAATGTAAATTTGGTAAAGGGCTTGTTATAAATTTTCATAAAGGTTTATGGTCATATTTCCAATTTCCTTTTTCAGTGAACATTAAGTCCTGTTACACTAAGTGTATCTAGAAGTCTCCTGCATCATTTTGCAAGCTCACTGCTTTAGAAGGCATTTTGTTTTTTCATTCTAAGGAAACTTGAATTTATCTCAGGACCTTTATTTTAGGAGAAGAAAAACTTTTGATATCATAAACAGATAAGACCACATTAACTGAATATTTATTTTTTATTTTGTCAGATTAAGCTTATCAATAAAGATATCAGAATGTACAAGATAAAATGTAAAATTAAAAAAAATAATAGAAGTGCTGAGAGGGAAATTTATAGCCCTAAATGCTTACATTAAAAAGAAAGAACTAAACTTAAAGACCTAATTGCACACCTGGAAGAACTAGAAAAAGAACAGCAAACATCTCCCAAAGCAAGCAGAAGGAAAGAAATAACAAATATTAAGAGCAAAAATAAATGAAATTAGAAAATAAAAATATAGAGAGAATTAACAAAACCAAAAGTTGTTTCTTTGAAAAGATCGATAAAATTGACAAATCTTTAGCTAGATTGACAAAGAAAAGAAGACACACAAAAAAATAAAATCAGAAATGACCCCACAGAAATAAAAAGGATCATAAAAGGATACTATGAACAAATGTATGCCAACAAATTAGACAACCTAGATGAAATAGACTAATTCCTAGAAACAACCAACCTACACTGACTCTCTAAGAAACAGAAAATCTCAACAGATCAATTACAAGTAAAGAGAGTGAATCAGTCATCAAAAATGAAAGAAAGAAATTCACAGGTAAATTCTACCAAACATTCCAAGAATAACTAATACAAATCATTCTCAAATTCTGCCAAAATACTGAGGAGGAAGGAACACTACCTAACTCTTTCTAAGAGGCGAACATCACCCTCATACCAAAGCCAGATAAAGATACTAAAAGAAAATTACAGACTATTTCTCTTATGAATACAGATGCAAAAATACTCAACAAAATACTTGCAGATCCAATCCACATTAAAAGAATTATACACTATGATCAAGTGGGTTTTATCCTATGTATGCAAGGGTGGATCAACATAAGAAAATCAATTAATGTAATATACCACATTAATAAAACAAAGGAAAAAACCACACATGATCATCTCGATTGATGCAGAAAAGGCATCTGACAAAATCCAGCATCCTTTCTTTTAAAAACACGTGCAAAAATAGGAATAGAAGGAAACTTCCACAATATGATTAAGGGCATATATGAAAAACCCACTGCTAACATCACACATAATGGTGAAAGACAAAAGCTGTCCGTCTAAGATCCGGAACAAGACAAGGATGTCCACTGTCACCACTGTTGAATATTCAACATTGTACCTGAAGTTCAATTGAGCTAATAAACGAATTCAGCAAAGTGGTGGGATATAAGATCAATATGCAAAAACCAGTAGTGTTTCTATACACTAGTAATGAGCAATCTGAGGAGGAAATTTTTAAAAATTCCTTTTACAATAGCAACTAAAAGAATCAAATGTCTATGAATAAATTTAACCAAGTATGTAAAGGGCTTGTACACAAAAAACTACAAAGTATTGCTAAAAGAAATCAAAGAAGACCCAAATAAATGGAAGGACATTCCATGTTCATGGATTAGAAGACTTTAAATATCAGTAAGGTGCCAATTCTACCAAAATGATTTACAGATTCCACATAATCCCAATCAAAATTCCAACAGCCTGCTTTGCAGTAATGGAAAAGCCAACTATCAAATTTATTTGGAAGGGTGAGGAGCCCCAAATAGCCAAAAACATCTTGAAAAAGAAGAACAAAAGTTGGAGGATTCACACATCTTAATTTTAAAGCATATTACAAAGCTGCAGTGGTCAAAACAGCAGGGTATTAGTGCAAGGACAGATATACTGACCATTGGAATAGAACTGAGAGTTCAGAAATAGACCCTCACATCTATGACCAATTGATTTTTTTTAAATTCAGTTTTACTGAGATCTATTCACATACCGTACAATCATCACGATGTACAATCAATTGTTCACAGTACCATTATATAGTTGTGCATTCATCACCACAATCAATTTTTGAACATTTTCTTTGCCACACACAAAAAAGGATAAGAATAAAAGTTAAAGTAAAAAAGAACACCCAAAACATCCCATACCCCCCATCTCTCCCTATTATTCATTTACTTTTTGTCCTCATTTTTCTATTCATCGGTCCATACACTGCATAAAGGGAGTGGAAGCCACAAAGTTTTCACAATCACACAGTCAATTATACAGTTGTCTTCAAGAATCAAGGCTACTGGGTTGCAGTACAACAGTTTCAGGTATTTCTTTCTAGTTATTCCAAGACACTAAAAACTAAAAACAGATAACAGTATAATGCATAACAATAACCTCCATAATGACTTCTCCACTCTATTTGAGATCTCTCAGCCACTGAAACTTTATTTTGTTTCATTTCTCTTCCCCCTTGTGGTCCAAGAAGGCTTTCTCAATCCCATGATGCCAGGGCTAAGCTCATCTCTGCAAATCATGTCCTATACGGCCAGGGAGATTTACACCCCTGGGAGTCAGGTCCCACGTAGAGGGGAGAACAGTGAGTTCACCTGCAGAGTTGGCTTAGAGAGAGATATGGCCAATTGATTTTTTTTTTTTAATTCAGTTTTACTGAAATACATTCACACACCATATAATCATCCATGGTATACAATCCACTGTCCACAGTATGATAGCATAGTTATGCGTTCATCACCACAATCTATCTCTGAACATTTTCCTTACATCAGAAAGAACCAGAACAAGAATAAAATATAAAAGTGAAAAAAGAACACCCAAATCATCCCCCCATCCTACCCCATTTGTCCTTTAGTTTTTATCCCCATTTTCCTACTCATCCATACACTAGATAAAGGGGGTGTGATCCACAAGGTCTTCACAATCACACTGTCATCCCTTGTAATCTACATTATTATATAATTGTCTTCAGGAGTCCAGACTCCTGGGTTAGAGTTTGGTAGTTTCAGGTATTTACTTCTAGCTATTCCAATACATTAAAACCTAAGAGGTGTTATCTATATAGTGCATAAGAATGTCCACCAGAGTGATCTCTCAACTCCATTTGAAATCTCTCAGCCACTGAAACTATTTCGTCTCATTTTGCATCCCCCTTTTGGTCAAGAAGATACTCTCAGTCCCACGATGCCGGGTCCACATTCATCCCCGCGAGTCATTTTTGGCCAATTGATTTTTGACAAGGCTTCCAAGTCCCCTCAACTGGTAAAGAAGAGGCTCTTCCACAAACAATGCTGGGAGAATTGGTATTTATATGCAAAAGAATGAAAAAGGATGCCTATCTCACCCCATATACAAAAATGAACTCAAAATGGATGAAAGGCCTAAATTTAAGAACCAGGACTACAGAAAATGTAGGGAAGCATCTTCAGGATCATGGGATAGGCAATGATTTTTTAGACTTTACACTCAAAGCACAAGTAACAAAAGAACTAAAAAAAAAACCTTTGTACATCAAAAGACTTTGTCATAAAAGTGAATACACAATCTACTCAAAGGGAAAAAAAATTTGAAAACCACATATCTGATAAGGGTTTAATATCCAGAATACATAAAGAAACCCTGCAACTTAACAACAAAAAGACAAACAACCCAATTTAAAAATGGGCAAAAGATTTGAATAGACATTTCTCCAAAGAGGATATACAAACGGCTATAAAGCATATGAAAAGATGCTCAACATCATTAGCCATTAGGGAAAAGCTAATCAGAACCACAATGAGATACCATTTCACACAAACCAGAATGGCTACTACTTAAAAAACAGTAAATTACAAGTGTTGGAGAGGATGTGGAGTAATAGGAACACTCATTCTTTGCTGGTGGCTATGTTAAAATGGTACAGCCACTGTGGAAGACAGTTTGGCAATTCTTCAGGAAGCTAAGTACAGAATTACCATATGATCCAGCAATCCTGCTACTAAATATATACCCAAAGAAATGACAGCAGGGACTTGAACAGATATTTACACACCAACGTTTACAGTGGCATTATTCACAATTGCAAAAAGAGGGAAGCAACCCAAGTGGCCATCAGCTGATGAATGGATATACAAAGTATGGTATATGCATACAATGGAATATTATTCAGCATTAAAAAGGAATGAAGCTCTGGTTCATAAGACAACTTGGATGAACCTTGAAAACCTTACATTGAGTGAAATAAGCCAGACACACAAAAGGACAAATATTGTATGATATCACTTGTAAGAAATAATGACTTTATGCAAACTCATGGAATCATATACTAGAATACAGGTTATCAGAGGCTTGGGAGGAGATGGGAATGAGGTGTTAATGCTTAATTGATACAGTTTCTATTTGGCATGATGGAAAAGTTTTGGTGATGGATTGTATCGATGGTAGCACACCATGAATGTAATTAATACCACTGAATTGTATATCTCAAACTGGTTAAAATGGGAAATTTTATGTTGTACATATGTCACCACAACAGAAATTTAAAAAGAAAAAAGGTCATGACAACACATAATACTTGACCTCGGACTGGATCCTGCAATGTGTAGGGGGAGCAGGGGCGGGTGCTAAAAAGGACATTATTAGATTAACTGATAAAATTGGAATATGGATGGTAAATTATATACAATGTACATTATGATACTGATAACCATATGTGGTTATGAAAGGGAATATCCCCATCTTTGGAAAATATACATTGAAGAAAGAGTAAAGAGTAAGAACCATGGTGTTTATAACTCTCCCTCAAATGGTTCAAAAAATATGTATCTTATGCCTGCATTAGACATGGCAGGAACCTGCATGCTGGCTTTTTGTTTTGTTTTCCAATATAGAGATTGAGAGAAAATATTAAAGCAAATTATTAATAATAGGTATATCTGGGTAAAGGGCATTTGGGTGTTCCCTGTACTACTTTTATTTCTGTAACTTTCTGTAAATTTCAAGTTATTTAAAAAGAATGAACAGGTGCAGATAACTATTACAAACAGAGAAAATAAAAATGGAGAGGGTGATGAGTCACTGTACCTGATTTTACAAGAGAACATTTGGAGGAGTTTTTTGCCTCATATCATATACCATAATATAAATGTTATCTACATGTCAAACAACAGAAAAACTACCCCCACCAAAAAAGAGAGGATTCAGGTAAAGGGAAGGAAGACGACAGAGCAGAAGCTCTGGAGACACTGTGTTTAAATTTTAGCTGTGCTTACATCTGCCAGGCCCTTGAGCAAGTTTCCTACAGTTTCTGTGCTTTAATGTCTTCACGTGTACACACATTGCCACCAGTACTTCCACCAAAAGCTACCTATGAGAATTAAGTGCTAGCTGGCTTTCTATAACAAAAAAACAAAAACCCTCGTGGTCTTTTTGCTTCATTGTTTTCTTCAGAACAGAATCACTTATTTTTAATTACTTTTTACAAATTCCAGAAGGAATCCAAAGAAATCATAGAAGATTTTAAAATACAGTAAAAATAATAGGGGGAGGAGGGACCCATAATGACAATGTCCAGAGAATAATCACTATTAATATTTGTGTTTTCTTCCAGATAAATTATTCAAAGCCTTCAAACTATGGCATATTGACTGCATAATGTATTTTTACATGCCCTGGCTATTAGAAGATTTACTTTGCTTCCAATTGTTCACTGTCACACTGTGTCACAAACATTTGCGGGTATGTAATCATTGTAAAATCCCTGAACAACGATTTCCAGCAGAAGAGGGCAGTATTGCACAGCTTTCAGCTCTGCCGAACCGGAAGGCTCTCCAGTTTTCCTAGCCCTTCAGAATCAGACAAAACTGCAGAAATCCCCCAATACATAAAGTTTAGATGCACTTTCAAATTCTGTAAAGCTGAATGTCATATTGCAGCCTCTTTTTACCTTTCTGTCTTCCAACATAAACTTTTTAAAGAGAAAAAAGGGGGCACATACATCTTGAGTTACCTCCCTGATCTCCATTTTCCTTTATCTGTAGGAGTAAGGACAAGCCTAGATCCTTTTACCCCAGTTTAGACCAAGTGTGGGTCAAAGGAGGCTCCAGCCCTTCTTTCTGTGTTCACCTCCCCTTCCTCTCTTTCCCCAGCCCAACTGTCTATAGCACACCCAAATCATACCACATTTCCCATCAAGACACTCACCACTCCCATCCATGTTCTAGTTTGTGGTTAGCAGAACCCTTTTACAAGGTGTTTTTATCTGCGCTGCACAAGCTTACCCCAATGTATTTCACAAAGCTGGTTTTGAATGAGTTCAAGACCACAGCTTGATGAGCATACAGGGAGGCTGTTAAACACCTATGAAAAAAGTGGGGTGAAAGCGAGGAGAGGATCCAACCAGCAGGTTTGCCTGTTGGGAGCCAAGGGTAAGTGAGTAAGTACACAAGTCTATAATAATGATAATGGAGAAGGCTTTCCATAAAGACAGCCCAATGTTCAACTGCTCTGGCTTTGCATAGAAGAATCCATTCACATCTACACCTAGAAATATTTAATTCCTACATTTTCTTTTAAATGGTGTCAAAACGTCATCTGCTATAATTTTTTAACACATAATCTCCCTACAGAATTATCTGCCCTGGATTTGTCAAATCTGTAAGAAGAGAAAAATCAATTAAAAAGCCTGATTACCAGTTTGGGGCTTCAATTTCTTAGCATCCAAAAGGCCCTTCCACAGAGACAACTGGTCTTAGAGTGAGCCTTTCTGATAATGTATAATTACCACTCATGCAGGACTTCTAATTATCCAGTCATTTCAAAGAACCCTGCTATTAATCCAGCAAGCCTGTCAAATGCCCATCAAGTCCAAACATGGCGTTCATTTATTCACTGATGGGCGGGGCAGCTGGAGACTCCACCATCCTGCTAGGCATCAGAGATGGCCAGGACAGTTTGGAAAGGAGATGGGACAGGTCAGCAACTGGAAAGCCCTCCAGATCGCAGAATTGGCAGTTACTTCCCTTTTCATCTACTGTCCTTCAGGTCATGGGTTAGTACTTAAAGTGTGAAAGCCTACGATACTTCCACAAACCCATCAGTGCCATCCAGAGCACAGTCCTGTGTGGGTACTTGGTTTGTGTGGGCATGTTTTCCACATCAACCATTAGTGGAAGCAACATCATACATGTTTTGCTTTTTAAAAGAACATTACAACAGAGCCCAAACAATGCTATTATCTTCTTCTAGATGGAGACTCTATATTCTTGTGTGTATGTGAAAAATGTCTTGTGTAGATGTGAAAAATGTCAGTACGCTAAAAACACTAAGTGGAAAAGAAAAAAGTCATTTTTAAAATGACGTAGAAAGGAGCTTTCACTCACTAAACTCTCTGAATATACCCTAGAAGGAAGGGTCCTTAGCATATGGATATATATATGATATTAGATAACACAGTAGGGATAAAGATACATATTAGATAACACACAGTAGGGATAAAGGCTGCACATGGATAAAGCAACAACATTTAATAAGAAAAGATAACTAGAAGTTGTCTTATCACAGCAAAGATTTTTGTTAATTCCCCAGATCTTATGTTTTTCCAAGACAAATGAAAGGTATCCTTACATTAGAAGTGTAGAAAATGAAAAGGAGAAGAAAAATGACATCCGGTAGTAGATATTTCCTGGAGCGAATGCTTTCTGTTGCATTTTCATTTTTAAAAGTACAAACTACCTTCAGTTACTACATTATATGGAAACTTACAGCATTTCACAATAATAATTTCCTGTGTGCTTTAAAAAAATATTTTAAACAGCTTTGTCACAGCAAGTCCTTTCAGGGTGAAAAAATATCTTGGAATACTAACAAGGTCAAATAAATGTGAAAAGATGAAAAGTTGAATCTTTATAGATGCAGAAAGAAACCAAACGGTGAAACTGTTTCACGTACAGAAATTCCACTTTGGGAAAGAATTGTTAAAAGTTTTTCATATTTAGGTATTTCACATATAGATTTTTCACATTTAGGTATTATCTCCTACTAACCTGTTTATGTCTGGATAAGTGTTCTTGTAATCCCAATTTATAAAATCAGTCACAATCAATCTATAATGTGTATGTGCAAATATACATTTTTCTTGAGAAAATATTTATATTTAATGCCTCTACCTCCAAGTCATAAAGGCCCATGATCCCAAATTATAGCCACTGCATACAGCTTTCTGCATGGACCCTGTCCCCAATTCCACATGATCCAATAATCAGTTGTTTCCAAAAGCTGGAGGATCCCCTTTCTTCTTTCACTCTTCCAAATCCTTAGAGATTAAGAGATAAAAGTATAACTTTCAGTTTAGCAAAAAGGGGGTGGGGGATATGTTGTATTACATAATTACAAATCTTAATATTTTAATCCAAATTGGGCTATCAGATTTCTGTGACACGACGACTGTCATTTCCATCAAAGAAAAAAGAAGTGCGATACTGCACAAGCAACAACGGAAATTGCTCGTATTTTAGTATAATCCTTGCTCTGCTTTCCCCAGGCACAAAGGACCCGCCCACAACCCAGGGCCATGGCATCTGGGCCTCGTTAACTTTCCCCTGTAATCTGTAGCATTGTCCTGGAATTTTTCCAGGAATTCTCCACATTCTAAATCCATCCCTTCTATCCTACACACCCAACTCCCCTTGTTCTAAAACTCAGGAACCATAAAACCTCCAAGCGGAGAAGTTTAACTGGGGTGAAAACTCAGAGAAAAAAAAACCTATAAAGAGCATGCAGACATCCTCATTTCCCGAGGGCTTGATGGCGATATTTAATGATCCCTGGTGTAGCTGAGCAGGCATGCAAAAATGTGGAGGGCACCACTAAACAAATATTAGCATCTTTTACACAATGAGGGGTCTTTTACAAGGCATTAGACAGTAATGATTCTGACTAGCTGTGAAACCTTGCATAAACTATCTAACCCTGAGAAACCTGGTTTTCATAATAAAAAGCAACCACTTTTTTGCAGGATTCTTGTGAGGAATAAATGGTAATGTCCACGAAGTGCTTACAGTACCCGACAGAGTCTAACTCCCAATAAATGGTTGTTATTAAATAGCCTTATAAATCTTTCCAAAGGAATGTGTCAAGAGAGGCTCTTTTCAACCTTCAATTTATTATAAACAAACTTTTCTAGCAGTTGCAAGGATATCAGTTTCGTATCTCACAAGTCACTTGACAACTAATCTGCCTCCATGGCAGATTAGAAGCAGCCATGAGCAGGAGACATATATATACATAAATATATATATATATATATATATGGGTTTTTTTTAAATCTCATGAAATGATTTGCATTTGGAAGTAAATAATATTGATATTACCCAGTTAATCTGTAGGACAGGGAAGACAGGAAAGATATTTTTCTAATTTAAATAAAAAAGTTTCCCCTCCACCACCACCACATACCCTTGACATGTGTGAGTGGGAGAGGGGTACTTCTTTCATCATGTCAAAGCATTTATTTTCTGGTTTCTAAGTGAAGTTATTGCTAGCACGATAAGAGAGAGAGACCTCAGGGATGGCAACAGCATGTAATGTGAATAATCAATTGTTTCACAGTCCACGTTCTGCTGCATTCATTTTGGTGGTGCATGTGCACTGGAGAGGAAAGAATGCTTACTCTTAAGTGACAGCTTTTCCTTACTTCAGAAATGAAAACTCATTCGTAAGCAGTTCCTCCAAAAAACATCCTTAGTCCTATTCCCTTCCCATTAAGTTAACTGTGAAATATAATATTCTTCCACATGATTTAAATGAGTAATCCCTAAAATGTAAGAGATCTTTGAAATTTAACTAATCCTTACTGCCAATTTTAAAAGCCATCGTTGCTTTTCAAGGTTCTGACCACTTATTTAAGGACTAATGATTTGTAAATATTCCTTATTAGGATAACCTGCAGAGGCAAAAAAAAACTGACAGCTGAAACTTCCTTTTTTATTTTCTACTTCTTCCACTGTGAAATGTTTATTTGCTGTTAAATTTAGGAGGTTAAGATTTTCTGTGCACTTTCTCATTACTAGGAAAAAAGTGAAAAATTTTGCCACACCCTCCATTCCCCACACTGGAATAAAAGTAAAATTCAGAAAGCAATAGATCTAATTATTTGATGTTGCCTTAAAAATTTGGCAATCCTTCGAATCATTTCCATTCATTTATCGTTCCTTTGGGAGTATGTGAACCCATTTTTAAAAACACCCCTCTCGACTTGCCCTTATGAAGCTCATTACCGCAAAGGAGAGTCTAAACTTGCATGTAATGGTGCCTAAGAGTCTCCCCCTGAGTACCTCTTTGTTGCTCAGATGTGGCCCTCTCTCTCTCTAACTGAGCCATCTCGACAGGTGAACTCGCTGCCCTCCCCCTACGTGGGACCCGACTCCCAGGGGTGTAAATCTCCCTGGCAATGCAGAATATGACTCCCGGGGATGAATGTGGACTCGGCATCGTGGGACTGAGAGTATCTTCTTGACCAAAAGGGGGATGCAAAATGAGACGAAATAGTTTCAGTGGCTGAGAGATTTCAAATGGAGTCAAGAGGTCACTCTGGTGGACATTCTTATGCACTATATAGATAACACCTCTTAGGTTTTAATGTATTGGAATAGCTAGAAGTAAATACCTGAAACTATCAAACTCCAACCCAGCAGTCTGGACTCCTGAAGACAATTATATAATAATGTAGATTACAAGGGGTGACAGTGTGATTGTGAAGACCTTGTGGATCACACCCCCCTTACTTAGTGTATGGATGAGTAGAAAAATGGGGATAAAAACTAAAGGACAAATGGGGTGGGATGGGGGGATAATTTGGGTGTTCTTTTTTCACTTTTATATTTTATTCTTGTTCTGGTTCTTTCTGATGTAAGGAAAATGTTCAGAGACAGATTGTGGTGATGAATGCATAACTATGTTATCATACTGTGGACAGTGGATTGTATACCATGGATGATTGTATGGTGTGTGAATGTATTTCAATAAAACTGAATTTAAAGAAAAAAAAAAAAAAAAAAACCACTCAAGCACTACAAGTTTATAAATCCTTAATTACTGCTAAAAGTAAAAGACCCACCTTCCTTTCCCACAAGAAACTCAGAATGTGATAAGCTAAGCAAATAGTGAATATAAAATCTCACGAGTACACATAAAAAGTATCCAGAAAATAGATAAGATCCCGGAAACTCCACCTCCAGCTGTGACAAGCCACAACCCAGGCTCTGAAAGGGTTAGGCATTTGTTTATTTCATTCATAGGCAAATTAATGATCTAGAAGAGACAGTGAATTTTGTGTGTTTTTAATTTTTAAATTTCCTATATTCTATTTAATAAAAATTTCTGGGTATCCTGTAAATTATGCTGGGTAAATGACAGAATAGCTGATCCAGTTAACATGGAGAAGAAATTTGAAAGAAATCCCAAAGTAAACAAGCTAATCTCTAGGAAGTAAGAGATATTTTTAGAATTGCTAAACTTTCACATTCATTTAAAATTCCATAGGAAGACAAGACTTAGTAGAAGCAGTTATATTGAGAAAATGTTCTGGAAACTGTTCTGCACTCTAAAAAAAAAACATAAATTTGGCAAGTAATGATCTCACATATTTAAATAAGAACTATTCTTTAAAATCTAATTTAGTAAATGGAGTTTAACTGAAAGCACAAAAGCTCTTAAGAAGTCAGGCTACAGTACAAATGGCATAAAATTATCAAATACCAGGTTAGAGGGGCTATAAGAGTTTGACGTAAGTAACTTATTTGCTAGGGGTAGGAATTAAATAGCATGAGTCTACTCACAGCCAGTTCCTAGAAAGCAAGCTTAAGAAACATACACTTTGACTACTCACTCACTGCCCAAATGATGTTTCCTTCTAGTCGCCAATTTTATAGTAACTATGCCTTTGTTAAAACCACCACTTACTCCAGAGCTGAAATTTTAGCGCTCTACATCGCCAAGTGCGCTTTTATGAAAAGTTCCCAGCAAGCAAGCCAAAATGTCAAACACTTCCAACGTCTCAAAAATAGGAATTTATTTTGTGGATGACAACAGCAAGTGATCAGACTTGCACAACCTATTTTCAAATGCACACAAATCTAACATACAGTTGGCTGCTGCTATTCCTCCCCTAGGGTCCCCCTCCCCAAGGGGGACGGGCAAACCGATTATAAAATACACTGAAGTCTCCCATAGCCACAGTTGGGACGATTCCTACATAGGCAAGAATATAAAAGCTGGGTCTATTGGGTTCTTGCTGAGCAGATTAAAAAAAAAAAAAAAAAAAAAAAGTGCAGCACTCGGAGAAACGATGCCCTTCACCGTTCCCAGCACCCACCCCGTGGCCCCCCACCAAATGCAGATGCCCGCCTCCCGGGGAGGACCCGGAGCCCGGCTCTCCTTACCTGTGATGGTGATGGTCCCCAGCATATTTTAAGAGCACAGATCCAAGTGATAAGAACAGGGACTCTTTTCCCTGCTGGGGCAGCGAGCTGGGGCGCCAGCCTCAACTGCCAGCCCTGGGCACGATCAGAACAGAGCAGCAAGCCCCTCAGCAGAAGAGGGGAACAGACGCGCCGCTCCTTCGGAGCTGCAGCTACAAGACGCCCGAGGACGCCTCTCGCCCACTAATTATAGGACCCCCCACCCCGACTCCGCCCTGCCCTGGCCCCTCCCTCGCGGCCGCTGCAGGACTCCGGGCCCAGGGAAGCACCCCTTCCCGCCCTTGGCACCGCGGTCCAGTGAGTCACGTGCGTTTCATTTTTAAGGGGAGAAAACCGTCCTGTAGCTGGGCTGCTGCAGAGACCCAAGGCAGGGCTGAAAAGTCGCGGCGACGAATAAGACCCAGGGACAACAGCATCGAATCCCAACTGTTACTTCATTCCTGGCATCCATGTACTTTGGATCTCAGCTTCAAATGTTAATTTAAAGGGCATAACCGTACAGATATTCAGTTCTACCTCAACTTTTCCTACTGTGTTCTGTATGCTTACAGGCTGATGAAGTGCAAAACACCGTTCCCTTTTTCGCACCTAGAGGTTTTTTTTTTTTTTTTTTTAAACTTTTTGCCATCTGCTTCTTTGACACGCACCCAAATGTTGCCTTGGGTTGTACTGATCTGGAGGGCTGGCAACGATCAATGTCCTAAACTCCTTTTGAGAAGGGCCATTACAAGGCAAACTTCACGTCTAAGCCGAATACTTGTGCATTAACTGTATTTTTTTCATGGTAGACATTGGCTAAAGTTCCCTAACTATGCCATATTCCAACATTTTGACACTATTGCATCTCTAATATACAAGCGCACAGCATGGAAACCAATCTGAACCTACATTAGAAATTCAGAAAATTTCAAGCAGACTTAAATTCTTAAATTCTCTTTCACTGAAGCTTCAGCTGTGTTCTATATAAAGATACAAGCTGAGTGGCAAAGGAGTTAGTGCGTTCTCACGATTGTAACACACGTTTGTGTGTGTTGATTTCTGTGAGGGTAGGTCCGTTTAGGCCCCCTGGGTTTGTGTCCTTCCTTTTCATCCTCTCCCTATTTATCACTGCCTGCCTTGCCTGTCTGACCCCATTGGCATGGCTCTTCCCCTACGCAAACAAAAGAAAGGTTTTACTGTTGCTCTTTTCTTCAGACCATGAAGATCTTGTTCATTACTGCTGGGGGCGGGGAGGGGAGTGGAGGGCCGCCGGGTGGCTGAGCGGGACCTCAGTCAAGAGAAACGGGGAGAGAACAGGGAAATGAAAATGCTCAGCGAGCTGGCCGATAATGCTCCTTCTGGCCACTAAGAGGCGGCAGGCGCTGCATTTCCGCCTAGAGTAAGCAAAGTTAAGGCCTCATTCTACCAGCAATCCTGCCTTCATAGAAAAACCAGCTTAGTCCTCTCCACAGACCTGGCTTCCATCTTATATTCCACCGAAACTGGCAAACACCCAGCCTGACACGGTGAGATACTGCCTGGGAGTTGATCCCCAGACCCAGCAGCTTAGCAGCTTCCTAAGCCTTTCCTCTCCCCTCACTCACAAATTTGCCTCCACTGCAACAGGAGACTGGTGTATATGATGGGGGCAGGCACAAGGCCCTCTGCAGCCCACAGAGCTGAGGGATGGGGCGGGCCAGCCATGCCTGCTCTCCCCCAGTTGGACTCCCAAAGCCCAGCCTGGAGCATCCTGGGATGCAAACATGCCTAAGGCAGACTCTGCTCATTCCACGAATGGTCTAAGGGTCTCCTACTGTGGGCACCAGCCTGTATACTGTGTGCTCAGGTGGAGCCCAAGCCCCATCCCCAAAGCTGCCCCCCAGGACTACCTCAGGGGTCTGAGGCCTCAAGTCTGCACCATTTCTCAGCAGCAAGGACTGGGGACAAGACATAGCTAATGTCTGGTGCCACTGCTGAAATACACATGTTCAACTTAGGGGTGCATCCATTGATTCTTCTCGCCTTGCAAAGCTGCGTCATCACCTGCTCCTGTCCTTCCCAAAAGTCCAGAACCTAACAACGAGACAAGCAACAGCTATTTCACAGAGCTGAATAGGAAGAAACTTGACTAGCTACAAATTTAACACCCCCCCCCCCAAAAAAAAAACCCACACATTTAAAAAGGTATTAGTATTGCTGTTTTTTTGACATTTAAACTTTTTCCCCCTTTATGACACTGGGCCTAAAGCTTCAGTAAAGGCACTAACATCTGACTTGATATTCTTAAAGGGGCAGTTAAAACCACAGGCAGAGCAACAGAGTTGCAAATCGATGGCTGTCCTGGCAGATAATTCCCCTTTGATCTCTACCTCTAAAAGTAAATCCAGAACAGGGGTGTGGCATGACTGCCCAGGAAGCCTCTAGGGTCTGGATTTACAAAGAAGTCATCAATCATGATAAAAGCCAGAGTAAAGATCAGACACAAGGTCAGGGCACAATGCAGGCAACTTTCTTTTTCATCACTTTCATTCCCCATTTGTTGTTTGTGGTTTTGTCCAATCAGAATTTTGAGAGAAAGGTATCGCCACCCAAAGCAAAAACTATGGAACAATGTTTACCATATCATAAATAGGTAGATGACAGAAAAAATGTTTGTCCAAATCATCATGGTTCATTCAACAAATATTTTTCAAGTCCTTGCTCTGTATTAGTTTTGCTGAGTACCCAGGGATACAATCAGATATTGTCCCTGGCCTTGGGGAGCTCAGCCTTGGGTGGCAGACACACCCAAGGCAGAGGTGGGACATCCTTTTTGTTTTGTTTTTGTTTTTCCTTGAAGAGGGATTGTGTTTTATTGGTTAAAACATACTGAAGCTATAATGTAGTCTAACATAAAGCATTATTAAAATCCACTGTGTGATGCCTGGTTAAAATACAGATTATAAGCACTTAAGATATATTCTTGTTTTTCTGATATAATGATAGATCTGAGAGCTGTGCTTCCCCGTTCTTTAAAGCTGAGGCTGAGACTGATTATTTAACAAACTTGGTAACTAGGAACACAGAGGAAGGTGGTGCAGACAGAGGGAGCACCACGCAGATAGAGGGAGCACTATGGATCAAGGCTGGGTGAGCACATCACTCAAGGAATCATGAGTGAGATCCTCAGAGCCACAAACTCAGAGTCTATTTGGAAAGACCAGGGAAGGGATGGGGCAGAGGTGATAGCTGGAAAGGATACTAGAAATATTAAGCTAGAGGCTAGATTATAAGGGTTTTGAATGACATCTGACAAACTTTGTAACAAATAACCCAACTTAAAAATGGGTACGATTACTCGGGGCACGGGGAATGGGAAATTTAGGCATAATATGTGCAGGGTTTCTGCTTGGGGTGATGGGAAATTCTGGTAATGGAAGGTGGTGAAGGTAGTGAAACATTGCAAATGTTATTAATCCCACTGATTGGTATGCTTGGGAGTGGCTGAGATGGGAAGGTATATTGTATTATGTTTCCACAATTAAAAAAACAGAGAGACTAAAGAGACAATGACAATTAAATGCAATTTAGGATCCTGAACAGGATCTAATGATGGAGGAGAAAAAGCTCAAAAGGACATTATTGGAACATATGAAAAAACTGGAATATAGATGGTAAGCTTTATATCACTGTTAAATTTCCTGACATTGACAACTGTACTTAAGGTAATTACATAAGTGAATATCCTTGTTCTTAGGAAATGTGTATGGAAGTACCAAGTGTTCAAGGAACATGATGTTATACAACCTATTTGCAAATGTTTAGAAAATAGAGATAGATGATAGATAGAATGACACGGCAAATATGGCAAAATGTTAAAATTGGTGGATCTGGGTATCTGAGTGGGGGACATGTTGGAGTCCTCTGTATGGGTTGTGTATTATTTTTGCAACTGTCTCTGTAAGTTTGATATTATTTCAAAACAAAAAGTTTAAGGGAAAAAAATAGGCAAAGGATCTGTAGTAGTTTGAAACTCTTATTACCCCAGAAAAGCATGTTCTTAAAGTGAATCCGTTCCTGTGGGTGTGAACCCATTGTAAGTAGGGTCTTTTGATGGGGGATACTTCAGTCAAGGTGTGACCCACCTCAATCAGGAGGGGTCTTAACTCTTTTACTGGAGTCCTTTATAATGGAATGAAATTCAGACAAAGAAAGAGAAAGCCAGAGAAGCAAGAAATGGAAAGCAACAAATCACAGGAGAGAAGGGAGAGACCAGCAGACACCACTATGTGCCTCGCCATGTGGCAGAGGAGTAAAGGATTGTCGGCAGTCAGTCTTCAGGAAAAAAGCCTCGCCTTAATGATGCCTTAATTTGGGCATTTTTCCAGCCTCAAAACTGTAAGCTAATAAATTTTCATTGTTAAGCCAACCCATTTCAAGGTATCTGCTTTCAGCAGCCTAATAAACTAAAACAGGATCTGAATAGACATTTCTCTAAAGAAAATATACAGATAACCAATAAGCACATGAAAAGATGCTCAGCATCATTAGCCATTAGGGAAATGCAAATCAAAACCACAATGAGATATCGCTTCACACCAACAAGGATGGCTATAATCGAAAAGACAGATACTAAGTGTTGGTAAGGATGTGGAAAAATTGGAGCCTCAAACGCTACTGATAGGAATTAAAATGGTGTAGATGCTTTGGAAAATAGCCTAGGAATTCCTCAAAATGCTAAAACACAGAGTTACCACATGACCCAGCAATTCCTCTCCTACATATATAATATACCCAAGAGAAATGAAAGTGTAAGTTCAGACAAAAACTTGAATACAAACATTCATAGCAATATTATTCATAATAGCCAAAAGGTGGAAACAAATCCAAGTGTCCACTGACAGATGAATGAATAAACAAAATGTGGTATAGCCATACACTGGAATTTGACTGAGTCATAAAAAGGAATGAAGTGCTGACACATGCTATCATACGGATGATCCTTGAAGACATTATGCTGAGTGAAATAAGTCAGGCACAAAAAGAAAAATATTGTATGACTCCACTTATATTGACTATCCAGAATAAGCAAATTGACAGAGACAGAAAGTAGATTAGTAGTTACCCAGGGCTAGAAAGTTGGGGGGAAAGAAGGAGTTCCTGCTAATGGGAACCGAGTTTCCTAATGAGGCAATGAAAATGTTCTAAAATTGATTGCGGTGATAGTCGTACAACTCTGCAATTCTACCCCAAATCAATGAATTGTGTATTTTTAAATGGGTCAATTTTATGGCATGTTCATTTTATCTCATTAAAGCTGTTTAAAGAACAACAACAACAAAAAGAGCTTTATACTGGTTCTGAACGTTTTGGAGCAAGGCTGGTGGTACCTTATCTGAGCTGTGATTTAGGAAGGTAACTGGGCAGTAATGACTGGGAGGAAGATACTGTAACCCAAGAGAAGAAGGAGTGAAAGATACATCACCCCACTAACTGAAAGTGTCTGTAGGTTGAAGCCCTTTGAATCTAGGAGATGATGCATTTGTTTCCCAGCTGCTAAAACATACCATATAATGGGTTGGCTTAAACAATGGGGACATATTGGTTCACAATTTCAGGCCAGGAGAAGTCCAAAATTGAGGCATCAGCAAGGCAATGGTTTCTCCCAGATGACTGTGGCATTCTAGGGCTGGCTGCCGGGGATCCTTGGCCCTTGGCTTTTCTGTTACATGGCACATGGCATTCACATGCACGAGGCAGTGTCTTCTCCTTTCTCCTCCAGGTTCAAATGTCTTCTAACTTCTTCTTTGCCTTTCTCTCTGTGGCCTTCTCCATGTGGCCTCCAGTAATAGGATTAAGACCTATTCTGATCCACTTGGCCACACCTTAACTAAAAAGCACCTCATCGAGAAAGGTCCTATTTACTATGGTTCACACCCACAGGAATGGATTAAGATTAAGAACCTGTTTTCTGGGGTATATAATTCGATCTGCCAGAAATGGGATTGTGTCTCTGAAATAAGAAAGCCTGGAACCCTGAAAAAAAGGGATCTGAAAAAGGAAGCTGAGAATGGATGGAGACTAGAAGCCATCAAGGGGAAAGAAGTCAAATGTGGAGAGGATAAAAAGATGGACAGAATGGTAAGCAGTCTCATATCCACAAAGCAGGGAAGGAGGGTGAGGCCTGAGGAGGCCCCCAATTTGGCAGTTTGCAGGCAAGACCAGGAGACAAACAACTGCAATAAAAACAAGCACTTTACTACCTCTTTCCTGAAAGGGAGGTGACAAGGACCAATATACCAAAATTAGCACCAATACTGGGTTCATTAACTCCTTCCAAGGAGGCTCAAGTATTTAACCCAAAGATGAGCATCAGGGAACTGGAAAAGGGGCATACACACCAAATCCCACCTCCTTGATCCCCTCTTCTTTCATTTTCTCTTCAATTCAGCATGACACAGTAAGGAAAATAGGAAACCTAAAACCAGTGGGGCCTTTTTTTCCTTTGGCTGGAAAAGGGAAGATGAAATCTATCCATAGGAATATCTGTGCTACTATTATTCTTTAAAATGCTCCAAGATTAAGTGAAAGTTGAACTAAAAATTGCCCCAAATGGGAGAACTGTAAAAGATAAATATATACCTTGAATCTAAATGACAGTGGCAAGCTAGATACAGAATTGGTGGGTACTCCTGGACTGAGCGGATTTTCAGGGTCCTGCAGCACCTGGTCTGAGCACAGACAAATACCAACTAATTGAATTTTATGGTCCACTGGAATTGACATGTTTGTATAGACATGGTTATTGCAATTCAGAATCCTCAAGACAAATAATCTGAAGAATAGCTCCTCAAAAGAACGATTATGATACAATAGAAAAGCGAAAGGGGATTTGAAAATCACTTAGCAAGACAATTTACAAAAAAAAAAAAAAACAACAAAAAAAAAAATCAAAAAATCAAGTGGAAAATAAACATAATAATAACTCAATCCCAGTAATAAGTGATGTAAAAATGAGTATTTCTCCCCTTATTGAGTCCATATATATTTATATTCTTTGACTTAGCAATTCTGTGAAATATGTCAAATGAATGAGAAGTGACAAAGATTTATGTAGAAGAATGCCGGTCTGGAACTTACAATATTTGAAGAACCTAAGTGTCCCAAAAGTAGGGATATGGTATATCTGCCTCTTCAGTGGGGTATTTGACAAAAACGTGTTTGAAGCACTTAATGACAAGGAAAATTCCTAGGTTGACACATAAACCTGCACCTCTGTGTGCAGGGTAAAAGCAGGTAAAAAAGCCCAATTTTGTTTTTTTTAAATGCATATATACCTGTACGTATATAAGGCTGAGAAAAAGAGACCCCAGAAAGAAAAATAACAAAAGGCCAACTATTGTGGAATTATGGGCAGTTCCTGTGTCAACATTTTTACATTTTACACATCTTCTACCACATACTTTATTGTTTTTATGATTAGACAAATGCATGAGTAACCCACGGCCCTGGGCTGTCCCAGACACACAGCACTACCTGGGACCCCGGAACTCCAGGTGACCCTTGTGGCAGTAACTTCAAATTTTCTGTCAGAAACGCAATTGGTCTAACTCATGATCTTAAAACTCTCCCATCACTGGAGCATCTAAGTTAGCAAGCTGAAAGGGCATTAAAATCAAAGTGTGATCTTTTAAAAATTACGAAATAATAATTAAAAAAAAAAAACCTTGCTTTACAACCAGATTTGGTCAGGTACATGAACAGGAACCAAATTCTTTCCCAAGTGCCTTGTGATCAAATGTTTTTTGCATCCTAAGACTCTACACACCCCTTTCTCCAAAAGAGGACTCCAGAGTCTGAAGCGGTAGCTTCTAATTCTGGCTCTTCTGTTAGTTATGTGGCCCAGGGCAAATTATTTAAGCCTCTGAGCCTCAATTGATGGGAGAAGAAATTGCAAACAAGGGTTAACAAAACACTATGAGGTGTATCCTAGAAGTGGAATAAGTATTAGCTGTTATGCTTACTATAAACCATACGTGTCCCAATTAGGTGAAACTGGTTCATGGCAGGGTGAGGGGAAGAGAATAAAAACTTTTACTCTTTATGTATGAAGCACAGAGATGCATACAGTACATAAACAGACATACAGTATACGTGTGGTATTCAAGTTTCATGGCAGGGGCACTGCCAACAAATGTCTTAAAAGGCTCCGTGGGGGTGGGGTAGGCTGAGCGGCTGACAATGAAAAGAAGGTTGAGAAATAGTGCTTTCAATACAGGTAAGTCCCATTTTAAAGAATCCTTTGCAAAACATTTTCCTAAAAAGCAAGGATGCTTCTGTATCTCTGCATTTAAATTATGGTTCAATTTCTCAGGAATTCATCCTAATAGAAGAAAGTATCTTCTTGTGTAGAAGTAATCAGTCAGACTGAGAGGCCTCTCACCTTTCCAGAGGGGAAAGAGACAATCTTTCACTTACTTAAAAATCTTAATCAAAAGGAGAGGGAGAGAAGAGCTCAGCATTCACCCTCAGTGATGGTGCTGTCCCATGGAATTCTGTAACGGAAGCCCCAAACGAGCCACAGAGGGGATTTAAAATTTTCTAGTAGCCATATTGAAAAGAAGAAAGAGAAACCACTGAGGTTAATTTTAACATATTTTATTTAACCCAATGTATACAAAAATGTTACCATTTCAGCATGTACTCAGTATGAAAATTATTAATTTAATGAGATTTTACATTATTTTTTGTACCATAACTTGGAAATCCTATGTGTATTCACACATAGAACAAGCTCAGATAAGATCAGACAGAGGCTATACAGAGAAATAAACTTAAAAAAAAAAAAAAATCCTCAGAGAGAGAAAAGATATTGCAGTCAAGGAAAAAAAAGACTTTCAAAAAGAAATATTCATAAAAAATAATCAGTTCTTAGAAATTAAAAGTACAGTGATGGAAATGGAATATAGACTTGGAGCCATCTTCTCAGAAAACAGAACAAGGACAAAGGGACAGAATACAAGAGAGACGATTCTAGATGGTCTGAAATCTGAATAACAGTAATTCCAAAAAAAGACACACAGCAAACAGGGTAGTGGGAGAAGTAATTTCCCAGAAGTGACATGCAGGAGTTTCTAAACTGAAAGAGTTCAAAAGAACCAGGCATATTGAAAGGAAATGGATTCACATGGAGACACGTCTTTAAGAGACTTTCAGAAGGTGGAGACATAAAGCCCTGAAGAATCAGAACAGATCAGATTCAAAAGTCTATCAAGATGATACTAATAGAATCATCATGTGCTCAGCCATATCAAATACAGATTAATACAACTGGAGAATGTTCAAATACCACAAGAGTTCCTGATAATTCAGGAATAGAGATACATACGTTGTTTTATTTTCTTCATTCTCGCAGGTTTTTAGCTTTTTAAGCATCATCCCAACAAGAGAACTCCTTTATACAACCATCACATCATTTACTATCAATTCACTTATCTCCTCTAATCAATTATTTCAGTGCTTAATAACTGGTTTAAAAGAAAAAGAAGCTGTCCTCCTGTTTTAAAGAACTTGAGAAGTAAACTGTTCTTAATAATCAGGACTACTGAATTGAAACCCAGTTATGTTTGGTCAGTTTCCATATAAAGTACATGCATATTTGAAATATATATAAGCCCTGGCATTTTTCTTTTAATGTAAGACAGCTTGTTTTCTCTGGAGATGTTTTGCCTAGAGAAGAAGAGATTAAAGGAAAGACAGGATAAATGTTTTCAAATACTCAGAGGGCCGCCATGTGGAAAAAGGAGGGGAGTTCATTCTGTACAGTTCCAGAAGGCAGCCCGAGGAACAGAGGAGGGCTGTCGGAGGGAGGCATATTTCAGCTCCAGTGCAATAACTGGCTTCCTTTTATGGAGAAAACTCCCCAAACCCTCAAGTGTCTAAGCAGAAGAGCCTCCTGCGCGGGGGCAGGGGCCTGGTTTAGCCAGTTTCCAAGGTCCCTTCTCTTAAAGCTTCTCATTCCCAACCCCCAGCTTTCCAGTTGGTCAATCATAAAGGCAGGATAACGGCCTCATGCTTGGTGCCTGTCTAAAGGCCGCATGTCTGTGTTAAGCTTAGCACAGAAAGCAAACAGCTGATTCCATTAATTAAATCTAGCACATACCACCTTTCACCAAAATGATGAATGCATGCGTCGTACACGTGGGTAGCTGGAGGGGGTAGGGGGCTGCCTGGCACCGCACTGTACTAGCCCTTTAACTACAAAAGCAGTTTTTGAAAAATTCAAAAGCAGGATGTCCAGGAATAAGACTTAATCGATAGGCTAAAAAATTGTAGAATTTTTAAGTTGGGAGACTTAAAGCAGCCTTTTGCACAACAAAGGGATACTGTGCTCGAATATACTGGGTTTGCCAGACCATTTGGGAGTTGCTGAATTAGGTGAAACTGGGAGCTGCTCCAAGGATGAGGCAGCCTTTGAGAAAATGCCGAAGGGATTTTCATGAAACCAATAAAATGGCTGAAATGATTGCATTTCTCATTGAGTGGCTTGGTCACCATTAGAATCCCATCACGGACTGAGTTATGGTCCAACTCAGCCCTTCCTAGGGAAAAGTTTGTCTTGACACTTTACCTGGACAAGCTCACAGGGCGGGCTCCCTTAGGCTTCTCCTTGAATAGCGTGGACTTGAATAGCAATCCAAAGATAAGTCTTTGGCGATAATTTAAGATTGACTGACACTGTCTCTAGGGCAAGTAGATACAGCATGTGTCAACACCTTTCGCCCACCCAGGGCCAAAACCAATCCGTATTGCATCATTCCAACCCTGCAGAAATTCAGCAGCACTAACTTGCAAGCATACGGCAGAAAGGTATGATACTTTGTAGCCACATTTGTAAAACTCTTATTCTTTCATATCTAAATGATTACACATTGAGATGTCCTTAAATAAACTCCCCCCTCTTGAACTTCTGTTCAAATAAATTAAAATGTCAAATCTAGAAGATGGCTTTTATGATCAGACTAAAAAGTCATAAATAAATATAAGTATTTTGATAAAAAGGCATGACAAAAGCAAATAGATCCCTGCCTGCCAAGGTCACTTGTGTCTCTTCAATAGCCAATTCACCGTTTGGGTTTTAAGGCCACATTACCAGCCATACTGATATGGCTCAGTCATAGAATTTCGGAGGTGGATGGGGATGCTCATTTTATAGATTTTATCGATGAGATAAAGGGATGTATTCAAATCAAGGTCACACAGAAAAATAGTGATTCAAATAGCCTTATCTGTATTGTAGACCCTTGGAATTGTTTTAGTTATTTATAAAGGTGAGGGAATAGAAGTCTTACTCTCACTCTTCTCCCAGCCCTGCCCCCACTTTTTTGTTCTATCATTCAGAGGGGAAAAAAAAATCTCTATACAGCCAGACTGTTGACTACTAAAAAAAAGTCTGCTTTTCTTTAAGGATGAAAGCAGAAGAGTATTTGTACCAGATATCTGTCAAAGCCTAAGTCATTTAGAGCAGTCAGGCTAAAAATACTGCTGCAGAACAGAAGGAATTTAAACCAGTCCCCAGAAACTCAGTACTACAGTGTCTTTGCCTAAGTTCAAGGCCTATTTTGTGTGTGTTCTCCCTGGTTTTCAAAACATTGCAAAACAGGATACAGCTTGAGAAAATGTCATGCAACAACATTGCATCTGAAATATCAAAGTGGACAAAAGCCTTCTCTTTGTCTTTGGAGCATTCATCTTTGATAGCATCCCTGGGAGTCCTCAAATCACAGGCAGGTCAGGGTCTGATTTTGTGTTTCCAGGCAACACCTGGCTGACCATCAGAAAACAAACAGCTGGGAGAGCCCAGCGTGGTGAACCGAAAAAGGATCCAGCTTTGTCAGTGCTGCTGCCACAGAGGAAAGGGTAGCCTTGGATAAATCTAAGCTGTGACATTTATGCAGGAAATGGATGGATACAAAATTAAAAGCTAACAGGTCTGAGTGCCTCTTTGTTGCTCAGATGTGGCCCTCTCTCTCCAGTTAACCCAACTTGGCAGGTGAACTCACTACCCTCCCCGCTACGTGGGACCTGACTCCCAGGGGTGTATATCTCCCTGGCAACTCAAGATATGACTCCAGGGGATGAATCTGGACCCGGCAGCATGGGATTGAGAATATCTTCTTGACCAAAAGGGGGATGTGAAATGAAATGAAATAAAATTTCAGTGGCTGAGAGATTTCAAATGGAGTTCAGAGGTCACTCTGGTGGACATTCTTATGCACTATATAGATAAGACTTTTTTGGTATTGGAATAGCTAGAAGTAAATACCTGAAACTATCAAACTGCAACCCAGTAGCCTTGACTCTTGAAGACGATTGTATAACAATGTAGCTTACAAGGGGTGACAGTGTGATTGTGAAAATCTTGTGGATCACACTCCTTTTATTCAGTATATGGATGGATGAGTAGAAAAATGGGGACAAAAACTAAATGAAAAATAGGGTGGTAGTGGGGTGATTTGGGTGTTCTTTTTTGCTTTTATTTTTTATTCTTATTTTTACTTTTTCTGGTATAAAGAAAATGTTCAAAAAAATAGATTGGGGTGATGAATACACAACTATATGATGGTACTGTGAACAATTGATTGTACACCACAGTTGATTGTACAATATGTGAATATATCTCAATAAAACTTAATTTTTTAAAAAAAGAAAAATAAAATAAGGGAAAAAAAAAGCTAACAGATCTTCCCAACTCATATGATTAGAAAAGAATTTTGTTCACTCTTAACTTAAAACAATATTCTCATTTATTCAAATATTTGTTGAGCACTGACTGTGCCAGATACTGTTCTAGACTCAGGGGATTCAGCAAGAAACAAAATAGACCCTCTCTCCTCCCAAGAAATCTCTGCCCTGGGGGTTCTTATATTCTAGGGGTGGGGGTAGAGACAGGACATTATTGAATGTCAGATGTTGACAACTGATATGGAAAAAAATGAGGGAGGAGGGGGGGTAATAATGTGGGTGTCTTCATGAAAATATAAACAAGGTACCGATTATATCACAAGTTTGAATCACGTACCTCACAAAAGACATTGCAGATCTTAATCCGCGTGTCTGTGGGGCTGAATTCATTTGTAAATAGGACCTTTTGAAGATGTTATAATTAGTTAAGGAGTAGCTGAGTTGAATCAGGGTGGATCGCAATCCATATGACTGGAGGCCTTATAAAGAGAGGAAATTCAAAGAGGAGAGAAAGATTGCCAGACGGTACTGGCTCCAGGATGCACAGCCTTGCCGCCATCTTTTGTTTGTTTGTTTGTTTGCTTTTTTTATTCAATTTTATTGAGATATATTCACATACCATGCAGTCATACAAAGTGTACATTCAGTAGTTCACAGCACCATTATATAGTTGTGCGTTCATCACCAAAATTAATTTTTGAACATTTTCATTACCACAGACACAAAAATAGTAAGAATAAAAATTAAAGTGACAAAAGAACAATTAAAGTAAAAAAGAACACTGGGTGCCTTTTGTTTGTTTTTTTTTTGCCCCCATTTTTTTACTCATCCATCCAAACACTGGACAAAGTGGAGTTTGGTCCATATGGCTTTCCCAATAACATTGTCACCCCTCATAAGCTACATCTTTACACTATCATCTTCAAGATTCAAGGGTTCTGGGTTGTAGTTTGATAGTTTCAGGTATTTACTGCTAGCTATTCCACTTCATTAGAACCTAAAAAGGGTTGTCTATATTGTGCGTAAGAGTGCCCACCAGAGTGACCTCTCGGCTCCTTTTGGAATCTCTCTGCCACTGAAGCTTATTTCATTTCCTTTCACATCCCCCTTTTGGTCAAGAAGATGTTCTCCGTCCCACGATGCCAGGTCTACATTCCTCCCCGGGAGTCATATTCCACGTTGCCAGGGAGATTCACTCATGTGGGTGTCTGATCCCATGTAGGGGGGAGGGCAGTGATTTCACCTGCCAAGTTGGCTTAGCTAGAGAGAGAGGCTTGCCGCCATCTTGTTGTTGGACTTCTAGTCTCCAAAACCATGAGAAAATAAACACTTGTGGTTTAAGCCAA
The DNA here is from genome assembly GCF_015220235.1 of Choloepus didactylus. NCBI lineage: Eukaryota > Metazoa > Chordata > Mammalia > Pilosa > Megalonychidae > Choloepus > Choloepus didactylus. The sequence goes on along the minus strand of NC_051308.1, from coordinate 3,447,356 downwards.
CCCACTGTGTGCTATTTGTCAGAGCAGCCCTGGAAAACTAAGACAGAATCGAATCATACTAACATTTCTTCAGCCTCTCCCAGAAACACAGTATTTTGGGGGAGGGTCGTCCTTTAACAGAGACCCAGTGCAGTCCTTGAGGTACTCACTGTCCAGTGTTCAAAGCACAGAAGAACTACTTTCAACTCCAGAATGGATTTTCTATAAGTAATAAGACGCAGAGAGAAGGCTGTGATTACTTAGCAGTAACTTTCTGGCCTTTCCATTTCTCAAAGGAATTACACACCACCAGCTGGTGGCAAATTTAATAAAATCAAAGATGGCAACACTGAGCACCATTAGAAAAATGAAATTCTCCGCAGTGTTGCAAGTTAAGCTTCCAGATAACTGCACAACACAGCCTCCATTTGTTACTGTGTCTGCGGCAAAAGATGCAGATACAGAAAAGTGACATCCTGTGAAATATACCCTCTATAAGACTTCAGCTTTGAACAATAACATTTGTTGTTTTTTACTGTTTCCAGGGGAGCTCGGGAGGGAGGCTGTTCTCCAGGGTTGCCTGGGGGATCCAGGATTCCATTTTCATTATAGGAAGAGGATTCGTTTTGAATTACCAGTATGTCCGGTTTCAGAAAGAGTGTGAGCAATTCAAGGTAGGAGAAATAGTTTTACTTCTGGCTTTTTCTAAGTATTGCCCATCAATTTAAAGTAAAAACCCTCTAGTTTTCTCCCCTTAGCCAATCCTGCCATTTACCTAAGCAGAACCAAATTCCACTGTTGGCCAATCTCAGAGACCAAAGGTCAGGCCTGTTCTTATTGAGACGGACAGTGGTAGAAACCAAGGTCCATTAAAGTCTTACAATTAAATGCTGACATGCCAAATTCATGCCTCCATTTCCATTACAGTAAGCTTCCAGGTAGAATTCTGATTTCTGGAAATAACCCTAAAATCTAACCATGAGTTGTCACTGATGTCAAAGGAAAGCTCAAAAAAAAAAAAACCTTAGTAATTTAGCATGAAGATTCTGACTGTATGTACATTATCAGGCTATTTAAATTATTGTCTGCCAGACTGACAAAAATAGAGGAAAAAACGAGTGTACCCTGATACCCCGGAGACTCTCCTAAGCCAAAGGCATAGCAGAGTTTGGCGTAAAACAGTGCCAGCTCATCCCAGAGGACAGCCTCCTACAAGCCCCAGTAGTGCAGGGGTGGGTGGCTGCAGCCCGACTCATGTGAGGGACCACCATGCTTCCTCTTTCCTTGAAGACAAGTCCTTTGCAGGGTCTTCTGAAGGACAAGGGCTATTAGTGACCACTCTTCCTGCACAGAGCATCTGGTATTTGCTCAGCCTACAAATCCACGGTCCGGAGCCTGGGTCAGCTTAGGAGACAATGGAATGGACGTAGGGTGTGGACAAGATCACTTTCTATAAAAATTAATATTTACCCACACAGCCAAAATGTGAAAGAAATCACATCTGGGCTATAGGAGGAGAGCCGGCAAAACATGCCACAGATTACAGGGGCTCCCCATGCTACCTGGGATCATCTGCTCATGCCCACCCCTGTCCCAGGCTCCCCGCTCTCACCCATCCTGCACATGAGCGTCAGGTAAGAGGCCCATCTGACCCAGCCCCTCCTGGGTGGCGGACTTCAGTGAGCCCATGTTGTCTGCTAAATGCTTTCTGAACTATACTGGGCTTTCAGAGCCTGATTAGACAGCCCCAGTCTTCCTTCCTAGGCTCTAATTCTGCAGTCTGAATAAAGACCCTTTGCCCAGACTGCACAACCCTCTGGGAGAGCCCTCTGTGGTTACAGCACAGTGGTTCAAGGCTCAGGCTTTGAAATCTCTGATCTGGGTTTGAATCTGAGGATGACATTAGAGACCTCATCAGGCTGCTCTAACTAGGAAAGGTGATAGTGCACAAAATGTACAGGTCTTGGCCCAATAATCAGAGTGCATCAAGGGTCGGCTGATAGTGTCTCCTCACTTTTGCTGGCATCTGTAGTCTGAACATATCTAAATCCAGCTCTCTTCAATCTCCAGGTCTTATCCCTGTCCTCCGAGTGCAAGAGATTACTCCACCTAAATTCTGCACACCTATCGTTTCCTGCAGAATTCATTAATTACCGAGTTTCCTTGTCTTAATGATTTTACCTTATTTAACCTTCCACAATCTAGCTTCTTGTCTTGCTAACAGTAAGCACCAAAAGTGGAGTAAGCATCGCTGAGCTTTCTTCACCTTTTCTGAAGCACCTAGCACAGTAGCTTGCTTGGCCAGAGTGCGCTCAAAACTCGCTGTTGCTCAATTTGATTCAAAAGTTAATATGGGAAGGACAAGGCGTGGGGCTTGGGAATTTGCTATGAGCACATTCCAATTATTCTGGTGAAAATTATTGGAAACTCTCACAGCAGGTCAGGCAAATATTCGACTGTGAGACCATGCATATTTCTAACTTTATATTGAGCCTGCGGTGCTGCAAAAAGATTGGTATTCCCACCAACTTCAAAAGCAGCTCCCTGCTTGTAGCAGCTCCACGGGGCACTGAACAAGATAGGAAAAGGTTCCACATGGTTGAAGAAGCTCGTCCAGCCCAGGCAGTGTCAAACCGCCTTCTATAAGACATCCCCCTTCACGTATCTTTATTCATATTACAACAAAGAAGAGTCAACTTCCTGCAGGCCAAATTATCATTTTCTATTTCTTCTATAATGGTTATTAAATTGTCCCCATAACTTATAATTAAACTGAACAATGAGAAGAGGGCTCAGAGCAGAGAGTAAGCTAAGATTCATCTTCTACATGTGGTCTTTCACGAGAGGCCTACTGGGCAAGGTTCTCAGTTCTGAGCATCAGGTACAGCTGTTCTCATCCAACATGGGCTGAAATCAAACCAGTGATACTGTGGAAGACTTGCTCTCACTCTAATAACCACCTTTCTAGGATCTCCAGACTCAAGAGTTGTAAAACATGTTGCACATCATGGTTTAGGCAAAGAGAGGTGTGCACCGTGAAATGGACACCATCAGAAAACTCTGCAAGTGTAGCAGGCTTCTTTCTAAATAGTGAGACATATTTTAAACATATTTTATTCTAAAATAATCTTTTCCTTTTCAAAGCAACATGATTTCTGGGTTTCCAACAAGAATACACATTCAACACTAGACAAGTAGTTAGGATAAGACAACAATTACAAAAAGAAACCAACATTAAGTTCCAGCTAAGGATGGCTAAGAAAAAGACCTAAGTCTAGAGACTGGCTTGCACATGGTCAGATAAAATACTTCCTTTTACAACGAATTGTGGGGGTTTTTTGGTGTTGTTCACATAGTCTACTACCAAGCAGTATTACAGGATATTTTCTTCCCAGGCCCAAGTTTATGGCTCTACCACTGCTTGTGTAGGAGCTCTTTGCCTTCCAGCCCTGGGTCCTCTGTTAGAGCAAGGAAGGGCAGCTTACCATCCTTGGCGCTGACCTCCTCCTCCTGACCATTGGGCTCTCCTGCCTGGAGACTGAGCTCTCCTTGCTCAGCTAAGCCATTGACAGTGGACAGCTGGCCATTCTTCTGTAAGACCTATGGGGAAGACAAAGACACATCAACTTATTTCAACCCTCATGACTATGTTTCAAACAAGATTTTAATTTCAACAGTTAACTTCGCCATTGAAAGGATAAATCCAGAGAAACGGAGGTTCAATAACAGCAAAGATTTTTAAGTGTTTTAGTCATCTGAATAATTTGACTACCTTACAAAGGTGCAGGGTGCTGTGCTGTTACTGTTACTAAGCAGCTAGGGCCTTAGATCTGGGTAAGCGTGTATACCAACCACCCATCCATCCACCCACCCACCCACCCATCCACTCCTCCACCCACCCATCCATTCATCCATCCATCCTTCCACCCACCCATACATCCATCCAGTCATCTACCCACCCACCCACCCACCATCCAATCCTATTTGAGATAAAACCATGAATAAGCCAATGTGGTCCTGCTCCTTTGAGCTCATTTACAAACTACTAGGGAAGGCAGAATTTTAAAAAAAGATACATTATTTTAAAATAATGTTTCCTATGGATTAAATTCAGATTATGCACATATGACTGGAATAATACATACGTGCCTTCTTCTCAGGGTAGAAGGCAGACGTTTAAACAAATACTAAATTGCAGCTGCAGACACTGTCATGAAGGAGGCATAGACAAAGCAAATGATAATACATGGAGGGCCCTGTCCTAAGGAAGGATAAAGCTGAGTCCTAAGTTCACCAGGTGACGGGTATGTGAGAAGATGGCAAAGGAGATGCAGAGAGAGAAGGGAACCACTGGGAACCCAAAGATTTTGATAATGCTTTGTAGCTTCTATACATTTCTCACTTTTCTTAGAAAAAAATTAGGGCAGGTGCTATTATTTCCACTTTACAGGTAAGAACACTGGGACTCAAAGCCATCTTGAGGGATAGGACTGGGTCTCCCCACAGGTCCCACAGCTCACCAGCTACTTCCAAGGGCTTTGCCATGACACTGTAAATTCTTTAAGCTCCCCAACGAGAGGAACCAACTTTTGAAGGACTTATTATTACACACAATTATAAAAATGATTTGGGAGTAATAAGTGTTCGAAGAGCATAACATATATACAACCCACTCTTAAATGTTTAGAAAATAGACAGATAAATAGCCAGATAGATAGACAGATAGACAGAGAGAGAGAGAGAGATGGAAACATGGTTGGATGGATAGAAAGATACGGCGAATGTGGCAAAATGTTACATGTGGTAGATCTGGGTATCTGGGTGGAGGGCATGTTGGAGTCCCCTGTATTGGTTTTGTATTATTTCTGCAACTGTCCTGTAAGTTTGAAATTATTTTAAAATAATTTTTCAATAAAGTGTCTTAAATAGTAATCCATAGTACCAGACCTCTGCTACAAAGAAATCCCATCCTTGACATTCTAGCTCGTGTCCCATCCTTAGACGCCAATGGAGGCGCTGGCTAAACCACTGATTAATTGGAGTCTTGAAAGGGCTGAGGGTTCAGACAGTCAGCACAGAAGCCCTGCACTTTGCTAAATTGGTTCCACCTGCCCAACAAAGCTGTCCTTCAACTGCAGGGGCTTCCGCCTGAAATGACACCGCTCTACTGTTAATACTTACACTGCAGATGGAACATTTGGCTTCAAAATGCCCACACTGAGTCCATTTATTAAACAGCATACTCGGATTACATTTCCACTTAAAGTCTTCTCTTACCAAAATATGAATGATGATGGTTTTAAATGAAACCTAAAGATAAAATGGGGAGGGAGGGATCTCACAGTGCTCATCAGCAGAAATGTCAGGGTTTAAGAGTATTTTAACTAAAAATCGTTGGTTAGTCTTAGATTTGACTAAGAGTGAAGAGAAGCCAGGGGCGAAAGCAGGAATCTTATATCATTGTGGGCAACATGCTAACCCAATGAATCATAAACCTAAAAAATGTTGACTTATGCACCACGCTATGGCATGCTAAATGGGGAACATAAGAAAATGATCCTAATACCTCAATTTCAATGCAATGAACTTCAGTCACCCATGCTCCTTATTTAGGACCTAGAACTCTGACATTCTCTAAGGTGATTCTTACAAAATATTTCTTGAAAAATTGCTCATTATCCTTTGTAAACTGTCTAATCCAAAACAGCTTTAGTCAGAACCAAACTGAGTTATCTTTAAATGCAGAGGCGCTATAAGACATAGGCCCAAACTTCTGCTGACTCTTCTAGAAATGTTACATATATAACAAAGCACATGATAGAAAATTTGACAAACACTTAGGTCAAATGTTAAGTGCAATAAATACTGGGAATGCTCACTAAGGGGAGAAAAACATTTTATATCATGCCTCCTTCTAGTAGATGTCTTATAAGAATGTTCTCCTTTATGTTATTTAGATGGTGGAATATGGAAAATGTATATACTTGTTCTTTGTTCTGTATACATTCCTCAAATATAATCTCCCAGTTCTAGAGGAAATTTTTGCAATAAATACATGTCACTCAAAACAAACAAACAACAAAAAACCAACCAAACAAAAAAACAAAAAAACAACAAACAAAACCAAAATCAACTGCCGTCCCTTTTCCTTATATCCATGGTATGATTATAATGTAGTATGTGCATTAGTCATTCCCAAGGACCACAAGGCAACTTGAAACATACATGATGCATCAACTTTGGTGGCAGGCGATTTATTGACAGTGTTATTATTGAAACTGAGTTGTGAGTGTATTTTATTAAGAGCACAGCTCAAGACCAACAAGCAAACCCAGCTCTGACCCTGGCGTGCTCTCTGGGCAAGCGTTCAGAGCCTGTGACGTACAAACATGCCACATAAAAATGGGACTGGCTTAATTCCAGCCACCTGCAGCCATTCCCAGCCATCCGTCCTTTCGTTCTCAGATGCTTTTCATCTCATGTGTTCTGGGAGATGGTAAGTCACTTATTTTCCAGGCCAAATTTTAAAAAGTGTTTTTGTTTCCTTTTTCTCCCCTCCCCCGTCATTTAAATAGCTCATGATACTGTTAAAAATTCCAGTACTTCCAAGAATTATCAATAAGATAATAACTGTCATCTCAAATCTTAAGAAAACTTAACTGTCCTTAACATTTGTGCATGTCCCTTGGATCTTCTGTCTGTGCATAAGCATTCACTTTTTAAAGCAACACAAAAATGGGAAATGCATGCAGTTTAATCTCACACGTTGTGGACACATTTGTCCACAAACATACATCTTGCTTGTCCCCTGACCCTTCCTCTTTTCCCTGCAACTGAAATGCTCACTGAGGACTAGGATATCCCTGGAAAGATGCAGGACACAAGTGAGTGACACACAGGACGAGAAGTGGTGGGGCAAGGGTAGGAGGGTTACCTGGTCGGGGGAGGGGAGCAGCGTCAGAGTTAAGGTTTTCAAGAGGAAGGAGTAGATTTCTATCCCACTTTTCCACTCTGACTCTTCCTCAGACAGCATCATTCCGTCATCTTGTACTAGTTGTCTAAGTATTGTTCTTTCTTTGGAGGTGAGAACTAAACTTGAAAGGCGTGCTCCTTACAATCAAGCCTGGCGAGTGCCAGAAAACTCATTTCCCACTGGATGTGTACTTCAAAAGGCATAAATGCCTCCTTTGAACAAATCAAACCCTAAATGTTTTTTTCAAGCTTGTATGCTTTGAGTGGGTCAGCCAGAGTTTATTCCCGTAAAACATGACCACATTGCAACTAAACAAGCTTAAAAAAAAAAAAAAAGAAGTCTCAAATGTTTTCAGCAACAGTATTATTCTCCTCCCATGCCCATGAGAACAACTGAGAATGTCCAAAATGTAGCAAAGGCATTGCAGAAAAACCACCAGACTTCTCCTTTACCCTCCCTTCTCCACAGGACTGCCCAAACTTGCTGTGAATCCCCTTTGCAGAGTAAGGGGTAGGAATATCAAGCCCTTTAATGGATTTGTTAAACAATGAATCAACAGCTGAGCTCTGGCCAGCTAGTTATCAGGATGCTGGAGATGGAGCTGTGCCTGCAGGTTGTATCTACTAAATGAACTCTCTTTACCACAAAAGTGATTCACTCTGCTCTACCTTCTCACTGGATGACCCAGAGCTCCTGCAGTTCCACCAGGGCAATCCATCCCACCTAGGGCAGTAAAACCCCAGAAGCAGAACTGTTAAATGGCGGTAACCAAGAAGGAAACAGAACCAAGTCGATGATAAGGACATGCACACAAATGATCAGAATAAAAAAGTTATCCTGAAGGAATTTTAAATCCCATGGTAAAACTCATAAAGAAAACTCTCCAATGTTTATTTCTACATCATAATAGAAAGTGTTTTGAAAGTAAACCTTTTTAAAAAATCAAACAGACCAAAACCAAAATAAGTATAGATAAGCGCACAATATCTTTGGAGAGCAATTTGGAAATAGCCAGAAAAAATTTAAATATGCATACCATTTTGTTCCACCATGCTATTCTAATACATACAGCTTAGTATTAAAGAGTATAGTATATTATACAAAATAATTTGCAATAATGAAAAACTTAAATGTCTGTTAGTAGAGGGGACTAGTTAAATTATGAGACAGCATCAAAAGGAATAAGGTCAAATAGACTTGCTGGCATGGAAAGATGCCCACAGTTAAGTGGAAAAAAGCAAGCTACCGAGAATATAAGATTCCTTTATATGTGTTTCAAATCAACCAAATGGGATTAGCATGTTAATGTCCTTAGCCAAGTCATAAGTCAAAAATATCAATCCAGACAGGGCCGAGAATAGGCTCCTGTATATTAATACACATATCATGGATTACATACTCATTTTACAGGTGCGTTTTATACAAATTTGCTAATTTAACTTACGGTAGCCACTATCATCAACCCCACGGCCTGGCTGAGGAAGCAGAGGCACTGAGAAGGATTGCACCTGAGGGGCCTGGTCAGGGTGTGGGGCAAATGGAACTCCCCAGGGACCCCCGGCCCAGCGGGACCCCGGCGCACCATGAGCGCAGCCTCAACGCAAAGCCGCTCTCCCTCGGAACCCCATCCCTAAATCTGAAAACTTCACACAACGCACCAGCAGAAAGAATCCGCACTGCCACCACGACAGCAACTTATTCCATTTTATCTTAGAAGGTTTCTCTCCAATTTAGGTGGCTGTGCCAGTTTATACATATTATGTCCCCCAGAAAAAGCCATGTTGCTTGATGCAATCTTGTGGGAGCAGCCATATTAGTATTGCTTAAATTGGAACCTTTGGATTAGGTTGTTTCCATGGAGATGTGCCCCACCCAACTGTGGGTGATGACTCTGACTGGATAATTTCCACGGAGGTGTTGCCCTGCCCATTCAGGGTGGGTCTGAATTAAATTACTAGAGCACTATATAAGCTCAGACAGAAGGAGTGAGCTTGGTACAGCCAAGAGGGACGCTTTGAAGAATGCATAGGAACTGCAGCTTACAGAGACATTCTGGAGACGGCTGTTGAAAGCAGACTTTTGCTCCAGAGAAGCTAAGAGAGGACAAATGCCCTAAGAGCAACTAAAAGTGACATTTTCCAGGCGCTAAAGCTTAGGGAGGAATGTCCTGGGAGAAAGCCATTTTGAAACCAGGACTCTGGAGTAGACGCTAGCCACGTGCCTTCCCCGCTAACAGAGGTTTTCCAGATGCCACTGGCCATCCTCCAGTGAAGGTACCCGATTGTTGATGCGTTCCTTACCTTGGACACTCTGTGGCCTTAAGACTGCAATTGTGTAACCAAAGAAACCCCCTTTTATAAAAAACAGCCCATTTCTGGTGTTTTGCATTCTGGCAGCATTAGCAAACCGGAACAGTGGCCTTTATAGAACACAAACGGAAATATGGGTTTTTGCTATAGAGCAATATTAAGTTCTGATACCTGCTAAAACATGGATGAACTTTGAAGACATCATGTTGTGAAATAAGCCAGACCCACAAAAGGGCAAATACCATATGATTCCACTTACATAAAATAACTAGAATAAGCAACTTCACAGAGACAGAATGTAGATTTCAGGCTCTCTGGACTGGAAGGGGGAATGGGGAGTTACTGCTAAATGGGTACAGGGTTTCAGTTTGGGGCGATGAAAAAGTTTGGGTAATGGAAGGTGGTGATGGTAGCACTCGATTGCAAATGTAATAAGTGCCACTGAATTGTACACTTAAAAATGGCTAAAATGGGAAATTTTATATTTTACATTTTATATGTATGTTAACACAATAAAGTTTTTTAGAAAGGGAAGAGAGTATTAAAAAAAAAAGGCTTGCTTTTGTTTTAAAAAGAACATTTTTATTGTAAACTAATCCAAGGAGAAAGCTTTGTGAAATCTCCAGTTTATCCACAGTATAAATCTTTATGACAGAGATAGGACAGGCTGATTTAGCAAATTAAATAAAATTGATCCAATTCCTTCAGCTAGGATCACTGCAAAAAAACTAAAGAAAAAAATAAACAAAAATACCTCATTAAGAAGAAGGAAAGCGAAAGACAATTTTTTTTTTAATTTATAATTGGAAACAATTCTAAATACTCCAAATTAGGAAGACGGTTACAGTGTATCCTGTAGGCAATTAAAAATAGCACCTACAAAGCATATGTAACAGTGTGGCGATGTGTTTTATGTTGTAGTAATAAAATTTAAATGCAAACTATACAGTTATATATGCAATATGATTACAAATGTATGCAAGAACATACTGAAAAACAAAACAATATTACCAGATTATAAATACTGCAATAAACCAAATTATCCTTGGAGATTAACTAGGAATATTTCATTTCCTCTTTTTCTACTTTTCTTTATTCCTTTCTTTATCCAATGGACATGATTACTCATACAATCAAGAGTTGTAGGGGGAAAAAAAAAGAACAAAACAAAACAAAACAAAAGAGTTGTAGGGGAAAGCTTTTCCCTTATTAGTTATTGTGATTTAGTTTGTATAGTCTTAGTGGTGGGGGGGAGGCATTTAAGAAAATATTGCTTTACAGCGAAGCATTCTGATTCGCACTTACACCAGTCACTTACGTGAATTTTCACGGGAAAACTGAATTGCTTTAGATTAGAAATTTAGCAATGAAATCGTATTTCAGGAGCTTTTTCAGGCAAATTGAGCCAATACCCTCCTCCTCAATCCTGAACACCACGCCTGGCTCCCAAGAAGTCCACAGACACTGCGCTGAGGACTAGGCATTTCCTGGCAAGATTAAATATTTAAAAGCTGGTGCTGATAATTGTTATTGATAATAGTATATCAGCACTTCATTCCTTGACCCAGCAAACAGGAAGTAGGGTGGTGAGAGGCTCTGGAGTCTGCCTACTTGGGCTTGAATCTTGCTCTGTGACCTTATCTTCTCCTTCCCCTTGGTCTGTGAAATGGGTTTAAGAATGCCTCAGAGGATACTTGGATCACCAGTCCACACATGTTAAAGTTATTGATGAGTATATGGCTAACACTAGTTTTAGCTATTTTGCTACACCGTTTGCTCTCAAAATTCTGTAGTGGGAGTTAAATGTGCTTGTCCTTTTCTTCTCTGAATTGAAGGCACCAAGCATTGTGGCCTCAGCACTGGCAAACAGCGAAGACTCCTAATTCTGCTCATTTTCTAGTGGCCTGGGCAGGAGAGAAGGGGCAAGGTAGTTGTTCTAGTTTGCTAATGCTGCCAGAATGCAAAACACCAGAGATGGATTGGCTTTTATAAAAGGGGTTTATTTGGTTACACAGTTACAGTCTTAAGGCCATAAAGTGTCCAAGGTAACACATCAGCAATCGGGTACCTTCACTGGAGGATGGCCAATGGCGTCTGGGAAACCTCTGTTAGCTGGGAAGGCACGTGGCTGGCTTCTGCTCCAAAGTTCTGGTTTCAAAATGGCTTTCTCCCAGGATGTTCCTCTCTAGGCTGCAGTTCCTCAAAAATGTCACTCTTAGTTGCACTTGGGGTATTTGTCCTCTCTTAGCTTCTCAGGAGCAAGAGTCTGCTTTCAATGGCTGTCTTCAAGCTGTCTCTCATCTGCAGCTCCTGTGCTTTCTTCAAAGCGTCCTTCTTGGCTGTGTCAAGCTTGCTCCTTCTGTCTGAGCTTATATACTGCTCCAGTAATTTAATTCAGACCCACCTTGAATTTCCACCTCCATGGAAATTATCCAATCATAGTCATCACTCACAGTTGGGTGGGGCACATCTCCATGGAAACACTTAGAGAATTTCAATCTAATTAACACTGATAGGTCTGCCCACACAAGATTACATCAAAGATAATGGCATTTGGAGGGATATAATACATTCAAACTGGCACAGCAGTTTATCCATTGGTCTAAATGGAAGACAGCCCTTTGAGTTTCTTTTTCTTCCTTTTTTTAAAATGCAATTTTATTGAGCTATAATCACATAACATACAATCATTCAAAGTGTACAGTCAGTTTTCACAGTATCGTCATATAGTTGTGCTTTCATCACCACAATCAAACTTTGAACACTTTCGTTACTCCAAAAAATAAAATTAAAATTAAAATTAAAAAGAACATCCAAAACATCCCATTCCCATTGAGTGGAAAAATGGGAACAAAAATTAGATGAAGAATAGGGTGGGATTTAGATGTTCTTTTTTCTTCCTTTTTTACTCGGAGAAGCTATGGTAGAAACAGCCAACAGAATTCAGCATATACAAAACCTGGGTTTGAGTCCAAGCTGCAAAGAACCTTTCTTCTGAGCGGAAATTCTCAATTACAAATTGGAACTCCTACAATCTCTGTTTTTGGATTGTTTCAAATTCAAATGAAATCTCGTCCAGGGAAGTTCTCTCTCTAAATAGGAAAGCACCTTAAACCGAGTGCTGACTTGTTGCAGTATTTTCCAGTCCTGACATCACAAGGAGGGTTGAGGGAGGTTTCAAAGGAGACAGCATGAGATCTGACTCCTCGAGGTGGCTAGGGAGACACGGCTCCGTTCTGAGAGCAGCTCTCACTCCATCCTGCTGGCCGCTGCTCTAGCACAGGACACTGTGCAGGAACACGGCCACAGCATGGAAGCAGACATGGTCACAAGGAGAGGAAACGGTGACCGAAAAGGTGCAGCCTCCTCTTCCAGGACAAATGGGCCCACTGGCAACTGTTTATAAGGAATCTTGGCAGCTGGTGCTCCTGGTTGGGTGAGAGGCCAGTTATCCCGCTGGAGAATGGGGCTGTGAATGACCCCTGACCCCCACCCCCAGAACTCTGTAATACATATTCATGAGCTTACTCCATCAACATCAATTGAAAAGTTTAACACCTTTATGCCTGTAGATTTGCTTCATACAAGTCATAGCTCCACATGACATATTCACTTCTTTTTTAATATGAAGCATGTATTTTTTTGTTTTTTTTTTAAATTCAGTTTTACTGAGATACATTCACATACCATACAATCATCCATGGAGTACAATCAACTGTTCACAGTACCATCATATAGTTGTGCATTCATCACCCCAATCTATTTTTGAACATTTTCCTTACACCAGAAAGAATGAGAATAAAAATAAAAAATAAAAATAAAAAAGAACAGCCAAATCATCCCCCTCATCACACCCTATTTTTCATTTAGTTTTTGTCCCCATTTTTCTACTCATCCATCCATACACTGGATAAAGGGAGTGTGATCCACAAGGTTTCCACTCACACTGTCACCCTTGGTAATCTACATTGTTAAACAATTGTCTTCAAGAATCAAGGCTACTGGGTTGGAGTTTGGTAGTTTCAGGTATTTGCTTCTAGCTATTCCAATACATTAAAACCTAAAAAGTGTTATCTCTATAGTGCGTAAGAATGTCCACCAGAGTTACCTCTTTACTCCATTTGAGATCTCTCAGCCACTGAAGCTTTATTTCATCTCATTTTGCATCCCCCTTTTGGTAAAGAAGATGTTCTCAATCCCACAATGCCAGGTCGAGATTCATCCCCGGGAGTCATATCCTGTGCTGCCAGGGAGATTTACACCCCTGGGAGGGAAGGGCACATAAGGAGAAGGGCAGTGAGATCACCTGCCCAATTGGCTTAGCTGGAGAGAGAGGGCCACATCTGAGCAACAAAGAGGCTCTCAGGGGGAGACTCTTAGGCACAATTGTAAGCAGGTTTAGCCTCTCCTTTGCAGCAACAAGCTTCATAGGGACAAGCCCCAAGACAGAGGGCTCAATACATCAAGTTGTCAGTCCCCAGTGTTTGTGAGAACATCAGCAACAATCCAGGTGAGACATATTCACTTTTTTTAAAAACATTTTTATTGTAGTTACTTATATACAATTCAAAATTTCTCATTTTAACCCTTCAGGTGTACAAGTCAACCCATCAAGTGTACAAGTCAGTGGTATAAATTGCATTCACAATATTGTGTTACGATCACTGACATCCACTACCCAAACTTTTTCACCACCCCAACAGAAACTCTGCAATAGCTCCCCATTCCCCTAACTCCCCCACCTCCACTCCTGCCATCTGTAACTACTTTCTGTCTTTATGAATCTGCCCATTTTAGATATTTCAGGTAAGTGGAATCATACAATATTTGTCCTTTTGGGTCTGGCTTATTTGACTTAACACAATGTTTTCAAGGTCCATCCATATTGTAGCATCTATCGAAACATTATCATTTTTATGGCTGAGTAATATTCCATTGTATGGCTAAGCCACATTTTGTTTATCCATGCATCTGTTGATGAGCACAGGTTGTTCCTACCTTTTGACTTCTGTGAATAATGTTGCTATAAACACTGGTGTGCAAATGCATGTTTGATTCCCTCTGAAACCAAATATTCCAACAGCAACAGGTTGATGGCAAAGATAGTTCATGCCCCCTTTAATTTAAACACACACACACACACACACACAATTTTTCCAATGTATTTTTAAGTTTCTAAGAATAGGCTGAAAATAAAATGTAGGCTAAATATGGAAAATGATGACCCTGTTAGTAATCCAAGTTTCCAAGAATTCTGGAATCTTAGCCCTAAGTTTTGCTAGCAAACTAGATCATATTCTTTAAGCTCAGCCTTAAGATTCTATGTCTCAGTATGAAACCCCAAGTATAGTCCCTCTCTCAGATGCAGAAATAAAATCTTATGAAAACATCAGCATTAATATAACTTTTTAAAAAGGTTTTCATTAAAATTCTAAAATATTAACCTGTAAATTGTGATAATAGTAATGTGGTTATGTTACTGGATAAAGTCCTCAACTGCTAGAGATAGATAATGAAGGATCTACAGATGATATATTTTGTATTTACTTTAAAATACTTAAGCACATAAAAAATTTTAAGGTTTACACAAAATAGAATTTAACTGTTGATTACTATTAAAGCCGGGTGATGGGTACATGGGTTCCGTGGTATTATTCTCAACTGTTGTGTGTGTTTTGAAATTTACAGGTTAAAAGAAAAAATCCTTTTTCTTTAGTAAAGTTTCTCACAGAGGTTAACTTTGTGGGGGGGGGGTATAGTCCATAAAATCTGTAGAGTCAATAAAATTTCAAAACAGTCAGTAGCACTTCAAAATGTTTATATTTCAAACAGTAAAAGATTTCATCCCTCAGTATTGGCTTAATTTATAATTAACTCAAGATATAGAATAAACAGTACTAAGGCAACCAGGAATATATATTTATACGGCACGAATTAAAAAAAATATTTAATGCAATTTACAAAAGAAAAATACGTGACCTTCTAAGTTGTACAGTTTTTTGATGAGAGAGAAAATGAACTGCTTATCAAGTTTCAGAGGTATTATCAAAACGTTGAGCCAAAAGCTCCCTCAAACCACATGAAATTGAGAAGGATAGGCATCCCAGGTCAAGAGTAAATCTAGTGACCTCTAAAAATAAGAAGTCTCCTCTGAGAAGCTGACCTTCAGCGATCTCATTCCAATCCCAATTTTCTTCATGAAAGAGGAAACTGGAAAAGCAGGCAGAACCGAAAAATGAGGCACGACATCCACTTGTGAATGTGGCAGCAGTCCCACCCCTTAAAATACTGATGCCTTGCAGCTTCTAATCTTCAAATAAAACCACTGCTTGCTTTTAAGTTGATGCAACTCCTTTCTACTAGTTTATTCAGCAATACAAAACCAACAACCAAAAAATTCCCCTTTCCAGCTGGTGACATTACTTCATACATGACCAAGTTAATTCAAAGGACCCAGAAAATGGGGTGGTAGTCTTATCGCCAATATCAAGAACCAATGCTGCTCCTTTCTACCATCAACCAAGGAGAAATACCCAGTCCAACTGTCGAGAACCTACACATAATACCATTTATCCCTTTACTTCTGAGATCTGAATTACAATACAGTCCACAGTGCTGCCCAACTAGACAACATTATCCAACCAACTACCATAAGTAAAAAGTATTCACCAAAAAACAACACTTAACTAATTTCAACACTTGATTGGCTTAGAGCAGTTTTGTTTGGCTGTAATTAATTAATTTATTCCAAACGGAAAAAAAATTCTAAATTTCAGAAAGCAAGAATTAATCTTATTTTGCTTTTGCAATTGCAATGCTTGCTATTTAAGGAAGTTTTCCAGTCCTTAATGTCACGGATGAAAAGGTGCATACAGCAGCTAGAGTGTACGTGACCACTGTTAACAAATCCTTCATTTTTCTGTTTTTCATAATATTCAGTAAAATAAGTGAGAATTATTTCACTGAGTTTCAGGGATAATAGCCCAAACTTACACTTGCACATGTGAAAGAATGAAAGCTAAGAGAGACCCACTTAATCACCAGTTGCTTTTAGAATGTTTTAAAACATTAATATTCAAATTAGTCGTTGGATGTCTTAGGGATTAATGTATCTCATATTATTTATGTAAACCCCAGAGGATTGGCTATTACAGGTGAAGTCATTTTATTAGGAATGTTGTCCACAAATAAGGCCTTTGCATCTCACAGGCCAGCACAGCTCAACCTGGCGTCTGAAACTATCAGTCCATCAATACCAACATACCAGGCACATCTAATGGTCCAGGCTCAAATCAGTTTAAGAATCTCCGATCTAGATAAAGTCAAACAGATTTACTTCAAATTCAAAGGCTCTTTAATGTGCATTCTGAACCCCTAAGGAGGAAATCATTTGTAGCATTTTCTAAAATTATATGCCCATACCTATTCACATCCCCCAGAGTAAAGACAACAGGGATATATGCAATATGTTTTAATATAGAATTCCAGTAGAATGTTCCTCTACTTTTAAAAGTTGCTGTTGTTTTTAAAAGTATTAAAGACTCCCGGGTTCTCTGGGAAAGTATGCAAAAGAAAACAAAGCACTCTAAATCTGGTTAGACGGGAGATCAATCATGCTGACTTAAGGCAAAAGGAATTTATAAGATCTCTGCTTGAGATGAGGGGAATAAAAAGCACTGCCTACTAACGACAACAATTCGCTGCATGAAGACGGGCTATCAGAATTTCATTATGCGAAATGCTGACCTTGGAGTATTTGGAAACTCCACAATGTTTAGGTCTATATCTCATTTATGGCAAAGAGAAGATGTGAATCCTAGGCCAAGTCTCCAAAACCACCCAGTATCCCCTGTCCACACTGTAAAATGTGCCACCTCTCCTGGATGGTGGCCCTTGCACCCTTAGTAAGAGCCACTACTTGTAGCTTCACAAAAACGGAAAAGAACTTTACGGGTCGAATCTTAAGAACTGTTTTCTTTTTTTTCTAATTCACCCTAAACTAATGAAGAAAATGCATCCCTACTTATGTTATGGTGGATCGATGATGTAATCCATCTGTGGGGAGGCTGAATTATGTACCCCAACAAACACATGTTCTTAATCTTAATCCGCATTCCTATGGGTGTGAGCCATTGTAAATAGGCCCTTTTGAAGCTGTTATTTTTAGCTAAGGTATGGCTAACTGAACTAGGATGGGACGTAAGACTCCTGGAGGCCTTATAAAGAAAACCCAGAAGTCACAGAAGCAAGAAAGGAGAAGACATCACCATGTAATGGGAAGCAAGATGCAAGCCAAGGAACCCTAACGACCACCGTCAGCCAGCACCAGAATGTTAGTCTTTGGAGAGAAAGTATCCCCTTGCTGACAACTTCATTTTGGACTTCTAACCTCAAAGCCATGAGCCAATAATTCCTGTTTAAGCCAACCCATTGTGTGGTATTTGTCACAGCAGCCTGGCAAACTGAGACTTCATCTAACATAGAACTTCTTTGACTGAACCTTGGTTGAACTGGGGTGTCAGCTGAGGAAAAAGTCTAAAGATTCTTGCATTAGGACAGGGAATACGCCCACTGATGACAGTTAGTTACTCTCTTCTTAAGCTTCAAGCAAACACTGAATTTCCATCTTTCACAGAAAACCAAGCAGCTAACACCTATTGGTTAATTACTTGAACCCCAGAGGAGTGGCTGCCATACAGATCTTTTCAAGTTAGATTCCACATAATAGACCCCTACAGCTTATATGCTAGTGTCATGACACATCATGAATGTCTAAGTTATATGGGTTTCTCTTTGTCCCCTTCTGAGCTGTGTACCTACAAGGAGCAAATCAACTCTCCTTGACTTCATAGGCCCCCACAAATCCCGCAAGCAGAATAAGCAAACTGTTGTGAAGAGTGAGAGCAACAAAAATGGGCAGCCTCAGAGCACAAGATTGGTGTTATGAGACATTGTTGACAATTCTGACAATTTTCACTTGCTTAGTCTTTTTGAGGCCCTGACCAGTGACTCCAAACCAGTTTTTATCAGTAGCAGATAGAGAAACAGCAGTCAAGTTCCCAATGCCCTCTTAATTCCTATCCAACACTAAAATTCAAGCAATTGCTCTCTCCTTAAGTAGTTGCTTCTCCCAAAGGAATCTGCATTTGGTGCTAAAATAATTACATCACATCCTTGCTTAGGAATGTGATAATAAAAAATGTTTTCAAATCTACTGTGTGCCATAGAAACACTAAATAGTTTCTTGGTTGCACAGAAAAACAATTTCAACAAAGAAACCAGTGTCATCCCAAGTAAAGCTTAGATTTTAAAGTTCAAAAATGTTTTAGATGTTAATATTACTTCTTCTAATCAAAGGTGTGTCCCAAAACACATGTCAGAAACTACACCACAGAGGGAGTCAGATATAAAAAATATATACAGTGCCAAAACATTGGACAACAAACTCAATTATCAAAACAAGGAACACATCTGGGAGTGAGTGAGGGTTTAAAGTGATAGAGGCCCATTCCTTGTGTTTACAGGAGAGGAAGAAACACAACAGGCCTCTTCAAAGAAGTTCTCCATCCTGAGTGGTTTGCTTGCTCATTTGCTTTGTGTTAAGCAACGCAAGCCAGCCTTTATCACCACCTCTTGCAGATTGTCTGCCATGTTGATGGTTGCAATACAGGGAAACAAGAATGGACGTTTACTCCCAACTTTGTCCAACATAAGGAATTAGTTCACATATTATTTAGTTAGGAGGATAATTGAGATCACTTGTCAATGTTAAATACCATACATTGTCATTATGCAAATGTAGTGGCTGCACTGCCTTTGAGCTACATTGCTTAAAACAATTTTAAAAATGCCAGTTCGAAAGAATTCATTGATCACTCCGTTGCTACTTCAATTCTGAGCCTGTACTCTATTAGATTGAAAAAAGAAAATGACAAGCAAGATTGCTTGTTCACATTCAACAGAATGAACTTAATTTGCAAAGATGGCCCATCTAAGATAATGTGATTTAACCGAGAATCAACACTTGCTTCCCTACAATGTTCTATTCCGAATATTTCTAACACGATCACTGAAAAGCTTAAGATACAGAACAGAGATGCAGCAAATTGCTAAACCACATAGAGCCGTGCTGTGTTTACTAAAAAGCATTTACTGCCTCATATGCTGAATTCTAAACTACTTTTCAATTGATTAAATGTCTCTGCCTCACATCTGCCTCCTTCTAAAGCCTGCTCAGCAGGGGGTCCCACGGTTAGACCATCTCCTAGCTGCTGTGTTCAGGACAGAAGATGCTCAGCATGGAATGAAGGGGCGGAGGCTGGATGCTTGCGGAAAGCTATGTTAAGTCATCCCAAAGGATTTCAAGAAATGCCTCCCTATACGTGAAAATACTAAAGGAACTTTCCGATACACTGTGGCATGGATAATTTAATAAACTTATTAAAAATTTAGCTCTGATAATGGCCTTGATGCTGCTATTCTGAAGAACCCATCTGGGCTCTGTGGATAGTTGATAGCAAAATTAAAATGATAAATTGAAACGCGTTTTGCTGACGTCCGTGCTTAGAGCTGTACTCCGTGGAATCCAAACTGCCTGCTTTGTGCCAAAATAAAAGCAACGTGAATTCAGCCCTGTGGATCCTTGAGCAAAGCCAGGGTTTATCAGTAAATCTGGCTGGAGTAAAGCAAGGACTTCACCTGAATCCAAAAATGCATAAAAGGCAGGATCGTTCCATTAACTGGGGAAAATGCTACGATGCTTCTCTAGATCCAGCACAGAAAGAAAGAACATTCTTTCTATTTAAATGGGAGGGGAGTCCTGTTCAGCCACTTGGGAGCTGTGCGACCCTTGAACAAATTTCTCATCCTCTGAGCCTCTGTTCCTTCACCTATCAAATGATGATAGTTTGCAGGGTGGTTGCTGTCGCCACACGCCAACCCCACTGAATCAGCATCTCTGGGGAGGGCACCCAGACATGAGTATGTTCTAAGCCTCCCCCCACCAGGTGACTCCAGTGGGTAGCCACTGTCCCAGAGGCGTGATCCTGACCAAAGGAACCTACAGCCTGGCGAATGGGGAAATCAAGGCAGGTCACTGAGGCAACTGGAAACCAGCTCTGCTCTGACGAAAGAGGAGCAAATCAAGACAGAATGCAGGTGAGTTCACAGACGGGAAGTGGAGGCACATGGAGGGGGACATTTCTAAGACAAAGGAGGGGAGATTCTTCTTTGAGTGAGAGTGTGGAGGGGTGAAAACAAGAACTGTTGAAGGCTGGGTGGGATCACTGAAGGGAATGGGAGAGGAAGATGGCATTTTATGAGACAAAAGACTGTAAGGCGCCTTTTTGGCCAGAACCGCCATCTTGCCAAAATGACAAACACAACGAGAAAGAGGAGAAGCAACCACTATATGTTTTCTAGGCCTTTTAGAAAACATGGAGTTGTTCTTTTGGCCACATATATGTGAATCTACAAGAAAGGTGATATTGTAGACATCAAGGGAACGGACACTGTTCGAAAAGGAATGCCCCAGAAATGTTACCATGACAAAACTGGAGGAGTCTTCAGCATTACCCAGCATGCTGTTGGTATCGTTGTAAAGAAGTGCAGGGCAAGATTCTTGCCAAGAGAATTAATGTACATGTTGAGCATATTAAGCACTCTAAGAGCCAAGATAGCTTCTTGAAGTGTGTGAAGGAAAATGATCAGAAAAAAAAGGAAGCTGAAGAGAAAGATACCTGGGTTCTACTGAAGCGCCAGCCTGCTCCACTCAGAGAAGCACACTTTGTAAGAATCAGTGGAAAAGAGCCTGAGCTACTGGAGCCTATTTCCTACAAATTCATAGCATAAGAGGTGCAAAAAAGAAATAGAAGACTTGTGGATTGTAAAAAAAAATAAAAAGACTGTAAGGCTCATAGTGTCTTCATACAGTTATGCATTTATCAACCATTAATTGTATAATATGGATCGATTGTATGTTGTGTGAATATATCTCAATAAAATTACGTTAAAAAAAAAAAAAGACTGCACAGACTCCTAATTAAGCTTTGAGACCTCGCTGCAAGGACACCAGTCTCCTGGGCTTGGGAGTCTCCTCTGGGAGCATTCAACAGCCTAGATGTAAAGTGAGAGAGGGTGCTGCAGAGTTGGTGAAGGACATGATAGGAGAAATACATTGACAGTGGGCACTTCCCCATGATGTCTAAAAAGAAAGTGGTGTACACCAGCCTGGGCCTTGGCTCATCATGGTGTCCAACTGTTGCAGACGTGGAGCAGCTGAGGGGTCTTTGGTTGCAGATGCTCTCACCATTTCCCCCCAGTCCTCCCTGCAGGTGCACAGCAGAAACAGCACTTCAGCTTCCCAAGCACTGCCCAGAGTTGCTATTACCCAAATGGCCCTCATCAGGCTACTCGAATTCAATGGAAAACGAACTCAATAATACAAGTCCCTATAAGCATGAATAAGGGATAAGAGAATACTTTCCACAAAGGAAGACTGACTCTTCTAAGAAAAGATACATGCTCTTCGGACTCAATGGTAAGCTTCCAGATCATGTTTTTCGGGTGCCTCCTCCCAAGTCTTGCCTTTTGGACATATGAAAGTGTATTACAGCAAAACAAATAAAAGCTGGCCCAAGCATCAACAGGCTAGTTCCTATGTTACCCAGGGAGGAAGGGATCACAACAGAAACATCTGCAGGTTAAGCATCTCTCAGCCTCTGCTTGGAATGAGCCAAGAGTCAGCCTACTCCTAAAACCTCAAAAGGGGAAGCAACATCTGGCCACCCACTACCCTCCCCTTACAAAGCTATCAGTATTCATCCTTCTTTGTGCCTCTGTCCTCTTCCAGGCCAGCCTAGATTTTATTAATTATATCACTCTAACAGCGACAAAGCTTACATAGAAAATAGGAGGATCCAGTTTCTTTTCTTTCTTATTTTCCTGGTTTTTAAAAAATTAATAAAGCAGAGTTAAGTGCACATACGCTAATTTCCTTACCAGGATCTAATTCTACCTGAAGGAAAGTGTTTCTAAAGTAGACACTCACAAAAGACAAAGTCCAAAAAAAATCACATCAACTATAAGATTTGTGTGCTTTTGTGCATGTGTGTGTGTGTGTGTGTGTGTGTGTGTGTTTTACCACCATATATCCATTCTTTCTGCTTCTGGCATATATAGGCTGGTTAGAATATTGGCTGATTAAAAACACATTCAGGCCTCTTCGTTGCTCAGATGTGGCCCTCTTTCTCTAGCTAAGCCAACTTGGCAGGTGAAATCACTGCCCGCCCCCCTATGCGGGATCAGACACCCAGGGGAGTGAATCTCGCTGGCAACATGGAATATGACTCCCAGGGAGGAATCTAGACCCGGCATCGTGGGATGGAGAACATCTTCTTGACCAAAAGGGGGACGTGAAAGGAAATGAAATAAGCTTCAGTGGCACAGAGATTCCAAAAGGAGCCGAGAGGTCACTCTGGTGGGCACTCTTACACACAATTTAGACAACCCTTTTTAGGTTCTAATGAATTGGAATAGCTAGCAGTAAATACCTGCAACTATCAAGCTACAACCCAGAACCCTTGAATCTTGAAGATGATTGTATAAAAATGTAGCTTATGAGGGGTGATAATGTGATTGGGAAAGCCATATGGACCATACTCCCCTTTGTCCAGTGTATGGATGGATGAGCAGAAAAATGGGGGTGAAGAAAAAAAAGGCACCCCCAGTGTTCTTTTTTCCTTTAATTTTTATTCTTATTATTTGAGTGTGTGTGGTAATGAAAATGTTCAAAAATTAATTTTGGTGATGAATGCACAACTATATAATGGTACTGTGAACAACTGAATGTACACTTTGTATGACTGCATGGTATGTGAATATATCTCAATAAAATTGAATTTAAAAAATAAAATAAAATATAGTGGAACAAATCTAAAAAAAACCCAAAGAAACAAAAAACACAGAGTCTAGCCAAGTATCATGATGAAACTGCAGGGGACTGTGAAGCTATATATCATCTCTCCCAACATTCAGGTGGGGGTAGAGAAAATGGGCTAGAACCTCTTAATCTGTACTCAAGAGGTGGCTGGTGTGGGTGCCATTCGGAAGGAAAAATGACTGGACGTGCCATGAGCCTATCACAGAACATGTTAAAAGAGTGAGGTTATTTGGGATGCAAATTAAAAAAAAAAAAAAGGAAACATATATATCCTGCAATGTCTAGCAAAAAAAAAATTCCTTCAGAAAAATACAAGCCTAAGACAAAAAAGCACTTGCAGTAGGCATTTAATTATTACTTGAATATAAGTGAACTTACAAGTGCTTTTCTCCATTAAAAAAGGAAGCCATTAACCTAATTTATAAATCATAAGTTATCGGTGTCAAAATAGCTTTTAGAGCTGCCAGCTATTACGGAGAACATCTAAAATGCCATTAATACCTTAATTTTTAGCCTTATCAGTAATACAGTGGCACACACACTAGGCCTTGTTCTCCACAGAAACACGCGCAAGGATTTCTGCCCTGATTTAGGAGGGAGAAGACATTAATTTGGGAGATATCTTCTCTGTCCTCCAAATGCATGAGTTTTAACTTCTGAACAGGGGTGGAGAATGAGGGGGTGTGAAGGGCAATTCAGATGCATCCCAAACCCAATGAAAATATGCGTATAATATTTCTACAGTTCTCTGTAATCCTGAGTCAAAACACTACCAACTTCAGAATAGCACTTAATTCATTTCAGCACTTATTGCTTGAAAAGTCAGTTTGAATAGCATGCTCATGATTCTTTAACCTAATAGGATCTATTTACTGCTGTTTCAACAGCTCTGCCATCCCAACAGCTGTGGGGCCTCGGTTTTGCTCTAGTCCTCTGATCTATAAAATATAAGATCTGAGCTCTCTGAGCTCGGAGTCCTACCCTTACCAGATTCAAGACTCTGTCAAGCACCCCGTCAAGCAGATGGATAAAAGTGTAAAGATGCTTGTTTAGTCCACAAGTGTTTCAATATGTGCCATGGCCAGCTAAATGGACATGATGACCTATATGCAAACTAAAAGGTTTCGAGAGTGAAGACTTTCACTGCTATTGAAACAGTCCCCAATGCTCATACTGGAGTAACTAGAAGGGAATGTGTTTTGTCTTGTTTTGCTTTTTTAAAATGCAAGCCAACACTTTGTCTCACTAGGGAGACTGGTTCTGCACAAAGTGGCATGGGCTGCTGGGAAATTTATTGATCTTGAACCTTGAAAGCAAGCAAAGGAGAAATATAAACATCTTTGTCGAGTAAGAGCTCTGGGCTGGCACAGACAGGTGCCATCTTCCTGGCTAACCTCATCTGAAAAATGAGCACAATCCTTTCAGCTGGATGCTATTTCCAAAGCAACTCAGTTTCTGCAAAGGAAAGGGCTGTCCCTAAGCAGTGTCCTATCACTGACGGACATTCAAAACCAGTTGTTGCCATAATATTTTTTTAGATTATCCACTCCAGAAGATGATCATATACTAGATGTGGACGATCACAAAACCATTGTTCTTTTGGACAAAGATTTGCTTTAAAGTCACTGCATACAAGAATTACCTAGACAACTAGAAAATGTATTTGGCTTTCTTCATCAGCTAGATTGTACCAACTACCTCCTCCACACTCCATAACATACCCAAAGGATAGACTGTAAATACTTAGAATTTTTTTTTGTTTTCTTTACATAATCATCTTTTTTTTTTTTTTTGCATTAAACTGATTTTGTTTGTTTTCTATCGGAATAGAAGATGAGGACTGGAGAACCAAAATAGAGCTCTGATTGTTTTTAAAACTCATTTGCCTCAAACTACTCTATTATTCTTCTAAAAAGCAATCCTCTTTTCATCTTTTCCATAAACTCTCCTTTGAGAATTGAGGGCTCTCTGGTAATCAGTGGCTTGAAAAAGACACACACACAAAGTGCAGTGCAGTTCTCTCTGATGTACAATCACCTTCTGGCAAGGAAAAAAATGTTCAAAAGGCAAAGTCAATAATGCAAATTGCTGCCAAGACAGATAAAATATGATTTGGTATCCATTTGTACCATAACAGGGCAAATCATTTCGAGATTGAAAAGTTTTTATGATCAATGAAGTTAAAAAATGTCCTATACCCGGCATTGTGGGATTGAGAACATCTTCTTGACCGAAAGGGGGATGCGAAATGAAACGAAATAAAGCTTCAGTGGCTGAGAGATTGCAAATGGAGTCGAGAGGTCACTCTGGTGGACATTCTTAAGCACTACAGAGAACACTTTTTAGGTTTTAATGTATTGGAATAGCTAGAAGTAAATACCTGAAACCATCAAACTCCAACCCAGTTGCCTTGACTCTTGAAGACGATTGCATAACAATGTAGATTACAAGGGGTGACAGTGTGATTGTGAAAACTTTGTGGATTGTACTCCCCTTATCCAGTATATGGATGGATGAGTAGAAAAATGGGGACAAAAACTAAATGAAAAATAGGGTGGGATGAGGGGGATGATTTGGCTGTTCTTTTTTACTTTTATTTTTTATTCTTATTCTGATTCTTTCTGGTATAAGGAAAATGTTCAAAAATAGATTGGGGTGATGAATGCACAGCTATATGATGGTACTGTGAACAGTTGATTGTACACCATGGATGACTGTAGCTATGTGAATAGATCACAATAAAACTGAATTTTAAAAAAATGTCCTATAAAACTGTTTCTAGGAATTACCTCTGGAAGTGGAAAGACAATGTTTTTGCTTTAATATGTATGTTTTTATGAAGGGACATTAGCCTTAATTGGCTAATACGCAGAAGTCACTCCCCACTCTGTGGCTCCCTAAGTTATTTTCTTCATCCTAACTATTCTTAAAATAAAATTGCAGAGCTCTGCAGCCAGGCAACTACACACTCTTACTATCCAACTGTAGCTTGCATTTCATTTCTTTTATTGACCTCCTAGGTTCACTCACTGAAGTATCAGACGTTCATCATTTTTCACAAGCCCCCAAACCATCCAATCTCCAAGCATTCCTGGACACAAGATTAATCCCATATGATGGGCCTCTGTGTCAGGACCAACTGCATACATCGAGTCGAAAGGAAGTGTCAGCATAACTAAGACCAAAACTGACTTGTGCTTCTGAGTGGGGTAGGGGTGGGGGGAGTTCACTAAAAGAAAGTGTCCAAGAAGCGACTTTTGAGCTGGATCTTCAAAGATGAAAAACGCCAATGTCAGGAAGAAGGAAAAAAAAGACATCATCTGTGTTTTTTTTTTTAATCTTAGGTCTGGCGGTGACAAAGAGTGGAATACGGGGAGATGCTGGGGAACATGGGAAATGAAACAATTCAGCTGCATTCATTAAAGATCACTCTGTACATGTTGCATGATGTAGAAAGCTAAGCTTTGCTGATAGAGGTCCAAACAGTGGTCACCTTTTGGGCAGAAATAATTGAAAGTGGCCACACAGAGCCTCTGGGGTGCTGATCATGTTCTAGACATTGACCTGGGAGACCACTCCATGCATGAGCTCTCTTTGTAATGATTCATCAAGCTTAAGGTTTGCACACTTTACTGGATGTAGGTTTGCCATAAACAAGCAAACAAACCTAATAGCAGCCCCCAAACCACTAATCTGGCCACAGAGCAGAAAAGGGATGGAAGGAGGTGAGCGGGATGGGGAGGCCATGGGGAGGTGGCCATGACTTAGGTCTGGGGTAGAAAACCAGCGAGGTGACCAGAGACACAGGTAGGTCGGCTCAGAAGGGATTATGGAGATAAGGCCAATAGAACTTGCTGACAGAAAAAGAATGACTCCCAGGTTTAAGGCTTGGTCACGTGACAGTTTCTGAGCTTTGAAAAAAACCTGTCCCTGATCATTTTAATACGGGCTTTCTGTCTTTATCGTAAATTCTAATTCTCTCCCTCCAACTATTTTCCTTCCTCTCTCTCTCTCTTTCCCTCCATCCCTTTCTCTTCCTCCATCTTTCTCTTTCCCTCCATCTCCTTCATCTCTTTCTCCATCTCTCACTCCCTCCATATCACTCTCCCTTTCGCTCTCCATTACTTTCTCTTTCTCCCTGCCTCCATATCCTTCTCTCATCATTTTAGATAGATAGATAGATAGATAGATAGATAGATAGATAGATAGATAGATAGATGATTCGTCTCTGATAGTGGGGCCAGACCATGGGTTCTGGAGCCAGAATGACTCATCTGGCAAAGGGGACCTACTTATGTGATTCCTTAACTTCAATGAGCCTGTTTCCTTATTGGTAAACTGGGATTTGACAAGTTTGTGCATACACAGTGCTTAGGACATGTCCTAACATACAATGAGCACTCAGTTAATGTTAGCTATTCAGGGTACAACGAAGAAAACACTTCTTTTGTTCCTCTTCCCCTTGGTTTTGCTGGCTAACAGGGCGAGCATGTTTTTTCTTGATTCTATTCCTTTCCAGGCAAGGAAGGACCATTGTAGCTGTGAGAATCCAGAAACCTGAGGTTCCTCTTGGGCTTCTCTGCTTCTTGTTTGTCCCCATGTTTAAGACACCAACAAAGCTATCATTTCTTTTTGTTTTCAATGCTGTGGCCATTCCTGATTTCTGCCCTGGCTCTGGCTTTAACGTTTCATGTTGGTGCAATAAGCTAAGAGCCGATGGACCTGCCTCGGAGCACACCCTGCTTGGTCAATGTAACTCTCAATCCCTCGTCCTTTAGTTCCTCCTTTCCTAGGAAATGGAGCCAGATCTCCTTGGAGGAGAGCCTCCCATTCTGCCCAAGTGCTTTCCCAGTATCTCCTCAGATCCTCCTTTCATAAAGGCTCAATCCTGGACTGGCAAAGCAGAAAGAAAGCCTCATTCTTCCGGAGCAACCTCTGAATTTCTTTACAACATGAAGACAGGAAACAGTATGGCAAGCTAGCAAGAGCCAAGAGGAGGTCAAAATAGCACCTCTTGTACATCCAGCACCTTACTCGCAATGTGCTCGCAATATGTACTTATTTAAGTCCAGTTTGGCTAGCCTGGACCTCGAGAGTCATCAGAAACTAGTGAAGATAAAGCTTCAGGGGAAATTTCTAGTAATGGATGGTGGGAAAGAGCATTACAACATTCTAAATGTGATTAATCTCACTAATGGAATGCTAGGGAGGGGGTGGAATGGGAAGATTTAGGCTGTATATATGTTTCCACAACTGAAAAAAAAAAAAAAAAAAAGACAGTCTAAATAGATGACAATTGAATGCCAAGGCTGAACTTGGATGGGATTGGAGGATGGAGGACAGGAGGCTCAAAGGGACACAGTTGAGACATAAGGAAAAGGAAATACAGAATGTAAGCTTTGTATCATTGTTGAATCTCTCGTATCTCTTAGCTGCGCTTAATGGGATTGCATAAAAGAATGTTCTTGTTCATGGGAAGTGTATATGTGAGTTATAGTGTATGCTCAAGGATGTGTGCAGCTAGCTCTCATGTGTTCAGAAGACAGAGCAATAGATGATGGATGATAGGGAGGGAGGGACGGAAAGAAATAGTGATGTGACAGCATGTTAAAGTTGGTGGATTGGGCTATCGGGGGAGGGGGGTCAGGGTATGATGGAATTCTGTGTATGGGGTTAGTATTGTTTTTGCAACTGTTCCTATAACTTTGAATTTATTTCAAAAAAAAAAAAAAAAAAGATAAAGCTTCAGGAGGACAGCAGGGAAGGGATCAAGCCGAAATCAAGATGCAGGGCTGGGATGGAGCAACTGCTCCAAATAGCACCTCTGGGCCCCTCACTTCAAGGAACCCCATGCTGGCCCTCCTCCGACTTCACCCCTCCAGGGCAATGAGGCCCTGGAACCAAGAGGACACACCTGAAATGAAAGCCCCACCAGCCCCAGGGACCCGAGGTGGAGAAACTTCCAGAGGCTGTGGAGGTCCCTGCCCTGAACAGTCCCAAGCCAAGTTACCTAGGTTTGGGTGGGAGAAGGGGTGGACAGCCAGAGCAGAGGAATTTAAACTCAAATCTGGTCTCCTAGGTCATTACAAAGGTGCAACTGCTAAGATGGGGGGACAGAACATTCACTTAACAGTTTGTTGGCTTAATTTATAGCTTTAAGATATGTAGGCATGTGGTCTTCATTTGTACTCTTTCCCTGGGCCTCGCAAATGTTAGGGGTAAGCCTATATGAGAGCCAAATCCAGGTCATGGTACACAGGAGGCCCGCAGGGAGAGAATGAGCCCACTCTCCTATAAAGTAAGCCCCGCGAGGGAGGAGCACAGCTTCTGGAACCGACGGCCGGGGGTGGGAGCCCAGGCCCCCAGTACCAGAGCTGAGTGGCCTTATACAGACTGTACCCCATTTCCCCATCTGTAAAATGGGGCAACAGTACAGTACCTGCCTCATAAGGATTGTGCAAAGAGGATTACATAAATTAACATTTGCAAAGTGCCCAGATGACCCCTGGTGCACAAAAACACTAAGTAAGTGGCTGTTAAATAAACAAGTATAAACAGGAGCCATAGGAGATTAGGTCCTGACCTTACCCAGAATTCTCCCCCTCACCAAAACCCAAGTCTTAAAATTCTATAGTGTTATCAGGATACAATGGGTTAAGTCAGGATTTGGGGGTTTTGCCTGGAAAGCTAACTGCTGGGTGTAGGGAATTTCTAAGGGATGAAATGTTCAGCTATTCAACTCACTAAAAAATCTTTTGGAAAAACAGTTAACTGAAAGACTGCCTGCAAACATTAAAATATAAACAATGTGTTCTGATGCTTTTGATAAGTCCCCAATAGATGAAATGGGCAATAAATACTGTCAAGGTTAAATTAAATGAGTGAATCAACACATGGAAGTATGCTTTTCTGGTCTAATAAACTACAGAAATGCAAAAGCAAAGTAAACTTAAGATACCACCCTTCGCCTGTCAAAGTCAACTCCACCATTTTCAGTGATGTTGGGGTGAAATCTGAACACTCCTTCGTTCCGGGGAGCATCAAAATTGGCATAGCTGTGTACAAACATCCCCTTTCTCAAGCTTCGATGTAGTTTGTAGAGAGAGGCTCACAGGTTAAGCCACTTCTCTAAAGTAAGGAGCAGAGCTGGAGGCTCAAATCTATATCCATGAGGCTGGGCTTTTACTCAATGGAAATAACATAAGGAAGAAGGCACAGAAAGCAAAGCTGCCCCTGAAGAACAGAAATAAATAGGCAAATAAAAAGAATGACTTGGTTAACTGTAATACATTAAAAAAAATTTTTTACATGGAGACATGGAGAATGTTTATGCTGTATATAAGTGACATCAAAATGCCAGTGTTTCAAGCTAACTGCAACTCAGTAAAAATTCACAGGCATATGAAATAATTGCCAAAACAGATGTGGGGGGTTCTGGGTGTTTTATAAAGAAGCATCTAATATTAGGATATTAAAAAAAAAAGAAAGGAACATAGAGCAAAACTGTGAAACATTAGATCTTGAAGGGTTCCTCCTCAAGATCATCTAGAACATTCTCTCCATTATGCCTTTGAGAAACAAGCTCTGAAAGAGTCTGACCTGGTCAAGGTCACAGATCTTGTCTGGAATAGAAACCACACTGAAATATTCTCAACTTGCAGGCCACTGTTCTCATCTCCCTCTCTCTATATATATACTTTTTTTTTAAGAGAAAGCATGTTGATAAGATAATTCCAGAGAATGAAATCTTTTAAAACACTGGACCGGTAACGAGTGTCTTTGTAAGAGACAGGATGAGGTGATGGGTGAAGGGCCTCTGGGCACTGGAGCACTACAGGAAGTGGACACTCAAGGTTGGTTGTTCTCAGTTTCTCCCTGCAACTACCAGTCGAAAATTTTGTTTTAGGTTAGGAGGTAGGTAGGTAGATGGATAGATGACAGAAAATAGAGACAGGTAGATAGGTAGATAGATAGACACATAGATAAACGATACAGCAAATGAAGCAAAATGTCAAAGGTTGTTGGATCTGCGTATCTGGCTGGGGGATATGCTAAAGTTCTTTGTATGGGTATTACAACTGTCCTGTAAGTTTGAAATTATTTCAAAATAAAATGTTAGAGGAAAAAAAAAAGAAAAACCAAAAAATATATCTTTTCCCCAAATTTGTGTGTAGGACAGTAATTTATTTAAGGAATTTTAGAACTTAAAACTTAAATTTAAACTTATGTTTTCTAAGCTAAGTCATAAACTAGACATTCTCTTATTAATTGCCACACCACTAACACTGCAGAGAGGAAGTGATCTCCAACAAAACTGTGTTCAAAGAATAGACCTTTGCAAAAACTAGTGTCTAACCAGATTTACGATGCTGTGATTCTTATATAACAATAAACTACACTTGGACCTCTCCTTCATTATGTCTGTCTGCATTAATATGTTTTAGACCCAAAGATAGTCTTCTACATGGAAATTATGTAAAAATGTGAAATTAATTCATAAACTTTTCAAATACTACCTGTGCCAGTTTGCATATATTATGTCCTACAGAAAAAGCCATATTCTTTAATGCAATCTTGTGGGACCAGACCTATTAATCTTTTTGATTAGGGTGTGACCTCTTGATTGTATGTTTCCATGGAGATTTGGCCCCGCCCATCCAGGGGTGCATCTTGATTGCTTTACCGGAGTCCTTTAAAAGGAGCAGACCCAGACGCTGCAGACGCTTGGAGATACCAGCCCAGAGTTTGCTCTGGAGAAGCTAAGAGAGGACAAAACATCCAAAGAGTAGCTGAGAGAGACTTTTGGAGAGAGGCTTGGGAACTGACAGAGATGTTCGGAGATGCTTGGAGTTGAGGACAGAAAAACATCTGGGGAAGCTAAGCTAAGGACACACAGGAGCTGAGAGGAGCTGAAACACAACCCGGGAGCAAAGGACCAGCAGACACCAGCCACGTGCCTTCTCAGCTGACAGAGATGTTCCTGACACCATCAGCCATTCTTCAGTAAAGGTATCCTCTTGTTGATGCCTTAGTTTAGACACTTTCATGGCCATAAAACTGTAAATTTGTAGTCAAATAAACCCCCATTATAAAAGCCAATCCATTTCTGGTATTCTCCATAATGGCAGCTCTAGCAAACCAGAACACTACCTTAAGTATTACACTTTCAGCACTATAGGTTTTAAATAAAACATGAATAAGAAAATGGACAAATTCTATTATCTCCTTTCTATAGTAGTAAGAGAAAAGAAATTATTCTTCCCTGCTAGCAAAAAATAAACAGAGACATACACATATACAGACCTATTAGCTATTCCCTAAGGATCTGAAAAGGAAGGGCTTGCACTCCTCATACATTTCAGTAATTAACACTTTATTTAATATTAATACAAACAATTTGTATTGTTGTGTAGGTGACACAGCACAGTTGAAGAACAAGTCCCTATAAAATCCACATATTACTCCTAAAATTTGCTCCTCTTTCTACTCTCATTAGCATTAAAAAAAATACCTTTTATAATCCTTCAAAAGGAAAGAAAAGAGGGGGGAAGCTAAATTTAAAAAAAAAAGGATTTATAGCTCTAATAAAACATTTTTCTAGCAAAGAAAATGATTAAATAGGAAGCAGTATTCTACTTGCAAGTTTAACCTGCTTGTTTTGTTAATGAAACCAAACTAGTTGCTTTTAACGAAGGCTTAACAGTCAACTCATTCGATAAATATCTACTGAGCTTCTATTATTTACCAAGCATCAAATTTTGAGTTAAAGGAATTTAACATGCATTGTTTCAAATTATTTCTGTTCTAGAAATTTCTCCTTTTGTAAACATCTAGAATTTAGAAACAATAGGCCATGAGTCTCCTTTCTACCCATTCTGTATTTTAAAAACTAGTCTTAGCTGGGAGTAGATTCAAAAACCAAGTTTTATTTGTATGGGAGTGGTTATAATAAGACTGCTCCACCCCCTAAAATGATAAAATCCAGGCTTTCCTTTAAATTAGGAACATGCATATCGCTTCCCGAAGCATTCCAGTCTCTATAACATTTATAACTGACAAGCACTGCTGGCAGCCCCATCCATTAATGACGCTCAGACATTTGTGCAGCATCTCCATCGGCCTCAACGGGAACGGCAAGCCCCACCTATAAACAGCTGCAGAAGCAATCACGCCCGAAAGGACAGATTCATTTTCTTCTTTATCTTCAAGATTTTATGGGTTGCTGTATTAGGTTTAGGTACGTCTGTTTTCCTGCTAACTAAGTGACCAAGAGCAAGATTCATTTTAAATGGCTTATATCGAACACATGCCTCTGGAAATGGACAAAGAAGCCCACCTCAAAACTGCCCGGAAAATCGCAACCCTGCCATACAGAAAGGGTGGGCTTTCCAAGTACAGGTCCCCATGTATTCTTATTATTTAAAATAATCAGTCAACTAAAAGTGCAAAGACATCAAGGCGATCTAAATCTTTCATAAAAGCATTATGATTGTGATAAAGCACAATCAAGAGACTTCCCGGGGTGGGAGTGGAGGGGAGGGGGCAAAATAAATTAATAAATAAAAGAAGTGTCTCCGGGTCTTGGATTCTCTTGCTGTGTCATGCTCCCGAGACACTCCCAGCCCTGCTGGCTTCTCTTTGTGCAGGCGGGAGGCTGTGCTATACTGACCGCCAGAAAACGTTCAGGGTCCGGAAGCAACCTCATCCCTTCCCTGGCTGGGCTGCTGACCAGGAAAGGTCAGTTTAATCAGCCATCTTTTCCCAGTCTCGCTAAAGCACTAAGCAGAAACATCAACGCACAATCGAATGCACTGGCACCTCTGAAAATGTCTTAAATACTTTCAAACATGAAGCAAATTCTCAGAGGGAAAAAAACTAAACTTTCGCCTTATTCCCTGGCTGTACTAACCAGTGTTTGCAACAAGAACTATAACCAAGAGAACACCATGCTACTAGTATTAGCTTTTACAGTTGCAGCTTTGTGAACTTTACATTTTATTCAAGATTTTTAAAAAGATGTCCAGGAATATGGAAGGATATGTGTATATATGATTTACCGTTTTATATTGAGAATTACATTCCAAGTCTCTTTACGCTCAGCCCTACCATCATTATGTTTACACACAAAATTTTAATCTGGCCCATTTGCTTTTCAGCAATTGTTAAGCAAACAAGTGATTAGTGCTGTCATCCATTAATAATTATGTAATTTTTTGTTATATGTCAGCTATTTTCGTCCTGCAAAGATTAATGATAAACAGTAAATCCAGCCTAGATATCTAGATAATTAGAACAATGTTCAAAGTCAATGAAGTATTCTAATGAATTAATCAACATAAAGTTATTGAGCAAAGATGAGGATAAAAATAAAAACAGCCCTTCTGCAATCCCACTTTAGAGTAGAGAGTGCAAATGCTCCATCTGGCAGGTGAGTCACCCAGGTGATCAGTAGAAAATGGAAGTGGTTGAGCAGCGGGGTCCTGTTGACAGATGGCAGGAAAAGAATCCCAAGAAGCCTACCACCTCCATGATATTCTCAAAGTATAAGATTCCTCATTTTTAACATCCAAATTATTAAATCAGTTTATGAAAAGACTATTGATATGAGCCTGAACCCGGCTTCATAAGATTGAGAGAGACTTCTGGCCCAAAACGGGCAAGAGAAATGAAACAAAAGAAAGTTTCAGTGGCTGAGAGATCTCAAATGGAGTCAAGAGGTCACTCTTATGCATTATATAGATATCTCTTTTTAGTTTTTAGTGTATTGGAATAGCTAGAAGGAAATATCTGAAACTGTTGAACTGCAACCCAGTATCCTTGATTCTTGAAGATAACATGGTATGACTGTGTGATTGTGAAAACCTTGTGGCTCACACTCCCTTCATCCAGTGTATGGACAGATGAGTAGAAAAATGGGGACAAAAAGTAAGTGAATAATAGGAGGAGATGAGGGGTATGGGATGTTTTTGTGTGTTCTTTTTTACTTTTATTTTTATTCTTATTTTTATTTTTTGGAGTATTGAAAATGTTCAAAAATTGATTGTGGTGATGAATGCACAACTATATGATAATACTGTGAACAACTGTTGTACACTTTGGATATCGTATGGTATGTGACTATATTTCAATAAAATTGCATTTAAAAAGGCTATTAATGATTCATTCAAACATCTTCTAGAACAAAATATGAATGTCACAAATGTGAAGTCTCCTCTAACAAAGCTTCGCAGTAAGGGAAGGTCTCAGTCAAGCCATTTTTGATATCACTCATAGACGGTAGATTCCTGTTTGAAAAATCCATTCTTAAACAGGTGTTTTCCCTTTTCTGGATGTAAACTGCACATGCATTCTTCCAGCACTGTAACTCTGAGGGCTCAGCAGCCTGAATGCAAATAGCATTAGAAACTCCAACTTTAACACGAGGGGCAACTCCCCCGACCCCCCAGCACCAGGTTCCCTCAGAGGCAGATCTCTCACACCTTTGAAATGTTTTCCAGACACAGCAAGCTAAGAGCTGGAAAAAAGAAATTTTAGGTTTCCTTGTTTGGAAACACAAAATGGTGATCAGGGTGATACAATCAGTGCCATCACTTGAACACATTTGACTTGGGGAGGTTTGGGAGAGCAGACCTAGAATTCCAGCCCACACTTCTATACCAGAGCTTCTATTTAATCTGTTGGGAATCAAATCATGTCCCCCACCAAAGACATGTTCAGGGGCCAACCCCTAGTTCTGTGGGTGTGAATCCATTCATAAGTAGGTCCTTGAAGATGTTATTAGCTAAGGTGAGCTCAAGCTGAATGAGGGTGGGCCTTCAACCAATACGGCCGAAATCCTCATAAGCAAAGGAAACTGGACACAGAAGGAAGCCTCAGGGGCAGTCAACAACAAAACCCAGAAGAGAAAAGAGAAGATGTTGCCATATGCATTTCCATGTGATAAAAAAGCCAAGGAATTCCAAGCCAGAAGATACCAATCCTGAGAGGAAGCAAACCTTCTAGGCTCTGAAACTGTGAGCCAATAAATTCTTGTTAAGCCAAGCCGTTGTATGGTATTTGTTTTAGCAGCTGAGAAACTAAAACAGAGTC
Source organism: Choloepus didactylus (assembly GCF_015220235.1). Lineage (NCBI taxonomy): Eukaryota > Metazoa > Chordata > Mammalia > Pilosa > Megalonychidae > Choloepus > Choloepus didactylus. Next base: position 3,411,067 of record NC_051308.1, on the reverse strand, counting down.
TGAGTTTTTAAAAAAGTGCATTTGAACTTAGAAACTGCCTGTAAAATTGTGAAATGGCATAAAGTCACAAAATTCTTTTTTTCTAAGAACACACGAAAGTGGTGGTGGTCATGTTAAGTTGGAACCTTGATTTTTTTCCTTCTATTCTTTAATCTTTCCTAATTTCTAATTTCTATTATACTGTAAAGCTTTTGATTTTTGCATCATATAATTCACACCTCCTTCAGGAAAAAAGGTAGCATTCTGACCAAATATTTCTGATACATTTTAATGAAAGTAAGATCCATTACTGTAGTCAACTAGTTCCCTGCTATGATGTTTGTGGTATATACATTCATCTCAGAAGTCACCTTTAGTGTTTAGCTTTTCTTTGGGGTATAAGAAGCATACCAGAGATTTAGTTCACTAACAGTAAACTAGATCAACATCATTAGTAGGGAAATGCAAATCAAAATCCCAATGCAATACCACTTCACCTCCACTAGGATGGCTAGTGGATAAAAAAGTCAGAAAATATCAAGGGGTGTTGAGGGTGGGGAGAAAATGTATCCCTCATGCACGGCTAATGGGAATGTAAAATGGTGCAGCTGTTGTGACTGGTAGTTCTTCAAAAAGTTAAACATAGAGAATTACCATATGACCCAGCAAATCTACTTCTAGGTTTATACCCAAGAGAATGAAAGCAGGGACTCATCAGATATTTTGTACAGCAACATTCACAACACCATTATTCACAATTGCCAAAAGGTAGAAGCAACCCAAGGGTCCCTTATCGGATGAATGGATAAACAAAATGCAGTATAGCCATACAGTGGCATATCATTCAGCCATAAAAACGAATGAAGTTCTGCTACATGCTACAACATGGATCACCCTTGAAACCTTTATGCCAAGTGAAAGAAACCATCACAAAAGATATATACATGAAATGTCCAGGAGAGGCAAATCTACAGACAGCAAGTAGATTAGTAGTTGCTTAGGGCTGGGGGTAAGTGGGAGGAAATGGGGATTACCTGCTAATGGGTATAGCGATTCTTTTGGGAGTGATAAAATTGTTCTAAAATTGATTGTGATGATGATTGTACAACTCGGTGAGTATACTAAAAGCCACTGAATTATACACTTTAAATGGGTGAATAGTACGGTATGTGAAGAAAGAAAACTATTTTTTAAAACTGGAACAATTAATACTCTTTCAGCAACTAAGACTAGAAAACATCTTTTGAAGGGAAAGTGCTTCATGTTTGATATTACCTATAGGTATCTTCGTGGAGTAAGTATCTATATCTGTTCCAGTGCATACATTTCCTATTATTCACATGCAAGAACTACAGTGCTGCTTGAGCAAATAAAATGTCACGACCAATCAGATTTAAGTGGTGCTGATTCCTGAAGGAAATAAAATACATTCTTGAATTATGAAAGCCTCTCCAGATGTCTTGGCAAGTTCTTATGATAGAAATAAGCTCCTTTTCCACTAAACTCAAAGACAGAATAGGAGAACAAATAGGTCTAAAGGGCTATCGAGTGAAATTCAGCACTAAATAATAAAAAATTTAGGAAAGATATTTAAAAGTTTAAAAATAAAAACCCAAATCTTAAAACTCAGCTGATATTAGGGATTATCAACCATCCTTGAAAGGGTAAGGTTACTGGTGGGCTACAGCCATCTTCAAAAAAAACCCCAAAACTTAAGAAGAGCCATTTGTATTTTCTATATTCTATTGTCTATAGAAAGCTTTTATGAAAAAAAAATTCACCTGAAACTGAACTTCTTCCATCTTGACTATGAGATTTAATCATCAGACATTAGATGTTTCCCATACCTAGTGTTGATGACTGTAAGGACAGCTTTCTTACAGCATTAAGATGCAATAAAGATACAGTATTCATATACTAAATGATGATATGCCTAAAATCCCAATTTCCCTTTGATAATATTAAAACAAGGGTTTGAAAGTTGATGAACTACCCTGTGAATCAAAAACATGAGTTTGTTTTGAAATTGAAATGTTGCACAGAATTGGAAGTTCTACAGAATACAGATATTTGGTTGAAAATCATACATCCATTGTAAGCAAAAAGGATCAACAATATTTACAGATTCACACGGAACATGGCCCGGCCATCCTCCAAGCTCCTTCTCTTCCTCTCTTTCACTCAGTCCATTCTGCACACCACGAGCTTTCATCACAGCACAGCCTCTGCTTGGCCTGTGCCTAGCTGGAGACTTAGCGGCAGGCAAAAGAGCAGCAGGTACAAATTTGAGGTGGGTGGGCTCAGCTTGAAGGGGCAGGAGGAGGATGACGTGGAGGTGTCCAGGCAGAGGCTTTGGGATTCAATAGCAAATGGATGTTACAGAAGCCCCAGCAGTGGGTAAGATCTCCCCAGAGAGTGGGGGGATTAGAAAGGACTGAAGAAATGCCAATTTTAAGAGAAAGGCCCAGGAGAGGAAACAGAGGGAATTTAATATTTGTGGGTGAATGCATTGACGGATGTTTTGCATGGATACAGCAGAAGGATTTCTGAATTACAGAAAGCCCTAAACTAACAGTTACAGAAGTAAATAGAAATTCTGCCATTAAGTGACTCAGACTCTCAGGAAATCAGGATGCGAGTCAAAAAGAAAATTTAAGGGGCTCTGGAAAAGTCAAATGAACACGTATTGTCATATATAACAAAGAATGCTTAACTAAGAACTGACTTAACCTCCACTGATAAACTATCTTTTATATATATATATAAACAAGGAAAAAAGGCTGAAATTCTGAAGTATAAGGGAAATGAGACCCAGAAAACTTGTTAAACCTTGGCCTCGAAGTGGTGGAAAAATCTCTTTAAAAAAGCAGAGTGGAAGGGAGTCGTGCCTGGTAAAATAGTCGTAGGCCTGCTGTTCTAGAGTAAAAGTTATAAAAGGCTGTAGAGATTTTCTTCTTTCTGAAGGTAGGAGGGGAGCCTTTCTAGCTTTCATTAATTCATATAATTGTAGTTTAGGCTATAAATTTATGCCATTACCAGGTAGGCTTTTATTTTGAGTATTTGGTCTGAAGCAGAAACATAGCCTGAGAGCATGACTTAGAAGCTGAACCTCAGAAGTTTGATTTGTTGCATTTTTCATTCTCAGCAGACCGGTATCTATACAAGTAGGGTAAAGATTCAATGATCTGCATTTATCTTGAGGCCCAAAGTGTTGGAAAATTGACTCTGCTTAAGAAGACATCTAACTGAGGCCATGCTATTGCATTACACGGAAAAGCATTTAAAAACAAACAAAGGCAATGACAAGGGCTTCTCTTGATTGCTGAACAGAAGTAAATAGGCAGGAGAACAGCAAGACCATATCTAACAAACCAGTGTTTTTTTCAGTCCTCTCTCCCAGCTCTCAAAATGCAACCTGGGGGTGGGCGTGAGGTCAGAGAATGCACAGGGGATGACAGGAGGCAAAAGAGGGAAACGTCTTGGAGGAAAAGGGAGCAAACTGCTCTAGAGGGTCCCTTGGATCACAGGCGTCCAGGATTCTCCTGCCTCGTAATTGTCTACATCCATCAAACAATGCTACGCTGGAGAAAAAGCTGGTGGTTTGCGAAAGATGAGGGAAAGATCTGAGGAGGGAGAGCTGGAATCAGTAGGGTTTTGTGATGGGCTGGACATTGTGAAAGGAGAGCGAGTCCCAGACTTCCAACTTGGCCAGAGTAAGATGGTGACACCATTCTGCAAAATGGTGAAGACAGGAGAAAAGGGTTGTTTTTTTTGGTTTTCTTTCTTTTTTTTGGGGGGGGGGGGTAGGGGGCGTAGATAACAAAGGGAACAGAAGAAAATGCATTTAGTTCTTGAGCTAAGCTAGTCCAGTGCATAGAGGTATATCTGGGACTGACACTTTGTGACTATAATTGATAGTTTAAACTCTGGGAGAAGACAAGATCCCCTAAGGACAATGCCTCAATCTGGGCTGGTAAATGAGCTGAGGAGGAGCCTAAGGAGGAAATCTGCTTAAAACGAGATGGGGGCTCAGATAGACAGATAGATAGATAGATAGATAGGTAGATAGATAGATAGATAGATAATAGATAGGTAGATAGATGGATAGATAGATAAATAGATAGATAGGCAGGCAGACACAGACAGACAGAATGATACCGCAAATGTGACAAAGTGTTAAAAGTTGTTGTTCCTGAGTATCTGGGTGGGTGGTATGTTGGAGTTTTCTCTGCATGGGTTTTGTATTATTTTTGCAGCTCTCTTGTAAGTTAGAAATTATTTCAAAATAAAAAGTTTAGGAAAAATCAATAATATGGGATGCGGATCAACAGGGTACATTTGGGTGGATGATGAACTAAGGGGGTAGGAGTATACAGGAGTACAAAGTAGAACAGGAAGAACGAAGATGTCGACTGTACGGGCCTAGCATTTAGTTATACTCACACTAAAGGGAAAAATGAGTGGTATCGATTCTTCCTGAGGCAGAATGACCTACCCCCAATTCAAAGAGCTATTCTGGCTTGGCATCAGCAACCTCCAGGCCAAGATGGGGGTGGGAGGAAAGAGGACAGAGTCTGAAATAAGTTTTGGCCAATAAAGATGAATCATTTAACATTTACTTGACAACAGAAATTGGTAACACATCCTAAAATGCCTAGAAAGACAGGATGCATTAGAATTTTTGGAGCCGTCTAGTATTCCAACAATTAGGAGTATGAGGCATATGTTCTATTGAGTATCACATTCAAGGCACATTTCATGTTTCAGTGATCTCATTACCATCAGCCCCAAGACTGGGTGCTGGCTGGATAGGGGTGAGACCTCAACTACTGAACTCAAGAGTGAATCAAAAGCTCCACCTACGTTGTTTAATTTTCACTTTATTGGCTCATTTGTAAAATGGGGATGAGTCCACTTAACTTCACAGAAGCTATAAGCTGTTGATAACAGGGAGGAAGCATGTTCAAGTGCCCCCCAAAGCTGCCCAGTCCCTAATAAGTACTCAAACCCACTGTTCCGGTTTGCTAATGCTACCATTTTGCAAAACACCAGAAATGGATTGGCTTTTATAAAGGGGGTTTATTTGGTTACAAAGTTACAGTCTTAAGGCCATAAAATGTCCAAGGTAAAGCATCAACAACAGGGTACCTTCACTGAAAGATGGCTGATGGCATCCGAAAACCTGTTAGCTGGGAAGGCACGTGGCTGGTGTCTGCTTGCTCCCAACTTGCGTTTTAAAATGGTGTTCTCCAAAATGTCAGTGTCAGCTTCCAACGGCCATCTTCAAAAATGTGTCTCTCAGCTGCAGCTAGCTCCTTCTATGTGAGCTCTTACATAGGGCTCTAGTAAACTAATCAAGGCCTTTGCTGAATCGGTGGGGCCACACTTCTGTGGAAATTATCTAATCAGAGTTATCACCTACAGTTGGGTGGGTCGCATCTCCATGGAAACAACCTAATCCAAAGGTTCCAACTTAAATCAACACTAACATGTCTGCCCCTACAAGACTGCATTAAAGAACATGGCTTTTTCTGAGGGACATAATATATACAAACCAGCACACCCACCAAAGATTAGCTCCCTGAACTGACAGTCATTGAGTGATGGAACTATATTGCTTGTATTTCTTTATGCTCCTGAGAAACTGAAATAGGTTTAGTTCAGTCTTTGCAGGTTTCTACCTCATAATCAACACAGACACAGAGAGCAGAACAACTAAGTTAGGAGCCCTTGGACATAGGAAGAACACACAAAACTGGTCCATCAAAACCCAAGTCTTTCCTCTACATCATGTTAATGTCTTGTGGGAGAATAAGCAGAGAAAATTTCATCAAAGTAGAGAGTCAATAAATAGGTATTCTAAACTCATTTTTTTTTTACATATAAGCTTATTTCAAAAATCAACATAGTATTAGTAAATATTTATTAAGAATAAGGACTCAGATGGCCACATGGCCTAAAGAAATCCTTATAAGAATAGCCCTACGCTGACTTTTAGGTTTTACCAAGGAATAACTTTCTTAAAGTTTAGCTTAGTATAATCTGAGAATACAGTTATTTTTCTAGTGATGAAACTATGAAACAATCAGTGATCAGACTCAAGGAAAAAATAAATCCTTGTCCTTCTCAACTTCTTATCTGAAGCTGAAATAAGCCAGCTGGTCAGCTGGTCAACTCATAAGCTTTGGGGATTTTTCCTTCTTCATGACCATAAAAAGCAACAAACGAGTGACATTTCCCTTTATTCTTGCTTGCTGGAGGAAGAATTTGCAACTCCATTCAAGAAGACTCTGTGTGACCTTCCCCTGATCTTCGTTCAAGTTCACATATAGCTACAATACCTCCAGTATTCACTGCAGAAGCTAAAAAGGGTTTCAAGAACATAATAATTTACAGCATTTAACTCCATAGTAGTCCGATTGTCTTTGGCTCCAGAAAATATGGTTAAAGGAAAGTTTGAAGGCATAATGTGGCTTGTGCTAGGAGATTTAGCTCTAAGTGCAACAAATTAAGTGCCACAGAAATTGAGTCTGTAAACAGTTATTAGACTGACTACAGACAGAAAATAAAAATGAAACATGATGCAATTGTCTGGATTGTTCAAACAATGAAATTAATCCAAAGTGTACTCAATCCAAACAATTTTAATTATCTCTTATCATTGCCTCAATTTTCTGCTTTTTCCTCCTCCCCATCCAATAAAATATCAGTAAGTCTAGACATCACAAGGATACAAAAAATATGAAATATATCATCTCAGGATGCCCTGAGGCATTTCCCAGATAATGTACATTAAAAAACTGAGACAAAGCCCATATTTTCCATTTTAACTAAAGAGTAAGAATCTGTCTACATTTGGTTACTTTATTTAAATATATACGTGTATATATATGTACATATATATATTACAATCATGTTATATGAAATGAAATGGAAATCCACCATATCCCTCCTTCCCCCCAAAAGAGAACAATTTCCATTAATATCTTAGAATTACTCTCTCAATCTCAGATTGGAAATATAAAGTCAAGTCTTCAAGTTCCCAACTTCATCCCAGACACAACATTAATTACTGGCTTTACACTGCCCATCACAGTAAGTGCAGGCATCTAGTATTCAAAATTCTCTACAGCAAAGCCACAGAATACTTCTTCAGGCTTCTCAATTACTTTCTAATTGTTCCCTCTTTTCAAGCTCAGAATTTTCCACCTTGTGTTTGGGGAAGGTTGCAGGTTGTATTTCCCATTTTGGAGATTCATAATTAATAACATGAACATCTTAGAGCTAAGTTCTACATTATATATACATATACTGAGCTTTATCAACTTTTCCTAGACTATTTTTCACTCAGTATATGTCACAGTACAGAGGTTGTTCCTTGTCTCTTTATTTTAGCGGCTCCTTCTCTCGAGCATCTCTATACTTCAAAGACTGACCAAGAATTCCACTTCCTCCATGATGCCTTTACTGGTACCCCAACATGGGACCTCTTTCTCTTGCCTTTGAGCCCCGCATTGTCTGTGCCTCTTGCGTGATACTCAGCTACAATTCAGGGCAAAATTCAGGCAATTCATGAACTTGGAATACGTCCGCATTGGACTAAGGGCATCGTGGTTGTACAGGAATTCAGATCTTTCTTTGCTGGCAGCAAAGAAAGATCCCCAGTACACAGGGGTACTTAAAGTATTTTCTCTAAGTTCCCCTTCCTTCCTGAATATACTCACTCATCGTCCGTCTGTTATAACTTGCCTATTTACTCTTTAAAGTAATTTTTATTCCAAGGTCCTACAATAAAGAAAAAGCATTTATCATATCTATGATTTTTCGAGTCATTAACCTAGAGACCTCACTTTTTTTTTTCTTTTGGTTGCCAGAGGGCAGGGGCATTGGTGAATCTTTTACATACTTTTAGTAAAGCCCTCCAAGAGCCGGAGAAATTAATCAAGTCACCTAATCAGCCTAAGACTACAGCATCCCAGGTAAGGAAGAAGCAGTTTCAAGGATCATAGGGATTGCTTGAGAAACTTTCTCTGGCAAAAGTAATACTTTAAACCATGACCTACTTCCCTGAATACTTAAGCATTCTTTGCATTCCTTCCTGTCATGGAGAGATTGTTTATCGGGCACAGTTCCAGAAATGACTTGAAATCTCTAGTTACTGTTGCAAATCTAGATAAAATTGTAGGTTCTCTTCTATTATGAAAGACTCTCCATATAGGACAAAAACGTTTTGAGCTATTTAAAGGCTTCAGTGCATCTTTAATTCATATCAAAGGGTAGCCAATCTTCATTTCAATCAATGTAAAACAAGTTGTTTAGGTTATAAACAAGAAGGACAGATCTAAAGGGAGTCAAAAGTAAAACTTGACCGACCGAAGGTTTTACAAAGAAAAATATCAGATAAAACAGTTATGAAGTCAACTCAGCTGGGTTTTTGCCCCTATTACCGTCAATATTCTTTGTTTAAATTTTATAAACTAGCCTTTGTCAGGATTGGAAAAGTAAATGGCAATAATCAAGCCTGATTTAGTAAACTTTAGTGGTGACATTTTCCACAGCTTTTCAATAACTTATTTCATATAAAAAAGAGCCAAACAAGAACAAAAATTTCTATTTAAATATTTAGATTAACAATGTGGGAGTCAAGAACTCATGTCAAAATAGCAGCTAAACATGTCACTTCTGAAATAATTTTTAAAAATTCATCATCAAAAGACTAGATAGATCTTAGCAATCTGTAGATTATAATCCTATTTCTCTCCTAGCAGTTTGTACTGCAGTGGTATGGTGGTTTGGAGCTGTGCACCCCAGAAAGATAAATTCTTAAACTTAATCCATTCCTGTGGGCGTGGACCCACTGTAAGCAGGACATTTACTTCAGTTAAGGTGTGGCCCACTTCAATCGGGAACAGATCCAGTAATCCTGCTACTGAAGTCCTTTAGGAATGAAACTCAGACACAGAGAGAGCCACAAGCTGAACATCAACAGAACCTGGAAGAAAAGAGAAAAGCCAGGAGAGGCCTCCATCTGCGTTGCCATGTGACAGAGAAGCCCAGGACCGAGGCTCACCACAACCAGTCACAGAACAACATAGTCTTGGGGAAGAAAACATCATCTTGCCGCCTTGATTTGGACTTCAAACTTAGCCTCAAAACCATGAGCTAATCAATTCTCGTTGTTTAAGTCAACCCATTGCATATATTTGCTTGACCAGCCAACAACACTGAAACAAGTGGTATATCAATTGTAAACTCTAAGTAGGTAGCCCACACCCAAGGTTGACTTTTTTTTTTTTTTTTTTTGGCCCTGAATGGCAGGTCTTTTATATAATTACCCAACGTGAAACATGACTCCCTTTCTGATGTCTTTCTAAAAGAGGCCGGTCCCCAGGTTGATTTTTGCATAGTATTCAACATTATTGGTGTTGAATGAGACTGACATACATACCAATGTGAAGGATAATCTCAAAAAAATTTTTTTCTAAAAAGGCATTCTACAAGGAGTTTGCTAAATTAGTGCAAAGTTATCAAGCAAGAGCTGTATTGAAAACAAGTGTGCTTCTTGCAGATTGTGCCATTCAGGGTAATACATGTTGAATGAAATGCTATTATCCTTACTGACCAAGAAGAAGCTGCTTATCAATGTACATTTTTTTTAATTTCTACCTGATGCTGCTTAAAACTCTTCTCTCATTTGTCATTTCAAAACTTCTTTGTGCTGGGTAACTAGACAATGGCTGAGGGCTTAGCTGATGGCAATTGGCTGGTCCAAAAATCCCTGGTTAGGGAACCAGGGAAAATTTTATCCCCCAATGCTCTGGCAATTTGAGATGTCTGCATACAGCCAACAGAAGATCAACCAACAGGATTTAGTAATCTCCCCTTTTTGAATTTTGGCTTATCTCATTTACGAATCAAACATAAAATTGATATTTTACTAAAATTGGGATTAAAGTTAGGCAGAATGAAACTACAGTGTTTCTCCTTGAAAAAAAAAAAAAGAAACATTGAGAAGCAGTAGGCAAGACAAAAAACTTTGAACTTGAATGAATACTTGTATTAAGAGTACCCTGAGAGTTCTACAATGGAAAACGTAAAAACAATCTTGTTTTGTGTATCACAACAATATATCCTTTAACAAATGGGAAAGCTATCAAGGATGCAATGAACCATGTTTTCAATTAGTGTGACCAATACCAGGGAGTGACGATAGAAAACTGATCATTATGGCAGGCAAAGCCTGGAGACTGTAATGGCTCAATTCAGTAAGAAACCATAGGCTCAGACATGAAGAAAAATGGCAAACCATCAATATCGTCCTCTGAACTACAAGCCAAAGGGTAGACACTGGTGTAGGGAAAATGACAAAGAAATGTCTTCTTTGAAAGTAAAGATAAGCATTCCCCAAGCAACCTAGTTTCTCTACCTGCAAATGGAAGGAAAGCAATTGCCATCAGGATCCTTCATTTTTTGCTGCACCCTGCATTTCTGGAATAGAAGAGTCCTGCTGCACAGTAATTCTGTTTGCAGTACAATCTGCTAATTGTTCAACTCTGTGATGTCTGTTTTATTTCATCTTCTCTTCTACTAATATTCACTTTGGGTTCCACCTACCCTTTTCCATGGCCCACACTACCAGCCCCTTCAGGGTTCCTGTCTCTCAGCCCACGATACTGGACCACCACCATGTACCTCCCATGTCTGCCCGTCCACAGGCTTGGGGTGTTCCAGTGCCCACAATGTCTGCTGTGACCCAGATCACAACTACAGGCCTGCTATTCATCTCCTGGATGTCCTCACTCATTACCTATAGAGCCAGCTGCAAACCCCTTATTTTCTTTCAAAGTCCCACATCAAGTGATGTTCTCCCTTCTAAAGATTCCCTATGTGTGTAAATCGTTTCTGTTTGGCATGGCTTGTTATGCAGCAAGAGAAAACTGAAAACACTGTCATGAAGTCAAAGTCCTTGTCGGGCTCCTGGAGACCCTCGAGTACTCCAGATGCCAAGTCTTCACATCTCAGTTATTTTTGATGGCCCCCATGCCAAACCTCATATCCTGCACCCAGTGCCACCACTGTGCCCCTGCTGATATCTAATGCAGCAAGTGCCATATTGCGAAAATGTTTTCCTGTACGATCTCCCCCAATCTCCCCTCACTCCGCCCCACTGTGGGTGTCATCTCTGCCTTGTACAAATGGTCTCCCAGGAGGCCGCTGTGCACTCACGGAGTGTTTCTGAGACCTTGCTCTGTTCATATCACTCCCTTCAGTGGCTCTCTCTTGCCTCTGAAGCTCTTGTGTTGATTAGCTGCAACTTTATTTATCATCCTCTTTCCATCATCCTGTTACAAGCTTTCAGCCCCTTAATATGCCTTGTACTTTCCTGCCTTCTGACTAATGGCCTTTTGCCTGCCTAGAACAATTTCCAAAATGTTCTTTTCTTTCTATAGCAGTCACCTGAGCAATGCACTGAGTAGACATGTACTAGCTAATGGTGGTTCTTCTATTGGCTATCAAACTTTTTAAAGAACTTTTATTGAATATTTCATCTCAAGAGATCTTACCACACCACTTAGATTATGAGTTCTCGGGGGCAATATTATGTATTGTTTTATGTTTTTATCTGCCCAAGCTTCTAGAACAGGACCTTACATATGGTAGGTAATTAGAAGACATTTGACTGACTACTTTTAATGCATAATGTTATTAAATACCAAGAAACAACTTACAGTTAGAAGATAACCAGCTTCCATATATATATATGTTTGTATGTATGTAAGTGTCTATATATATTTATCTCACGTAGCTGTGAGACACAGGATTTAACACTTGTGATACAGAATATAAAAATATTTTAAACCATGGATTTGCTATTATAATTAGACTATATTTTTAGCGACTCCCTTAGTGCTTTTAATTTACTGTATATGTAAACACAGAAAGTAAAGTTTAAAAATAAGAAGAAGCCCATGAAGAGATTTATACATGTGTGGCAACTTGAGTTTTGACAGGAGGGACTATTTAATCAATGATATTGGGCCCAATAGATAACCAATATGGAAAATGAATTTAGCTGTCTCCCTCTAAGACATAAAATAATAAATTTCCAGTGGGTGAAAGATATGTATGTGTATATATATATAATAAATATATACACATATACACATACACATATCATATACATATACATATATAAGAAAAGGAGAACTTTTAACATTTTTAGGACTGAGCTCTGAGAGTTCTCTCTTCTTTGGATCCGTTAGTTCCTAGCAAGAGTTCCTAGATTCAGAAGCTACTCAAGTAATGCTTACGGAATCAAGAATGAATAGAAAACAAGTGGCTGAAAAAGCCATAACCCTATTCTATCCTGATCTTCAACAACCTGGTTAGGTTTTAAGATTTCTTTGTAGATTTTGGGGCCAACCAATTGCCATCAACTAAGCCCTCAGCTATTGTCTACTTATTCAGCACGAAAGAAGTTTTGAATTGACAAACTAGGGAAGAGTTTTAAGAGGCAATGAAAAGCAGCTCCTTCTTGGTCATTATTTACCCTGAATGGCACAAACTACAAGAAGCACACTGGTTTTCAGTGCAGTAGAACAAAGGAAAGCAATTATGTAGGACAAACAATTTCCTTTAGTTTCTCCTTATGATGTGTGGAGGGGAAAAGCTACTCTTCCAAAGTCATCTAAAAGCATCCCTCCTACCCCAATAAATTCCTTCCTTAGTTTCTCTGTGCGGAGAACACCCTCCCCAGCCCTGGGTCAGTCCCCACACTCCACATCCTCCCCACCCCCTTCCACATGGCAACGCTACTCACACCTGGCAAATGAGAATACCTGATGTATACTTTAAGACAACAGAATCCCAGACACTGGCATGGCCTGGGATTCTGATACAATAAATCTAGGAAGGGGCCCAGGGTGTTTTTACAAAAGGCTCCCCAGGTGATTCAATTGCCCAACCAGGTTTTGGGAACCAGGGAAAGTTTAATCCTTCAATACTCTTGCGATCTGCAATGTCTGCATATAACAAACAGAAGATCAGCCAAAGGGGTGTAAGAATCTCCCCTTCTTGAATTTTAGCTTATCTCATTTACACATCAAACATAAAATTGACATTTTACTAAAACTGGGATTAAGGTGAGGCAGGATGAAACTACAGGGTTTCCCGTTTTTTTGTGTAAAAAAAAAAAAAAAAATCACCAAGAAGCAGTAGGGAAGACAAAAACCTTTGAACTTGAATGAATACTTATATTAAGAGAACACTGATGGTGACTGGGAAAGATGTTGTAGTTTCCAGTGCTTTGAACACCTACATTTTTCCAGGAAAACACATTTACTCCAGTTAACAGAGCCAGGCTGTCCTTCATTAGATGAGAACAGAACCCGGGGCAGTGGAGGTTGGGGGTGGGAGATCCGGGGAGCACTTCAGCCTCTTGTTTTCCCAGGAGGTAGATTTCTACTGCCCCGATCCCCGATTCCAACATTTTATGGATCAGAAGTATGAAGAAAATTCTGGCAACTGGATGATTTTAGATTGTTCCCCAGAGGAGAAATTTAAGAGTTGAGAGCTAAAGAAGTAGTTCATTGTCCAAATAAAATTAAAGACAGTGTACTAACTGGGGAAGGAAAAGGAGCAAATGAGAGCAGAACTCTGTCTCATCTGCCTTTTTGACTCTTAAACTTGCTTTTACCCTCTTTTGAGTAATTTCTGGGGGAAAAAAATCTTTAAAAATTAATAGTAAAAGAAACCATAGCCTTTAATGCTCTGAAAGTCATTCCAGGCAGCTCGGAGAAGAAAAGCACATGGCTGGAAAACAGCAGAAGGTGCTGGACTCTGTAATTAAAAACACGTAAAGGAAATGGAGGTGTGTTCTTCCTCTAGCAGATTGGCAAATATTAGAAAATTTGATATCCACCAAGGCAAACGCATGGGAAGGGAGTGTCGATCTCCACAGAGTGGGAATGCAAAGTGATAGAACCTCCTTGAAAAGCAAATTTAGCAAGTGCTATCAACATTTAAAATGCATGTAATACTTAGATCCAGCAATTCCGCTTTCAGAAGTTTATCCCAGAGATGCACTTGCACACATACAAAGACATCTGAAATGGAATGTTTCCTGCGACACATTATTATAGCAAAAGACCGGGGAAATTTAAATATAAACACAGGATTGGTTAAATGGTTACGGTACTTTCACCAAAAAAACAGAAATTTATGCAACCGTTAACAAGAATGGGGGGAAGGTCTTTATATCCTGATATGAAAAGACATCCAAAACCCAAAGTTGCAGAATATGTGGGATATGATCTTACAGGTTAAAAAGAAAAGGTCAGGCTATTCTTATATTCTTATATATGCATATAGTTTTTGAAAGAATATGTAAGAAACTGAAAACATTGGTTTAAAACTATTGTCAACAATGAGTCCCTTAAGAGTGGGGGTGATGAGAGACTTTCACTTTTTAACCCTAATCTAGAAATTAAGGTTCTTAACCAATAACATTTTATAAAAATAAACTTTAAATAAAAAAGCATTGCAATAAGAGGAAACAAATCCTTTTGATCATCGTTCAAGAGTGATGATGTCAGATATACAGTTTGTTTCAAACAACTAAACTCAATTATTCGTGATAAAAAAAGGAGGTTAGCAAATTGAAATTTATTACAGTTTGTTAATATCTTCGCCCCAACCTTTTTATGAGACATGTGAATGAGCAGAAAACAGAAGAATTGATTACAGGTAAAAAAACCCTTCCCTATATACTCTAGTAGGATGCCAGTTTGCAAAAACATTGCCCAATAGCTAATTGGATGAGTCATTTAATCATAATTATAGATTTTCAAGAACTTATTGACAATAAGCATGCACATGTTTAAGATAGAGTCTCCCTCCTTTCTTTCTTTCTTTCTTTCTTTCTTTCTTTCTTTCTTTCTTTCTTTCTTTCAAGAGAACTAAGAGTTGGGTTCATGGATATTCACCTTTGGTTTGTTTGGTTTTTTTTGCCACGAGATAAAAGAACTGTATTTTCTCAGAACGCTGCATGCTGCAAGTTCTAATTTCTCACTTCATGATTGGCTACAGCCAAGGATGAGCACTGTTTAGCTTGGTTTTGCTTTCACGGTATTCTATAAGCACTGAATATATGTTAAAAACTGACAAAGAAAAATAAAAAGGAACAATTTCATCATACCTTTTAAAACTAAGCATTTTATTTCCATTTTATCAATTATCCTGTAAAACACCAAACTAGAAAATCCTTTTAACATCAATTTAAAAGTCAACCTATGGTGAATTCAAAAAGGATGCACATCAACAGTAACAAATGTACCACGTCAATACTAAGGGTCAATAATAGGGAAAGGATAAGGGGTATGGGATGTTTTGTTTTTTCCTTTTTATTTTTATTTCTTTTTCTAGAGTAATGAAAATGTTCTAAAATTGATCATGGGATTGTATGCACAGCTATGTGATGATACTGTGAGCCAGTGATTGTATACTTTGGATGATTTGTCAGGTGTGTGAATATATCTAAATAGAACTGCATTAAAAATTTTTTTTAAATAAATTATATCCCATATGACTGCATGGTATGTGAATATATCACAATAAAAATGAATTTAAAAAAAAAAACAATAAATAAATAAATAAATAATATTCCAAGGGAAAAAATTCCATTTAACAACAAAAAAAAGGATGCACATTTGAGTCCTGATCCTCAAAGAGGGACATCATTTTGAGCAGGAATTTCCACTAAACCCACCAATCTACAGCCTATAATGGAGTAACTGGAAGACCCTACAATTCTCACAGCCTACCCCAGATGACCATCTTCGTCCTCATACAAACACCTCCAATTTTTGGTCCCTGTTCTAATCAGAAAGTGGCATTTCTTGTAATCTGGGAAAAATCCATAGGAATACAGGTAGACACACACACACAAACACCACCATATTAACAAATATATAATTCTCTCCTAGTCATCTTAAACTCTGACCCTTTTAAGTCTAAAACCAGGTGACATGGTCACTTTAAGGTCACCTTCATTCTCCGTTTCTATTACATAAACTGAGGGCAAGTGGGAAGAAGCATACTACCTTAAGCTCAGGGAGGAATTAGGACATACATCCGGTCAACTCAATTTTCTGTTTATTACTGAGAGGCAGAGGCATCCTTAAATCTACAAATCAGACAAAGGATGCTCCTGTTTGAGCACCTCTTTATGTTTTGGTGATTCATGGCTCTTGCAACCAAATGGAACCACAGCTTGAAACCCTGACAAGAGTTCCCATCTTTCCACCTGCCCAGGGCTCCCTGCTACAGCTGACCATGGTTTGATTCCCAGCACTGAAGTCAATGATTACACCAGCCAATATAAAGAGGGCAATCAGAGGTTAATCCACCTATCCAAACTCAACCTGGAACTTTGCTCCCGAAATCAAGGTATGCCATGGAAGTCAATTTACCATTTACCATTCGTTACCACGCCATATATTGCTATCTGAGTGACAACAATCTCTCAAAGAAATATTTTTAAAAAGAGATCATTGAGGAATAATAATGTGAGGCTTTATTTACTACCTGTGCTCAGGTATAATCATTCTATCTCCTGAAATAGCTGTACTGCCCAGTCTCAAACTTAAACCTAGCAAATTTGATCAAGCAATTCCCCCCAGAATTAACATATGAAGTTTGTAAAAGAGTACCTGGAAGATAAACTCCTCCCATTTTATTTAAATACGCTACAGACAATACCAAGACTTCTACCTCAGTGTACCAAATGTTAAGATTAACTGACAGTTTAACTCTCCATTGAGAGTTAAACACTACTTGAGAGTGATAAGGCAATTAGTGTAAAATCTTTTGTGATGTGGACACATATACTCAGTGTGTAACTGGTAACTAAAATCAGCAGCAAAAAAAGGAAAGTTAACTAGACTGCTAAATAGGCAGTATGTTTATAAAGCATCATGTAGGTAGAAAAAAAATCTTAATAGCCTTTAATTTATGATCACCATTCTACCCAGAAGGGAAAATAAAATCATTAGCCTAACCCTCCCTAAATGTCCAGAGATCCAATCAAGAAAGCTCAAGATAAAATTTATAACCAAACTCAATATATGAAGTAGTCTTATTTGAACCACCTGAATTTAATATCTTGGTCTATTTGAGATTAAAGACAATTAGAAATTGCAATGCTAACAAGCCACAGGACTGCTAGAGAAAACTGAAACTTCAGCCCCCAAACCTGACTTTTTTGGTCAAAAAAATTCACTTCATCTAATAATAACCAATAGACCACTTAGTGACTATCTGATCCAGGATTTTTAAAAGTGAGGTGGTTAAAAGTTAAATTATAGAAACTTGGATGGGCCAAGGTGATCCTCAACTTGCTAATCTCTACTCCAAACTGAAAGCCAATACCAGAAAGCTCCAGAAAAACATGTTCTTAAAGTTAATCCATTCCCGTGGGTGTGGACCCATTGTTAGTAGGATCTTTGGATGAAGCTACTTCAGTTAAGGTGTGGCCCACCTCAGTCAGGATGGGTCTTAATCCCATTACTGGAGTCCTTTACAAGAGAATGAAATTCAGACACAGAGAGAGAAAACCACAGGAAGCAAGAAGCTGAAAGCAAAGAAACTTGGAAGAGAAGGGAGAGACCAGCAGATGCCACCATGTGCCATGTGGCTTGAGCCAAGGATTGTGGGCAGCCTGTCTTTGGGAAGATGCCTTGATTTGGACATTTTCCTGGTCTCAAAACCATAAGCTAATAAATTCCTATTGTTTAAGCCAGCCCATTTTCATGGTATTTTCTGGAGCAGCCTAGGAAATCAAAACACCATCCCTTCTTTCCACAGATATTTGCCTAGAGCCAACAACCTACCAGCAGCATGTTACCAGGGGCACACCCGTTGTGAGCAAGTCAGATGTGGCCCCTGCCCTTGTGGTCCCTGCCCCCAGAACAGTGGGAGAATACTTCCTAGTTCAGCCACGAAACCCATAACTGGGATCACTGCTGGAAAGAAGGGTCCACAGTGCTATGGAAGCCCAGAGGGCAGATGTGACTATTCAGAAGTTAAGAATTAGAGCTTCACAGGGCCAACAGGGGAGGAAGGGGTTATGTGCTGAGTCATTCTTAACTAGGCTGTCCTTTTGAGAAGACGTAGTTCTTCAAAAGCTGAGTAATAAATTTTAGTTTAAATGAAAAACTGCACACTTTCCAAGGGTATATGTAAGTGTATTGATTTGTCTCCAAATTGATAACTGGGCAGTGTGCCAACCAGTTCAACGCTATTCTGGATGTCATTAAAATAATTTATTTTAAAGGAGTCGTTTGGCTATTTCAAGATGGTGGTGACTAAGAAAGAAGGAGAAGAAGGAGGGCTAAAGGAGGACAAAGAGAAGGGAATGGAAAAAATATTTTAAAACAGTAGAGTTCAAATTTACTGGGAAGGGAACAAGAACCATGTTTCGGATGAATGGTTAAGAAGACCCAAAGGGGTAATAAAAGCTCAAAATAAAAGTGGTCCCCAATTAGCAACTAAAGCTTAAAATTACTTTCCTGGCTAGAATTTAAACACGGGTTAGGCAGCCATTTTGACAGTAGTTGGCATCAAAAGTGATGTACAACAGTATGGAGACGTCACTTAGTCGTTGAAAGAATGGTACATTCCCTAGGCCCAAAGCTCTGGCTATGAAAATCTGGATGTCCCAGGCACTGTTAGTTCATGGTAATATCTACACCTCTAAGGACCATGGATTTTACCAGTAGTTATTAGTTAAAGACTGGAGGTAGACAATGCAAGAAGAGCAGACTGTCAGCCTAAAGTCCACTGGGACAGCTAAAAGAGGCAAGGCAATGAGGGCCCAGTCTGTGAAATTTACCTAGACTTCAGTATTTTTTCACATGGTAAACATTTACACCTCCTGAGATAACTCCTGAAGGCCCTCAAGTAGCTTCTATCCTTACACTGGACACAAGGGTTTTTAAAATATTAGGTATGGTTATGCACATCTTCCTACAAGGATATCACAAAACCGGTGGGGATGAAGCCTTGTTAGCACATGCTGGAAAATCGATCTGAAATACAGCGACCAGGACAAATCACAATCTCGGCGGCTGGAGTAAGACTGTGATAGGCAATATTTCGAGGATATCTGAGTTTCAGCACAGCCTCCGCAGGAAGGAGTACAGGGAACGCTTGCTTAAGCCCCTGACCACTTCCTGACAACTTCTAACTACTCTTCCAGTATTTGTTTATCCAATTGAGTCCACAGTCAACGAAGTGAAGGAGAGGGAGGGTGCTGCCTTGTTCGCAAAACCTGTCATTCCTTCTAGAAACGCAGCGTCTGCCCAGGTTGTCTGGCCCGGAGCGAGCTGCACCACCGTTTTCTGCATCAGAGAGGCTGTGTCTGCTCGTGCTGCTGCCGCAGAAGGACCGAGGACCCGACAGGGTTGTTCTGGGCGCAGATGCCGCAGGACTGGGTACCGAACCGGGGCAGAACGCGGTATCAATCCGGGGCACTCCGGGCGCAGCTACCGCAAGAGGACCGGGTAGCAACCCCGGGCAGAACAGGTTACCCACCGGGGGTGTTTCGGGCGTAGATGGCGCAGGAGGACCGGGTACGACTCCGGGAGCTCCAGACGCAGATGCTGTCAAGGGCAGCACGCGGGGGTGGGGAGCAGGGTGGGGCCCGACACCAGGTCCAGCCCAGGCCCTGGCCACCTGCTCACTTTGGCATCTGAGTAGGGGCTCAAGATGCCCGGCCCTGTAGATCCCCAAGAAAGCACTAGTGGCTCCTCTATCTCAACCCGAGCGCGGAACAGGGCGAGGGGGAACAGGAGTGCACTCTGTCACTGCGGATGGCGCAGTCGCCTCCCCTGGAGACCCACGACAAAGGAGCCAGCCCCCACCGCGCGCGCTGCTGTTCCAGTCCCGCCCTGGCGCGAGGGACCCGAAAAGCTCAGCGAGGGGGTCGGTGCCCACGACTCTGCAACCGAGTTGGCCGGCCCGCCAAGTCGTCGCCGGCAGCCCCACGAGGAACGCAACCCCCACCACCACTCCTCCACCGCCACCCCAGCAGGTGGCCGGCGCGCGTACCTTAGTGGCGGCATCTGCATCAGCGACGGCGGGGTCCCCGAGCGCACCGGGCTCGGGCTCGGCCGGCGTCTCGACCCCCGCCTCGGGCTGCTCGGGGCTGCGCTGCTCGGTGGAGCTGCCTGCGCCCATGGCTCCTGCGCGCCTTGCCAAAGCGCGGGGACGCAAGAACCGGCACCCAGACGCGCCCCCTCTCCCGCCTTCCTCTCCCGGCGCGCTGCGCAGCGAATGAGGCAGACGCGCTCTCGCAAACTCCTTAAAAGAAAAGAGAGAGAGAGAGAGAGAGAGAGAAAGCCACCTCTTTGCCTCCTCTTCCCCGCCCCTTGTTTTCCCCTGGCCTGTCACATGAGCACAGCCCAGCCACGCCCTGCAGCCGCAGCATCACCCCACCCGGGCGGCCAGGATCCCGGGCGCAGCCCGCCCGGCCCCAGGACGCCTCGAGTAGCAAACAGGGACCAGGGCTGCAGAGAAGACAAGGGTTGCAGAAGGTGAGGGGAGAGCAAGAAAGAGGGAACGCAGAAAGCCTCTGGGGACAGGGGTTTGGCTGGATTCTCTTAAATGATGGATCACCCAAGGCAGGGGCTGCTGTTGCGGCGGACTTACAAGTCGCCCAGAAGCGAGGCCAAATCTCACATTTGCTTTTCTTCAGTTTGTGTTTGATCCTAAACATTTGTACCTGCCTCTTCCCCATCAGCCGGAGAAAGGCAAGCACTCCTTGCTCCTCCGGGGTCGGACCATATTAGGGCCGGCGAAGGGAAAGGAGAGGTTGACAGAGGCAGGCCACGGAGGACGGGAAGCCAGGCGACCCATGCTCTCCCACCATGCAGAAGGAGTGATGTCAGCCGACCCGGTGAACAACGCCAGCCTCCCTCCTTCCCGAGGGAATGTGGGGAGTGTGAGTCCATCACTGCAAATGCGCCCAGCTTCCCAGGGCCCCCGGGTAGAAATCACCCACCCAGGCCACTGCTCAGACGTCATGGGCAAAATTCTGTTCGTTAGCGTCGGTAGTTCTGCACAGATGAAGGCTTATTCTTCCCCTTCGTATTCTTGAATCTAATATTTATTATATGAATATTGCTAGCAGTCCGTAAATATTTGAACTAAATGAAATGTTTAGCTGGATTACTTGGCATGGAAGCATGAAGGTAGTGGGGCTGACAGACAAAAATTATCCCAGTACTAACTGGTGATGAAGTGCCTTCATTTTACCAATGGTTGGCATCACACATTAAAAATTAAGAATCTTTTGGAATATTGGCACTAGACATAAAGTAAAAATCCTATACCCAGATTGAGTATGGCTAAAGTAGACCATTGATGTAAGGGGCAGTTCAGCACTGGGATATTTTGCGGCTGATTAATTGCAGGTATTGTAATGGCACTTTGGGGATTGTTATCAGCTATTTATCCAGAATAAATTTTCTGAATTAATCGTTCTTATTTGAAGGGATACACAAAGGTCAGTTTATCTGGAATTTATCACTTAGGGAACAATATATTTGCAAAATGCTTGATCTTGGAGATTTATAAACATTTCACCCATTTTGACTTCCATTTTGACTGTTTTGTAAACATTAGAGTGCTTACTCTGTCTCAGGCAACTGCTCAAAGCGCTTTGCATGTATAATCACATTTATAAAAGCCCCATGAAGTAAACACTATTATTATTCTCATTTTACCAATAGGGGAGGAGGAAACAGAGTCTCAGAGAAATGATGGCATGTGCTCAAAATCCCACAGCTGGTAGATGGAGGAACAGAGTTAGCCCAAGCCTCTCACCTCAAAGCTCACCCTTAAGCACTGCGCAACACTTCACTTCCTCTCCATAAGCAGCTTTCCAATGTGTTCTCTGTCTCCTTCTAAGGGATGCTAGCGAGAAGGGACATTTCGATCTCATTTAGGATGGTAAGAGCTAAAATGGCTGTGAAAACCTATTTGATAATAATGAACGTCAGCACATAGGAGAATTTATCAGTAAGCAGTACAAATGCTATCAAAATTTTTCCCGTCCTGTGAGATAATATTTATTTGGTTCTTGGGAAATTCTTAACAAAGCTTTTCACATCTACCAGCCTTTAAATTTTCAGCAAGTATTACAAGGTCAAAAGATTTCAAGCAACTTTATACCACCCACATGCTGAGGGAGACATTGCAGGTGTCTGTTTAGATTAGCAACTGCTTGCTTTGTGTCTACTTTCGAGGCTATGAAAAAATGCTCATGTTCTGACTTTAAAAAGGCAAAATGATATTTTAAGAAGTGTGCACATTCTAGTACTCCCTATTCTGTCTGAAACAGCTCTTTGATTAAGGGAGTATTAAGAATAATAGGCTCCTTTATAGATTCAAACAACCATATACATAACTGCCATTGTAGCCTGAAAAGTTACTTTTTTTTTAATTTTTAAAAATGCTCATTGTGGTAACAAAATACACAACACAAAATTTCCCATTTTAACCACTATCATGTGTACAATTCAGTGGTATTAATTACATTCACACTATTGTGCTACCATCACCACCATCTATTATCAAAACTTTTTCATGCCAAACAGAAACTGCACCCAATAAACAATAACTCCCCCTTCTCCCCTGCCCCTGGCACCAGCCCCTGGAGACTTCTAAAGTACTTTCTGTTTCTATGAATTTCCTTATTCTAGATATTTCATATAAATGAGATCACACAATTTTGTCCTTTTGTGTCTGTCTTATTTCATTCAACACATCTTCCAGGTTCATCCATGTTGTCGCATGTATCAGAACTTCATTCCTTTTTCAGGCTGAATAATACTCCACTGCATGGATATGCCACGTTTTGTTTATGTGCAATCTGTCAACGATACTTGGGTTGCTTCTACTTTTTGACTACTGTGAATATTGCTGCTATGAATATTGGAGTTCAAAGGGTGTACTTTTCTGGAGTTATTTTGTTGAAAAAAGTGCTTATGTTATTTATTATCCCTAGCAATGAGACATCCCAATCTTTCAAAAATGCTTAATGCCTCAGAACATTACAAAGCTTGTTCTTTCATTCATTCTTCCAATGTAGATTTATCGAGTGCTGATTATGTGACAAGCATAGAGTTACTGCCCTTCTGGATCAAGGCTCTAAATGACATCACTTGGTTTTATTTTCTGGGATGAGGAGACACCTTCGGAATTACTCAGATTGGTGTTGGTGGCATGGGCGAAAGCACCTGCTCTGTCTGAGTCTTCTCCATGGTTACCCATTTTGCACCAGCAGCCCAGGCTTTCTCCTCCAAACAGCAGGACGCAGGTGCCACCACGTGTCTTTCCCCACGGGACAGTTGGTGGTGGAGCCCATTTCCCTGAGAGAGTTAGCACAAGCACACTCACAAAAACAGTTTGAGATTTTTGAAAAACAAATATGCATAGCCAGTAGAGCAGGCTGAACTTGAGCTTCTCACGCTAACTTCTCTGGAAACACAGGTCACATGAGATTTACCAGTAAAACTGAGAGTCAGGCCTGGGTGTCTTGTGCACATACCAAAACATTTTCACGTATAGCATTAAAGGAATTCACACATGTGAAACATTTTACAGCTGGGTTAACGCAGCCCCCTTTAAAGAGCAATAATAATTATGAGTAAAGCAGAATTTAAAAACAACACAACTCTACCTGGCAGATTCATTCTCTAGCTGGGCGGTTTAGAACTGACAGCTTTCACCCTCAAATGATCACTTAATCACTTCTTTGTTTTCCCTATGTAAAAAGCTTAGTCCTCCTGTGCCAGTTATTTTTATGAAGATATCCAATCATCTAGGAACCCAACTCATACTCTTCTCTCTTGCATTTGCTGATTATAAACTTAAAAACTGGAAGGATTAACAAAGTTCTACATTTCTTCACTAAATAATAATCCCAGCATTTAGATGAAAATCACTGAAAGTTCAATTTACAGATGAAGTTCATGTGTCTATCTCGTTCTGCTGGCATAGGTAGGTAGATAGAGAGATAGATAGACAGATAGATAGATAGATAGATAGATATAGATGGATAGATATAGATACAGATATAGAGAAAGGGAGGGGGGAGGGGGGAGAGAGAGAGTTACTTTACTGCTTTGGGGTTAACTATAAAGCCTACTATTTGTATATCACTTCCATTTACCAAGATTTAAGATTGACTCCTGACTCAAATCCAAGATTCCTTTAAAGTAATGGGGGAGGAGAAAGGGGGAAGAGAGTCAATCCTGTCATTTGTATTTTTTCAGCGGTTATAGAAGCCCTTACAGAAGCAATTATTTACAGAGAACTAATTGGGCATGAATGCCACTGAACATACCCTTTGTTCAAGATGCATCTAAATAAAAATAGATAGAGCTAAATACAGATGAAGTATAGTCATCAATAAGCCAGCATCACTTTGGCTCCTTGTTTTTCTAGAGTTGGGCTACTTTCCATCTACTTATGATAGGAACCAAGAGATAGTAAAAAATTTGCCCAAAATGGAGAAAGAATTTTTCAGGATGCTTTTTGGAAGGCACCTAAAGGTGCCTGGAAGGTAATGACACTAGAGTGTAGATCAAATTCTCATAATCTGCACAGTTTCAAATCCCTCCACAAATTATTTGAAAAGTACCGTAAGTATACAACAATTTTTTTTCAATATTTTAACATTATTTCAACAAACTTTTATTGGGTTAACTGTCACAAAATACTTGGAACTTTTCAAAGCTGGAAACTTTGGTTTCATAAGTCAACATCACTTCATCCAAAAAAGATATTATAAAGGCATGAATCATAAAATATGGAGAATTTTTATGTCCCTTACTAACTTGAATCCCTTTGTGAATTTTTAATCTCAGTTCTGCTATTTGCTGTCTCTGACATCAAAAATTTTTTCAATATTTTTTACATGTGATTAAGAACCCAAAGAAAAGATTAGTGCTGGACCTGAAGAAGGATCAGTAAAATCTTATACCAGAGGGTGATTATTTCATCCCATTTTATAGACCTCCTACCTAAGGCTGCTGAGGTTCCTCATTCCTACATATTGCTCTCATTTCTATTAGCTGCTGTTTTTTCTTTTTTAATGACTTCTTGTCACTCTGACAAATACAGTATCTATAGGAGAGACCCCTGTGGTAAGTCAGAATAAAAGATAGAAAGTCAATAGTGAGACTGGACACCCTTCTCCTTCCCTCTTGTCTCCCAACACGTTACTTCATTACAACTTCATTGGGAGCATGAAAAAGACTCCAATGTCTGCCACTGCTGATGCTCCCAAATCAATGAAAACTTTGGCTTGAAAAGTGGAATTGTTTGGGTCTGCTGTTTTCCATTTTATTGTGCTCTAGAGAATTCTGTGGAAGAAATCATGAGTGAAATATGTGAATTTTGCTTTCTTTGGGAGAATATGAAGCAATGCTCATTTCAGAGTGTGAAATTATGGCTGTTTGGTGGTTTTCTTTTTTTTTCCTGAGTAAAAACAACTTGCTGGTAAAAATAATATCCACAATCTCAAGCAATATTTTACAGAAGAAATTCCATGTTTAGAGGGTACTGACAGTCCCTTAGAATATTTTTTTATGGCTTTATTGAGGTATAATTGACATAAAAGGAACAGCACATACCTAAAGCATACAATTTGATGAGTTTTGACAGAAGAATGCATCCTTGAAATCATCACCACAATCAAGATACTGAACATATTCATGAACCCTACGTCTTCCCATGTGCGCTTATAATCCCTCTCTCCTCTCCTGCCTGCCCACCCTACCTTCCCAGACGAGCGCCGGGAAGTACTGTTCTGCTATCTGTCATTTTAGATTACTTTGCATTTTCCAGAATTTTATATAACTGGAATAATTCATGTAGGCTTTTATTTGTCTAGCTTCTTTAACTCAACATGATTATTTTGAGATTCATCCATATCGTTGCATTTATCAACATTTATAGGTGGTTTTCCCTTTTTTTTTTTTTGCCTTTATGCCATTCTAAATATTCTATAATGAATATGTATTGTAATTTTTTTCCTATAAAGAAAACATTTAGGAATACATGCATGTTACATGCATACATACGTTGTGGCACTGAAGTCCAGGGAAGAATAAAAAGCCAGCTGGCATTTGAGTTTCAATTGGAAAGGAAGGCAATTCCATTCCATATTTAATAAGCCTGTGCCACCTTCTGTGCCTCTTCTGCTTCATTATCCCTATGCTAGTCAGGTTTGCTGATGGATATAGGGGGAAAAAAGGTAGCTTTACTATCTTTATGTAATATTTATTATTTGGCTCAGAATGATGCATTTTTGGTCATCATCTCAAGTCTATATATGATAGAGGAGGCATTAGCAGTAATTTGGCAATTTTGAGGGAAAAAATGTTCTGGAAAGTTTAGTCATGTGCCTTAAATGTTCTTTTGTAGCAGTCTAAAATGACTTTCTAACAAGTGTATCTTAACTGTTTATATTCATGATATTGACCCAGATTAAGATGTGCGAAATTATAAAAATTATGACACTCTCAAACCAGTAGTAATTCTACACTTGGCTACTGATACTCAGTTTGCATTTAATTATCAGATATCTAAAATACTTAAAAAACCACATTTGCAATATCATCTCAACTTTGAAAGGATAAAAGCTGAAAGCATATATATATATGTATATAGCAGGAATGTTACAATAATTTTCTTTGGGTGACAGAATTTCAAATTATTTCTTCCCTTTTTTGCACTTCCCTATTTGTTCCAAATTTCCTACAATGAACAGGCATTATTCTTGCCAACAGAATAAAAAGAATAACGTTAGAAAAATTTTAATTATTCAAGTGTTTTGGTTTGCTAAAGCTACCAGAATGCAATATACCAGAAATGGACAGGCTTTTACAACAGAGATTTATTAACTTACAAACTTAGATTTCTTAGTCTGTGAAAATGTTCAACTCAAGCCATCAATAGGCAATGCCTTCTCCCTGAAGACCTGCTACCAGCAAGCTTTGGCTCCTCTGTCAGATAGCAAGGCACATGGCAACATCTGTTGGTCCTTCTCACCTGGGTTTTGTTGCTTTTAGCTTCTGACTTCAGTGTCTTCCTCTCTCAGCTTCTCTGTGTGTCCTTTCTCAGCTTTCCTGGGTTTTTTTCTGTTTTTCTCTCTCTTTTATCTCTTATAAGGATTCCAGTAAGAGGATTAAGACCCACCTTGAATAAGTGGGTCACAACTCAATTTTAATAACCTAATCAAAAGATCCCACCCACAATAGGTCTATACCCACACAGGAATGGAGTAAAAGAACATGATCTTTCCTGGGATACAAACCAGCTTCAAGCCATTATGCCAAGAAAGGCTAAAATTTGAAAGATATTTTCATAATATGATACATTATGATATATCACATATGAACACTGTGTTCAAACTACAGCTATCCTTTCCACATCACAGTTTCGATATAGCATGGGTTGGCATAAGGAATTAAAAATGAGAATTTGGGGGGAGTTTTGCAGATGCCACAGATGACGAACCAAAACCAGGAGACAATACAGAAAATGTTTAGAAATGCATAAAATATATGTATAGTATTGTATAATATCAAAATATTTTATCTTTTAATACCATAAATATACACAATTTCTTTTTAAATTTTCATATCTTTTTTGTATTTTTAAAATTTCTTTTCCATACAGTATTTTTACTTAACATTGACCTACATATGGCCTATGACCAAATACTTAACCCAAATTTTACAATAAGGTACTGTAAACACCCCATAAAAGAAAAAGAGAGGTTGATTGTATACTTTGGATGGAATATCTAGTATGTGAATATATCTCAATAAAATCTGCAGATTAAAAAAAAAAGAAAAAAAAAAAAAAATCAGACTTCGCTATTAGGGAGGAAGGGCTAAAAACTATTACGCGGATTTTCCAGATCGCCAGAGCCCACACCCCTAAAAAACCCCGCCATGTGGAAGGGATAACTGCACTGAATGAAAAACTGTCACAAGAAAGCAAACCAGACAAGGCCATCGTCCCTGAGCAGAAGTTCTCAAATGTGGCTGCCCTCTGGACAAATCTGGAGAGTTTAGAAAAAATACCGATGCTCTGGCCCAACCCTAGAGATTCTGAGTTCACTGGTCTAGGGTGCAGCCTGGGTATTGGGTTTTTTAACGCTCCCCGTGTGATTCTAACGTGCAGCGGAGACGCCAATCCCTGCTCTAGGGCATTGAGATGGAATTGACTGTTTTGACAAAGCGTGGGCTTTTCTGCGCCCCTGAAGCCACCACTTACAAATAAATCCCCTTTCCACTGAGGTAGCCCTCCCTCACTGGTTTGAAAACGTTTTCATTTCTTTTGTTGGAGTTCCCACCTCCTCATGGGAAAAATAAGGAAGAAATGTTACTGTTTCCTTTCCCCCTGCAGCACCTGCTAAAGCTGGTTCTGACCACTCCAGCCACTGAGCAGGCTAAGCCTGCATTTTAAGACCAAGCATGATTTGCAACAGGGCATACTCAGCCAGACCCCACCCCTCAAGCCTGCTTTCCTCCAACCAGATTAGCCTACATCATCTCACCCCGTGCTTAGCCACTCCCCTTATCCCGCTTTCCCCAGACAGTATAAAACCTGGAGCTCCATTCCATTCTGGAAGGCTGGTCTGCAGTTTTTGCGTTGGTTCGCTTGCAAGTTGAATATCCAATAAACCCGCTCTTCCCCAAATCTTGGTGTCATGGCATTGACTTGTGCACACTGGGCAGACTAGCCTGCTTTTAGCAGCAACACTTCCACCTGATGGGAATGAACAGTCAACTATGCAAAGACATGGCAGAGAAATGATTTTCTTTCAGTACAGTTTTTTAAATGACATTATATGGGAAGGTGATTTATGTTCTGGAACCATCATAGTTACTCATATTTGATCTGGTCCTTCAAGGAACTCAGTCCACCTGGAAGGGGGTGAAATAAGTCCTCATGGCTTAATTAATTTTGATTTTGTTGTTTCGCTCTTTGTTTTTTAAATTTTCTTTCAAATTAAGATTTATTGCTGTGTAATTTATATATATAACATTCATATTTTTTGGGGTGTGCAGCCCAATGAAAATGAACTTTGTTTTATAATAGATGTATCTTATCTTGAAACGGTACTTTTAAAAATTATCCTGCATACTAAACCAAAGAAAGAAAATGGGTCATTCCAGTGTATAGTTATAGATAATAATGAAATTATCTATCTAATGGTATTTACAACTTCTCATCACATTCCTAAGCAGAAAACCATTATGCTGTGACATACTGAGTATTTCCTCCAAGGTATGGAATTTAATAACTATAGAAAATATTTGTCCAACCAAAACCCAGTTTCTTTCAGTCCTGAAAATAATCAGGGTATGAACTGATAAATGTCTTAATTAGAAATAAGTTGAGAAAAGGTAGGTAATCTATAACCTAACAGTCTTTTGTATTCTTTTAAATTAACTTGCTAAATGCTGGTAAAGTAAATATAAAGTTATTTCATAAAATTATCAATAAAACCACCCAAACATGCCCATCCAATATTTTTAAACATTTTTTATTGTGAAATATAACATATATACAGAAAAGTGATAAGTTTCAAAGTACAGTTTAACAAGTAAATTTCAAAGTATGGTATGGATTACAGTTCCACAATTTCAGTTAGAGCAAATTTCAAAGTATGGTACAGGTTACAGTTTGACAATTTCAGGTATTTTCTTCTAGCTGTTCTAATACATTAGAGACTAAAAAGAAATATCTATATAATGATTCGGTAGTCATAATCCTTTGTTAAATCCTATCTTGTCTTTTGCTGCTCCTACAAACAACTTTTGACAAAAACCTTTTCAACAAATAGTGCTGGAGCAATTGGACACATGTAGACCAAAAAGAACCTTGACCCAAGTCTCACACTTTATTAAAAAATTAATTCAAAATGGATCATTGATTAAATTGAAAACATAAAACTATATAAATCTGAGAAAAAGGCATGGGAGAAAATCTGCAGTATCTAGGGCTTAAGCAAAGAGTCCTTAGACTTAATACCAAAAAACACAATCCATCAGAGGAAGAATGGTTGACTTGGCCTCCATCAAAATTGAAAACTTTCGCTCTGCACAAGATCCTGGTAAGATGATGAAAGGCAACATTATAGACTGGGAGAAAATTTGCAAACCATGTGTGCCAGTTTGAATGTATTATGTCCCCCAAAATGCCATTATCTTTGATGTAATCAGTGTTGATTAGATTGTAATTCTTTGTTTCCGTAGAGATGTGCCCCACCCAGCTATGGGTGATGACTCTGATTGGGTAATTTCCATGGAGGTGTTACCCCACCCATTCAGGGTGGGTCTAAATTAAATCACTGGAGCCATGTAAATGAGCTGACAAACAGAAGGAACTCAGTGCAGCTGTGAGTGACATTTTGAAGAGGGACTACAGCCAAGAGGGGCACTTTGAAGAATGCCTAGCAGCTGAGAGAGGAGCTTCAGAGACAGTTTGAAGACAGCCATTGAAAGCAGACTCTTGCTCCGGAGAAGCTAAGAGAGGACAAACGCCCCAAGAGCAACTGAGAGTGACATTTTTGAGGAACTGCAGCCTAGAGAGGAACGTCCTGGGAGAAAGCCATTTTGAAACCAGAACTTTGGAGCAGACACCAGCCACGTGCCTTCCCAGCTAACAGAGGTTTTCCGGACACCATTGGCCATCCTCCAGTGAAGGTACCCGATTGCTGATGTGTTACCTTGGACACTTTATGGCCTTCAGACTGTAACTGTGTAACCAAATAAACCCCCTTTTATAAAAGCCAATCCATTTCTGGTGTTTTGCATCCCAGCAGCATTAGCAAACTGAAACACCATGTATCTGGCAAAGGACTAGTATCTTAACTCACTACTCACCAGTAAAAATACAAACAATACTGTTAGAAAATGGGCAAAGACACTGTTCTGGTTTGCTAATGCTGCCGTTTTGCAAAATACCAGAAATGGATTGGCTTTTATAAAGGGGGTTTATTTGGTTACAAAGTTATAGTCTTAAGGCCATAAAGTTTCCAAGGTAAGGCATCAACAATGAGGTACCTTCACTGGAGAAAGGCTATTGGCATCCGGAAAACCTCTGTTAGCTGGGAAGGCATGTGGCTGGTGTCTGCTTGCTCCTAGGTTGGGTTTCAAAATGACTTTCTCCCAGGACGTTACTCTCTAGCATCTGGAGGTATTCTCTTAGTTTCTCCCAGACAAGTACTGGAGTAGCAAAAGTCTACTTTCAATGGCCATCTTCAAAATGTCT
The DNA here is from genome assembly GCF_015220235.1 of Choloepus didactylus. NCBI lineage: Eukaryota > Metazoa > Chordata > Mammalia > Pilosa > Megalonychidae > Choloepus > Choloepus didactylus. The sequence goes on along the minus strand of NC_051308.1, from coordinate 3,379,732 downwards.
CTCTTGGCTGCAGCCGATGTCAGGGGTCCACAATTCAAGCATCTCTGAGCTAAGCCAGCAAGCATCTGGGTCTGTGCCAGAGTTTTTAAAGGTCTCCAGTGACTTAATTAAGATCCAGGCTGAATTGGCAGGGCCACACCTCCATGGAAACAATCCCATCAACAGGTCACACCCTAATCAAAGGTGTTACTAGTCACATCTCCATGGAAATAATCAAAAGGTTCCAACCTAATCAACACTAATATGTCTGCCCCCACAAGATTGCATTAAAGAACATGGTGTTTAGGGGGACATAATACATCCAAAATGGCACAGACACGAAGAGACATTTCACAGAGGAAAAATATATAGATAGCAACAAAACAAAACAAAACATAAACAAACAAAAAACACATGAAAAGATGTTCAACACCTTTAGCTATTAGGAAAAGGCAAATTAAAACCATAATGTGATAGTTCCATACTCCTATCAGGAAACTAAAATAAATGACAGTGGCATCAAATGCCGGTGAGGATGCGGAAAATCTAGATCTGTCACATATTGCTGCTGAGAATGTAACACGGTATAGCCACGGTGTGGTCATTTCTTAACAAACTAAACATGCAACTAACATATGGACTGGCATTTGCATTTCTAGACACTTCTCCCATAGAAATGAAGACTCTGTGAACCTGTGCATGAGAAAGGGGGAAATTTTAGGTCTTATATATGTTACTAGAAAAAAAATTAAAAGGGAAAAACAAACTTGTGCATGGGTGTTTGTAGCAGTTTAATTCATAATAGCTGGAAACTTAATGGTTAAACAAACTTTGGTACATCCATACCATGGAATAATCCTCAGTAATAAAAAGGAAAAACAATCTGGATAAAGCTCCAGAGAATTATGCTGAATGAAAAATGCCAATCCCAAAAGGTTGTATACTGCATGATTCCAATTAAACGACATTCTTGAAATGACAAAATTTTAGGAATAGAGAACAGATTGGTGGTCGCTAAGGGTTAAGAAAGGGGTGCAGGCAGGATGCAAGTGGGTGAAGTTAGAAGAGCACAAAATGAAGCATTCTCTTAGTGAAGAGAATGTTCTGTACCTCGACTGTATCAATGTCAATGTCCTGTTGTGATACAGCACTATTGTTTGTAAAATGTTACCATTGGGAGAAACAGGGTGAAGGTTCTGGCATCAGTTTGTATTATTTCTTTTCACTGCAGGTGAATCTACAAATATCTCAAAAAAAAGTTTATTAAAAAAACACAATAAAGTATATATTTTCAGTTGGGCTAAAGTAAAGGTCCAAGATAACTTCTGTTTTTTTATGAATTTACAGTCTCCTCAACTTTCCAACAACCTTGAAATGCCCCGTAAAGTTAAAATGAAGTCAAATTGAATGCGGTATTAATAGGTTGGTATCTTGTTTTGCTTGCAAGCTTGTTAATGCTGAAACAATCAGGCTTGATAAAATACAGAAACAATGAATTTCCTGATTCTGCCCTGCTGTGTAAATAAGCTCCTTTAACTCCTCCTAATAAAGAACATTGGACCCACTTAATAATTTTCCTGGCCAATTTCATCTCCAAATTCTCCCGCTCTTGAAGGGCCTCAAAGGAATTATATCCAACAAAACGAGGGGATCCATCGCAGTGAGATCGGCTAAGATCAGCTTCTGCAAGGGTCCCTCCTCTGTCATCTTCTTCAAGATCAACATTCAGCAGGACTTTATTTTGCAAAATGCATAATGGAATCCAGTAGTATGGTCAAGTGTCAGAGTCAGAGAAACAAAGAGGGGAGGGATTCGGTGTTTAAAGTGTTAATGTACATGACCACAGACATAGGGGACTGGTGGTTTGATGGGTTGAGCCCTCTACCACAGGATTTACCCTTGGGAAGACTGTTGCTGCAAAAGAGAGGCCAGGCCTCCCTATATTTGTGCCTAAGAGTCTCCTCCCGAATGCCTCTTTGTTGCTCAGATGTGGCCCCCTCTCTCTACCTAAGCCAACTTGGCAGGTGAAATCACTGCCCTCCCCCCTACGTGGGATCAGACACCCAGGGGAGTGAATCTCCCTGGCAACGTGGAATATGACTACCGGGGAGGAATGTAGACCCGGCATCATGGGATGGAGAACATCTTCTTGACCAAAAGGGGGATGTGAAAGGAAATGAAATAAGCTTCAGTGGCAGAGAGATTCCAAAACGAGCCGAGAGGTCACTCTGGAGGGCAGTCTTACGCACAATTTAGACAACCCTTTTTAGGTTCTAAAGAATTGGGGTAGCTGGTGGTGGATACCTGAAACTATCAAACTACAACCCAGAACCCATGAATCTCGAAGACAGTTGTATAAAAATGTAGCTTATGAGGGGTGACAATGGGATTGGGAAAGCCATAAGGACCACACTCCACTTTGTCTAGTTTATGGATGGATGAGTAGAAAAATAGGGGAAGGAAACAAACAGACAAAGGTACCCAGTGTTCTTTTTTACTTCAATTGCTCTTTTTCATTCTAATTATTATTCTTGTTATTTTTGTGTGTGTGCTAATGAAGGTGTCAGGGATTGATTTAGGTGATGAATGTACAACTATGTAATGGTACTGTAAACAATCGAAAGTACGATTTGTTTTGTATGACTGCGTGGTATGTGAATATATCTAAATAAAATGATGATTAAAAAAAAAAAAAAAGAGAGAGGCTAGGCCTCCCTATAATTGTGCCTAAGAGCCTCCTCCCGAATGCCTCTGTTGCTCAGATGTGGCCCTCTCTCTCTGGCTAAGCCAACTTGAAAGGTGAAATCACTGCCCTCCCCCCTACGTGGGATCAGACACCCAGGGGAGTGAATCTCCCTGGCAACGTAGAATATGACTCCCGGGGAGGAATGTAGACCTGGCATCGTGGGACGGAGAACATCTTCTTGACCAAAAGGGGGATGTGAAAGGAAATGAAATAAGCTTCAGTGGCAGAGAGAATCCAAAAGGAGCCGAGAGGTCACTCTGGTGGGCACTCTTATGCACACTTTAGACAACCCTTTTTAGGTTCTAAAGAATTGGGGTAGCTGGTGGTGGATACCTGAAACTATCAAACTACAACCCAGAACCCATGAATCTCGAAGACAGTTGTATAAAAATGTAGCTTATGAGGGGTGACAGTGGGATTGGGAAAGCCATAAGGACCACACTCCACTTTGTCTAGTTTATGGATGGATGAGTAGAAAAATAGGGGAAGGAAACAAACAAACAAACAGACAAAGGTACCCAGTGTTCTTTTTTACTTCAATTGCTCTTTTTCACTTTAATTATTATTCTTGTTATTTTTGTGTGTGTGCTAATGAAGGTGTCAGGGATTGGTTTAGGTGATGAATGTACAACTATGTAATGGTACTGTAAACAATCAAATGTATGATTTGTTTTGTATGACTGCATGGTATGTGAATATATCTCAATAAAGTGAAGATTTTTTTTAAAAAAAAAAGGCCAAAAAAAAAAAGGTTAATGTACAGTAGTCATTTTAACTTGAAAAAAAATTTACCATGGTTCATATTTTCTGAATTAAAAAAAAAAAATCCTTATCTTCACTTAGTCTATATTTGATAATAGCTATTACATATTTGCTTGTCTATAGCCATTTTCAACATTCAAGGAGCTGCTGTGAGGCACTCTCCAATATTCATGAATTAATCATCTTAGGGGTAATCATACCTTGAAAAAGTTCCAGGAATGAGAAAGCTTTTAGCACGTAGCTGTCAGAGATTCTAGAAGCCAACTTTTGAGCAGAGTAAGCCTTAGGCCTTGACAGGGGAGTCAGACTCACTCCACAAATGTCCCTGTGGGAGGAGATTTTATTTCACATATCTCAAGGTATTCAAGTAAAATGGTTTCTAGACACTTTGGAGACATGCAGGGAAAAAAAATCCATTTTAACCTCTCTTCAATAAAATGGCATACCCAGCACTTGTGGCCGAGGTGAGTTGAGAGGACATAAAATATTACTGTAAACCTCTCTTCTAGACTTTGAGAGATATAAAAATTGCCCATTTGCCAGTCAATCTAGGGAGGAAGACACTGTAAACTTTCCTGATTCCTGAGAAGAAATGGCCTCAAAGGGCTAATTCACCATTTATGTCTGGCTCCAAGGCTCCTTTGATACCCATGAGGTGGACTTGGTCCGAACAAAATAGCGATTGAATCAAAAAATGACTGTTTTTATCATTGAATAATTTTCCCCTTCCAAACATTGTTTTTCTCAACACAGATTGCAAAAGCAACTTCCTTTAAATGCGTTGTCATCCAAGAAATCGAAACCACACAGCTAATTAAATGGGAGTCTCTTCTCTCCCACCCAACCCATAGTTAGGATGTGGGAAATTGTCCAGCCCTCACTTAAGCTTGTCTTTCCTGAAGGTTCCACATTTCAGTTTGCCTCTGGTCACTGCCCCCCCCTCCCTTTTTTCTCCTCCCCTGGCTCAAGCATTCATTATGGAAATGGCAGTTTCTGATTTGAAACCCTCTGTTCTGGTTTACTAATGCTGCTGGGATGCAAAACACCAGAAATGGATCGGCTTTCATAAAGGGGGTTTATTTGGTTACACAGTTACAGTCTTAAGGCCATAAAGTGTCCAAAGTAAGGCATCAACAGTTGGGTACCTTCACTGGAGGATGGTCATTGGTGTCCGGAAAACCTCTGTTAGCTGGGAAAGCACATGGCTGGCATCTGCTCCAAGTTTTGGTTTCAAAATAGCTTTCTCCCAGGACATTCCTCTCTAGGCAGCAGCTTCTCTCCAAACTATCACTCTCAGTTGCTCTTGAGGCATTTGTCCTCTCTTAGCTTCTCTGGAGCAAAAGTCTGCTTTCAAAGGCCATCTCCAAAATGTCTCTGTAAACTGCAGCCCCTCTCTCAGCTCCTGTGCATTCTTCAAAGTGTCCCTCTTGGCTGTAGCAAGCTTGCTCCTTCTGTCTGTGCTTGTATAGTGCTCCAGTAAACTAATCAAGGCCCACGCTGAATGGGCAGGGCCACACCTCCATGGAAATTATCCAATGAAAGATCTAGCCCACAGTTGAGTGATCGCATCTCCACGGAAAGATCCAATCAAAAGTCTCTAACCTGATCAACACCAATACGGTTTTCCTGCCCATACAAGACTGCATCAAAGATAAAGGCATTTTGGGGGCTATAATACATCCAAACCAGCACACCCTCATTTTCCACACCCTACCCCCAGCCTTGTGCTCTCCCACAAGCTTCACACACACACCTCCTCTACCAACCCTGGGGAATCACAGCATCACAGAGGGAGGGTACCTGTGGGATGACACTCCCCTCAGGGCCTCCTTTCTCCTCTTGGTGCCCCCAGCAGCCCAGGCTATGTGTCCTGGAGCCCCCAGACCCTTTCCTGGAAAGGAAGCAGACACCCCACCTGGAGAGACTAGCACAGGTATGGGTCTGTTTGGTGGGGAGGGTGTTGGAGAAGCTGACCTCCTGCAGAGCCCAAGCACAGTAAAATTACTCTCTGGCTAATAAGCCTGAAACATTTTTAAACCCACACATTTCTCTTTTTCCTTTTTCTTTTTGAGTATAGAATAGGAAAATTAAACAATGCAATATATCTCACCAAAAAATGATGTCTTCCACCAGTCATGGTGAGGGTTTTATCTGCAGATCAACAGCTGATGAACCAGAGAGGAGATCAGTTAAGATTATAGATTTATCCTCTTGGGGAATTTGTTTTCTAGAGGAAGCACTGGCAGAAAGAAAAGGGACTACAACTCATTTAATATGTCCATAAGGCATAGAAAAAGAGAACACTCTATCTTGAAAATCAACATTTGAATATGGCCATTAAAGTGCCCTTATTTTAGATTCTCACTTCCAGTTGGACTTTAGGCCAATAATAATTTCCCTTTTAACTGAAATTCCCTGGAAATTTTCCATGAGCACAAAAATTACGAGTGACCGCAAAGGTGCCTGGCAAAGGGCTGTGCAGAAAGGGCAGTTCACCACGGGTTCACAGGGGGTGGGTGTGGTGCAGGAAGGGAAAATCCTGGCTTTGATTACATGCAGTGCTCTCCCATGACGTTGCAATTGCTATTTGGACTTTCCTAACATACCAGTGCTATCGGAACACAAGAACAGTGTTTATAAATAAATATACATGTATACAGTGGATATGAATGCTCACTTTTCTTTTTCTGTGTTTGAAAGGGGTTTCATTCTTTTTTCTCTCATTCTTCCTTTTGTATGTGTATGCATGTGACTTGAAATAATGTGAATTCACTATCTTACATTTCTGAGGATCACAAGTCCAAAATGGGGTCTTACTGGGCTCACATGAACGTGACAACAGAGCTGCGTTCCTTCTGGAGACTCTGGGGGAGAATTTGTCCCTTGTCCTCTCCAGTTTCTAGGGACCACCTGCATTCCCTGGTTCATGGCCCCACACCACTGTGATTTCAGCTTCTGTCCTCACATCTCCTTTGATTCTCTGATTCTTCCAGAAGGACCCTCATTATTACATCTGGCCCACCTACTACTCTCCCATCTCAAGATCCTTGACTTAAGCACATTTGCAAAATCCCATTTGCCGTGTAAAGTGACATGTTCACAAGTTTCAGGAATTAGGAGCTAGACAACTTTAGGGGCAACTGTGAATTTTTAAAAAACTTTTTTTTATGTTAACACATATACAACTTAAAATTTCCCATTTAAACCACTTTCATGTGTATAATTCAGTGGCACTGATTATATTCCCAACATTGTGTTCCCACCACCACCATCCATTACCAAAAAATTTTTCATCATCCCTAACAGAAACTCTGTACCCATTAAACAAAAACTTCCCTTTCCTTCTCTACCCCTCCACTCCTACTGTAATCCAATCTCTGTCTCTGAATTTGCTTATTCTAGATATTTCATATAAATGGAATCATATGATATTTGTCCTTTTATGTCTGACATTTCACTCAGCATAATGCTTTCAAGATCCATCCATGAAAAATCCTGCATAAAATACAGAGTTCCCACATACCTCTCTACTATTATCACTTTACATTAGTATGGTTCTTTTGGTACAACTAAACGAATATTATTATAGTCCATAGATTAATTAAGGTCCACTGTTTGTGTTGTACAGTCCTCTGTTATTTTAATTTTTATTCTAGTGTCATAGATACATCCTAAAATTTCTGCTTTTACTCACATTCAAATATGTAATTCAGTGTTAATTACATTCACAATGTTGTGCTACTATTGCCACCATCCACTACCAAAACTTTTCTATCACCCTGTTTCGGTTTGTTCAAGCTGCCAAAATGCAATATACCAGGCACTGGTTGACTTTTAACAATGGGGATTTATTAGGTTACAAGTTACAATTCTAAGGCTGTGAAAATGTCCAAATTACGACATCAACAAGAGGATACCTTCTCTGAAGAAAGACTACTGGCATCTGGGGTTCCTCTGTCATAGGAGAAGGCACATGGCCAGTATCTGCTGATCCTTCACTCCCAGGTCTCATTGCTTTCAGCTTTTTGTTCCAGTGGCTTCCTCTTTGTGCATCTGTGAGTCCTCTCTCAGCATCTCTGGGGTGTCTCTCTCTAAACTCTCTCTCTCCTTGTTTCTGCCTTTTATCCTATCACAAAGGGCTCCAGTAAAGGATTAAGACCCACCGTGAATTGGATGGGTCACATCTCAATTTGAGCAATCTAACCAAAAGTTCCTACCCACCAAGGGTCTGCACCCACAGAATGGATTAAGAGAACATGGTGCTTTCTGGGGTACATAACAGCTTCAAATAGAAATTCTGTACCAATTAAGCATTAATTCCCTACCACCACCCCGGCCCCTGGTAATCTATGTTTTAGTTTCTGACTCTATGAATTTGTTTATTCTAATTATTTCCTATCAGTGAGATTATATAGTATCTGTCCTTTTGTGTCTGACTTATTTCACTCAACATGATATCTACAAGGTTCATCCATCTTACTGCATGTATCAGAGCATCATTCCTTTTTATAGCTAACAAAATTCCACTGTATGGATAGACAATATTTTGTTTATCTGTTCAACTGCTGAATAATGTGAATAATGCCAACATGAACATTGGTGTGCAATTGTCTGTGAGTCCCTGCCTTCAATTCATTTTGATATATACCTGGAAGTGAGAATAACTAGATCATATAGCAATTCTATGTTCAACTTTCCTAGGAACCACAATACTTTTTTACAAAGTGAATGCTCAGTTGCATTTTTTGTTTTTGTTTTTTGTTTTTTGATGGAGCATACAATCAAAAAGGCTGAAGATAGATCCATTGCAGAAGAAGAAACCCTGATAAAGCCAAATTACTCAATCCAGTCCATAGAAAATGACCTGAGTTTTACAACTGGAGATTCATAACTGCATTAATGACTTACTATTAAGGACCACATTTTACACATTGTTGTTTCCTCAGATCCTAGCATAGTCCTTGCCAGGTATAAAAGAGCTATTAATGCAGGTGTAAACTGGGGAGGGGGAGGGTCGAGAGGAGCAGAAAGAGGCTTCACCCAGTTAGTCTGCCTGGGTTTGAATCTCGGTCAGCCACTTAGTAGCTGTGTAACTTCCAGCTGTGCTTTGTGCAGTGGGAAGAATATTTGTTACTTCCTTGTAAGGTTGTGCAGAGTAAATGTGAGGACACTAATAAAGTGTTTACAACAATGCCTGGCATGTAGCAAATGTTTCCAAAGCAGGGTTTCATCTCCTCCAGTGCCATGATCTCCAGCCACATGTTTTTTTTGACTGTTATCAACTAAAAGATAAACAAAATAATTAAGCATTTAGTTCCAATATATGAATTTATACTTATTTATAATATTACCTTTGTTGTTAATCCACACCTTGAGTATTAGCACTAGGAAGCAAATACACTACACTGGAATTTGCAAGTCCAAGGATTTTTCAGATTTTTGAAAAAAGAAAGAGGTAGATTCTTAGGATTATCAGCACATGCATATTCCCAGTGGGTTGGGGCCTGAGTGTTTCCATGTCCAGTTTAGCTAAAGGCCCATTCTGCAAAGCTGCTGCACAGTTTGGTTTCTGGAAAAGATGAGGCTTAAGCTCGCAGAGGCAGACATGTGACTGGAAAACGAGGTCATTAAAAGCAGGCCAGGGCTCAGAACAATTTCACAACAAAGATGTTGCTGCAGAGAGAACTGAGGAGTAGCTACAGTGATAAAATCAGCTGTGATAATCTCATGAGCAAATAAAAAGCCAGGCATTCTGTCTATAATTGTGCCTAAGAGCCTCCTCCCTAATGTCTCTTTGTTGCTCAGATGTGGCCCTCTCTCTCTAGCTAAGCCAACTTGGCAGGTGAAATCACTGCCCTCCCCCCTACGTGGGATCTGACACCCAGCAGAGTGAATCTCCCTGGCAACGTGGAATGTGACTCCTGGGAAGGAATCTGGACCCAGAATCGTGGGATGGAGAGCATCTTCCTGACCAAAAGGGGGACGTGAAAGGAAATGAAATAAGCTTCAGTGGCAGAGAGATTCCAAAAGGAGCCGAGAGGTCACTCTGGTGGGCACTCTTATGCATAATATAGACAACCCTTTTTAGGTTCTAATGAATTGGAATAGCTAGCAGTAAATACCTGAAACTATCAAACTACAACCCAGAACCCATGAATCTTGAAGACAATTGTATAAAAATGTAGCTTCTGAGGGGTGACAATGTGATTGGGAAAGCCATATGGACCACACTCCCCTTTGTCTAGTTTATGGATGGATGAGTAGAAAAATGGGGGAAGAAAAAAAAAGGCACCCAGTGTTCTTTTTTACTTTAATTGTTCTTTTTCACTTTAATTTTTATTCTTCTTATTTTTGTGTGTGTGGCAATGAAAATGTTCAAAAATTAATTTTGGTGAAGAATGCGCAACTATATAATGGTACTGTGAACAACTGATTGTATGCTTTGTATGACTGCATGGTATGTGAATATATCTCAATAAAAATGAATTAAAAGAAAGCCAGGCGTTGCTCAATTCAAACTGGTTTAAATAGAACTGAAGGTATCATGGCCTTTTTCTAATGCTCTAGGTGGTTTGCAAGGGTCTGGAATCTTAGGACATGACCCTAAAATCCTACTCATTTTGAAGCCTAATAGTTCTGAATGGAATTTTTAAATCATATTTTGGAGTGGCAAATTCTATGTAAATTTACATATCAAGTTTTAATAAGAAATAGTCTTAGACTCTGAAAGCCGTTGCCCTGGAGGCTCAAGAAGAGGCATTTGTAACAGGAAAGGTGACGTAAGCAGAGCTCGTGGTGGGAGGAGTCACTTAGCCAGGGAGGCCAAGCAGAATTATACTTTATTCCATACAAATGAAACCGCAAAGCACTAGAAAGGCAGGGACAAAATCAATATTTGTAAAAGACACAATAGGTTGGCTTGGAGATGATAAGAGTCTCTCTCTCAGACCTTTGTGGAAATTTGCAGCAGACTAAGAATTTGAGGAGCTGCTGAATTTGTAGAGTGCTTTAAAAAAAAAAAAACAAAAAAACACACCAGCTTTCAAATGTGAGATCTCAATCGTATTCTGCTCGAATTTAGCTAAGACAGGGACTCTAGAATGTGACCTTTATTTGGCAGTGTAATCTTGAGTAATAGGTACCCCCCCATTTTTTCCCTCACAGGAATATTAAAAAGTTATTTTAATTTTTAGAATGTTGGCCTTCATGTTAAAAACAGGACTTGAATGCAGTTTATTTACTCTTGTACGTATTAAGTACTTTAAGTCTGTATTCTCCACAGTAGGCAGACGGGATGCAGACACTGCTGCGCATGTGCGACTGATGGGCCGCCCCGGAGATGTTTGTGGGCGGGGCCATGACTCCCCACTAGTCCCTGTCAATACACCGGCAAAGAATCACTTGCAGTTTTCTGATTTTTTTTAAAGCTCAAAATAGACCATCTCCTGTTCATCCTTGCCACTGGCATCCCATTAATTCTCCAACTCAGTCACAGAGTCACTCCATCTTTCCTCCAGCATCCTAATAGATGGAGGTGCTGGAGGTGGCAGAGCTATTGCTATTTGAGGCGGGACTGATGCCCCTACATGGGATCACACAGAGCTCCCTCCCCACCTCCACATCTTCAATCTCTTCGTCTATTGACTTCCTGTATTTTTCATTTTTTATTGTGATAACATATACCTACGTTATACATATTTGATGTATAACATCAAATTTGCCATTTTAATCATTTTCAAGTGTACAGTTCAGTGGCAATACATTCTCAATGTTGTGCTACCATCACCATCTTCCATTACCAAAACTTTTTCATCATTCCAAACAGAAATTGTGTACCCATTAAATAACTTCCCTTTTCCCCGCCCTCCAGCCCCTGGTAAGCTATAATTATACTCTGTCTCTATGAATTTGCTAAGTCTAGATATTTTGCATAAATGTAATCACATGATTTCTGTCCCTCCGTGTCTGGTTTACTTCACTCAACATGATGTCTTCAAGGTTCATCCATGTTGTAGCTTGTATAGGAACTTTGTTCTTTTTTATGGATGAATAATATTCCACTGTATGGATGTGCATTTTGTTTATCCATTCATCTGTTGATGGACATTTCGGCTGTTTCCGTCTTTTGGCTATTGTGAATAATACTGGTATGAACATTGGTGTGCAGATATCTGTTTTCTATTGATTTTCTTTTGTAAAAATTTTAAATGTTTTAGATTTAAAATTAAACACCACAACTTTGTTCAGTGCCCTAAGAGACTGCCTTTCCTTCACGATCAAGTTTCCTGAAAGAGCATTCTATATATATAGCCTTTTCTTCTCACCTTGCTTCTCCCTCATTCATTCCTCAGCTCTCTGTCATCTGAAGTCTGTCCCCACCCCTCCAGCAGACTGCTGTCTGGCTGTCCTGCATTTGACACTGTTGATCACTGGCCCCTGGAAAATCAATTCTTCCCTGGCTCTCCAGCTTTCCCTTTTCCTTAGTCCACTGCCCTTTGGTCTTTGGCAATCTTCCTTTTTTTTTTTTCCCTTCCAGAATTACCTTTGGCTCTCCTTCATTTGGCTTTTCCTCCAGGCCCAGCCCAGGCCCTCTCCTTTTTTGTTCTCACCACTTCTTATCCTCTGTCTTCTTCCCTCAGGAGCTCAACCACTCCCACAGCTCCAGTAGCCATTCACTTGCTGAATGTGTATCTTCAGGGAGTTCTTGCATAATGGGTGCAGAGTCTGGGTGGGGTGATGCAAAAGTCTTGGTGATGGATGGCAGGGATGGTAGCACTACATTATGAAGGTAATCGATGCCTCTGTATTGCACACTTAAAAATATAGTTAAAATGGGAACGTTTGAGTTGTATTTGTGTTACCACAACAACAGTTAAGGAAAGAAAAATGCCAAGCGCAGATGTGTATCTTCAGCTCAGTCTCTGTTTTCTGTGATGCAGAAAAGATTATCCAGCTGCCTTGTTGTCCAACAAGTACATCAAAACAGATTTGCTTCTGTTAAAAGAAATACAACAAAACAGAGTTTCTATGGCTAAGAGATTTAAAAAAAGAGCTGGGAGGTCATTCTGGAGGTTACTCTTTTTTTTTTCTTTTTTTTATTCATTTTATTGAGATGTATTCACATACCATGCAGTCACACAAAACAAAGCATAGATTCAGTTGTTCACAGCACCATTATATAGTTGTGCGTTCATCACCAAAATTAATTTTTGACATTTTCATTACCACACACAGAAAAATAATAAGAATAAAAATTAAAGTGAAAAAGAACAATTAAAGTCAAAAAGAACACTGGGTGCCTTTTTTTGTTTTGTTTTGTTTTGTTTTTTTTCCTTCCCCCATTTTTCTACTCATCCATCCATAAACTAGACAAAGGGGAGTGTGGTCCATATGGTTTTCCTAATCACATTGTCACCCCTCATAAGCTACATTGTTATACAATCGTCTTCAAGATTCATGGGTTCTGGGATGTAGTTTGATAGTTTCAGGTATTTACTGCTAGCTATTCCAATTCATTAGAACCTAAAAACGGTTGTCTATATTGTGCGTAAGAGTGCCCACCAGAGTGACCTCTCGGCTCCTTTTGGAATCTCTCTGCCACTGAAGCTTATTTCATTTCCTTTCACGTCCCCCTTTTGGTCAAGAAGATGTTCTCCATCCCATGATGCCAGGTCTAGATTCCTCTCCGGGAGTCATACTCCACGTTGCCAGGGAGATTCACTCCTCTGGGTGTCAGATCCCACGTAGGGGGGAGGGCGGTGATTTCACCTGCCAAGTTGGCTTAGGTAGAGAGAGAGAGGCCACATCTGAACAACAAAGAGGCATTCAGGAGGAAGCCCTTAGGCACAATTATAGTCAGGCCTAGCCTTTCCTTTGCAGCAACAGTCTTCCCAAGGGCAAGTCCTGTGGTAGAGGGATCAGCCCATCAAACCACCAGTCCCCTATGTCTGTGAGCACATCAGCAACCATTGAGGTGGGGAAGCCCAATACCTCTGCATTCTCCACCAGTGGAGGTTACTCTTATGCAAGTCTCAGCCAGATATCACAAACTGCCACAGTAATGCAAAGCCTCAAGCAACAATGTTCCTGAAAACCCTAAAGACATTCAGACACCATAAACAAACCACAAGATAAAGAATCTAGTTAACTGTCTAACCCAAAGGACAATTAGAGAACCTCTAATAGACACCAACCACAAACAACTCATCTCATCTTCTTTTCCTTTACAAGTTCTTGCCTGAAAAGACCAAGATGGGACACAATTTGGGTTGCTACCTTAATCTGTGCTCCCCGAATTGCAACTCTAAAACCCCAAATAAATGCCTTTATTGTCTTGCAGCTTAGTTTGTTATTTCTTGATTGACACCTCCTGGTCCTAAAAACGTGTTCCTCTTCTTATATTTCTTGTCTGACAGGTTGACTACGGGTCATGCAAAACCCCAGGACCCCATCTTATTATTTCTGTCTCCCGAGAACACTTGTTCTCTCTCCATATCACTGCTGCTGCCCTTTATCATCGGGGTCTTATTCTCCCTGCATCGTGATGCCAAGCTTTACATTTTCAGCCCTAGCATGCACAGTTGGATTGGTGTCTGTGTCCAGTTAACTTTAACCTACATTCTAGGTTCTGGACTTGGCACTTCAAAGACCTTCCTCAGAATTTCTGCAGGAGAAAGCGCTTCAAATATTTCTGAATCTGCACTAGAGGAGTCATTGATTAGCATAAGGGATGTGAAAGACCATTTTCAGAAGCCTAGTACTTCAGAATGGCTCCTTAGGTCCAGAAACCCTAGAAATCTGTTGGTCTCCCACCAGCCTCCACACATTCTAGGGAGGTTTGCAGATCCTGCCTTCAGAACAGAGTCCTGTCTGCCGTGGATGGAACGTTCTAGGCGGGGACTTGCTGAGCGCCCAAAAGGGCAGAGGCAAGGATAGCACGCACTCAACCAACAGGGTTGAGTTTACATACTTGCTTGTTCCCAAATGTCTGTGCCTGTTTGAGAACTCGGGCGAGGCCTGCTTCTTTTGTGCCTCGTGATCTGAAGTGATCCTGCAGGGGTGGAGACCTGCAGGAGAAGTTGCTTGGAAGCCTGCTCATTCTCTCCAGCAAGCTTCCTGAAATACAAATAGCACCCTGGTTAATTTCGTACTCAGAATCCCACAGTGAACCCCCAACAGCTTTCAGGGTCAAATCCCAACTCTTAGCCTGGCACACCGGATCTTCGGAGAACTGCACCCTGGCTTTCGCTTCAGCAAACAGAGCCAAATTCAGGGATGCCAAGTCCATGCCTGGAACGATAGCATCTGTGCCTGGAATTTTACCTTTTATTACAGTTCTTTCAGCCGCGGTGAAATGATCCAATTTGCATAGAGGCAGGGTTGAAATAAACACAACAGAGAACAGAGATGAGGGCTCAGTCTGGGACCCGGAAGAGGGACCCAGGGGGTAGGCGTCTTTGTGCTTTCACGGTGCAGCTCCTGGCTCTATGTCCTCCTGAGATGCAGCACGGCAGCCTGTCCTTGGGTTCTGGGAGATAGTGCCAAAGCTCTTTCGCAACCAGGTCCCTGGTTTTTGCGGAATTACCCCTTGCTGGTTGCGAAGCCTGACCCCAGGCATGCGGGCAGAACAGCTGGGGTGGGGGGCGAGAGTGACCGCCCAGGGCTGGCTGCTTGGGACAGCCCGATCCCTCCGCCTTTATGAAGAACTGGTTTAGCAACGTAATGAGGCATCATAAGAAAGTTAAATTCAGTAACATCTTAATCCTATTGAATTGGTCATCAAAGAAAGGATTTTAAAAGAGGAAATAAATTGTCAATAATTTCTTCAAGAAGAGCATATCTGACCTCAAAAGCAAAGAAAAGAAGGAGGGGGCATCTGAAATAACACAAGAAAGTGTAAGGATGGTTTTCCAGGCGGGCATTAAGGTGAAACAACACACAAAAGCTAATGTTAATATGGTGTCTCCTTGGGTAAGCCATAGAAGAGAATGTTGCTCCAAATTTCTCATTTACTTATGCTCCAATCTTAAGATAATCTTTTTATTTTTAAATTGTGGTAACATATCTAACACAAAATTTCTTATCTTTATTTTTGAATTTTTTAAAAATTAAAGCAGTTGGAGGTTTACAGAAAAATCATGTAGAAAGCACAGAGTTCCCGTCTCACACAGTTCTCCTTATTATTCACGTTTTGCCTTAGTGTGGTACTTTTGTTAAAATTGATGAAACAATGATGTTATAATTATGCTATTAACTTTAGTCCACTGTTTACATTAGGTGTCATTTGTTGTGTTGTGCAGTTTTATGTTTTTTTTGCGTGTGTGGTAACTTATATACAACCTACATTTCTCTTTTTATCTCTTTTCAAATATGCAATTCATAGGTGTTTATTACATTCACAAAGTTGTGGCTCCATCACCATCATCCATTGCCAAAACTTTTCATGACTCTGAACAGAAACTCTGTACCAATTAAACATAAACTCCCCATTCCCCTCCCCCACCTGACCCCTGGTGACCTGTATTCTAGTTTTTTACTTTATGATTTGCAAATCATGCTTATTTCATGTAAGTTTGATCATACAAATATTTGTCCTTTTGTGTCTGACTTATTTCCCTCAACATGATGTCTTCAAGATTCATCCATGTTGTCACATGCGTTCGAATTTCATTCCTATTTACTACCAAATAACAATCCATTGTATGTATATACCACATTCTATTAACCATTAATGTGTTGATGGATGCTTGGTTTGCTTACACTATTTGGCAATTATGAACACCGTCCCTATGAACATTGGTGTGCAAATTGCAAATGATTTTACCATTTTTAAGCGTGTGTTTCAGTGGTATTAACTATATTCATAATCTTGTCCTACCATCACCACCATCCATTACCAAGACTTTTTCATGACCCCAAACAAACTCTGTACCCTTTAAGCAGTCAGTTTCCCTCCCCACCCACTACCTGTCCCTACCCCTATCACCCACACCCCCCAGCCTCTGGCTGTAGCCCTTGACAACCTCTAATCTACTTTCTGTCTCTATTAATTTGTTTATTTGGATATTTTATATAATATAGTGGAATCATACAATATTGGTCTTATTGTGTCTGGCTTATTTCACTTACCTTAATGCTTTCAAGGCTCATTTATGTTGCAGTGTGTATCAGAACTTCATTCTTTTCTACGGCCAAATAATATTGTATGGATAGACCACATTTCGTCTATCCATTCATCTGCCCATGGACGCTTGGGTTGCTTCACCTTTTGACAATTGTGAATAACGCTGCTCTAAACACAACCTTTAGCTATTCTTAGGAGCTTAGGTAAAACTGGAAATGCAAGTAGACTACACTTTGTTTAATAACAGCAGGAAAGATCCAAAATTGGATCTCGAAGGCAATACAGTATTAATTTCCTTATAGGGCTCGTATCCATAGCTGATTTCCAGGGCTTAGTGGAGGGACGTTTTGCTTTAAAGCTGCTCCTGAGAACAAAGGTGCTGTATCTGAAGAACATCTCTTAATTGTGCTGAGGCATCCTCACCGGAGACTCAAGAAACACTACCTCTAGCTTGTGAGCGATTTCCTGCTGACGTGGAGGTGCAGGGCAGAAGCACGGGGCTGGGCTCCAGAGGACATTGAATCAGACTGGCAGGAGCCCCTGGGCTCCTGGGGAAAGGAAGTGGAGTGGGCACCAGGACACGGGAAAAGCTCCCTGAGAACCAGGGCAGGGTACGCAGAAGGAGCAAAAAATAAATCTCAACTCTGTCTCAATTACAGTTAAATGCCAGTCACTGAAAAATGACTTAAGATCGAAGGCAGTCAGCTCACCTGCCGACAGGGTAAACTGAGGAGCAATCCTGCCGAGTTGCCATTCGAAACTATTCTTAGTTACCGGTTGTCCCAACCCAGCCTGGATGAGAAGTTAAGAGACTGTTGTAACTATAAAAAAAGACCTTCCCTCCCTTCTTTATTTCTTGATATTTGCCTTCTGTTCTGCAATTTCTGCTAGTCTATGCTCTGGACATAATAAACTATGGATAATTAATGCAAGCAAAAATCTGTGGCGAGTTGGCAAGCAGTCTCATGTTAGTAAGACGACAAGCAGAGAGTACCAAGGAGGTTGAAACGGGCTTGCCTTGTTTTAGAAAATCCCAACTCCTTCGTTTCTTATCAACTATTTTTGTTAGCCAAGAGTTTTTAAAAAGCCTCTTGAATTCAAACTGGTAAATGCTTTGTTTATTTCAAATGTATATGATACCCATGGCTGGCATCCAACAATGTGTACAATGTCTCATTGTAGGGTTTCAATGACTGTAAATGCTCCCTTTAAATTCGAGTAATTTCCAAATCAACGTGTTCTAGAAGCAACAGGAATGCTTATTCTTAGATAAATTGACTGTGGCTTCAACAGCCTTGTTTGTGCCCTCATTGGTGGCTGGCATTCTTTCTTCCTCGCTGCCCCTGGCTGGTGGTAGTCTTATAAATGTAGAGGATGTGGCAAAGTGAATTAGTGAGGTTGACCTGGACAAGCCCCCCTTGCCAGGTTGGGTAAGTCTCAGTGTGACGGTTAGGTTCATGTGTCAACTTGGCCAGGTGATGGTACCCAGGTGTCTGGTCAAGTAAGCACTGGCCTAACCGTTACTGCAAGGACATTTGTGGCTGGTTAATAATCAGAAGGCTGGTTTATTAAAATCATCAGTCAAGTGGCTGCAGCTGTGACTGATGACATCAACGAAGTCATGTCTTCCAAATGAGAGAATGCAGTCAGCTGGATTTAATCCAATCAGTTGAAGACTTTTAAGCGAGACAGATAGAGGAACTTCACTTCTTCTTTGGCTAGCCAGTGAAGCATTTCCTCAGCAGTTCATTGAAGTTGCCAGTTCATTGCCTGAGGAGGTCATCGAACATCTTCATTGGAGTTACCGCTCTGCTGCCTGCCCTATGGAATTTGGACTCGTGCATCCCCACAGTTGCGTGAAACACTTTTATAAATGCTGTATTTATAGGTATCTCTTGTTGATTCTGTTTCCCTAGAGAATCCTAACTAATACACTCAGTAAGAACCCAAAGCCTGCAAATTGCTTTATGTCTCTAAGTCTTCATTTACTCACACGTGAAGTGGGGATGTAAAGCTGAATTTACACAAGATTGTTAAAAGGATTTCATGACATAAAAGATGTGAGTAGATAAACTTATTACTTATTCTTACTGTGCCAAGCCTGCCTTGCTCTCTTGCTGGCGGTGGAAGGCTGGGTCAGGCCCCCAACCCCTTCCTCATTGGTACTTGGGGCCATTCACATCCTTTCATAGACTCAGCATTATTTGGAAATCTGCTTTGCTTAGATTTATGTCTACCTAGGGTAGCTATGGCATCTGGAGCCCCATTACAGAACTGGGCATGCAAAACTTTAAAACAGAGGTTTTCCATTCCCTTAGAATATGTTTCGGTCATATCTATGGGGTTAGAACATTATTTATTTGTTTCTCAAACTGTAACAGTCTGCCCCCATGCCCTGGGCTGAGTACTGGAAATTCAGAGATAAGCAAGTGACAGTTTCTGTCGTCTGGAATTTTCCGGTCTGTGGGGAGACTGCAAAGAAGGCAGATGGTTACAGGACAGACAGAGAGATGGAGATGGGGCTGGGATCCAGAGTTCTCCCAGGAGGGCTCGTCCAGCTGGCTGGGGTTGAGTGGGACAGAGAAGGTGCACCAGAGCAGGCAACAGGCTGGATCCAGAAGGGTGGGTGTGGGGCAGGGGCAGGTGAAGCATTGACCAGCCACTGGCACATTGGGGCAACAGGAACATGAAAGAAGAAAGAAGGACATGTAAAAGGCTTGGAAATGGGAGAGAGGCTCGTGCATCTGGGGAACTTTGTATTCAATAGGACCGGAGCACAGAGCATGTGTATGTAGTGTGTTTGGGGGTGGGCTCGATATGGTGTTAACAGGGATTGGGTCCCAGAGGCAAACTAGGGTCAGATAATGGTGGGCCTTGCAAGGGGTTAGGATATTTTCATACGACCTTCATGGTTTGTTTTATTGCATCTGTAGGATTTATTGATGCACGTAACCCCTTTAACTCGATTTAGAGATGAATAGGAATTTTGTTGCATTTGTTTAATCTAATTTTGAAGTTATTATTAGCACAATTGACTTTCTGGGGTACAATTCTGTGAATTTGAGCAGTGCACAGATTTGTGTAACCACTGCTGCAGTCGAAACGCAGAAAAGTCCTGTCACCCCAAAAAAGCAAACTGTACTGTCTCTGTGTGGTCACACCTTCCATAACTCCTCATCCCTCACCCCTTAACTGTGGCATCCACTGACTTGTTCCCCACTGGATCAGTGTCTTTTTGAGAAAGTCAGATAAATGGGATCATACAGTGTTTAACCTTTGGGGACTGGCTTCTTTCACTTAGCCTCATGCTTTGAGCTAAATCCAAATAGTTGTATCGGTTCTTCGTTCTGTTTATTTAGGACTAGCATTCCATGGTATGGACATGCCATAGTTTATTTATCTGCATCCCTCCTTCCCCCTTGAAAGGCATCTCAATGAAAGATTTTAGCTGCTGGAAGAAGGGATGGGGAGTCTGCTGCATGAGGAAAACAAAGCCATCAGCATCTATTTCAGGAAACAAAGACAGTGGCAGTGAAGTCAGGATGAAAGGGGACTGGTAGAGGGACTTGAAGGAGAGAGCATGGGAAGGACATTATAGCTGTGGGTGTGGGGCTGGGGGTAGAAAGAAGAGTGTAGGATGAGGCTCTGGTTTCTGATTGTGAGCTTACAGGATAGGGAATTTGGGAAGAGGAACGCCATGCAAAGAGGAAAAAGACATAGGCATTGGCTTGGAAGAGTCAGACCTGTAAGCAGATAATTTTAATATATTGTTAGCTATGCACTGGGGGCTTTTGAAATACACAGGCGAGACCCTCAATTCAGCCAAGGCTATCAGGGATGGCTTCCTGGAGGAGGTGATCCTGACTTAAGGCTTGATGCAAAATCTTTTCTTTCCCTTCCAGATGGAACCACTTGCAATACAAATATTAACTAGGAGTGCTAACAGTTTAATTCCTTGGCACCAGTAGCATGCTATTCTGCATCAGATAGCCAGTTCTGAAGCTAAGAATGAGGCTGGAAAATTTGGGTGGAGGATGGGATCAAAACCCACACTCTGGAACTAGGAGTTGCTTGGTTATGTGTTTGGGGAAGCTGACTATGCAACTTGAACCACTTTTGTAACCTCAGATAACTGAGTCTCACCACAAACCCAAACAGAGGGTTTCTGAGTGTGAGGTACTAAAAAAAACATACAACAATAACAAAAACAAAAGCAAAAACCTCTCCAGATGATTCTAATATGAAGTCAGAGTGAGACCCTAGAGTATCCAGATGTTTGACAGTACAGTCTGTGGATACTGAAAGTTACCTACCTTAATGTTTGCCACAGCCATCCAGTGTGTAAGCCCTGGGGTCACAAATGCCATCGGTCAGAAGGGAAACTGAGGCTATGAATGACTCGGTTCAGCCCATTGTTATTCCTATTATCTCCAACTCCAAGAGCAGGCTGTGCTGGGTAGGAATTGGTTGTCTTTCACAGCTGAATAACCCTGTACCTGATGAAAACACAAATTAATGCATGAGTTTTACAAAATATCAATAATAGCTATAGCTTTTTTGAGTTCTTCCTGTGTTCCAATTTTGCACATACATACAATTTCTCTTTTTTCTAACAGCTCTAGGAGGTAACTGTGAAATGGTCTCATTGTTACTCATTCAAGGTCCTGCATTACCCAGTGGCTGAGCTGTCAGAGCAAGTTTCATTCTTTCCATTATTTTGAATAAATGAGCTTGAAAGACCTGTATCAAGGACAAGAGTTGCCAGTCAGAAAAATGCCAAGGGAAGCAGTGAGAAAGAGGAATATGACAATTAAGTGCATAATAAATCAGGCAGGGGAGATAATGAAAAATAAACAAGGAAGGGAAGAGTATATGATTAGAATTTAGGGCAAGCATCTATTAGCAAAAGAGTTGGAGAAGTCTTGGGGAATCTTTTGTGAAAAATAATGAAATATGCTCAGCAGTTTTTTGTTTTCTTTTCTTTTGTTTTGTTTTGGCTCAGCATTTTTTGAACTGTGTGTTCTGTGTGTGTGCAAGGCTGGTGTTGGTAATCCTGAACACTCCTTACCCAACCCCACTCTCCAGAGCTTTTGACCACAGGAAATAGGTCTAAGGAGACTGTTTCTAAAGTCTGCAGCTTTCCTAGTTGCCCATCAAATTCAGCTTTTGTTTCTCTTGCACACTCTGAGCTGGATCCAAGGCTCAGAGACACAGTCCTTGACCTTAACAGCACATCCACCTACAAAATGCATCAATTAATGCACATAGGAAGAGATGGAAGAAAGAGAATCAGAAAAAAGGGCAAGGATCATAAAAGGAGGAATAAAGGGATTGAGAGCAGAGCCAGCCAAACAAAAAAAAAAATCTAGATTAATGTAGAGCAGCCAATGGATGGCTTTAAAACCAGCTGTGATGGGTCATGGGAGCATGAGTTACCAGGCACTTCTTTTTTTTAGTTGACTAGGGCCAGAAGAAAGGAGCTAAAAATAGTCTGGAATTTAGGTGAAATATGGGGAAAAACTTTCTGGGAGCAAGACTTGTTTAATAAACGAAAAGATTATTGACAAGGCTACATAAGTCACCCTCCCTGGTAACATTAAGAGGAATAATTATTATTAAACACCAATAACATGATTGGTATGCGCTAGCACTTCAAATGCTTTCATGGATTCATTTAATTTCTTTAGGATGAACTCCTCAAGGTGAATGTTATTACCCATGCTTTACAGAAAAGTAAACTGAGGCTCAATGATGTGAAGGGACTTGCTGGGGACACGTGTCATGAATGGCGTGGCTGAATTTAGACAAAGTTCTGTTTGACTCAGAAATCCATGCTCTTGTTGCCGTATCACCAGGAACCACGGTCTTGCATTGGTTCAGACTAAGGCTAGGGGGTGACCACAACTCAGGTGAGCCCTGACCCTGCCTTGTCTTAGGGACTGGGAAGAGGAAAAGAGAAAGGAGGAGAGAGGAACTGAGAGTGATCACCTGGGGGGAAACTTCCTGTATTGCTTCCATCATGGAGCCAATGAAATCTTCACCTATCTCCTCCCAGTTAAATCCTTTGGATTTGAATGAGTGATTTATCACTGCATTTTATATATGATAAGTACAGTCCCGAGCACTATTTTCTGCATCCACATCCACCCTCTTAGAGAAAGGAAAGCGAGGCTCCATGAAAGGCCAGGGACCTGCTCTGGGCCAAGAGGTCTCCACTGAGCAGAGGGAGCAGGTTCCAAAC
The DNA here is from genome assembly GCF_015220235.1 of Choloepus didactylus. NCBI lineage: Eukaryota > Metazoa > Chordata > Mammalia > Pilosa > Megalonychidae > Choloepus > Choloepus didactylus. The sequence goes on along the minus strand of NC_051308.1, from coordinate 3,356,881 downwards.
GTGAGAAAAGAGGATGTCTGCAGAAATAGCAGAGTAGGGACCTCTGAAAATTCTCTCATTCGTAAAAGCAATGAGAAAGCAGGCAAAAATTGTAAAGATCAACATTTTCAGAACTCTGGAAATTAACCAAAGCCATGCAGCAGTTTAGGCAGCACTTATTCAAGAAAAATGGCTAAATATCAGTAAGAGCTTCATAGTGTCTTAACTTGCCCTATTCCCATCCCCGACTCTAACCTCACAATAGCCTTGAAAACCAACAGCCTGGAATCATGGTGGAAACCAGCAGCCTGGCTGCCAAAAGAAGGGACAGATGGGGTTGGAGCTCCCTTAAAGCCTCATTCCCAGAGAATTGTTATTATTTGACTTGTCTGGTGGTTCCCTGGAAGATCCCACTTGCCAGACTGTCTTTACTTGAACTGTTACTAGAGACAAAGAAAGAAATTCATCAAAAAGGTATAACAATTATAAACATATATGCACCTAACAAGAGAGCCCCAAAACACATGAAGCAAAAACTGACAGAATTGAAGGGTAGAAAAAGACAACATAACAATAACAGTTGGACATTTCAATACTCTACTTGTAAAAATTGATAGAACAACTAGACAAAAGTCCAAACAGGAAATAGCAGACTGAACAACACTAGATATCAATTAGAACTAACAAATCTATAAAATGCTCCACCCCAAAATAGCAGAATACACATTCTTCTCAAGTGCACATGGAACATTCCCCATTATAGACTCTAAGTTAGGTGATAAAACAAGTCTTAATAAATTTAAAAGACTGAAGTCATACAATGTACTTTCCCCAACCACAATGGAATGAAATTAGAAATCAATAACAGAAGGTAATTTGGGATATTTGTAAATATGTGGAATTTAAACAACACACTCCTAAATAATACATTGGTCAAAGAATAAATCACAAGTAAAATTAGAAGATACTTTGGGATGAATGAAAACAAAAACACAATTTACCCAAAATTATGACATGCAGCTAAAGCAGTGCTTAGAGAGAAATTTATAGCTGTAAGCAAATATATTGAAAAAGAAGAAAAACTGCAAATGAATAACCTAAACTTCCATATTAAGAAACTAAAAAAGAACAGCAAAATAAATGCAAAACCAACAGATGGAAGGAAATAATAAAGATTAGAATGGAAATAAATGAAATAGGGAATAGAAAAACAATGGATAAAAGCAGTAAAACCAAAATTTGTTTCTTTTAAAAGCTCAATAAAATTGACAAAAATTTAGTCAGAGTCACCATGAGAGGAAGGGAGAATATTCAAATTCCTAAAATCAGGAATGAAAGAGGGAACATTACTCTTGATTTTACAGAAATAAAAAGGATTATAAAATAATATGATGAACAATCATATGCCAATATATTGGACAACCTATATGAAATTCACAAATTCCTAGACATACATTCCTTACCAAAACTGATTAAAGAAGAAGTAGAAAATCTGAATAAGCCTATAGCAAGTAAATTAACAATTCAAAAAAACTTCTCAAAAAGAAAAGCCCAAGACCAAAAGCAAGAAAAGAAAGGAATAATAAATTCAGACTGATGACAGGAAAAGGGGTTAGAATTCAGGCTGTCAACTCTCCCAATGTTTCTTTTAAAGCTGATTTTATTTTTCAAAATAATTAATGCATTTATTTTTAATTGCGGTAAAATATGCATAAAATAAATATCATTTTAGCCATTTTAGGTGGACAATTCTTTGACATTAAGTACCTTGACAACACTGTGTAACCGAGCCTACTGGTTCCGGACTATTTTTATCATCCGAAACCAAAATTCATACTCATTTAGTGATGACTTCCCATTGCCTTATCCCCTGCCCATAGTAACCACTGTTTCTGTCTCTATGAATTTGCTTACTTATTCAGATAAGTAAAATCACACAATATTTGGCCTTTTGTTTCCAGCTTATTTCAATCAACATAATTTCATTAAGGTTCGTTCATATTGTAGCATGTATAGCACTTCACTTCTTTTTATGGCTGAATAATATTCCACTATATGAATACACCACATTTTGTTTTTACATTCATCTGTTGCTGGACCTTTAGGTTGCCTCCACCTTTTGCCTATTGTGAATAATGCTCCGATGAAAATTGATGTACATGTATCTCTCTGAGACCCCGCCTTCAATTCTTTTGGGTATATATCTAGGAGGGGAATTGCTGGATTATATGGTAATTCTATACTTAACTTTCTGAGGAACTGCCAAAATGTTATCCACAGTGGTTGCACTATTTTATGTTCCCACCACCAGTGTCTATTTTTCCACAACCTTACCAACTAGGTATTTACAGTTTTTAAAATAAAAGCCATCCTAGTGTAGGTGAAGTGGCATTTCTTTGTAATTTTAATTTGCTTGTCTCTAATAGCTAATGATGTTGAGCATGTTTTCATATACTTATTGGCCATTTGCATATTTTCTTTGGAGAAATATCTGTTCAAATCCTTGGTCCATTTTAAAATTGGGTTAATTGTCCTTTTGTAGCTGAGTTACAGGAGTTCTTTATATATTGGTTTATATGTCCACCATTGTGCCCGTATTGCACTGTTTTAATTACTGTGATTTTGTAGTAAGTTTTGAAATCAGGAAATGTGAGTTCTATAATTTTGTTCTTATTCAAGATTGTTTTGGCTATTCCAGGCCATTTGCAATTCCATATAAATTTGAGGATCAGCTTTTCCAGTTCTGCAAAAAGAGTTGCTGGCATTTTGATTGGGATTGCATTGAATTTGTATATCACTGTGGCAGTATTGACATTTTTACAATATTGTCTTCCAATCCATGAACATGGAATATCTTGGCCTTTATTTAGGTCTTCTTTAATTTCTTTCAGCAATGTTTGTAGTTTTCAGTATACAAATCTTTCACCTTTTAGGTACTGTTGTAAACAGAATTGTTTTCTTGATTTCCTTTTCATATTCCTCATTACTGGTGTATAGAAAAACAACTGACTTCTGTAAGTTTATCTTGTATTGTGCGACATCACTGAATTTGTTTATTAGTTCTAATAGCTTTCTTGTGGATTCTTTGGAATTTTAAATATATAGGATAATGTCATCTGCAATTGTCTTTTGTTCTTTCTCTTGCCTGCTTGTCCTGGCTAGAACTTCCAGTACAATGTTGAATAACAGCAGTGACAGTGGGGACCCTTGTCTTGTTCCTGATCTTAAGGGGAAAGCTTTTTGTCTTTCACCTCTGACTATGATATTTTCTGTGGGATTTTCATAAATCATGTTGAGAAAGTCACCTTCTATTCCTAGTTTTCTGTGTGTTTTTGTCATGAAAGGACGTTGAATTTTGTCAAATGCCTTTACTGTACCAATTCAGCTGACCACGTGTTTTTTTTTTTCCTTCAATTAATATGGTGTAATGCATTGATTGATTTTCTTACGCTGAACCATCCCTGCTTTCCTGGAATAGATCCTACTTCATCATGGTGAATGATCTTTTTAATACACTGTTGCATTTGGTTTGTCAGTATTTTGTTGAGGATTTTTGTATCTATATCCATAAGGGATATTGGTCTGTAATTTTCTTTTCTTGTAATGTCTTTATCTGGCTTTGTTATCAGGATAGTGGTGGCCTCATACAATGAGTTATGAAGTAATCCCTCTTTTTCATTTTTTGTAAGAGTTTGAGAAGGGCTGGTGTTAAATCTGTAAACATTTGGTAGAATCCAGCAGTGAAACCATTCAGTCCTGGACTTTTCTTTGTTGGGAAGTTTTAATTACTGATTCAATCTCTTTACTTGTTATAGTTCTGTTGAGGTTTTCTATTTTTTTCTCTTCTTTCTTTCTTTTTTTTTTTTTTTTACTTATGTGCTTCATGTTTTATTGTGGAATATGTAATTCGGATTTCAAACAATTATGAAGTAAAAACTCATATAAGTATCTCTAAGTTGTCAGTCACCAAAAGTCTCCCTGTGTATTCCTTCACAATGATACTTCCTTGCCTAAACCTGAGAGAAAACCATTATTAGATTTTTAAAAATAACATCACCTGTCTGTTAACTTTACAGAATAACTGTGTACACATTCTTCTATAAGTTTATTTTTCTTAATATACTTGTAAATTTTATACACTGGTTCTGGGAGATGTAGTTGATTTTCACTGCTGTATAGTATTCCATTGCATTGTTATGTAGCCATACACTTAATTCTGCAATTGTGGCTATTATAAATAAGCCTTTCATCAATATCCTTGTACTTTCTATCCAATGTATATTAAATTATTTGGTATATAAGTAGGAGTAGACTTACTTAGTGATAGGGTATGTGTATTTTCTTAGAGTGATCTATCTGCTATAACACTGCACTAGTTTTTTATTTCCTCTTTTTATTTTTAAGTGCATTTTTAATGCATTTTTTATTGTGAACTTTAACATACATACATAACAGTGACAAGTTTCAAAGTATGATTTAACAAGTAATTAGGGAGCAAATTTCTAAGATATCATGGGTCACAGTTCCACAACTTCACCTGTTTCCATTATTGTAAAATATAACATACATACAGAAAGGTGTTAACTTTTGATGTACAGCTCAATAAGCAGTTACATAGGTAATTTCAAAAAATGTTATGTGTTACAGTTCCACATTTTAGTTCTTTCCTTGTTATGCAATATAGGGTATATACAGAAAGATGAAGACTTTCAAAGCACAATTCAACAAGTATCTGTAGAACAAATATCAAAGGATGTTACAGGTTACAGCTCCACCATGTCATTTACCTCCTTCCAGCTATTCCAACACTCCAGCATCTAAAAAATATATATATTTATATAAAGTTTCAGTATTCATAGACCTTTGTTAAATCTTATCTTGTTTGATGCTACCCCTTCCTCTCAATCTCTTTCTCCATCTTCAGGGGTGTCTAGGCAGTGAGCACCCTAACTTGTTCATATTGAAAGGGGGTGTTGACAGTATGGGGAAAGGGGCCACATCTGATAGTTGATCTTGAAGAGGCTGTTGACTTTGGGTTTTATGACTTATCTGGCATTGGAACATTCTGGTGGATTTAAGTTTCTGAGGGAGAAAACTTAGCGAGTGAATCTTTTATAGAATCTCAGGTAGGGACCTAGGTATTTGGTGACTACTTTTGGTAAGGGTATGGCACACTGTAGCCATTTGGGATGTCTAGCTGGAACTTGCATAAGAGACACCTCCTGGATAGCCTCTGGGGTCTATTTGGGATCTCTCAGCCACTGTGACCTCAGCTTGTTACCTTTCTTTTTTCTCCCTTTTGGTCAAGTAGGCCTTTTCAATCCCTTGCCGCCAGTGCCAGGCTCATTCCCGGAAGTCATGTCCCAAGTCACCAGGGAGATTAATTCCCCTGAGAATCATGTCCCTGGGGAGGTTGGGGAGGGAGGTTAAATGAATTTACTTGCTGAATTGGGTTTAGAGAGAGAAAGGCCACATCTGAGTACAAAAGAGGTTCCCTGGAGGTGCCTCTTAGGCATAATTATAGGAGGGCTCAGTCTCCCATTTACAGCCCTAAGTGTCACAAGAGCAAGCCTCAAGTTGAGTACTTGATTTAAGTAGTGCGTTCCTAATTTCACTTAATATATATTCTATCCCAAGATAAACAGTCAGTTTCTTCAACTTGTACAATCCTCATCACTCTCAACTTTAAGCAATTATCATAAAATAATACATCCAACAGCTCTTATAGGCTGCTAATTATTCACCCCTAGGATTAGTGTAGTGTTGATAAGATATTCCTGTTAAACATAGTCTTTAATAGGTAATAGGTAGTTTTTCCATACCTCTGTGTTATTAACCCTCTTCACCAGTGTCATACCTTATAAGCGTATCACACTAACACTTATTTAGGTTTGTGGTGCTACTCTGTGGGTTACATGCCTTTAAACAACCATTTACTAACAAGTTCACCTTCAATGCATCACTGATACTTATACTCCCATTAACGAATCATAGTTACACCTGACCATACCCATACCATTAAGTTCACCCTCATTATCATATCTGTACATATTAGATTATCATTCCCCCTTCACTAGCTTCTATCTCTAGGTCCCCTATATTCTACATTATAAGATGCTTATTTTATATTTTTCACGGAGTTCACATTAGTGGTAACATACAATATCTCTCCTTTTGTGTCTGGCTTATTTCACTCAGCATTATGTCTTCAAGGTTCATCTATGTTGTCATATGTTTCATGACCTCGTTCCTTCTTACTGCTGCATAGTATTCCATTGTGTGTATATTCCACGGTATGTCTATTTCTTCTCATATCAGATTATGTAATTTGTATGTTTCTAGGAATTTGTCTATTTCATCTTGGCTTTCTTATTTGTTGGCATGTAATTTTTCATAGTATGCACTTATAATCCTTTTATTTCTGTAAGGTTGGTAGTAACGTATGCACTTTCATTCCTCATAAATTGCTTGTATCCTCTCTTTTTCTTTGTCAGCCTGGCTAAAGGTTTGTGAATTTTGTTGATCTTTTCAAAAGGCAAACTTTTGGTTTTGTTGATTCTTTCTTTTGTTTTCCTACTCTCTATTTTATTTATCTCTGCTCTAATCATTACTATTTCTTTACTTCTAATTTTAAGTAATGTTACTCTTCTTGTTTTAGTTTCTTTAGGTGTGAAGTTAGATTATTGACTTGTGATCTTTCTTCTTTTTTAATGCAGGAATTTTGAGACTTTAAGTTTTCTCTGAGCACTGCCTTCACTGCATCCCATAAATTTTGGTATCTTGTGTTTTCATTTTCATTCATCACAAGATATTTTCTAATTTCCCTTGTGATTTTTTCATGACCATTGGTTGTTTAGTAGTGTGTTGTTTAATTTCCAGTAAGTTTGTAAATTTCCCAGTTTTCCTTCTGTTATTGATTTCTAGCTTTATTTCATTGTTGTTTGTGAAGATACGTTGTATAATTTCAATATTTTAAAATTTATTTATATTTGATTTCTGGTGTAACATCTGGTATATCCTGGAAAATGTTTCATGTGCACTTGAGAAGAATGTGTATTCTGCTGTGTTTAGATGGAGTGTTCTACATATGTCCATTAGGTCTAATTGGTCAAACAGCATTGTCCAAGTCTTCTATTTCCTTACTGATCTTCTGTTTAGATGTTCTATCAATTATTGAAAGCAGTGTATTGAAGTCTCCAACTATCATTGTAGAACTATCCCTTCAATTCTGTCAATTTTTGCTTCATATATTTTGAGGTTCTGTTATATAGTACATATATGTTTATAATCATTGTATCTTCTTTCTGGTTTGAATGTTTTATCAATATATAATATCTTTCTTTGTCTCTTATAAAATTTTTTTTACTGAATCTCTTTTTTCTGACAATAACATAGCCACCACAGCTCTCTTTTGACTGCTATTTGCTTAGAATATCTTTTTCTACACTCTTACTTTTAATCTCTTTGTGTCTGTGTACCTAAAGTGAGTCTCTAGTAGACAGCATATGGAAGGATCATTTTTTAAATCCAATCTGCCCATTTCTGACTTTTAATAGAAATTTAAGGTAATAACTGAGAAGGAAAGATTTACTTCTGCCATTTAGCTATTGGTTTTCTATATGTCTTGTATGTTTTTTGTTCTTCAGTTATTCCATTACTGCCTTCTTTATGTACTTAGTTGCTTTTTGTAGTTTACCATTTTGATTCCCTTTTTATTTCCTTTTCTTTTTATTTTAATACATATTTTAATATATTTTAACCTTATAGTTTTCATCTTAAACTACATAAAACTTAGTTGACAAGTACAAACCTACTTTCAGTAGTATACAAACTTTCTACTTCTATGTATATCTGTCCCTATACCTTTATATTATTATTGTCTCAGATTACCATTTTATATACTGTATAGTCATTAACATAGATATATATTTTTTACAAATTTGCCTAAATTATAAAAAGAGGGAAATGCAGTTACAAACCAAAAGTACAATAATACAAGATTTTATATTTTCCTGTGCAATTACCTTTACTAATGTTCTTTATTTCTTTGTATGGCTTCAAGTTACTGTCTAGCAGCTTTTACTTCCACTTGAAGGACTTCCTTTAGCCTCTTTTGTAGGTCAGGTCTTCTGATAACAAACTATTTTAGCTTTTGTTCTTCTGTAAAGTTTTAAATCCTCCTTTGTTTTTGAAAGATAATTTTGCCAGATATAGAATTCTTGGTTGACAGTTTTTCTTTAAGTACTTTAAATATGTCAACCCACTGTCTTCTGGCTTCCATATTTCTAATGTGAAATCTGCTATGAATCCTATTGGGGATCACTTGTATGTGAAAAGTGTCTTCTCTCTTACTGCTTTCAAAATCCTCTCTGTCTTATTCGTGGCCCCCCTGAGGAGCTGTGGGAGGATGAGGAGGTGTTGGACTTCCTCACTGGATTGTTGCTGATGTTCTCACAAACACTGGGGACTGACGGTTTGATATGCCGAGTCCTCTGTCTTGGGGCTTGCCCCTATGAAGCTTGTTGCTGCAAAGGGGAGGCTAAACCTACTTACAATTGTGCCTAAGAGTCTCCCCCTGAATGCCTCTTTGTTGCTCAGATGTGGCCCTCTCTCTCTCTCTAACTGAGCCACCTCGGCAGGTGAAATCACTGCCCTCCCCTCTATGTGGGACCTGACTCCCAGGGGTGTAAATCTCCCTGACAAAGCAGGATATGACTCCCAGGGATGAATTTGGACCCAGCATCATGGGATTGAGAATATCTTCTTGACCAAAAGGGGGATGCAAAATGAAACGAAATAAAGCTTCAGTGGCTGAGAGATTCCAAATGGAGTAAAGAGGTCACTCTGATGGACATTCTTATGCACTATATAGATAACACTTTTTTAGGTTTTAATGTATTGGAATAGCTAGAAGTAAATACCTGAAACTACCAGACTCCAACCCAGTAGCCTTGACTCTTGAAGACGATTGTATAACAGTGTAGCTTACAAGGGTGACAGTGTGATTGTGAAAACCTTGTGGATCACACTCCCTTTATCCAGTGTATGGATGGATGAGTAGATAAATGGGGACAAAAACTAAATGAAAAATAGGGTGGGATGGGGGGGATGATTTGGGTGTTCTGTTTTATTTTTACTTTTTATTCTTATTCTGATTCTTTCTGGTATAAGGAAAATGTTCAAAAATAGATTGGGGTGATGAATGTACAACTATATGATGGTACTGTGAACAGTTGATCGTATTCCATGGATGATTGTTTGGTATGTGAATATATCTCAATAAAACTGAATTAAAAAATCCTCTCTATCCTTGGATTTTGACAATTTCAGTATAATGTTTCTTGGTCTCTTAGAGTCTATCCTGCTTGAAGTTCATTTAGCTTCCTGGTTATTTATATTCATGTTTTTCATCAGATCTGGAAAGTTTTCTTCAAAAATTTTTCTGCCTCTTTCTCTTGTCCTCTGGGGCTCTCATGATGCATATGTTGGTGTGCTTGATAGTTTCCCCCAGGTTCCTAGGCTCTGTTCATTTTTCTTCATCATTTTTTCTTTTTGCTTCTCACACTGGATAATTTCAATTTTGTTCTCTTCAAGTTTGCTGATTCTTTCTTCTACCTTCTCAAATCTGCTGTTGAATCTATCTAATGAGCTTTCCACTTCAATTTATGTATCTCGAAACTCCAAGATTTCTGTTTGGTTCCTTTTTATAATTTCTGTTTATTTTGTTCAGACAATGTTTTCTTAATTTCCTTTAGTTCCCTGTATACAGATTTCTTTTAGCCCATTGAACATATTTAAGACAGTTGATTTAAAGCCTTTGAGTAATAGTTCCAATGTATGAGCTTCCTCAGGGATGGTTTCTGGCAAATCCTTTCTTCCTATGAGTGGGCCATACTTTTCTGTTTCTTTACATGTTTTGTAATTTTTTGTTGTGGATTGGACACTTTGAGTATTCTGTTGTTGTTACTCTAGAAATTTAGAATTCCTACTCTTCTGGGATTGCTAGTTTTTTGTTTTTGTTGTTGTTAAGGACTGGAGCTGTGAATTTGTGACTTTTTCAAACTATTTTTGCTCCAAGTGGAGAATGGAAAGAGGAAAGAGGGAAAGAAGTAGGTACTTACTCTTTGAGACTCCTCTGCTGCTTTTGCTGGAGGGGGGCAGAGGTTTGAAACAATGGCCACCTTCAGAACTGGCCCCCAAGTCATCTGATGTAGCTGATCAAAAGCAGTGATCCATGATTAGACCACACCCCACCCCGGATTTTGGAGGACTGGGTCCTTACAGCTCGCTCTGCATCAGGAGCCCAGTCTGCAGTCTCCACAACTGCCTGCCACATGGTTGGGGAGTGGGGGTTGGTAACCAATGCATGGAGGGTAAAATTCACTGATATTTACCTCAATTTATCAGTGTCTTCTCCAGATATTCGCTGGATGCTGCATAGTGTTCCACTAGACTTCAGAGTTTCAAATAGTTGATTCAGACAGTTCCTGCCAATTCCATAGCTGTTCTGGTGGAAGAACTGTTTCCTGGTGCTTCTTACTCTGCCATCTTCCCAAAATCCTCCCCCAAAGCTGATTTTCTTTTATTTATTACAATCTTTTAATGCTGATTTCCTACCTCATGTACCCTATACCTTGGTTCAGGGACTCTCAAATTAAATATGCATCAAAATCTCTTGAGGATTTATTATAAAATGGATTGCTAGAACTTACCCCTGAGTTTCTGAATCAGTGGGTCTGGGGTGAGGCTTGAGAATTGCATATCTAACAAGTTCCCAGGTGATGCTGATGCTGATGGTCTGGGGACCATACCTTAAAAACTGCTCTTCTAGTTGAACTGAATTTCTCCACATTTTTTAGAAATTATTGTCATACTGTCCTGCCTTTGCTCACACTTTCTTCTCCCTTCAGAATGACCTTGAGCCACACACCTCTCTCTAAGCTCTCAAGCTAGAACTCAATTCTCTCCTTCTGAGTTTCTATGTCACTTTAAATACGTTTTGTCACTTACCACCTATTGCTTTGGATTATACTTATTTATGTACCAGTTGCATCCTCTGCTAGAGTAATAAGCTTTTTGATGTCAGTACTCAGGTTTAATTTATCTTTTTATGGTCCCACAGTGCTTAGCACAGTCCTTCACCTGTACTAGGTTTGCAATGAATATTTGTTGAATGAATGAAAAGATAAGGAAATGAACAGTGGAGAAAAGATTTGCAGCATTTTAGGAAACTAAAAAAGAAACAAAGAAAAAGAGATAGGAAAAGAGAGGGGATAAATGTGATATAGTAAAGTGGGGTGGATGGAGGGGGGAGAATCATTTCAGGAAGAGAATTTTGTTTTGCCAACAAAATAGATAGCAAAAATAGAGCAGATCTTCCCAGCTGTTCTGCTAGTGTGTTTTCTTGCAGCTGTGCTAGAATTCTTTTTTGTTCAGGACAAAATTGCTAATTACCATGTTAGTAGGGCCTTTGTGATTTAATAAAAAAAAAAAAAAAGCAAGAAAAAGATTAATGACTTTAATTCCCAGACACTTAGGGTGTAGGTGTGGAGGGATGCAATTCTCTGGTGGATTGATTGGAAAGGCATTATGCTCTTTTCATCAGATTAAAAATGAAGACACTTTTCCCATGGAGAATCAGACAGGGGCCCTAGGGGTGTAAAGAATAACTGAAGAAACAGTTATGAGCACTAGAATTAGTTGTCTATGCACCAAATTCTAAAGCATTGCTCATAAAATGATGACCATATATTTACATTTATGGTGGCATCTCGCTAGCAGGATGGTCTGGGCACAATGTCTAACTTTATCTTCTTTGTTTGATTGTCTGCTAGGACAGCTTTCATTTACACCTAGAAATATCCTTTGCCCTGCAGACCCAGAGAGAGCTTTTCCAATGCATTTTGGAAAATGCCTGGGACCGTAGCTCTACTGCAAGTACGATGCAACAGGAGAGAAGCAAGACACAAGAAGCTCATCAGCTTCTGCTAGACCACGTGCCTGAGCACCCTTTGGAAGTTTCTGTGATTTCTGTCCCCACAGCAGGGGTTTACTGTAAGTCATGGCTGCCACCCTAGGCTTATCCAGTTCTGGTGTTTGCTATTTCCATTTTTATTTGCTTGCTGTTTGACGTGTTAGATAGTTTCTATTGTGCTATCCAGACATTTCCGTCCCCATGTGCATGAGCAGAGCACTCTAGCCACTGAGCTGGTATTGCTTTTTAATAGAATATAGAAAATGGAGAGTGCCTCGAGAGCCAGCCTGAAAAATTTATTACGCTTTCTCTACATCTTTATCTTTTACAGTCATTTTTCCAAGTATGATTGCACCTGGAAGAATTGAAATCAGCCACTCAATTATGAGTCCAAGACTCTAGAAAATTAAACATGCCCAGAAAGGAATAATTTTTCTCATCTCTTTTGTGAATGATACCTCAGAAGTCAAATTATCTTCTGCTGTTAGGGGATATTAAAGAGCAAGAATTTAGAAGCTCTTACTAAAAGGCCTTAACAAGACCTTTAAAAAGACTTTGCATTTGCATACAAATTGATTTCTAAAAAGTTTGTGTATATCTGCTGAGGGAAGAGATGATGATGTGTGGTAACGGGAACCTGTTTTTCTTCCTTTCCCTCCCCTCTCCTCCCCTCCCTTCCTCTCTCTGTCTCTCTCTCTCTCCCTCTTTCTTTCATTAGTGCCTCAGGGACGTTAAAGTATGGTTAAAATGCTGGATGAATTTTAACCCAAATGCGAAAAAATTTGGAGGAAATTGGAAATATCAAATATGAGCCCATTCTAGCATCAAATGAATAAAAGAGAGGTGTCACTAACTGAACACCAGTCACCCCTTGTTTCTGTGAGAACTTCCAGTGTGTGGTGATCCTGTTTAACATAAATCAGACAGAGATTATTCCAGAAAGACATTCTGGTAAGACAAAGCACAACTAAAACTGGAACAACCCAAATGTCCATCAACAGATGACTGGATAAACAAAATGTGGAATATTAATTGGTCATAAAAAAGGAATGGAGTTTTGATACATATTACAAGACAGATAAGTCTTGAAGACATTATGTGGTGTGAAATAAGCCAGAAACGAAAGAACAAATATTGTTATAATTCCACTTACAGGAAATATCAAGAATAGGCAAATTCATAGAGACAGAAAGTAGATTTGAGTTTGCCGGGAGCTGCTGGGAGGGTACAGGGTTTCTATTTGGAGTACAGGGTTCTGTTTTGGGTGATGGAAGAGTTTGGTAATGGATGGTGGTGATGGTAGCACAACATTGTGAGCATATTTAATGTCACTTAAAAATGGTTAAAATGACAAATTTTGTGTTTTATGTATATTGCTATAATAAAAAATTTTTAAAAAACTGGAAAAGAATGACGATTTTTGTGTGGCAAAAATTCCGTCTTACCCTTTTAAGAGTTATTGTAGTTTAACATTTTGGAGAATGAAAAACATAACTACACTTTCAATGGACTTGTATTTTTTTGGTGTGCCATGCACGGACCATTCCTCCCAGGAGCTGCCTCTTCCATCGCTCCAACACTACTGCTCCCAAGGTTGTGGCCATGCTCTTACATGACCTAACCGCTGCCCTTGAGTGATTGAACCAAGGCACACCAATGATTCCCTTCTCTGAGATATTTGAACTTGAGTCCAGGGATGATCATCAATATCCATCGCCACCAGCAAGACCAGGGCACCCACCAGCCAGAACAGAGGTGGCTGAAAAACACCTGATCCAGGTGGACAGGTGCATTTGGCTGAATGGCAGCTTTATTTGAGAACAGAGAAAAAGCAGTGAGTCCTTCTTCAGAGGCAGAAGTTGGAAAGAGTGACATTCCAGGCTTGGGGGAGGCCAAGCTTTAGGCGAGTCAACTGAACCAGTGGGTGGTGAGTAGGAATGAGGCCAAGTGCAGGGGTTAGAGATGGAAGGAGACCCTGAAAGTGTTGACACTCCTGGATCCAGCTGTTCCTGTGAGTCAGGTGCCTTCTTGCTTTTCTACAGCTCCACTGCTCAACCCTTCCTTGGGATCTGTGAGCAAATGAATTCCATTTTCAGCCCAAGTTAGTTCCTGTTCATTTTTTCCCCCTTGTAATGGAGAGTCCTAACAGATACAACATTAAAATAACTATACTCTTATGCATGTATACCTTCCAGTCTTGTCAGCAAGGATGCATAATTTTTTATGTAATTGTAACTAGCAGAGTTTGATAAAATTTTATAGTCTGCTTTTAAATTTAATAGTGTATGATTAATATTTAATATAATATTTAACCTTATATTTAATAAATATATTAAATTATATGTTAACAATATTAATCAGTAAATAAATGTAATATAAGACATAGCAAGACATGTTGCTATAGTCTTCAAAGTAATCATTCTAATGCTGATATAATAGTCCATCTTATTGTTATGCCAGGTGTTCCAGTTTGCTAATGCTGCTGGAATCCAAAACACCAGAAATGGATCGGTTTTTATAAAGGGGGTTTATTTGGTTACAAAGTTACAGTCTTCAGGCCATAAAGTGTACAAGGTAACACATCAGCAATTGGGTACCTTCACTGGAGGATGGCCAATGGCGTCTGGAAAACCTCTGTTAGCTGGGAAGGCACGTGGCTGGCGTCTGCTCCGGAGTTCTGGTTTCAGAATGGCTTTCTCCCAGGACTTTCCTCTCTAGGCTGCAGTTCCTCAAAAATGCCACTTTTGGTTGCTCTTGGGACGTTTGTTCTCTCTTAGCTTCTCTGTAGCAAAAGTCTGCTTTCAAAGGCCGTCTCCAAAATGTCTCTGTAAACTGCAGCTCCTCTCTCAGCTCCTGTGTGTTCTTCCAAGTGTCCCTCTTGGCTGTAGCAAGCTCGCTCCTTCTGTGTGAGCTTATATAGTGCTCCAGTAAACTAACCAAGGCCCATGCTGAGTGGGCGGGGCCACACCTCCATGGAAATTATCCAGTCAGTTATCACCTACAGTTGGATGGGTCGCATCTCCATGGAAACACTCAAAGAATTACAATCCAATCAACACCAATAACGTCTGCCCACACAAGATTTCATCAGAGAACATGGCATTTTGGGGGACATAATACATTCAAACTAGCACACCAGGTAAGAGTTTTCCTTTACTGAATGCATAATAAGAACAGTATGTATCACAACCCTAGAGGAATTATGTCTCCAGGGTCACAAGGGGAGAAGTGGTTTAGAGAGGTAAAGTCACTTGCTCAAAATCATGTGGAAAGTACTTGACTAAGTCTTGTCTGTCCCATCCAAAGCCACTCCTTCTCTATCTTGCAATGTGGCACCTTACTACCATGGTTTGCTGTAGCAATTCCACCACTGGCTGACACCTGCATGACTATCTGGGCTTTGGATGCTTTAGATTGAGCTAGATATTTGGCATCTAACTCTGCCTCTGCTAACTTTGAAACTGCTGTTTTTAATCTGCAGAGTGTTTACTCTAAAGATACGCACATCATGTCAGCTTGTTATACTCTATTTTATGTCATCCTATTGGGTCCAGTTAGTTTCCCTTTATTAATTTACTCAATAAATGTTTATTGGGCACCCAGCATGTATTAGATATTAATATCTGATGCAAATGTGAAGAAATATTATATCTTTGAGAAAGTCAAGGTGAATAGCCATAGATTACGTCAGGAGTTTTTAGTCTAGTAGAGAAGAAAAAACAAAAAAGCAGCAATCAATAGAATAAAAGGTATAATGTTTTAAAGTAAAAAGGACATGAAGAGATGGCCAGATTAAATTTTGTGGAAATTC
Source organism: Choloepus didactylus (assembly GCF_015220235.1). Taxonomy (NCBI): domain Eukaryota; kingdom Metazoa; phylum Chordata; class Mammalia; order Pilosa; family Megalonychidae; genus Choloepus; species Choloepus didactylus. The sequence goes on along the minus strand of NC_051308.1, from coordinate 3,341,117 downwards.
AGAGTTAGAAAAGCTGACTTGCAGTTGGGAAGCCTTTTGGTGGAGATGGCTTCAGAGCTAGGATCTGAGTGAACTCATGAAGGACAAGGGCACTGCTGGAGAAAAGGTCATTGTTAGGGTCACACACATCAGATGGAGAAATGGACATCAGACATCCCCAACAGGGGGAGGGAAAAAAGGTCATCACCATGACTTATCAACCCAAAGCATGATTACATCAGAAGATGGAGTTTGTTTTCTTCTTAGATAGCATTACCGTAGTTACTCTCTCCCCATTCATTCCTCCAGCTGCTGTAGTCTGACTTCTAAAATCAACAAAAACCTCCTAATAACCAAATACAGCGATTGCTTTTCAGTTTGCATCCCCCTTACCTTTCTGTGGTATATGTGATTATTCTGCTCCTTGAAACTTTCTCCTGCCCTGGCTTCTGTGACATCCCTTTCTTCTGACCCTCCCCTTCTTTCCTCCTTGATCATTCCTAATTCTGCATTCAGTCATTCCTAGTAAGCAATAGCATGTCTGTTGTCTTCTCTCCCTAGTTGTTTCCATTTTCCAGCTCCTACCCCTTTGCTGCTGCCTTCCAAATCTGTATTTTCAACCAAATGGCAATTCTAGTATTTTCAGTCTGCACTGGGATGTTCCACAGGTTTCTCAAAGTCAGGAACCAGGTTGATTTTATTTTTTCAATCTACACTCACTTCCTGTGTGATGTCTACCAGTTCTACCTTTAAATACCGTTTATTTGTTGATGTCTCCAAAATGTATACCTCTGCTTGAACTGCTCATCTGAACTCAGACTCATCCTTGCCTACTCATTAGCTCCACTTGGATGCTTAAGAATTGCGTCAGACTTAATATGCCCCAAACTATGCTCTGAATTCTCCTTAACGCCTGCTCCTCTGCAGGGTCCCCATCACAGGTGATGGTAACTCCATCTTCTCAATTGCTCAGACCCAAAATCTTAGAGTCCTCAACAGCTTTAGCCATCAGGGAAATGCAAGTCAAAACCACAGTGAGATGCCACTGGGGATGGCTTCTATTAGAAAACAGACTGTAGCAAGTCCTAGCAAGGGTGTGGAGAAATAGGAACCCTCGTACTTTACTGGTGGGGATGTAAAGTCTTGCAGCCACTGTGGAAACAGTTTGGCAGTTCCTCACCTGGCCTAGAGGCAACAGTCCATGATGAAAAATAAGAATGTAACTTAAAAAAGTAAAGAAATTTGAAAATCAGCATTATGAAGTTGATTTTAGTTTAAATTTTTAAAATGCTTAATAATCCATTCAGACAGATCACTTTTATTTTGTGCATGTTTTCACCAAAGTATCACATGTATGCAGAAAAGTGCCCAATTCATCTGAGTAAGCACACCCATGTTACCATTAGTCAGAGCAAGAACTAGAACTTTCCCCAGGACTCCAGGAGTCTCCCTTGTGTCCCTTCTCAGTCCTTACTCCCTGCAAAGACCATCACAGAACCATTTCCTGGTTTGAACTTGGTACAAAGTCAATCTGACTTGGAACTATGGTCAGTCTGTCGCTTCCTTCACTCTACACGCTCAACCCATTTCTTGTGGGACTGAGCCAGGTGGCTGGGTAATCTTTCATTCTCACTGCTGGGTACCGCCCCACTGAATGGCTCTGCCAGTTTATTCATCCAACCTTTAATGGCCATCTGGGTTATTTCCACTCTGGGGCTCTTACAAATAATGCTCTGTCAATGTCACTGTTCACATTTTCTGGTGTGTATCAGTACACGTTTCTGTTGGGTAATATATTAGTTTCATAACGCTGCCATAACAAATTGTCACAAACTAAGTAGCTTAAAAGAACTCACATTTACTATCTTTTGTAGATCTGAAGTCTGGCACAAGTCTTAAAGGCTAAAAACAAGACTTCACCAGGGCTGTTTTCCCTGCTGGGGGCTGGAAGAGAGGATTCATTCCTTGTTCATTCAAACTCACTCAGAGTTTAGTTCCTTGTGGCTGTAGGACTGAGGTGCATTTTCTTGATGGCTGTCAGCTCAAGGCCATTCACAGCTAGAGGCCTCCACATTCCTTGGCTCGTGGCCCCTCCCTTCATTTTCAAAGCCAGCAACACCTGTCTCTGACACTTCCTTCATCCTAGCATCACGGACCACAGTGGGAAAATCTCTCTGCCTTTAATGATTCACATGATCAGATTGGACCCACCCATTTAATTCAGGATACTCTCTCATCTCAAGGTTTATAAACTTAATCAGATCTGCAAAGTGACTTTTGCTGTGTAAGATGACATAGTTGCTGGTTCTCGGGATTAAAGTGTGGGCATCTTTGGAGGGAGGATGTCTTTACTCTGCCTACCCCAGGCATATGCCTGGTAGTCCTGAGTCATACCTTGTGTCCATGTGCAACGACAGTCAGTACTGCCAACAGCTTTTCAAAATACATCAGCTTACACCCCTGCCAACAGTGCGTGAGAATCCAGTTACTCCACATCCTTTGCCTTCTCAGTATTGGTGACTTTTATCAATGTCAGCCATTCTGTTGGAGTTGTAGTGGTCAATAAATGTGGGTTTCATTTGCATTTCCTTGAGGATGAATCACGTAGAGTACGTCTTCATTTGTTTATTGGCCATTGGTATGACTTCTTTTGTGAGATGCCTATTCAAGTCTCTTGACCATTAAAAAAAATTTGGATTGAAAGCAGATCACTTTTTGGATTGTGAAAACATACACCAGGGTGGAATTTTCCATCTGAACATGTTAAAATACTTAGAAAAATAAAATTGCTAATTCTAATGCATTTGGACTGTGAGGAAGGGAAGAAAATGAGCTAAAGCAGGCAATTTTTTTATTATCCCTTTTTTCCTTAAAGTAAACCTTAACAAACAATGGAACCAATAACAATAATTCACACCTGCATAGTGCTTTAGAATTTGCAAAGTGCTTTCAGATCCATTTGCTCATTGTGCTTTTGTTACGTGGGACAAATGAAATGCTGCTCGCTAGTCTTGTTTTCATAGCATGTAATACATTCACCAAATGCAAAACTCAAGGCAAAATGAATATATTAAAGATAACTGTAGTTGAGCTGATTGGTAGATGTGAATTTGATAATTTTTCTTCTTTGCTGAGAATTAGCTCTAATTTAGTGACTAATATATATGCTTGCAGATTGTCTAACAACCCTGCATCTCCTGATGCAGAAAGGCACACTGCCTTCTAGGCCCTGCTGAACTGCAGGAAAAGTGCATAAATCCACAGTAGACTGGTGATGGGAAACGTGTCTGTTACAGAGACAAGAGCAAACCTCTATTGAGAGCAGCAGAAAGATACAAATCAGGCAGACATTTTTTGAGAAGCAGGTCACAAATAACCTTTGTGCATTGCAGATGCTTTTTTCATTCCTTCTAGAACAGACACTAATTAAATTAGCCGCCTTTACTCTGAGGCTTTCATAAGAAACTGTGCCTCTTGTTGGATATTATATCTTTCTGGGGGACAAAATGTGTATATGCTTTGTGAGAGAGTTGGAGGGAAGGCTAGGGGCCTACCTATATGTGTGTGTGAAATGAGAGACACTGCTGAAAAAATGCAGTGAACACACATTAAAATTCTCAGGCTGAACGGTGTTCTGATTTCTTTTTTTTTTTTTTTGCTTCTTGACATTTTAAATACCAGTGTGCTATAAAAATATACAGCCTCTTCTTCCATCAAATTTACAACCTTAAAAGATAAGACAGGCAAATGTAAGCTAGAAATGGAAAATATAAATCTAATGACTTTGCTCTTCATATGACCATTTCCAAATTAGAATCATATCTCATAGGAAGTGACATTGTCTCCCTCTAATTGTAGTTAAACCCATCAAAGATAAAAGAATTTACTCATAAATGTGGTATCTACAGAAACTATACTGTTTTTAAAAAAATTTTCTTGAACCATCACCTCTCTCACCCCAGATTATTGCCTTGTGCCATTGCTGTATTTTTCATGCATCTACATCTATTATTTCACTGCATTGAACATCACAGTGACACTCAACACACAGTTTCCCTTTTCTTATTAACTACTCTGCACCGTTTCCATTCACATCACCCCCTTGCAGCTCATGCACTTGCAGGGAAGCTGACTCCCCTTCTGATTTTAGAGAAGAACTGAATCCCATTCTTGGCCAGGGATGGACACATTTCCAGAGTGTACCCAAAGTTTTGCTGGGGGCTCTGGAAAGAGGCTGCCCTGTTCTTCAGAGCCTGCTTCCAGAATAGCTGCTCTTTTTGCCCAGGCTAGGGTAAGGAAGGGGGCCTGGGATTGGAGGGCTGAAGCTGGTACTGTAGAGTGCAGATGAGAGATTGAAAGACCCCAGGTCCTTGAGGACATCACCAGGGACTGAAATAAACCAACACTGGAGGCTACCCTGGCTCTCTTTGAATAGGGTTTTTATTACTTACAACTGAATATATCTTAACTGATATATTCACTGGGAGCTTTGTAAAGGTACCTAAGAAATTATGTTTTTACTATTCGTATTGCAAAAGGAACACAGGGAAGCAACTAGAGCTAATCTTTCATGATGTCAGCACAAATTTCTTATCAAAAAGTATTTATTGACTAGACATATTGTTAATGGAATGATGTATTCTGGATTGCCAAGATCTCCATAGAGTTACTAACTACTCGGGACTGGTTGCCTTTACTGTATTAAAGAAGTCCCTGATACCCTTTGCTCTTTCAGTTTATTGGTTCAACAATGTCTACTGAGCGCCTTGGATGGTACTGTCCTGGGTACTGAAAATATGGTGGTGACCACAGAAAGGTTCCTTCTTCCTTAGAGCTTATATTCTGGGGATGGTGTGGGAATGGACTATAAACAAGTAATTAAACAATTATACAGGATAATTTCATAAGTGATAAGTCCTCTGAGAAAATTAAATAGGGTGGGGGAGATAATAAGCATAGAGTGAGGCCTGGGGGTTTCTCTTTTTGACTGAGTGATCAGGGAACATAACCTATTGTCTGCTCCTCCCTCTTCCCCTCCCCTCCACACACAATCTGGGGGCACATCCACTGCTTATATCTTCAGGGACTTCTGAGTCAAAATGCCAGTAGGTTTGCCCTTCCACTCCCCTACGGTTCCCCTAGACATTGAGTGTTTTTCCATTCTATGTCCATTGACGAACCACAGGCAACTTACCAACACTATGGAGGCTCTTTCTTTCTCTTTCTGTTCTTTTTTTCCTCCATAAATCCAACTGAGCCATTGTTTCCTGAGGGCAGAACATGTGTTGGGCGCTAGTCTTCGGTCCCACCTTGGATCCTCCAGACTTGGCCTTGCCCAACAAGACCACTCAGTCAGAGCCACCACTGTCCTTGTCCTCAGGTAACCAGATAGTTGCAGAGCATTTGTGTCAGTGCACCTTTGATTTGTGGGTCTCTGGTCAGATTCTTCTTTTTCTTTGTTTGTTTGCTTGTTGCTGGCTATTCTCTGGTCCAGAGCCACTGCAGAGGCTATTTCTGGAAGCCTAGTTTCTTTAAAGGACAGAGTTCTTTGTCTTCCAACATGGCAAGTTTTACTGATTTAGGGTCATATGGTAGATCTGCTGAGACCTGGCTGCCCAAATCAATCAGCTGCAGTCATTGCATTTTCTACAAATGCATGAGAAATTTCTCATCCAAGTTCTTTGTGTTTCATTACTGACCTTGTTGACAACAAGGAGGAAGGGAGTCCCCGCCAGCACATTTCTTGCCTACATGATATATTTTTAACTTTTAATTTTGAAATAATTTCCAACTTACAGAACTGCAAAAATATTACAAAACCCATATAGAGAACTTCAACATACCCCCACTCGTATTTCCAAATCCACTAACTTTTAACATTTTGTCACATTAGTCATATCATTCTATCTAATCTATCATTCTATCTATCTTTCTATCCATCCATCGATCTCTCTTTCTGTCTCCCTAGCCATTTACCTATTTTCTAAACATTTGAGAGTAGGTTGTATACTTCATGGGCCGTGAACACTTAATACTTCCATGTACATTTCCTGAGAGCAAAGGTAATCACTTATGTAACCACCTTAAGGACAGTTACCAAGTACAAACAATTTAACATTGATATAAAGCTTACAGTGTATATTCTAGTTTTTCATCTGCCTCAATAATGTCCTTTTGGGCCTTTTCTCCTCCATTATTAGTTCCAGTCCAGGATCATGGATTGCATTTAATTTTTTTTCCTCTTTAGTTGCTCTTTCTTTTTTATTTTTAAACTGTGGAAACATACATGCGACATAAACTTTCCCATATCATTCACTCCCAAACACTATACAGTGGAATTAATCCTTTTCGCAATGTTGTACTACCCTCACCACCATCCATTACGAGAACTTTCCCATCACCTCAAACAGAAACCCTATACCCATTATTTATTAAATCCCTGTTTCCCCTCCCCCACACCTTTGGTAGCTTCTAATTTACTTTTCACCACTATGAATTTGCATATTCTGGTTATTTCATATAAGTAAGATCATACAATATTTCTCCTTTTGTGGCTGGCTTATTTCACTCAACATGATGTCTTCAAGGTTCATCCACGTTGTAGCATGCATCAGATCTTCATTCCTTTTTACAGTTGACTAATAGTCCATGTTATGAATTTTCTACATTTTGCTTATCCTTTCATTTGGTGATGTACACTTGGGTGGCTTCCATATTTTGGCAATTGTGAATAATGTTGCTATGAACATTGGTATGCAAAAATCTGTCTGAGTCTCTGTTTTCAATTCTTTGGGGTATATACCTAAAAGTGGGATTGCTGGGTCATATGGAAATACTGTTTCACTTTTTGAGGAACCACCAAACTGTTTTCAACAGCAGCTGCACATTTTACATTTCCACCAGCAATGCATTTGCATTCCTATGTCTTTGCACCCTTGCCAATACTTGGTATTTTCTGTTCTTTAATAACTAACCATTCTAGTGCGTATGACATGGTAATACTGTGTTGTGTGTGTGTTTTGATTAGAGAAAAATCATGCAGATAGTATGGAATTCCCATATACCCCCTCTCATACACAAAATTTTCGCGATTATTAACATTTTGCATCAATGCAAAACTTTTGTTATAATTGATGAAACAATATTTTTATAATTATTCTATTAACTTCAGCCTACTGTTTACATTAGGGTTCACTCTTTGTACTTACAGTTCCATGTTTGTTTGCTTTTTTGTAGTAACTTACACACTACTTAAAATTTGCCTTTTTATCCCTTACCAAATACACAATTCAGTGCTGTTAAGTACATTCACAAAGTTGTGCATCCATCACCATCATCCATTGCCCAAATTTTTGTATACCACAAACAGAAACTCCATACCAATTAAAAAATTAACTCCCCATTCCCCTTCCACACCCGGCCCCTGGTAGCCTATATTCTAGTTTCCAACTTTATAATCTGCATATTCTGTTTCTTTCATATAAATGAGATCATACAACGTTTGCTCTTTTGCGTCTGGCTTATTATCTTCAAGATGATGTTTTCAAATTTTGCCATGTTGTAGCATATGTCTAGAACTTCATTCCTTTTTACAGCTGAATAATATTCCCTTGTATGTATTTACCATGTTTTCTTTATTCATTCCTCTGTTGATGAACACTTGGGTTTCATCCACCTTTTGGCAATTGTGAATAATGCCCCTACAAACATTGATCTACAAATATCTGTCCAAGTCTCTGCTTTTAATTCTTTTGCATATATACCTAGAAGTGAGATGGCCAGGTCATATGGTAATTCTATACTTAACTTTCTGAGGAACAGCCAAACTGTTTTCCACAGTGGCTGCACCACTTTACATTCCTGCCACGAGATATGAGTGTTCCTATTTCTCCACATCCTCTCCAACCTTTGTTCTTTTCCATTTTTTGAATAGTAGCCATCCTAGTGGGTGTGAGATGGCATGTCATTGTGACATTGATTTGTATTTCTCTAATGCCTAAAGCATTGAGCATCTTTTCATGTATTTATTGCCCACTTGGAGAAATGTCCACCCAAGTCCTTTGCCTGTTTTTAAATTGGGTTGTTTGTCTTTTTGTTGTTGAGTTGTAGACTTCTTCATATATTCCGGATATTAAGCTGCTAGCAGATATGTGGCTTTCAAATATTTTCTCCCATTCTGTTGATTGTCTTTTCACTTTCCTGATGAGGTCCTTTGATACACAAAAGTTTGTAATTTTGATGAAGTTGACTATTTATTTTTTCTTTTGCTGCTCATGCTTTCATAGTAGTCTTTGCCTACATGAATTTTCTCTTCCACCAAGAGCAATATTCTTCCCAGAATCTGTTTCCTTTCTACTGTCAATAGCACCTCACTGTTTGCTTAAACAACCACCCTCTCAAGCTCTCGATCTATGCTGGTTTGGCTGGGAATGATGAAACATATTGTCTTCTGCCCTACCCACTCCAGAGATGGGCACATGACCTCTTGTGAATAACCAGAAGTGCAGGGAGTCAGGTTGAGAAGCCTCCTGCAGTCCCAGGGAAGGAGCTGCTTTCCACCTGTGCTGCTAAGCTGAGAGGATGTAAACCTAAGCTGCCGAAGGCCACCACTCAGCAAACTCAGCAAAGCAGAGTGAGATCACATTCTCATGCCATCATTTGGTCTTGATCCAGCCGTTCCTGAACTTAGATCTTGCCTTTTTAAATAACATGAGTCACCCCCTCCACCTTCCACCCATCTTATTTTTTTTTAAGTCAGCTTAGTTTGAGTGTCCATAACTTGTAGCTAAAAGAGCCATGACTTACATACCAAATCAGATTCATTCCTTAATGCTTTGTTCAGCCTTCATCTCCTTCATCAAGCCATTAATCATTTCCTCCAGCACTTGGACCGTCTCCTCTCTGAATCCTCAAAGACTTAAGGTCTGTGCCACACAATGTTTGACGGCGGGGACCCGGCTATCCGAGGCCAACCGAGGCCAACCGAGGCCAACCGAGGCCAACCGAGGCTCCGCGGCGCTGCCATATCGTTCCGCCTGGGCGGGATTCTGACTTAGAGGCGTTCAGTCATAATCCCACAGATGGTAGCTTCGCCCCATTGGCTCCTCAGCCAAGCACATACACCAAATGTCTGAACCTGCAGTTCCTCTCGTACTGAGCAGGATTACCATGTTTTAAGCACTTTGGGAAACCACGAGTTGATTAGCCCTGTGAATTAGCTTTTGTGTTATTTTCCTCTGCACACTGCTTCACAACAGGCCAACTAAAATCCCCTCATGCTTTTTCTTGGTTTATCTCAATGGAGTTTCCCAGCCACCCCAGGAAGTCACGTAGGGCAATTTTGGGTGGGGGGTTGGGACTTATAGAATTGTGACCCTAGGAATAAATGTGCCTGCAAGTGACCAAAACCCCAAAATAACAATGGCTTCAATTATAAGTTTTTGTCTCTGTCACATTAAAGATTGGAGGGTGGCTGTCTAAGGTGGAGGTTGATCTGCACATGGAATCAGACCGCTGGGCTTCTCCCTTCTTATTGCTCTGCCCTGAGTGTCTTCCACTGCCAAACTCACCTTGTGGCTCAAGAGGGCTGCTGAAACCCCAGCGGGCAGGAAAGAGGAATGCAAGACAAATGACACCGTTCTTTTCTTTTAAGACTGCCTGTTGGAAGTTGCACTTGTCATTTCTGCTTTCATCCCATTGGGCAGAATTCAGTCACACTAAGCTGCAAGGAAGTCTGGGAAATGTAGTCTCTGTTCCAGAGGGCTCTGCTCCAGCTAGTAGTGAGGGTTGTCTCACTAAAGAAGGGGAAATGTGCTTGGGGGATGATGAGGAGTGTGTCTCACTGTCCTCTCACGGAGAGCTGAGCTCATCTCCCCGAGAGGTGAGCTCATCTCCCCACCAGGGTGTTCATTTGGCTTTCCTCTTCCAGAGAATCCATGAGCTCCTGGTGGGCAAGGGTTGTATTCAATTGTCCTGTGCATTTCCAGCTCCTTGAATTACGCTTTTTACACTGTATATTGATGATAATAAATCCACGCATGCTAAAGAGAGGAGAAGTTGTAACAGAAAACCAAAGACTAGGTTTTAAGCAGCTTAACTACCCCCAAAGACTGCCCTCAGCATGCACATAGTCATGCTCAGGCTTTGGAATCAGACAGCTCAGTTCTAGAACCCTGGACGTACCTCCTTTGAGGTCAAGGAAAAGCAACTAAAGCTCTTTGAGTCTTATTTTCCTTATCATTAAAATCAGGATAATGATGTCTTCCTTTCAGTGTTGTGAGAATTCCTGAGGTGATCTGTGGGAAATGCCCAGTACATAATGGGTTTCCTTCCTTCGTTTCTTTGAGTGTTAAAGGATGGAGTTGGTACAGCTGGACACTATCTAGAGTCGTGTAGGTCTAAGTCAGCAGAAAAGAATTATTCCAGGGCATGAGAAATGTGTCTTCTTTTTCTCTGACTTAAGCATTTACACATTAATCCTTGTCTTTCAAGAGCACAACAAAGGATTATCTAAAATGAAATTACAGTATTATCCTAAGATGTATGTAGGTTTTGCACATGACTGAATAAAGCATTTACTGGAAGATTTCCTCTGCAGTGACTTGCAAATGGCAACTGTAACTTAATTACTCAGAAAAATTCCAGAAACAGTCTCTTTGCTTTTGCTTCACCCTCTTCTGGTACATCAACAAATCATTCCCTGGGTGACATTTGGCAAGTTATTTAGGTTATCTGCAGCTTGAATACAGGAGACTCTTGGTTCCAAGATGTCAGAATTATAATGAGATCAACCCTTGGTCAGGAAATTGTCCACTTCTTCTAAATGTGAAAACAAGGGAATGATTCAAACTAGGTATTCCAACTTAGTCTCAGTTAGGGTCAAAATCATTTAAATAGATAGATGCTACACCCTCTACCTATATGTTTCCATTCCTTCCACCAATGTACTTCTCTTCTTTCCTTTAAACACCTTCTTGAGACTCACCTGAAATGCCATGAAGCACTTGCAAGGCTCTTTCCTGTGCCATTACTCTGGAAGGTACCTGTGAACACTGTCCCTGTTTCACACGCACAGATGCAGCTCAGGCTGGTCAGTGTTCCCCATCCCTCCAAGACCCAGCAATCATCCAGGTGTGACCTGAGACCCCAGCAGGTCAGTGTTAAGGATTATGATGGTTCAAGATGTCAACTTGGCCAGGTTATGGTGTCCAGCTGTCTGCTCAATCAAGCACTGGCCTGATTGTTACTGTGAGGATATTTCGTGGACTTAAATCATCAGTAAGTTGATTGCATGTATGGCTGATGACATCCACAATCAACTGAGGAGATCACCTTCAACTATGAGAGTAGTTTCATCCAATCGGCTGAAGGCCTTAAAGAAGAAATGATGATTTCAGCAGTCAGAAGGAAGAATTTCCATCTCTAGTTCATCCAGCCAGCTTCATCTGGTGGAATTCATTGAAGACCTTCATTAGAGTTCCCAGCTTGTGGCCTGCCCTATGGAATTCAGACTTATCCACCCCCACCCACAGTTGTGTGAGCCAATTCTCTAAGTATCATAATATTTACATTATATATATTTATGTATATCTCCTGTCAGTTCTGTTTCCTTGGAGAATTTGACTAATACAGGGATTGGATCATGTTCAATGTCTAACTCCCTGTCCTGTGGGTGTGAGCCTATTTGTAAATAGAATATTCGAAGACACTATTAAGACAAAACCAAATGGAATCAGAAAGGGCCTTAATCTAATATGACTGGACTCTTCATAAGCAGAGGAAATTTGAACACAGTAGGAGGAGACAGACTGAGGGATAAACAGCCATGTGATGGAGGAAGAGATTGAGATATGGATTGCCTGCAAACCATCACTACAACACTACAGATTTCAGAGAAAACATAGCCTTTCCACATGATGATTTCAGACTTCTAGTCCCCAAAACGGTCATATGATAAATTCCTGTTGTATAAACCAACCAGTCGGTGGTCTTTAGCAGCTCTGGCTAACTAAGACAGTCAATCTGGGTCATTTTGAGGGACTGAGGTAGATTTGGGAGGAAAGATGGTCTCTCTTCTCTCTCTCCCCCTCTGGCACTGCGGACTACAGGGATGGTAAAACAAGCACCACCACTGCCATCTTCCTCAGTGTGTGGAGAGAGGCTGCCCAGAATGAAACCACGAAGTGGAAAGCAGGACTGACTGAAGGTGGGGAGAGGCCAGTGATGGACATGAGGTGGCTCATCCAAGCCCGGACCTTTCTGATACAGAAGTCAATTGATTCCTTTTTATGTTCAATTCATATTAAGTCAGGACTCTGATGCTGGCTGCTGAAAGAATTTAATACACAGAGATTAGAAATGATCCTCTTTTTTTTTTTTTTTTTTTTTTTCCCTTCTTATCAAGCACATCTCCATCAAACATGAGCTTGTACAACTTTGGACACTCACATATTAAACAGATATTCCTAGAAATTATCATATATCCCTTCATTTCAGTACAGACCAGGACTATATATTTGTTTAAAGACTTATTTTAAAGGTTTAAAGGTTTTCCTAAACTTTGTTCTTGCATCTCAGTTTGGCTTGTGAACAGCTGGATGTGCATATTTCTGTTTTTTTGGTGTCCCTGAACACTGCTCAGGGTATTACAGATACATAGTTCCTTACCCAAAACCCTGGAGGCCATTTGTGTTTCAGAATTCAGAATACTGGATTTCAGAAGGGTCATACAGATCATAAACCCACACAGTGGGGCCTCAGGCAGTTCCCCATAATCAGATGCAGGGACATATTTGTATATGAATATTAACATTAATTGAGGTAAATGAAGACTGTAAACAGCCTTATGTTATTTTATGTCAAAGTTTGGTACCAATTGAGTTTTAAACCATTTTTGTGTTTTGAAGCTTCCTTTAGGTTTTAGAGTTGTGTGTAAGGGTCTGTGTCCCTGCCTTTTGTCCAGGCTGAAAGGTCTTGCTCTCCCCTTGTCACCATTCCTACAGCAGATACTAAACTCTCCTTTAGGGTGATGTTAAGAAGTCTCTCCTTCATAATTGGGGAAATTTGAATAAGGTCTGTTTATTAGATGATAGCACTGGATCAAGGAAAATTTCCTGACTTTGATAGGAGAATGTCCTTGTTTTTGGAAAATACACACTGAAATATTTAGAGGTAAAGGCCATTATGCCTGCAAACATTTCATAAAAATATATACATAAATATCTGTGAGTGGTGTGTAGAGAGAGAGATAATAAAGGAGAAAACATGTTAAAATGTTCATATTTGGGGAATTTTTCATTTGGGAAATGAGAGTACAGAGGAATTCTTTGTATTATTCTCACAATTTTTCTCTAAGTCTGAAATTACATCAAAATGAAAAAAAAAATTGTGGGAAAACAAAGAAACAAACACACAAAAAAACTGAAAAGTACTGATGACACATGCCTCCAAACCAGTTTTTTTCTATTTCCTATTGCTTCTCTTACATGACAGCAAAGATAATCATGTGACATACTTTAAAAATAATTTTATTTTTTATTTCCTCATAAAAATATGTTATTTTTGATGGAAGGGTTCAGGATCTCATGGTGCTATACATTCTTTTCAGATTATTTGTCTTTTTTACTTAAATAGTCTCCTCTCAAAGACAGCTCATTTTTTTCTTCATCTGAACATCTACAACAATTTTTCTACAGCACATGGGCTTCCTCTATTGTAAGGTGGCACATGGATCTGATGTTACCCTATTTGCATTGTGGGGAACAACACTTATGGGTTAATTCAAGGATTCTGAACAGATTTCCATTTTATTTTTCATGTAACTTGAATGATTGCTCTTATGTATGGCCTTGAACATGATTTCTATACATATATAATAAAAGGAAATTCAAGACATCAAGTGGTGATTATAAATAAGCACCTTGGAGTTTTTCTTTTCATTTGAGTGACTGCTAGCTTGTAAAACACATTTTATATTTACACTGTGTACTGCTCGCTTAAATCTGAATGATACAAGACTACATTCAGATCATTTTACTAAATGTTCCAGAAAATAAATATCCAGATTGAATAAAACAACAACAACAACAAAAAAAAAAACAAGAAGTCTCTTCTTAGAACTACTGTATGGGTTACCTAAAATTCAATGGCAGTATAAACAGATGTAAGATGTTTGGAATAAATATATGTACATACATATGAATATATGCACATATGTACAAAAGCATAATGGAAGATAGAAATCAAATTGTTAATTTTTAAAGTGGTTTCCTCTGTCTAGAGGGATTATGGATGATCTTTGTTGTTATTTTTTTGTGTGCATTTTCTGTATTTTTGGAGTTTCTGCTTTGAACATATCTTTTTTTCCCTTTTTAATAAAATGCCCCTCTTGGATTTTATAGATAGTAAATCATCTCATCTTTAAGTAACCATCTTTTTTTTCCCTTTCCTTTTAATATTTAGGTTCCTTTGTTTCCCTGGTTTGATTTCATTAGCCAGGATTCCTGGAGAGTATTTAGTAATAGTGTGATAGGGATCATTTCTTACCTTATTCTTGACTTCAATAAGAAATAATGTATTTATAGGATTAAAAATTAAATGTTCATTATTTCTAAAAGCTTTCATAATGCTAATTTGTAACATATAGGGAGTCTAAATGGGATAGATAAAGGATCTGTCCAAATAAAAGGATCCAGACAAGGCCACATAGCATGACGTATTCCACAGTTATAAAGCTCTTCACTTATCTTCTAGAGGATGGAAAATTGAAAATGGAACTATGAAGTCAATAATCAATCAAACACTGATTTATTCTCTGTTTAGCAATATTTTGAAGAAGTCCTTTTATATAATATGTTCAAGAAAATATAACCTGAAAGCGAAAATGAAAATACCTAAAATGAATGGGAGAAAAAGTAAGTTAACAAATTTAGCTGCAATTAAGTACTCCAAAAAGATAAATAAGAAACTTAAAAAAAAAAACAACAAAAATGTCAGAGGAAGTTCTAGACAGAGTTGAACAAGGGACACCGGGAAAAAAAAAAAAAAGAAAGGAAAGGAAAGAAAAAAGCTCCAGAAAAAAACTTTCATGTGCTAATGACTAGGAACAGAAGTACGAATACTATGTTAGGAAAGTAAGATAAATATAAGATCAGTTCAAAGTTTTTAAGACCATATTGAGAGGAAAGAAGAAGAAAATAAGAAAGAAAATTGCACCCACTATCCCCCCAAATAAAGAATGAATTGTGCATACGTGCATCCACGCTTGCCTGGGATGGACGGTGAGAAGTCTTTGATGCTGGAAGGTCTTGTGACTCCAGCGATTCAAGTCCCAGCTCTCTGCCCTCCCCCCACCCATCCACACTCACGTCTTGGATTAGACCTGAGATCCCCACAGGTTCATCTCCATCCAAAAGGGAGCCAAGTTATACTAATGAACAACTTTGGTTTTTCTCTTGGGCCACAAATTGCATTTTATCCCAGGGATGACTTGTGTAAAGTGAACTAAATTCTGTAGAATCACACAGATCACCACATTTAAAAAGGCCAGCAAAGTTCCATTTTAAGGAAAACGTCACTGAAATCAATGCTAAATTCAGTTACTTTTGGATCACAAGATCATTTCTTAGAGGAGAGAAATTATGTTGAGACTATAACAGTTTACAGGAAATTTTAGCTATTAAAATATTGTTGCAATTCTATTGTTTTATTTGCTTTCTACAAATAATTTTCCTAGCCTGATCTATTGTCATGATAACTTCTCCTCTGGTGTTTCAAGTGTTAGTTTTAGCACATCCAAAATAACCAAATGATCATGTCGTTGTGACTTGTTATCAGATGAGCTGTTTTTGCCTGGAAAAGTCAGGTTTTTGCTCTTTCAAGAAGCAGCACAAATGTAGACGAGAAAATTCTGTTCTAGCTCAAAAGGATCAGACGAATGAGGCAGGAACCACTTATAGGTAAGTACATTATGCGTCACAATAAACCACCCTCAGCGTTTAGTTACCTGCCTCTCCTGCTACTGCCCTCTATCCCTTCCGCCCACAGAATTTGGGAATAGATTTCCTTCTCTAAAAACAGGAGTTGTAGGACCTGGAGCCTGAGGGATAGGGGCTGGTTTTGGAAGTTTTGCTTGGCTGACAGCAAATTCCAGTTGGGGAGATTGTCTTGAGAGCTGGAAGCATAAAGATCCCCACTGAGGGAATAAGGATGGAAACTAGGCCCAGCCCCAAGAATATCTATCTTATGGATTTCTGTGAGCATTAAAGGAAAAATAAATGCTACCACAAAGTTCCTGTATCTGCCTAGCACAGGATTAGTGCCCAATAAATGTTACTTTCTCTTCCTTCTCTTTCCCATCATCTCCTCCCACCCTCCCAATCCATGCACATTCCCTCTGTGCCGGTTTGGATGCATTATACCCCCCAAAACTCCACGTTCTTTGATGCAATCTCGTGTGGGCAGACATATTAGTGTTGATTAAGTTGGAACCTTTGGATTAGGTTGTTTCCATGGAGATGTGACCCACCCAACTGTAAGTGATAACTCTGATTAGATCATTTCCATGGAGGCGCAGCCCCGCCCATTCAGCATGGGCCTTGATTGGTTTTCTAGAGCCCTATATAAGAGCTCAGACAGTAGGAGCTTGCTGCTGCAGCTGAGACAGACATTTTGAAGACGGCCATTGAAAGCTAATATTTTGGAGAACACCATTTTGAAACGCAACCTGGGAACAAGCAGACACCAGCCATGTACCTTCCCAGCTAACAGAGGTTTCCCAGATGCCAATGGCCCTTCTCCAGTGAAGGTACCCTATTGTACATGCCTTAGCTTGGACACTTTATGGCCTTAAGACTGTAACTTTGTAACCAAATAAACCCCTTTATAAAAGCCAACCAATTTCTGGTGTTTTGCAAATGGCAGCATTAGCAAACTGGAACCCCCCTCCCCACCTCCAAACACCCACCTAGCCCTTGATGTACATTTAATTCTGGGGAACACACTCCATATACTTGATTTAATCTTCAGAAGAAGCTATTCTTAAGCATTCCAAAAGAAGTTGCACAGTGGTTGCAGGACTTCATTTCCTCTCTGTCTCTGGAGCCATCGATTTCTTGCTTTTTGCTAGGTCCTTCCAATCGGTAGATGCCCATGTACATGGCCATCATGAAAAAAAAACAAACAGACAAGCGTTCCCCTCCAGCAACTGTCCTGATCCTCTGCTCTGGCTCTTCTTCACAGCACAAGTTTTCCAGAGTTGCCGAGCCTGTCTGTTTTGTCTCTGCCCTCAATTCACTACCATCTGGCTTCCATCTCACCACACAACTGAAATTACTGTTGTCAAGATAACCAGTGACCTCCATTCTCTCAAACCAGTGCTCAGTCCTCATCTTACTCAGCCTGGCTGCTGCATCTTTAGGGTGCACCACCCCCACTTGAAACCCTTTCTCCTCCAGTCCCCTTTGGCACTGCCCTCTCCTGGCTTTGCTCCTACTTCACTGACTACTCCTTCCCAGTCTCCTTTGCCAGCTTCTCCTCCTGTGTGCTAAAGGTTAAAGCCACTTTTATTCTCTATCTTTAGCCCCAGGTAATCTCTTTTTGATGCATGGCTCTAAATACCATCCATATGCTGATGACTTCCAAATGTTTATCTCTAATCCTGACCTTTCTCTTGAACTCCAGCCTCATAAATGGGCATCTCTAAGGCTCGTTGAAGCATTTCAAATTTAAGAGGTTTAAAACAGAATTTTATACTCACCCCCATGCCTCCCACTCACAGACATGTTCTTCCTTCATTATCATCTATCCAGGTGTCCATGCCAAAATCCTAGGGGAGTAATCCTTGATTTGGCCCTCACTCTGGCCAAATACTGGCTCTTTCCATTTTTCTCTAACTCCTGCTTTCACCATCCTCAGTCAAGCCTCCATCATTTCTTGCCTGGATTCTTGAATTTCGTCCTAGCTGGTCATCCAGTTGAATGCTTCTAAGCTTGTTCCCATACAATCCATTCTTCATTAAACAGCCTATGAAAACATCTAAGACTGCAAACCAGAGCTGATTCCTGCTTACAGCCTCCAGTGGCTTCCTATGGCAGTTAGAATGAACTACACACTTTAGACAGCTCTCTGTCCCCCCACCCTGCCTCTGTGACAAAATATGGCATGCTCTTGCTCCTCGGTGTGCTATATCGTGGGTCTTCTTTCTATCCTCAGGATGTCGAGCTTGGTCCTGCATCTGTGCTAGCTGTTTCCCCAGCCTGGAAAGCCCTTTCCCCAGATCTTCTCCTGGCTGGTTCTTTCTTGTCTTTTAAGTCACTGTGCAAATGTCACCTCCTCCGAGAAGGCTTGCTTCCCCTTTCAGTCTAAAGAAATGCTTTCATCACCCTTTCCTACCATATCTTTCATCTCCTTAGCAGAATTCATCATCTGCAATCATCTTGTCTATTTGGTTTTTGTTTGTTTGTTTGTTCTTCTCCAGTTAGAATGTAAGTTCCAGGAGACCACAGATGTCATCTATCTTATTTACTGCTATACCCCTAGTGACTAGGACATGCTGGAACTTTGTAGGAGCTTTATAAAAATCTACTGAATGATGAATGACTAATTATTTTAGGAAATGCATACTCATTGCCCTTGGTTTTCAGTACTTGGCCTGTGCCACTGACTCAAAGTCCTTGTTGGGTTCAGCAGCCCAGGCTAAGGAGAGGGTCCCAGGGACTTGGAGGGGCAGAACTACATGGATAGAACATACGAAAATAGTTAAGCCATGGTCTTTAAGTTTACATGCACTTTACCTTGGGGAGGCAGAACAGGGAGGGCCAGCATCCTTGCTGATTTTGGGTATATAATGCTGCCCCAGTGGTACTCACAGAATGACTCATCTGTAGAATTCTGGCTCAAAAGCCACGTCCTCAGAGGCTCTCACTGCTGGCTGGTATCCTGTAATTTGAAATATTTTTTCCTGGTTGCATCTCATCAATCTGTGTTATGAGGCTGCTGATGTAAACCACCTTGGGATGATTTGGAAATGTTTCCTTCTCAAAGGAACTTCAATACAATTTTATTCACTTTGATGAAATTGGGAGGAAGAGAGAACGAAGATTAGCCGTGAAGACCGGAATCTGAAATTGAATCCTGGAAAAGATTTATTATGTCTGCCTGGACCCTGCCAAATAGAGTGGAGGAGATAAATCCCTATCTAACTAAATACAGTGGGTTATTTTGAAGTAGTTAGTGCAGCAGTGTGAATAGGATTTGTGCTCAGTGAATATTTTCTTAGACTGGGATTTTGGAAGACTTGCCAGTGAACTATAGTTGTCTCTTTTTCCTGCAGACCTAGCAAAATTAAAAGGGAGAAACTGTGAAGTTTTGGGACACTGGTGTTCTAGTTTGCTAATGCTGCCAGAATGCAAAACACCAGAAATGGATTGGCTTATATAAAAGGGGGGCTATTTGGTTACACAGTTACAGTTTTAAGGCCATAAAGTGTCCAAGATAACACATCAACAGTTGGGTACCTTCACTGGAGGATGGCCAGTGGTGTCTGGAAAACCTCTGTTAGCTGGGAAGGCACGAGGCTGGCATCTGCTCCAAAGTTCTGGTTTCAAAATGGCTTTCTCCCAGGACGTTCCTCCCTAGGCTGCAGTTCCTCAAAAATGTCACTCTTAGTTGCACTTGGGGTATTTGTCCTCTCTCAGCTTCTCTGGAGCAAGAGTCTGCTTTCAATGTCCGTCTTCAAACTGTCTCTCATCTGCAGCTCCTGTGCTTTCTTCAGTGTGTCCCTCTTGGCTGTAGCTCCTCTTGAAACATCACTCACAGCTGCACTGAGTTCCTTCTGTTTGTCAGCTCATTTATATGGCTCCACTGATCAAGGTCCACCCTGAATAGGTGGGGCCACGCCTCCATGGAAATATCTCATCAGAGTTATCACCTACAGTTGGGTGGGGCACATTTCCATGCAAACAACCTAATCCAAAGGTTCAAACTTAATCCCCACCAATATGTCTGCCCCGCAAGATTGAATCAAAGAATATGGCTTTTTCTGGGGGACATAATACATTCAAACCAGCACAACTGGCATCAGCCTTTTCACCCCCTTGGTGAACGAAGAAGGAGTCCCACCCTAGGGTGACGGTGATGACCAGACATTGGGCGGGCAGCAGTGTATTAGTCACAGACACTCACAGCCCAGGGAACAGGACACTGCATACAACACCAGGCCACATGGGACTTAGGCTCGGTGGTAACAAGAGGGTGAGGTGACCCCTGGTTCTTGCTGGAGGATGCGATTGTCTTGTTTGAATAATTCTACGGGCTGGCAGGGAACTGGAAACTTTCAGGTTGAGGATTGGGTAGGGTGCAGCTGGTTCTGCTGATAGGGGAACTAGCCAGATGTGGGGGGCACATCTGGAGAGAGCAGGGGGAATCCACAGTTGGGCCTTTGGGGCCCTATAAGGCTGGATGGTGTCAAATTGACCCATGAAATTTCAGGCCTTACAATAAGCAGTCCTAGCTGCAGAGCCTCCAAACCTGACTCTGGGATCTCACAGAAATTTTGGTATGAAGTATAGATTAATATCATTTAATAAATTCCTTTTCTGTTTTAAATAGCTAGAATGGGTTTTGTAGTGACATTTTGGGGGGAAAGATAAAGGTTTAAAAAAATGTCAACAATAAATGGAGCCAGTTTTCTCACTGTTGGAGATCCATGTGGTAATGGATTAGAGACATCAGCATGAACTCATGTTTAGCTCAATGGGTCCATATAGAAATATTTATAGATGTGTCCGTAAACAATGGCTAGAATATAAACATATTTTTTTATTCTGCCAGCTGAGAGGGCCTAGAAGCAATGACACGCGAGTAGCAACGAGCATATCTAGTGCCCAGATTGCTTTCTAACACTAATTGCCAATGAAAGGAACTAGGACTCCTTAGGGAAATGGATGATTCTAGGGCTGGCACAGAAAACATACAAGATGAGCCTGGAGCGTCTTGTAATGCCAGAAAGTAAGAAGTGCTCAATAACAAAACAAGACGAAAAATACAACAAACCCCCTCCTCTCCTCAGTGATGGGGATGTCAAAGGGACACAGGAGCCAACTGAAAGAGTTCCCAGAGGCCAAAGCTGGAACAATTTGAGCAACAGAATAAAGAAAAGAGTGTTGGATTATGATCCAAAGAATAGAATAAATCCCCATGAATCCATAGGACGTAAGTGGTTGAATAAATAAACACATGGGGGAGTGGGGACAATCCCCCTTGCAGAAGAATTCCAAATAATTTATGTAGATTCTGCACCCTGAAGGAGGTGGAGCATAATGTGTGATTGTCTTTAAGTGTGGGCTGCACACAATGACTTCCTTCCAAAGATTACATATGGGAGGGGAGAAAAGAGTAACTTCACAGTGAAGAAACTTGACTAACCCTATTTCCTCCAGGTGATCAAGGCCAACATCATCCGTAATCAATCATGTTGATAGCATGTACCCTTGAAATGATGTGATGAGAAAGGCACTTACATGGTGTGCCAGTTTGAATGTATTATGTCCCCCAGGAAAAGCCATATTCTTTGATGCAATCTTGTGGGGCAGATGTTTTAGTGCTGATTAGATTGGAATCCTTTGAGTGTTTCCATGGAGATGTGACCCACCCAACTGTAGGTGATAACTCTGATAATTTCCATGGAGGCGTGGCCCTGCCCATTCAGTGTGGGCCTTGATTACTGTAACACTATATAAGCTCAGATAGAGGGAAGGAGCTTGCTACAGCCAAGAGGGACCCTTTGAAGAATGCACAGAAGCTGAGAGAGTAGCTGCAGATGAGCGACAGTTTGAAGACGGCCATTGGAAAGCAGACTCTTGCTCCAGAGAAGCTAAGATAAGAGAGGACAAACACCCCAAGAGCAACTGAGAGTGACATTTCTGAGGAACTGCAGCCTAGAGAGGAATGTCCTGGGAGAAAGCCATTTTGAAACCAGAACTTTGGAGCAGATGCCAGCCACATGCTTTCCCAGCTAACAGAGGTTTTCCGGACACCATTGGTCCCTTTGTTGATGGATACTTTATGGCCTTAAGACTGTAACTGTGTAACTAATTAAACCCCCTTTATAAAAGCCCATCCATTTCTGGTGTTTTGCATCCTGGCAGCATTAGCAAACTGGAACACATGGTCTTCCTCCCAGTCTAATCATGAGAAAAACATCAAACAAATCCCAAAAGAGGGGCATTCTACAAAATACCTGACCAGCACTCTGCAAAAATGTCATTAGAAATAAGGAAGTCTGAGAAACTGCCACAGCCAAGAGGAGCCTGTGGAGACATGACAATTAAATGTAATGTGGGATCCTGGAGTAGAAAAAGATATCAGGGAAAAACTTAGGAGATCTGTAAAAAAGTATGGGCTTTATTAACCATACCGGCTAACCATATTGGTTCAATAATTGTAACAAATGTACCATAACAATGGCAAGATGTTAGTAATAGAGGAAACTGGATGCGGGGTTTGTGGGAACTCTGTACTTCCTTTTTCAAACAAAAAGAATAGCAGCTGAGAAAAGGTTAGGGTTGAGTGCACAGTTAGAAAGGTTAATTCCACCTGTCAGCTGAGGGTGGGTCTGGCCCGGGGCAGCTCCAGTGTGGTAGGGTAGGTGGTGGTGGGCAGTGGGTGGTCTGCTCAGGGTGGCCTCTGATCCCAAGCTGGAGTCTAGAAAGGAGAAACGACCACCTTAGGATCTGTTTCCCCTTTTTGCTCGGTGGCTGGGAATCCCCAAGCCTCCTTATATTGGCGGCACCACCTGCTCTCCACCCACGGAAGACAGACTGAATGAAGGACGAGTAAACAGAAGCTTGGCTCCACTTGTGTTTGTGGCTGCTTAGCAGTAACTGGTAGTCAAGGGTGGGAGTGTGAGAAATAGTGATTATTGTAAAGTTTGTGATGTTTGCTTTTCTAAAGATCAAATCTCTATCCATCCTCTGTTAACATAAGCCGTCAAAAGTCGATCTGTATTTAATTTTCCCTGGGTGGTCCTGGCTTGACATCTCGCCCTCTTTTCTTACGGGAGGAAATTGGGAACCTAATCCTTTGTTCGATCTGCTTCTGCTTCTAAGACAACCTGCTGCTGGCCTGGCCAGGTCAGCCCTGGAGCCTGTGATTTGAAACCTCGTCTAATATTACAGGGAACAAGAGAGCTTCACAATGAATGTGAACAATCTGTGATAGAACCACGTGGCCCAGCCACACTGGAGCGAGACTGGTCCGTTGTCCTGGGAAAGCTGCAGAGCTGAGGGAAGCTGAAGCTGTATCCCACCTGCCCCCACTTTTTTGGCCCTCCTGTAGTGGGGAGAAGGGGGTTCTGCTGCTCCAAGGGGGGTGGGGGCCTCAAGACAAAGAGTTGGGATAACAGCTGGGAACCTGAGCTCTCCGCTTTTGAAAGCCCCACTGCATGCTGGAATTCCTGGTGGCGACTGTGTCTCGCTGCTCCTGCAAGGCGGGGCTGTTCCAGAAATGCAGAGTTGTGTGCAGGGCCACAGGGCCCTGACCAGTGTCCCTTCCCAAGGCCCACCCAGAGCTGGGGCAGGGAGCACAGGGGGCTGGTTAGTGTGACCCACCCCCCTCCCTGGCCATCTCACACCTGGAGCTCCTCCTCTTACCACCTGAGGACCAAACTTGCTTTGTTACTTAACTTCTGGGACTCTTGCGCTGCAAGACAATAGAACTGGAAACTTAACAGTCACTGGAAACTTCCTATCCTTATCCTTCTTTTTGTTTCCCTGGAAGTCTGAAGTCTGTTCTGACCGAAAATCCTAAAAAATCTGGATCCAAACCATAAAACACAGCTTATGTGCAGAGTGACTAGTGGATTCATTACTCTGTGGTTTTATAGAGCATATTTTAACTGAATATAGTAAAGTGAATATAAACTTTATTATTCATTTTGCCAATGAGGAAGAAAAGGATGAGAAGGAGTTAGAAGCTATGCCCTGGCCCATTTACCTTAGTGTAGCCTCATTCAAAGATCCAATATATTTGGATTCCAGAATTCTCTCTGGGGCAGCGTCCCTTTGATGGTGTCTCATCTCTTCTAAAGCTTATGGTGGTTTATTTTTAGAAGGTCCCGCTCATTATCAATTGGGAATAAACTGCCTCATGGCTCAGAGTGAAATTATTCACATTTTTCAGCTCTATACATGCAATTATGCATCTGAAGTTCTGAGCTGTTGCTCACCTGTATGTGGGCATCTACCAGACATGCCTGAGTCTTCCTGGAGACATGACCAGAGATTAAACTCATGCAAGCATGACAGTGAAATTCAAGGCTGAGAAATAAGACTTGAAAAGCTCTGTTGGCCCAGTCTTGATTTTCAGGTGAGGCAGAATTCCCAGATCACACTGATGCAAGCTCTGATGAAGTGCAGGGCATTCCCACCCTGCTTTGAACTTCTTTAAAGTCACCTGTGGTCACTGAAAAGGAAATAAGTCATACACACTGGCTTTGTGGATTAAATAAATCAGTATATTTCATATGTTTAGAATGTGTCCATCAACAGACGAATGGATAGAAAAAAATGGGGTATATCCATGCAGTGGAATGTTATTCATCTGTTAAGAGGAATGAGGTTCTGATAC
This sequence comes from Choloepus didactylus, assembly GCF_015220235.1. Classification (NCBI taxonomy): domain Eukaryota; kingdom Metazoa; phylum Chordata; class Mammalia; order Pilosa; family Megalonychidae; genus Choloepus; species Choloepus didactylus. The sequence continues at coordinate 3,316,514 of NC_051308.1, read as the reverse complement.
TTCCTATGACACAGATGAACCCTGAAGACATCATGTTGAGTGACATAAATCAGGCAAAAAAGGAAAAATATTGTATAATTCCACTTTTATGAAATAACCAAAATAGGCAAATTCAGAGAGAGAAAATAGAATAGTGGCTACCAGGGACCAGGGGAAAGGGGATGAGGAGTTGTTGCTTAATGGGTACAGAGTTTCTGTTTTGGGTGATGAAAAGTTACAGTAATAGATGGTGGTGATGACAGCACAACACTGTAAATGTAATTAATGACCTGGAATTGCACAATAGAAAATGGTGAAAATGAGAACATTTTTGATATGTATGAATATTTATACACAAAACCACTATAAAATTAAAAAAGAAAAACCATTTAAAACAAGGATTGGCACATAGTAAGTGCTATGTACTATTTGTTTCAAAATCTGGTTTCCAAAATTCAATGATATAATGTATCTATATCTTCGTATCTCTCTATCTCTCTACATATCTCTATCCATCCATCCATCCATCCATCTCTCTCTCTCGCTCTCTAGCCATTCTATCATCTATCTATCTATCTATCTATCTATCTATCTATCTATCTATCATCTATATCTAGCAGTCCTCTATGTATCTATTTATTGAGAGACATCATATTTGAATCCTGGCCCTGCCACTTTCCAGCCATGAATTTTTTTAATGCGATTTTATTGAGATATATTCACACACTGCATAATCCGCCCAAGGAATACAATCAATGGCTCACAGTTTCACCACAATCAACTTTAAAATATTATTACTCCAAAAAAAAAAGAGAAAGAAAAAGAAAAAAAAAAATAGAAATAAAAAAGAACACCCAAAACATCTCATACCCCTTATCCCATCTTTATGTATGTATGTATGTATGTATGTATGTATGTATGTATGTATGTCTTTATTTTATTACTCATCTGTCCATACACTGGATAAAGGGAGTGTCAGTCACAAGGTTTTCACAATCAAACGGTCACCCCATAAAAGCTATATAGCTACATCATCATCAAGAATCAAGGCTACTTGATTACAGTTCAACTTTTTCAGCTATTTCCTTTTAGCTGTTCTAATATATTTGAAACTAAAAAGGGATATCTATATTATGCATAAGAATAACCTCCAGAATGACCTCTCAACTCTATTTGAAATCTCTCAGCCACTGAAACTTGATTTTGTTCCATTTCTTTTCCCACTTTTGGTCAAGAGGGCTTTCTCAATCCCATGATGTTAGTAGCCATGAATTTTTAAGGCAATTTAAATGACCTTTCTTTGACTCAGTGTCTTCATCTGTACAGTAGAGATAAGAATGCTATTCTGAGACTTACATGATTGAATATCATAAATTCTAGGACAAAGTCAACATATGCTAAATGTTCTTAAGTGTTGGTTATTACAGTTATTGTATCTGGAATGACATGCACCACAGTATTTCTGAGCAGCAGAATCATGGATGAATGCCTATTTCATTTTATGTTGGGAAAATTTAAGCTTCCTCTGAGACAGGGCCCATTTCCTGGTCCCTCATCATCTTTGTGTGCCCAGTACTGTGCCTGGAAGATAACAGGTGCTCAATAAATCAGTTCAATTTTTCAGAATATACTAGGTGACCAGTATCTCTCCCAAATAACCCTGATTATCATACCATGTTTTCCTATTCAGTGAATTTAGTAAATTTCTGGAACAAAATGAGTAAAGTGAGATGAAATAGACAGAACTTAGCAAATACCAAAAAACGTGATTGTATTTCTCACAAAATTGTGTAACTTCTTCAAGACTCTTCGAGGGTTTAGATAATAGGTTCTGGACCTGTGCTCCCATGTGAGTCCCTCTGTAAGCCTGAACTATGTGGTTAGCCATAAAAACAGCAAACAAACTACTAGTTAATTGTCTGATATGTGGTCCATGTACTGGTGACCCCCTGGGTAGAGCATGTAAATAGGATTTTATGGAGGTCAGACCAGAGAAAAGGCAGTGCAATTAGCAGCCAAGTAAAACATAAACAGCATATATGGTATGATTTCATATGTATGTAAAATTGTATATATAAATCTGTATCTGCCTATGTGCACATTCTCACACAAAACCTAGATAGAGATTATCACTGGGGAGTCATTTTTGTGGTGATTTTTTTTTCCTTTTTATACTTTTCTATACAGAGGATTATACATATAAGTATGTATGTGTATATGTGTGTATATATCTATAGATCTCTCTCTATATATATTAATATACATGAAAAGAAAAATAGCCTCATACTTTCAATTAAATGCTATTTAAGGATATTGCTTTGTTTAATAGTTAAAAAATTAACTTACAAGGACATCAAATCTGATGCCTAGTAGGGTTGCCAGATTTAGCAAATAAAAACACGTGACCCAGTTATACTTGAATTTCTACAAATAATCATAAGTATGTCTCATGCAATATTTGGGATAATACTTCATTTCTTCTACAGAAAAGTAAAAAACAGAGGCAATACTCCTACCACTGTTTGCATGTCTGTTCTTTTTCTATTTCTGTAAATAGATTTTGTTTCACATGTCAAAAAGCATAACCATGTGTGCAAGTCTCATTCATTTACCAAGTACGTATTGAATCCTTACCATGGTTCAGACACTGTGCAGAGACTGGGGATATGGCAGGGGTAACACACCCATTCACTTAACACGCCGCCACTTAAGATAAAGTTATTTTTTATCACATGCTTTCTATATAAACCATTTTAATGAGTGCATAATCTCCATCTATTTTACTTAACCAATCCTCCATTTTGGATTAATTTATTCATTCATTTACATATTAGCTTTTTGCTATGATAAATAATGCTGCCTCGAATGTCTCTGTGTGTAAAGCTTTCCCTACATTTTAGCATTATTTTATTGTTAAGATACATAGAATTTAATACTATTTTGTTTTAAAAAGATTAATTCAGTAGAACAACAAAAAGTTGAAGTCTGTGTTGCTTTGACTACTAATGTGTTTGATCATCTTTCAAAAAATGTGTTCACTAATTTTATGTTGTTGAGTTGTCTATTTTTAAGGGAGAAGATTTTAGTGAGTTTTCTTATCTTCTTTAATGAACTCTCTTATGTAAAAAAGCTGTTAACTTTGTGACAGTTGCCATTTGCATTTTTCAGTCTGTTGATATTTTATTTTGGGTTATAGGTTTTATTTTAATTTTTGACCTAGAGCAATTTAAGCTTGTATCTAGTAAATATGCTCATCTTTTGATTTTTTCTATTGTTTCTAAGCATAGAATGTCATTTTTCTATCCAGATGTTTATTACTTATTTACTTATATTTTATTCTTTTTTATTTTAACAGCTTTTAAAATTGTGAGTCATCTGGAATTTATTTTGATATAGGTTTGCAGTGACCAGATAATAGGATTTTTTTTTCCAGATGACCTATCGAATGTTCCCAAAGATAACTCCATTTTTCTTTTATCTTGCCCATTGGTCTTGCGATGACTTTTTGCCATATATTTAATGTTCTTATATAATAATGCTTATTTGTGGGCTTTATACAATATTCTTTTCATCTGACTTTCTGGCTGAATAACATTATGCTGTTCTGTATTGCAAAATCTAATATCATTATATTAGAAAGTGCTATAGTATATAAAATATATAGAGTGCAAATATATATATTATGTATATACATATACACACATAATATATTTTTATTGTGGTGAAATATACATAACAAAATTTGTGATTTTTAAGTGCAAGTTTCAGATATAAGTGCATTCACAATGTTGTGTAACCGTTACCACTATCCATTTCCAAAACTCTTTTATCACCCCAAACATAAATTCTATAGCCAATAAGAAATACCATAATTTCTTTTTCTCCTCTCCTCCCAGACACTAGTAACCTCTAGACTGCATCCTTTTCCTATGAATTTGCCTATTCTAGATATTTCAAATAAGTGGATTCATGCAATGTTTGTACTTTTATGGCTGACTTATTATACATAGGTAATGTTTTCTAGGGTCATCCATACTATAGCAGAAATTCACTTTTATAGCTGAAAAATATTCCATTGTGTGTATATACCACATATTGTTGATCTCCACCTTTTGGTTATTGTGAATAGTGTTGCTATGAGCATTCACATTTAAGTATCTGTTTGAGTCTCTGTTTTAAGTTCTTTTGGATATATACCTAAGTACGGAATTGCAAGATCATAGAAATTCTATGTTTACATTTTTGAGAACAGCCAAACTATTTTCCACAGGGGCTATACCATTTTACATTTCTACCAGCAATGCATGAGGATTCCAATTTCTCCATATCCTTGTCAACACTTGTTAGTTTCCCCCATTTTTTCTTTTTAAATAATAGCCATCCTATTGAGTATCAAGTTGTATCTCATTGTGGTTTTGATTAATATTTCCTTCATGGTTAATGATACTAACCAACTTTCCATGAGCTTATTGGCCATTTTTATATCTTCTTTGGAAAAACTCCTATTCAAATCCTTTCCCCATTTTTTGATGGTTGTTTGTGTTTTTGTTATTGAATTGTAGAAGATTTTTATATATTCTGAATATTAAGCCTGTTCTGGTTTGCTAAAGCTGCCATTATGCAAAATACCAGAAATGGATTGGCTTTTATAAAGGGGATTTATTATGTTACAAATTTACAGTTCTAAGGCCAAAAAAAGTGTCCAAACAAAGGCATCAACAAGAGGATACCTTCACTGAAGAAAGGCCAATGGTGTCTGGAACACCTCTGTCAGCTGGGAAGGCATACGGCTGTTATCTGCTGGTCCTTCGCTCCTGGGTTCTGATTTCAAATGGCTTTCTCCAAAATGTCTCTGGACTTCTGTCTCTGTTAAGTTCTGTCTCTTAGCTCCTGAGCATCCTTGCTTGTTCTCATGGGGTGTTTCTCTTGAAGCATCTGGGAGTCTTCTCTTAGCTTTTCCAGGGCAAACTCGAGGCTTCATCTCTTAGCTTAGCATCTCCAAATGTCTTTCTGTCTGCATCTCCAAGTGTCTCCAAGTGTCTAGGTCTGTGTTGGCTCCTAGCTTCTCTCCAAAATGCCTCTCTCAGATTTTCTGAGCTCCTTCTCTCCATGAGCTCTGTTAAAGAACTCCAGTAAACTAATCAAGACCCACCCTGAATGGGCAAGTTCACACCTCCATGGAAATAATTTAATCAAATGATCTCACCCATAGTTGGGTGGGTCACATCTCCATGGAAACATTCAATCAAAAGGTCCCACCCTACAAGATTGGATTAAGAGATCATGGGGTCCATAATAGCTTCAAACCAGCACAAAGCCTTATCAGACACATGATTTCCAATTATCTTCTCCCATTGTGGGTTGTCTTTTCACTCTTTTGATAGTGTTCTTTGATGCACAAATATTTTTAATTTTGAGGAATTCCAATTTATCTATTTTTTATTTTGTGGCCAGTGATTTTGGTGTCATATTTGAGAAACTATTACCAAATACAAGGTTGTGAAGATTTTTCTCTATATTTTCTTCTGAGTTATATAGTTTCAGTATTAAATTTAGGTCTTTATCCATTTTGAGTTCATTTTTTTTTTTATGTGTTAGGTATGGTTAGACAAGGAGATGAAAAGAAAAGCATGGTATAGTATTTCTATGAAAGTGTCTCTCAAAAGGAAAGACAGGTCCCTCTTCTTCCCTTCATCCTTTCTGCAAATATGAAAGTTGAAGATCCACCTTGGACCATACAGTGGCACTCCAAGTTGGAACAGCTAAGGTGTAATGGCAGGACACTTTCCCTCTGATGGTCATGGAGCTCCCATACCAGCTTCCACCATGTACCCTCAGTCTTTCATGAGAGAGAAATAGAATTCTATCTTGTTTAAGCCATTGTTACTTTGATTTTAGTTTTGATACTGTTAAACAAATTTGACCCTAAGTTTAACTGCTATAAGACCTCTTAAGGAAGCTCAAATAATTCAATTTGTAAACTGGTTTCTTGGTCCCTTTGGAAACAGATAAAGGTAATTTTCTAAAATAAAGCTTTAAACACCTTCACAAATCTGTCTCTCCAATTTTTTGGTGATCCTATGTATTCCCCACATGCCTACTTCTCATTAGCATGAACAATTTAAGATTTACTGAAACGTCCAGATTTATTTTGTGTAGGTACAGTTAGCCTCTTATATTAGACTGAAGGAAAAGGTCTGGTGCTGTTTGGAGAGTCATTCACAAGGCAATATACCACTGTCTCTCACCTTACATTTGTGTGAATATTTACCTGTGATCACACTCATGAGGTCTCCAAACACTAAAAATGTGTGAAAAAATCATCCCCTTGGAGTTATAAATGGCAGCTGTGGAGGCCATATTGAATATTTTTCCCTTTGGCCAGCTGGGTTTTCTTTTGGTTAAGACATTACAGCACAAATCAAGAGGGATTTGTGTTTTGAAGTAAAGCAAGACATTTGGAACAAATGTTTCTTAGAGGAGACGTTAACGCCTTGGTATTTTCAAAAATTTGACACAGGAATGGGAGCAAGCACCACGAAGCTGGGATGGGATGCAAGCTGGGCAGAAAAGCTCATAGCAAATCTCTTTTACATATCTTCTTTGCTATTCTCTGTATACTATATCCAAGAAAGTAAACTTTTTTGAGGGTTTGCTCTGTGTCAGGTGCTGACTAAAGTTCCCTACCCAACTCTCAGTCTGCAATCTCTATTCAATTCCTAGTGGCTATAAAGCTTTATACTCAGAATCCATAATCCCATGATCTTGCTTTCCCTTTTTGATGCCTTCCAGGCCCATTGGCAAGGACAAGAGCTTGGTGTTTCTTGCCTCTTCTCAACCTCACAAGAGTAGGAAGAAGTGCAACTTAAAGATAGAATGTATCTTAGAAACTGGTTTAGTTTCCTGAGCTGTTCAAGCAAATACCATGAAATGGGTCAGATTACACAATGGGAATTTATTTGCTCGTGGTTTTGAGGCTAAGTTAGAAGTCCAAATCAAGACATCATCAAGCTGAGTGATGCTTTCTTCCTGAAGACTGATGTTCTGGGGCTGGCTGCCAGTGATCCTTAGCTTGTCACATGGCAAGTACGTGGCAGGTCTCCTGGTCTTTCCTTTCTCTCCCGGGTTCCACTGATGTTCAGCTTCTGGCTGCTCTCTCTATGGCTTTCTCTCTCTGTGTCTGAATTTCACTCTGCTTTATAAAGGACTCCAGTAATTGGATTAAGACCCATCCTGATTGAAGTGGGCCACACCTTAACTGAAGTAGCCTCATCAAAAGATCCTACTTACAATGAGTTCACACCCACAGAAATGGATTAAATTTAAGAACATGTTTTTCTGGGATACTTACAGTTTCAAGCCACCACAGAAACCATTTAATCTGACCTATTGTCTTTGCATCTATTTTAAAAATAAATGTTAATTTTAGAATAGATGTAGATTTATAGAAAACTGTGAAGATAGTACAGAGTTCCCATACATACCCCATACAGTTTTCCCTAGTATTAAAATCATACATTACTATAGTGCATTTATCACAACTAATGAACCAATATTGATACATTATTATTCTCTGAAGTCCATACTTTATTCAGATTTCCCTAATTTTTATGTAATGTCCCTGATCTCTTCCAGGATTCCATCTAGGATCCCACATGACATTTAATGTCTCCTTAGGGTGCCCTAGATTTTTTTCTCAGACTTCCCTTGTTTTTCATGACCTTGAAAGTTTTGTTTTTTTTTTTTTAACTTTTATTGAGGTAACTTATATAACAGAAAACCTGCCATTTTAAGCATTTTAACATGTTTCATTCAGTAGCATTACTTACATTTACAATGTTATACAACCACAGTTGTGAGTTTTTAAGGAAAGCTGGGGGAATTGGAGTACATTTGTGTGAAATAGTTTATCACCACAAGAGGCTACAAATTCATCTTACTCTAGATTAGGCTTATAAAGAGAAATTCTTAGATCATAGTATCTAAAGAAAAGTAGATCACTAGGCCATGAGGAGTCAGGATTCCTGCGTCACCTCAGGAGATATTAAACAAGGAGCTACAGTGGGCAAGGATCTCTCTCTCTCTCTTTCTCTCTCTCTTTCTCCCTCTCTCTCTCTTTCTCCTTCGGGCTTCATTCTCTCTGTTGAAAGGATCGCCGAATGGTAGTGCCTTGGTTTGCCAGGGCCGCTTCAACAAATACTGCAGACTGATTGGTTTAACCAACATGAATTTACTGTTTCACAGTTTTGGAGTTTAGAAGTCCAAACTCAAGGTGTTGGCAGGGTCAGCCTTTCTCTAAAGTCTCTAGTTGGTGGTGGCTTGCCAGCTACCCATGACTCAATCTCTGCCTCCATCACATGGCTGTGTCTCCCTCTGTCTTCTCTTCCCTGTGTCCAAATTTCCTCTGCTTATGAAGACTTTAGTCATATCAGATTAAGGCCCACCCTCACTCAGTTTGGCTTAACTGATGATAGCATCTTCAAAGACCCTATTTGCAAATGAGTTCATACCCACAGGACTGGGGGTTGAGACCTGAACATGGCAATCCATAGCAGCAGGTAACATGACTGTTGTCAGTTCTGAAGTTATACCATTAGGAAATGACTGTCTTCAAGGCTGGCTCTCAAGGGCGGACGCCTTGGGGAGAAAGCCTATGGGAATAAGGGTGCCTCACCATGATGGACCAATTGACTTTGGCCTATGGGATGGAGTCCTATAAAAGCAAGGTGTTCCCTGCGGCAGCCATGCAGATTAGGACAGGTGGAGCAGGGATGGAAAGATAGTTTTATAGATGTCCATCAAAAAAAGGTAATTCAAGAGAGGAAAATCCAATTTTTATGTAAATTATCCAGACGGGCTCTAGTGCTTATTCAAATTCACCTGAGAAATCATTCTGTTCTGAACTTTGTGTCATTTAGTAGATCAGGTTTATATCTTTGTCCCAGGGTAAAGACCTATGACATTTACCAAATCTGGATTCAAATACAGTTTTATCAGATTAATTTGAAAATTAATGAGGTCATATGTTTTTGCAGACATGTTTCTGCTTTTTGGTCGGGGAGGAATCAAATACCCATTTATGGATCCAGTATTTATTTGTAAAAAGAGACTTTCAAGTCAAGTAGGAACATTCTCCTGAATTTAAAAGTGACCTTTTTTATCTAAAGTAAGCAAATTCATGGAGACAGAAAGTAGATTAGAGGTTTCTAGGGGCTGTGGGGAGCAAGAATGGGAGTTATCGCTTAATGGGTGCACAATTTCTGTTTGGGATGATGAAAAATTTCGGTAATGGATGATGGTGAAGGTAAAACAACATTGTGAATGTAATTAATGCCACTGAATTGTACATTTAAAAATGGTTAAAATGGGCTATGGTATACACTTAAAATAAATGAAATAAAAATAAACAATGAAATAAAAACATATCTATACATATGTACTATAAAGTGACCATTTTAGAGTGCCTTGTTAAGAGAAGACAGCCTTCCTTTAATTTCTTTCCAAGCATTTGTTTATCTGTGAGAAATAAGTCACTATGCAAACACTAATTCACTATTACTGAATGAACACGTTAAGCAAACTTGTCTATTTCTAGATTATCATTACTGATTGTTGGGCTAAACCAATCATAGAAAGTAAAAGCAATTTTTACCTCCCTCTGCTAAGCTATAGGAAACAGAGAGATTATGAGAGTATGAGCTTTTTCCTACCAAAGCATCAAATTCTCAAGGTTGTAGGTAAGTGACAGATGGTTCTCCTGAGCACCAGCCCTGATTCTCAGCTGCCAAAAGGATGTCTTCATCTGCAGACTCTGCAGGCACCTCACCCACTTTGTGCAAAGCAACTGAACCCGTGCCTTCTCCAGCACACCCTGCCTCACCAAGTGGCATCACTGTCTTCCAAGCTGATCAAGTCTGGGGCCCAGACCCCTCTTTCTCTTTCTTTCAACCCTTGCCTTCTGGAAGTCATTGGAATATTTTCCATGACACTACCTGCATCTGTTGTCCCCAAACCTGGCTTACTAGCAGAATCACCTGAGGGACTTTCAAACAAATCCAGAGTTGGGGTCCCATTCCTGGAGATTCTGAGTCAGTAGATCTGGAAGGGGCCTAGGGATCTGCATTTTGAAAAGCTCCCTCCCCAGCCCCAAGGTGAGTTGATGGTGACCAGGATTTAGGAGATGCCCTGCTCTAAAATACCTCCATTCCCACTTCTCCTGCCTCATTCAGCCTCAACACCTCCAATTCAATCTCTGTGTCTCATTTCTCCATTCTTCTGGTCAACCTCTAACCCATCAACAACTACAACACATGCACTTATGGACCTATTTTTTCTGGGCACTTGGCTCATCAAGTGTGCTAGTTTGTATATATTATGTTCCCCAGAAAAAGCCATATTCTTTAATGCAATCTTGTGGGGACAGATGTATCAGTGTTGATTAGGTTGGGACCTTCTGACTGAGTGTTTACATGGAGATGTGACCCACCCAACTGTGAATGACACTTTTGATTACGGTGTGACCTCTTGATTGAATGTTTCCATGGAAATGTGGCCCTGCCCGTTCAGGATGGGTCTTGATTGGTTCACTGGAGTCCTATAAAAAGAGGAGCTGTGAGTGACATTTTGAAGACATCTGCAGCTAAGAGAGGACAAAACACCCCAAGAGCAACATTTTGGAGAACACCATTTTGAAACACAACCTCGGAGCAAGGAGATGCCAGCCACATGCCTTCCCAGCTAACAGAGGTTTTCCAGATGCCGTTGGCCATTCTGTGAAGGTAACTGATTGTTGATGCCTTACCTTGGACACTTTATGGCCTTAAGACTGCAACTGTAACCAAATAAACACCCTTTATAAAGCCAATCCATTTCTGGTATTTTGCAAAATGGCAACATTAGCAAACCGGAACATCAAGTGATGTACAAGGACACATAAACCATGGTCTCCTCTCAAGACGACTCTTTAGTGAGGGAGCTAATCCAGGAAACAAATTCTATTCATAATGTAGGTGATACAACTAGAAGCAGAAGTGGGGTTACCTGAAGGTTACAAAAGAGGGAATGATGAACTCCACCTTAGGAAATCTCAGAAAGCCTCACAAAGGAAGTGATGCTGAATTTAGGATGAAAAGGAGGCTATCAGACAGAGAAAAAAATTACGGTGGGAGTGAGAGAACATTCCGGATGGTTTTGAGCAGGGGAATAATGTGATTAGATTTGTGCTTTAGATTTATCTTGACTTATCTTTAACTCACATTTCAGATCCTGTCTTACCCCTAGTTGGGAATGCTTGGTGATTCTTTATAGTCTTCAGCATCAAATCTTAACTCCTTGGTCTGGAGAGCAAGGCCCTTCAGAACTAGCCAATTTCTCCATTGACATCACCTACCATTGCCTGTCCTGAGGTCTGGTCATAATGGAGTATTGACTCTTAGAAATGATCCATTCTTCAGCCCCAAGAGTGTCCCCGTCCATCACTCTGCAGTTTTCTGACCCATTCTGGCTGCCTTTACTTCCTTCTCCACTCTGATTATTAACAATTCATTTCTTCATTCAAGGTCACTTACAAAACAGTTAAAAAAGTAAAATAAATGTCTCCCAATTTTGATACTTTTTGCAAAGTTACAGTAATCAAAACAGTGTGGTACTGGCACAAGGACAGGCATATGGAACAATGGAATAGAATTGGAGTGCAGAAATAAACCAACATACCTATGGTCAATTGATTTTTGAAAAGGGAGTCAATTCCACTCATTGGGAAAGAACAATCTCTTCAACAAATGATGCTGGAAAAATTGGATATCCACATGCAGAAGAATGAAAGTAGGCTCCCATATACCAAAATTGACTTAAAAATGGATCAATGGCCTAAATATAAGAGCCAAAACTATGCAATTCTTAGAGGAAAACATAGGGAAATATCTGCAATATCTTGTATTAAGCAATGGATTTTCAGACTTTGCACCAAAACTACAAGCAACAAAAGAAAACATAGATAAACTAGACTTCATCAAATTAAAAAAATTTCTGTGCATCCAAGGACATTATCAAGAAAGTAAACAGACAATTGAGCAGAGTAGGAGAAAATAATTGGAAACTATATGTCTGATGAGAGTTTAATACCCAGAATATATAAAGAACTCCTACAATTCAACAACAAAAAGACAAACAACCTAATTAAAAAATAGAAAAGGGTTTGAATAGACATTTTTCCAAAGAGGATATGCAAATGGTCAATAAGGCCATGAAAGGATGCTAAACATCATTAGCCATTAGGGAAATTCAGATCAAAACCACAATGAGATACCATCTCATACCCATCAGAATGGCTATTATTGGGAAAAAAAGTGGAAAATAGCAAGTGATTACCAGGATGTAGATAAATAGGAACCCTTATACATTGTTGGTGGGAATGTAAAATGATGTGGCCACTGAGGGAAACAGTTTGGCAGCTCCTCAAAAGGTTAATCATAGAACTACTATATGACCTGGAGATCCTACTTCTAGGTATATACACAAAAGAATTGAAAGCAGGGACTCAGACATATAGTTGTACACCAAAATTCATTGCAGCATTAAGCACAATAGCCAAAAGTTGGAAGCAACCCAAATGTCCATCAGCAGATGAATGGATATGTGGTATATCCTTAAAATAGCATATTAGCATTAAAAAGGAAGGCAGTTCTGATACATGCTCCTGTGTGGGTGAACCTTGAAGATTTCATGTTGATTAAAATAAGCCTTGAGAGAAAGGGACACATATAGCATGATTCCACTTCTATGAAATAGCTAGAATGTGCTACCACATAGGAACAAAGTAGAGTATAGGTTGTCAGGGGAATTAATGCTCAGTGTGTGTAGGGATTCTGTTTAGGGTGTTGGGAAAGTTCTGGTAACGGATGGTGGTGAGGATAGTGCAACAATGTAAATGCAATTAATCCTACTGAATGGTGGGCTTGAGGGCAGTTGAGATGCTGTGTATATGTTTCCACGGTTAAAAAATTGACTATAGAGACAATGAAAATAAATGCAATACATAATCCTGGACTAGCTCCAATAATCGAGGAGAAAAGTCTCAAAAAGAACATTATTGAAACATATGCAAAAATTGGAATATGTTAAATTGCTTGAACTTGATAACTTATTAAGGTGATTATATAAGTTAATGTCTTTGTTCTTAAGAAATGTACATGGAGGTATTAAGTGTGGAAGGAGCACGGTGTATATAACCTATACCTAAATGTTCAGGAAAAAAAATATATATGTGTATATGTATGTATTTATATGTATATAGATAGACAGAATGATACAGCAAATGTGACAAAATGTTAAAATAGGTGGATCAGGGTATCTGTGTGTGGGGCATTTTGGTATTCTCTATATAGGTTTTGTATTATTTTTGCAACTGTCCTGTAGGTTTGAAATTATTTTGAAATTAAAATGAGAGAGAGAGAGAAGGAGAGAAGAAGAAAAAGAAGAAGAAGAAGAGGAAGAAGAGAAAGGAAGGAAGGAAGGAAGAAAGGAAGATAGAAAAACCCTGGTTGCATCACTGATCTCTATTGTTTGCATATTCAGAGAAATACTCATTTATCCTTATCCTTTGTTAAATCAGTTCCCTGGTCTGGGTAGAAAATGATTAATCCCTGAGGAGAAATGAGCAGATGCCCCAGTTATTCCTAAAGGAGTTTCCTAGTCCATCTTTCTGGTGGCATTTTTATTTTTATTTTATTTTGTTTTTTTTTATTTATAATATGCTGTTATAATAAATCTGGGCTATTCACTTGGTCACTCTGTTAATATTAATTTGAAGTTTCTTAGCCCAAAGTTGACATTTTACTTTACTAGTACTACCTTACTCATTTACCTGAAAGGGTCAGAAAAGTCGTGGTATTTACAAAGCCTTAGGAGTCCTCCTGGAATGGACGCAGACGCCCTGCCATCCGCCTTCTCCAGCCCCTAGACTTCCTGCATCTTGGGCCAGCCTCTTAAGAACAAAATTATCTGGTTCCTTCCCTCTACTCCCTTTAGCCCTAAAAAAACCCAATCCCCTCTGTCTCGATCCCAATCTTCTAAGACTTCCAGCAGGATGAAGCAGCACGAGTCTGAACAACAGTGCCACCTGGTAGATCTGAAAGGTTCAAGACAATGATGCTTTAAAATGAATTATTTTGACCTAAAGCTAAGTTCTCAGATGCTTTAGTGACTTTTCCTTTGACTACAGAAAAAGGTCCTAATTTATTAGCCTGTCAACCAAATCTGCCTGATTTCCAGCCATTATTCTCCACTGCAGGAAAACTGACCTCTGCGTGCGCAGTTGTGCCTTCTTACTGCCTTTCTTTTCATGGTTTCCTCTGCTCAGGATGCCTCTACTCATCTCCGTTGGAGTTTCATTCTTCAAGTTCAGCGTCAGAAGTGGGGAAAGCACACAGTGGGAAGTCAGACTGAGTTTCATTACTTCCCAGCTGTGGGATGTTGGGTAAGTTGCTTAACCTTTCTGAGTCTGCTTTCTGAAATGTAAATGAGACTTAATAATAATTATGAGGATTTAATGAGAAACATGCTTGTGAAAGCACTTCCAGCTGGATATTCTATTGTTTTAGACCTGTGTGGTTACACAGGCATTTGCTCTGTGATAACTCATTGAATGGAATATTTATGTTTGTGCTCTTTGCTGTGTGCATGTATTGACTTCAACAAAAAGGTTAGAAAAAATTGACCAAGTTAGCATTTTCTTCTTAGCAAAGTCCTAGTAAATATTGTCGATATCAGTTCTCTTTGCTCCTGGTCTTTTCCTGCTGGGAGGAAGAAGGTTCAGAGCTGGGATGGATAGCTAATGCAAGAATGACAGATCAAGATTCTCAACATTCCAGAAGTGCTGTAGTGAAGTACTGAAAGCAAGAAGATGAAATTTAATAGGAACCAATACACAGCTTTCATTTGGAGTTTCAAAAAGAGACAGAGCAAATAAAGAGTGGGAAGTGTGCTTGAAGAGGAATCATTTTGAAAAAGCTAAGAGTTGTGTCTGACTCCAAACTTGATTTGAGTCAGCAGTCTAGGCTGACCACTGGACTCTGCAAAACAAACAAGCAGACACAACCCAAAGCAAATCAAAACAGAACAGAAATCTCAGTACAGCAGAGGCCCAATGCTCCCATCCCGGGGGGTAAATGCACCCCTTGATTTCTGCATCATTAGTCCATATCCATGTTGTATTCACTCAGTCCTAGAAGCCTCTTTTGAAATTTTTTTAATTAATTTTTTATTATGATAACACATAAAAAATTTGCCATTTTAACCATTTTTAAGTGTACAATTCAGTGGCATTAATTACATCCTCAATGTTGTGCTATCATCACCACCTTCCATTACCAACATTTGTCCTCATCCCAAACAGAAACTCTGGACCCATCAAGCACTAACTCCTTGTTCCCCTTTTGCCTGGTTCCTGGTAACCTCCAATATTCTTTCTGCCTCTATGAATTTGGGAAGCTATCTTTTAGGATGGTTGTAGACCAATGACTACATCTTGAGTTTGGTGATTAGAATCCTAAAAGGGGCTTAAAGCTATGTCAAAGAA
This sequence comes from Choloepus didactylus, assembly GCF_015220235.1. Classification (NCBI taxonomy): domain Eukaryota; kingdom Metazoa; phylum Chordata; class Mammalia; order Pilosa; family Megalonychidae; genus Choloepus; species Choloepus didactylus. The sequence goes on along the minus strand of NC_051308.1, from coordinate 3,300,958 downwards.
TGATCTGGACAACACAGCCTTAAGAAAAGGCTAGGAATTTGGCAAGGAGGGTGTTCTAATTTGCTAATGCTGCGAGAATGCAAAACGCCAGAAATGGACTGGCTTTTATTAAAGGGGGTTTATTTGGTTACAAAGTTACAGTCTTAAGGCCATAAAGTGTCCAAGATAATGCATCGACAACCAGGTACTTTCACTGGAGGATGGCCAATGGCATCCGGAAAACCTGTTAGCTCGGAAGTCACGTGGCTGGTGTCTGCTTGCTCCCAGGTTGTGTTTCAAAATGGTGTTCTCCAAAATGTCTGCATCAGCTTCCAACGACCATCTTCAAAATGTCTGTCTCAGCTACCGTTCCTCTCTCAGCTTCTGTGCATTCTTCCAAGTGTCCCTCTTAGCTGTAGCAAGCTCGGTCCTTTTGTCTGAGCTTACATAGTGCTCCAGTGAAATAATCAAGGCCCACGCTGAATGGGCGGGGCCACAGCTCCATGGAAACCAGCCAACCAGAGTTATCACCCACAGTTGGGTGGGGCGCATCTCCATGGAAACCCCAATCCAAACGTTCCAATCTAATAAACACCAATACTTCTGCCCCCACAAGACTGCACCAAAGAACATGGCTTTTTCTGGGGGACACAATACTTACAAACTGGCACAGAGGGCTTCACATATTTGAAAGATTTTTGTCAAAAGTGATTAGATTTACTCTATGTAGTTCCATAGTGTAAAACTGGAAACATCTTGGTAATGGAGGATGATGATAGTAGCATAGCAGTGCAAATGTAATTTTTACTGCTGAAGCGTACACTCGAAAGTGGTTAAAAAGAAAATTTTGTGTTATATATGTGTTAGCACAATTAAAAAAATAGAGGAAAAAACCCACCTGAATCAACAGGTGAAAGTCTAGAGTGACGAATTAGGGCCACTGTCTTAGTTTGCCGGGGCTGCTATGACAAACACCACACAATGTGTTGGCTTAACAATAGGAATTTATTGTCTCACAGTTTCAGAGGCTGGAAGTCCAGTATCAAGGTGCTGGCCAGGCCCTGCTTTCTCCCCAAATTCTGGAGTGTTCTGGCTTGCCCACAATCCTTGGGCTTTCTTGACTTGCATCTCTGCCTCCATTACATGGCGATCCATCTCTCCTTGTTTCAGTTCTTGTAGTTTCCATGGACCTCTGGCTTTTCCCTGTGGCCGTCTCTGACTAACCATTTCTGGATTTCTTCTGCTTATAAAGGACTCCAGTCATACAGATTTAAGGCCCATTCAGATTCAGTTGGGCCACAACTTTTACTAAAAATAACAGCCTCAAGAGATCCAGTTTACACACACACCCACAGGAATGCAGATTAAGACTAACAGCATGGCTTTCATTCAACCCACCGCAGCCAGTGAAGGAACGAGCTGGCTCATGGGTGGAGCTGCCCGAGAAGGCAGTGGACTATCTGTCCCTCACTGGCGGGTTCATGCACAGGTTCTTGGCCTCACATCGTGCCATGGTAGACTTATTCTTATTTTGGGTGGGAGAATAGACTATATATGCCCTCCAAAATCCATTCCAATTTGTACCTCTGAACCATGATTCTTCAGATGGCAATAACACAGGCAGGCCTCCTTACAAAGTGGGTGGACACACAGGTAAAAAGGTGGCCTCTACAGCCACCCCCTGGTGGCAGCCTTGTTCCCCAGCCCTCTTGTCCTTAGAGCCTCCCCCAGCACTGCCCATGGCTGCTGGACCCCTGAGAAACCTACTACCTCATTCTGCCTTCTCTTCCCAGCCCTGCTGTTGGATCCCAAGGAGCCCAGGCCTCAGAGAGGCCTAGGGTCAAGGCCAGGGAGCTACAATAGCTCCACCTTACTTACTGTATGAATCCGTAGCCTTTGGGATGGCTAGCGCAGCATGTATGGAAAAGGGCAAATCTCTCCCCTCCAAATGAACTTCTGGAAGACGCAGTCATTGCTGAGTTCAGGGACAGCCTGTGTTTGACACTCAGGTCCAGTGTGGAGATTAGGTTGTAACACTGCAGCACATTGTAATATTCAGCAGTCCAGAAACATGCTGAAGAGCTCACAAAGCAGCTCCTTTTTCCTCCCACAGAAACTCAGGAATGTCCTTGAGGACATTTGCTGAGATACAGGAGTGATTTGCTTTTCAAGGAAGCCATGGAAGCCATGGGGCTCTGCATGGTTCTTGCTGGTCCAGTTGGTCACCACAGCTCTTCTCTGGGTGCCTGGGTCTCATGTGGCTGTAATGGACAGAACCAGACCTGGAATGGGACAGCTCGGTCCTCTCTCTGGCCTCTTAAAAAGACACAAGGACTTGGATTCTTGAGTCCCCTACAACACAACATGTCCTGGATCACCCCTGTGTGCTGGTCTCCCTCCTCTCCGCCTTGGCCAAATGGTCAATGCTTTGTCACTTGCATCTTGGTGTTCCACATAAGACTCCATTTTAAAGGAGAGTTAACTGTGAGTGTGTGTGTGTGTGTGTGTGTGTGTGTGTGTGTGTGTGTACCAATTAGAAAACCCCTTTGTTTCCATTTGCTGAGGCTGCTGGAATGCAATATATGAGAAATGGGTTGGCTTTTATAATGGGAATTTATTACAAACCTACAGTTCTAAGGTCATGAAAGTGTCCAAATTAAGGCACCAAGAGGAAGATACCTTGTCTGAGGAAAGGCAGCTGACATTTGGGGTCCCTCTGTCACATAGGAAGGCACGTGGGTGATGTCTGCTGATCTCCCAGCTTCTGGTTTCAAAATAGCTCTCTCAGCTTCTGTGGGTCCTCTTTGCTTCTCCTGGGGGCAAACTCTGGATTACATCTCTTAGCTTCTCTGAGCTCTCTCCAAAATGCCTTTTATCCTCCCATAGAGGACTCCAGTGAGGGAACTAAGACTCACCTTGAATGGGTGGGTCACATCTCCATGGAAATAACCTAATCGAAAGGTCCCACCTACAATAGGTCTGCCCCCACAAGACTGGATTAAAAGAACATGGGCTTTTCCAGGGTACGTAATAGATTCAAACCAGCACACCCTCCTTATGGTCGGAAAGACTTATGAGGCAGGTGAGCATGCCTGTGAGAGGGGAGAATGGCACTTGTCCCTTCCCAGCCCACCCCTCCAACCCACGCATGCTGGGCAAGGCTGGCTCGACCCTGTATTCACTCCACTGTGAGCTCAGCTTAATGATAAAATAAACACTGCAGTCCTACTCCTGGGAATTTATCCTGAGGAAATAACTAAGAAAATGTGCAAGGACTTAACTCTAAAAATGTCCATCCCTGTGCTGTTTGGGATAAAGGAAAATTGGAAACAATCTGAACATTTCACCATAGGGGATCAATTAAGTAAATTATGGTGAAGCCATTTGAAAGATTCCTATATAGCCATCAAAATAACATTACAGAGATGTAAGTATTGATGTGGAAAGATGTTACGAATTTACTTGTATAAAAATACATCATGGTATGATCTCATAAAGAAAAACACAAGTGTATTTATTATATATACACACAGAGGAAAACAAATCTAGAAGGGAACGCTAACTGTGGTTTTCCTTGTGAGAATAAGCATTTTATGTTCATTTACTTCTCTATATTGTTTGTGATCAGTATAGGATTTTTAATAATAATGAAAAGGATTTTTGATAGTAACAATAATAAGCAAGGAAAGACATTTCACTTGGGGAATTAAAAAAATGGAAGCTAGTCATCAGCCACTAGTGGGAATGTTATTTAGCCCTGTGGAGGATGTGGGCAGGGTTTGATCCAGCACTTGGAGAACCCTTGCTCTTGGGGAGTCAGAGAGAGGCTGGATCCCCAAGTGTCAGGGAAGTTGTGTCGTGGACAACACAACAAAACATTTGAGAGACTTCTGCATGGTAACCTTGTTGTAAATTTCCAAGAGGGAGATGAGTTACAATTTCTCTCCCTCCTTATTGGATCGCTGAGCCCTTAAAACAACATTACAGACCATAATACCCCTTCTCTGAGACACATGATTCAGGAAATTTTGGAATCATACTAGACAAAAGCCAGCTCATGAAGTTAAGAGCAATGCTTCCCAGATACTAAATGGAGATGACTGTTTTCCGCTTACTTCCCCCAGTAAACTGAGAAAGGCCAGCTGCTCTCAGGGACACAGGAACTGAGTACAAACTACAGTGTCCTGAATCAATACTGCGTAGCTGGTCAGTAAGAACAGGGTCCTGAGCGGATTGCATCCTGGCAGCTCTTTGGGCTCTGCACTTGAGAAGGCATAGAGATATTCTAGAAAGGGTCCTGGGAATGGCGACGGTTATGGGAGACAACTGGGGAGAGGGCAAATCAGCATGAAAAACAGTATCCACAGGCCTTGCCCAGTGGTTGGAACATGACCTGTGTCCAAGTGTTGGTGCACCTAAAAGGAACCTGCCAACACACACCTTTCTTGTGATGACTGCGGATTAGAAAACAGCTCTTTCTTGAGAGCTGAGGCCAGGGTTGCATTAAGATGAGGAAGTGATCCCAGAGCATCCCTTACCTGCTGCTGAATCCACTTCAGGGTGAATATCTGGCCTTCCATTTCCAGAGTACTGACCAGAGTACTGAGTTTGGCCATTTCCTTTTTTTACTTCCTCCCTCTCCCCTCCCTTCCTCCTTCTCTCTCTCTCTCCCTTCCTTTCCCTCCTTCCCTCCCTCCTCCCTCCCTTTCTCCCTTCCTTCCTTGCTTCCTTCTTTCCTTCCTTCCCCCTTCCTTCCCTTCCTTTCCCTTCCCTTCCCTTGTTTCCCTCCCCTCCCTCCCTCTCTTCCTTCTTTCCTTCCTTCCTTCCCTTCTCCCTGCTCCTCCACCCCCCCCTTTTTCCTTCTTTCTTCCCCCCCTCCCTCTCTCTCTTTTTTTTCTTTCATTCTTCTACTTGTCTTCATGCGTCTCATCCCCTCCACATGAGCCCTTAGGAATCTGGCTCGCAGGGGGGCTGGTCAGGGAGGCAGGTGTCCCTTGTGGGAAAGAACACAGGGGACAGCCTGTGTCGTGGTTTAGTCTCCTGCCCCCCAGGGACTGCCTCTTCTGCTCCCTACAGGGTCCGCACCCTTGCCTTCCTTCGGGCTGTGGGCCTTTCCTCTGCTCTCTCAGTCCTCGCTCTCCACAACATTTCTACGAGGGACAGCTCTAGGTGCTTTTAAAATGAAAAAAAAAAAAAAAAATTATTGTGGTAACGTATATATGACATAAAATTTCCATTTTTTACCATTTTTAAGTGTACAAATCAGGGGCATTACTTACATCCACAATGTGCTGCCATCACTGCCATAGATTTCTGCAACTTTTTCGTCACCCCAAATAGGAACTCTGCACCTGTTGAGTAGTAACTCTCCATGTCCCTGCCCCTGGCCCCTGGTAACTCCTAATCTACTCTCTGTCTTTATGAACTTTCTTTTTCTAGGTATTTCCTATACAATATTTGTCTTTTTGTGTCTGGAACTTCACTCCTTTTTAAGGATGAATAATATTCTATTGTATGGATACACCACATTTTATTTATCCAGTCATCCATTGAAGGACACTTGGGTTGCTTCCACCTTTTGGCTCTTGTGAACGATGCTGCTCTGAGCACTAGTGTATAAGTAACTGTTTGAGCCTACCTGTATTGGTGAAGGGGCTGATTAATTTCTCTAGGCTCTCAATTTTTCCCCCACCTCCACCCCCTAGGAATGGAAGCCCACTCTGCCCCTGGCTCTCCAAAGCAGAGCCTGGGGCCCACCCGGCCACCGCATGGCAGATGCCCCTAGAGCAAAGCTGCTGTCCTCCTCTCGGGCACCTGCTCTTGGGTATTAATTTTGGCTGTGATTCTAATACTTCAAGGGCAGGCAAATTATCTGGGCAGCTTGTAAACCCTGCAGATTCCCTGGCTTCTCAGCCACAGATTCTGACTGAGCAGGTCTAGGTTAGTGTCTGTGAATCTGCATTTTGTTAAAACCCCAAGTGACGGTGATGGAGAACCACTGAGAGCTGGGCATGGTCAGTTACAATGTGCACAGTTGGATTCTTAGTTCTCCCTGTATCCCACAGCTGATCTCTAGCCTATTTATTTTATCACCACAATATTTCTCAAATATGTTCTCTTCTCTTCATTGCCAATGCAACTGATTGGATAACATCCATATCCTTAGTCTACTGTATAAATAAGGCGACTACAGAATTGATTGTCCAAATTGCAGCACTTTAGCAAGTGAAGGGGGCAGTATTAATTATGCTGAGAAACAAGTGTACTCCTGGCCAATGTGGGTGTTTGCTCTCTCTATACATAAGCCCTCCCCGATCCAGCCCCTCCTCTGAAGTTGTCTCTTGGGCACCTCCAGCCCCCACCTCTACTGTAGATCACCTCCCTGCACTACTCAAAATGTCTTTAATGTGCCTTCCCCCCACCTCTCAACTTTCTCTTCATCGCAGGGTTTTGCTCAAGCTGTTCTCTGCTCTCTGGGTGTCTCTGCCACTTTCACCCTGGTAACCCTTTCTGTCAACCTCAGCTGAGATGCTGCTTCTTTGTGTAGCCTTCCTTGACCCCCTCTCCCCAAGATTGAGTTAGGTCATCGTGCTGCATGCTCCCACACTGCTAGGCCATACACACCCACCATAAACTTATCGTGCTGCAATCGCCTGCTCAGTATTCTCCCACCCTGGTTCAATTGGCTACCCCCTGACCAAAAATAACATCTTCCAGGAGTGCTGTTTACAGTGGGTTCACACCCACAGGGACACAGATTAAGATTAAGAACATGTCTAATTTGGGGTACATGATTCAGTCTACCACAAGGGCCTAAAAGAGTAGAATGCACAAGACAATCACTCAACAAGATGTTGTCTCATAAACCAATGTACACAAACCATGAATTATGCCCTAAAGATCATTCAACAAATATTTATTGAGTACCCACTACCAGATGATTTGCTAAACACAGGGGTATGCACAGATCGATAGGGCCTCAACCGCATGGAGCTCCCATTCTAGAATGGGAGATCCCCCCTCACAGGCACTGGCATTTAGAAAGGGAATGTTGATATGTGACATCTGTGGACCTGTGGGACAGATGTGACCCACCCAATTCAAGGTGGGTCTTAATCCTTTACTGGAGTCCTTTAAGAGAGAGCTCATGGAGAGAGGCGAGGAGAGAGTACTTGGAAAGAAAACACCCTGGGAGAAGCAAGAAGGACCCACAGAAACAGAGAGAGCCATATTGAAGCCAGGGCCCAGGAGAGAAGGACCAGCAGACATCGCCATGTACCTTCCCATGTGACAGAGGAACCCTGGATGCCAGCAGCCTTTCCTCACAGAAAGTATCTTCATCTTAATGTCTTAATTTGGACATTTTCATGGCCTTAGAACTATAAATTTGTAAAACTAAGAAATCCCCACAGAAAAAGCCAACCCATTTCTGGTATATTGCATTCTGGCAGCTTTAACAAACTGAAACACTACCTGATCTCACATCTGGGCCCTGCCCAATTCTGGATGTTCTACTTAAGCTTTCTGTGCTTCCTTTTCTGCATTTGAGGATGATAATTGTCTCTTCCTCCTTGGGGACTGTGTGAGTATTCTACCTATATTACTTATAAGTCATTACTACCAATGGATGTCAGGGAATGTGTCTCTAACTGTGGACCAGGGTCACAAGCTCATAAAGGAGATTCCCCTTGGGTGGGATTATCAGGAGCCTCTGAAGAATGGTGTATAAGCTGATCCCCTGTCTCTGTGAGCTGGGCTGCTGTAAAGAAACATCCGGAGGGTCCGAGACAGCTGGAAACAGCTTTAGGTTTGGATGATGGCCATTCTCAATTTTCATCCCGACCACAGCAATCTTGGCACCCAACTTGGGATAAAATAAATAGAACTGCAGCAGGAGGAGCTGAGCATTGTGGGGAAAGCAATGCAGAGAATGAAGAGGACCCTTTTCATTTGAGTTTTCAAAGGTTAAGGGAATCTTTCTTTTGAGGGCCCCTGATGTTGTATGTAGAGCAATGTCAGTTAATGATTACTAATTAGTAGTGCCCATGTAGAGAGCAAGAATAATTTTGACAGTACAAACTCCATTTACAGGATGAGAAAAGTAGAGAATAGTGTTGAGTAGAATTTTCCAAATGCCCCCATTTTCTGTCAATTGAGTTTAATTAAATCAGAAACTCGAGAGAAACTTTCAACTGATGTGGCATCTTCACTAAGTACAAGTGAGGGCTGGCGATTCTAGTTAGATGAAAGACCAGGAGCATCTCAGAGAGCATTTCTTACTTTTAAATCCTGTTGGAAATCACCAAGAATTCACAAGAAAGCTGTAGCTAACAAATGCAGTAAAGTTGCTGGGTACAATATTAACATGCAAAAATCAGTTGTGTATTTTGTATACACCAGCAATGGACAATTCAAAATGGAAATTAAGAAAGCAACTCTATTTACAATAGCATCTAAAAGAATAAAATATCTAGGACTAAATTCAACCAAGCAAGTGAGAAACTTTTTCACTGAAAACTACCAAACACTGCTGAAAGAAATGAAAGACAATCTAAATAAATGGAAAGACATCCCATGTTCATGGATTGGAAGACTTAATATTGTTAATATGTCAGTACTTCCCAAAGTGATCTACAAATTCAATGCAATCCTGATCAAAATTCCATCAATAGTTCATATGGGATTGCAAGGGGCCTCAAATAGTCAAAATAATCTTGAAAAAGAACAAAGTAGTAGGTTTGAAGCTGTATGTAATCCAGAAAAGATAGCATGTCAGCAGGACTCACCTGGGGTGTCTGGGGTTCTGAAAACTCTCCAGTGTCTTTGCCCTGAAGACTCCCCTTCTAGTGCATGCTGCATCCCAGGTGGTATTTCTTGTGGAAGCCCCACCAGGTAGAGTTTGGCTGCAACACTGCCAGGTGCTCCTGGTCCCTGGAGCTCACTTGGTCAGTAGAGCCCTGAGCTCCCTGGGCTGTAATTGCCAGTCTCCTGCTCCCCACTCACCTTCCCATGAGCTCTGCATGGAGGGGATGGATAGTGCTCTACCTTAGCATAGGTCCAGCAGGTGACAGTCACTTATCAAATATCAGTCTATAAAAAGCAAAAAAAAAAAGGAGAAGACAACAATTAAAGACAGAGGACAAGATGTGGGTTTCATTTTGTTTTACCTGTGATCATTTAGCTATCTATCTTTGAACAACCCTGGTAATTTAAACAAAGCATGTTGGGTTGGCAGATCTAAGCCCTGATCCCAGTTTCTCCATTGATATTCAGTGTGACTTTGGGCAATTTAATATAATTTCCAGAGCTTCATTTTTCAGCTTTGAGATGAGGAGAATACCAGGAATTCAAAGACTTGTGGTGAAGTTCAAAAAAACAATGTGTTGTAAAATTGCTATAAAAATTTAGTGTACGGTATAATTTGTAAACCTCAGAAAATATTTTTGCGTGTAAGTGTAGAATGGAGGGAGTTTTACGGAAAATGACATAAGTCAAATTGGTAGCTCAGGGGTAGAAGTTCCATCTGCCACATCAAGGAACTTGGCCAAGAGCTCCTTCTCTTGCCTGAGTGAGCGTGTTCTGCCTGAGTTGCTGTAACCCTTGTGTCTGAGAAGTGGGTTCAGCTTGCTCCATGGGGCAAAGGGGAAGGAGGTGTCTTGCATCTTTTGATTTCACCACCCACACAGAACCCTGGGATAAAGCACCCTGGGCTGCCCTGAAGTCCTCATTTACGTGCACTTTTTGCACAATGTTCTAGGAATTATTTCATAAAATGGAAAACATCAATACAGATTGTGGGAAAAGCACACAGACATTTGGAGGTAGACATCTTTGAGATCAATGATCATATGGTACCATTTCCATCCTCAGGTCTTTTCTTCCGAATCGTCACCTTTCTGCTAAAGCTCCAGGCCCTTCTCTGATTCCCATCCCTACCCATTCAGGAGATGATTGTTATTGTCTCATATGTCATGGAGAAACTGAGGCTGGAAAGCCGGAACTATCACAGCTTTCTGTCCTCATCATCCAACCCCCATTCAGTCATTTCTGTCCACATTAGGAAGAGATATTATCTTCCCTGCTCAAGCCTGATTCTTCTACTTGTGCTTAGACTCTATTCCCCTCTGTTACCTTCAGAATTTCATTCTGTGAATTAAATCTTCCTTTTCCTACATCTTTAACCTCTCCCTTTCTACTGGGGTGCCTCTGATCAGACTACCAATGGCTGCTCTGTTTCCCTCTATCCCCGGGGAGCCAAGTGTTCTGACCCTGTGCTATTTGCCCCATTGGTGAGGGAGGGGGTCCTGCCCTAGGGTTATGGGAGTGTATGAATACGTGACACCCAACACTGAGCAGATGAGAAGGACAGCAATTTATTATTCACCTACACTCATAGTCTGGGGTGGGGGTGGGGGAACCCCACATGCCACAAGAGGCCACATGGGGGTTGCACTCAGGAGCAGAATGAATAAGCAGAGGCTGTAGGGGCCAAGGTGATGTGCCCCTTGGTTCCCATGGGAGGATGTGATTGGCTTGTTAGAATAATTCCACGAGCTGGCATGGAGGTGAGACCTGTGAGGCTGAAGACTGGGGTGGGTGCAGCTGGTCCAATTGGTGGGGAGCCTTTCCTGTTGGGTGGGTGGATGGGGCATATGTGGAGATAGCAGGGAAACTAACGGCCAGTCCTTTGGGGAGACTCAAAAATGACAAGAGAGCCCATGGAATCTCTGGGCTTATAACACACCCTCCATCTCTGCTTCTTAGTCTTCTGTGCCTTCCCTTTGCTCCTCACCCCAGGTAACCTGGCTTCTGTCCCCAGCTCTCCATCACAATTGCTCTCAGTGGAGAACGCCATTCCCTCCTGTTTCTCCTTCCACTGCTCTGGCCGTTCCTCCTCAGGCCTTGATGGGCTTCTCAGCCTCTGTTCTCCCTTCACTTGAAGGCATCTCCAGGGTTCTGTGGTCTACACCTGCCCTTATGCCACACATTCTGCTTTGGTAATCTCTCCAGCCATGTGCCAATTGCCAGCTTTGTGCCCCTGACCCCCAAAGGTGTAATGTCAGTCTGTGCTTTTCCCCAAGTTCTACTGATTTCTAAGTCTTCAAGATTTCTGTGCATGCTTCCCTCCTCTTTATCTCCATCATCCACCACCTGCTTTATAAAAAAACTCTCAGTTTTGAACAGGGGGCAGAGTGATCTTCCTGAAAGATACATTTAATACATTTAATGAAATCTCCTCTCTTTCTGGTCATGCAGTCATAAAAAAGAAGGAAGCTCTTTGATATTCATCTGGAATGATTTTCAAGATATAATGTTAAATGAATAAAAGCAAGATGCACAACAATCTTAATGTGTTATTGGAAGGATTTGCAAGAAACTGGTGACATTGAGTGTTTTAGTTTGCCCAGAGTGTCTATCACAAATATCACAGCCTGGTTTTGGCTTAACAACAGGAATTTTTTGGCTCATGATTTTGAGACTAGGAGAAGTCCAAATCAAGATATTGACAAGGCTTGCTTTCTCTCAGAGTCTATAGCATCCTGGCATTGGCTGCTGGCAATCCTTGGGGTTCCTTGGCCTGTGTTTCTGCCTTCCATCAAACAGCAATGTCCTCTCCTTTCTTGCTTCTGTGACTTCTGGGTTCTCTTTATGAGGCCTCCAAGAGTAGGGATTAAGACCCACCACCCTCATTCGCTTTGCCACAACTTAACTAAAAATAACATCTTCAAAAGGTCCTATGTACAGTGGATTCACAATCACAGGGACAGGGAATAAGATTAAGAACACGTGTTTGTTGGGGTATATGATGAGTCTTCCTACCACACTGGGCAATTCTGAGAAGAGGAACTTGATGGCTGGGATTGTGAAAAGAGGGTGACTTTCTGCTACATGCTCTTTTGTATCTCTTGAATGTAAAATATTAACTTTATTATTAGGCAATCCATAAATCTGATAAATGTGTCTGATAAATACATCTTGACCTTATTTAATTGTGGAAGCATGAAAAACCACACATCACAAAAGCCAGGTGTTGGCCCCTGTTCCAATTTGCTAGAGCTGCCATTAGGTAAAATACCAGAAAGGGATTGGCTTTTATTAAGGGCATTTATTAAGTTACAAGTTTACAGTTCTAAATGTCCAAACTAAGGCATCAACAAGCGCATACCTTCACTGAAGAATGGCTGATGGTGTCCGGAACACCTCTGTCAGCTGGGAAGGTATATGTCTGGCATCTGCTGATCCTTTGCTCCTGGGTTGTGTTTCAGAATGGCTTTCTCCAAAATGTCTCTGAGTTTTTGCCTTAGCTCCTCTCTCCTGACTCCTATGTGTCATTGCTTCTTTCTCCCAGAGCGTTTCTCTTTAAACATCTGGGGGTCCTCTCTTAGCTTCTCCAGGGCAACCTCTGAACTTCATCTCTTGGCTTTGCATCTCCAGACGTCCTTCTATCTGCATCTCCAAATGTCTCCAAGTGTCAGTGTCAGCTCCCAAGCATCTCTCCAAAAGTCTCTCTCAGTTGCTCTGAGCTCCTTCTGTCTATGAGCTCTCTTATAGGACTCCAGTGATTTAATTAAGACCCACCCGAATGGGCGGGGCACACACCTCCATGGAAGTAACTCAGTAAGAGTTTCCACCTTAATCAATGGACTGATCAGTCTGCCCCCCCAAGCTTTCATTAAAGAATATGGTTTTTCTGGGGGACATAATACAGCCAAACCAGCACAGCCTCCCATAGCCTTGCCTTCTCCTGAGCCATGATTTGCAGTGTTTTCTAAGGTGGTGAGCCCCATTCACACAGGAAACAAGTCTATTTCCTGATTGCTGCAACCCCAGTGCTTAGCCCAGGCTTGGCTCTCAACGAACATTTGTTAAAGAATGATTACATGGATGACAAGGGATGGAAATAATGTCTTTGGCTTCAGGTGGCACAGTTGGAAATCATTTTAAGAGCTGGGATATTTAAGCATGAAGAATGGTGTTTCAGTTTCCTAGTTGCCAAAGCAAATATCATGCAATAAGTTGGCTTAAACAATGGGAATTTATTGGCTCATGATTTTGAGGCTGGGAGAAGTCCAAAATCAAGGTGTCATCAAGGTGATGCTTTCTTCCAGAAGAATGTGGTGTTCTGGGGATGGCTGCCAGGGAAACTTGGTCCTTGGCTCTTCTGTTATATGGTAATCTACATGGCGGCCTCTCCTGGCTTCTCCTTTCCTTTGCGTTCTGTTGGCTTTCAGCATTTGCCTGCTCCCACTAGCTTTTTTTCTCTCTGACTCTCGCTCTGCTTATAAAGGACCCCAGAAATCCAGATTAAAACCCAACCTGATCCATTTGGGCCACACCTTATTTGAAGCAGCATCTTGAAGAGATCTTATTTACAATGAGTCCATACCCATAGGAATGGATTAAATTGAAGAACATGTTTAAGAACATGTTTTTCTGGGATACAGAGCTCCAAACCACTACAAATAGTAAGCTCTAAAAGATAATACCTTACATTATCTGTCTTTGGCTTCAGGTGGCACAGCTGGAAATCATTTTAAGAGCTGGGATATTTAAGCATGAAGAATGGTGCTTCAGTTTCCTAGTTGGCAAAGCATGCTTTTGTATGTGCTTTTAAGTTCATAAGGCCCTTTTGCATATGATTTAATCTGATTGTCACATACACACTGGAGAGGGAAGCTGAGCCCCTAAGGAATAAAGTTCTTTGTTCAAGTTCATGGTGCTAATAATTAGCCTTTTAGAACCCAAATCTCTTTGCTCCTGTTTGGGCTTTGGGTCTTTCTTCTGCTTTCAACAAATAGGGCTTAATAAAGCACAGGCCTTCTCCCACAGCTATTCAACCCAGCTTATTATGAAAGAGATTTCAGTGAGGAAGAAAATATCTTATTTCTGTTTCAAAATGACAAGACATACACTTGAAAACAAGAATGTAGAATTCCAATTTGGTAGGAAAAAAGTCAAATAAGTTTTTCTTTTCTAAACTAAAAGGTAAAATAGGTATATTTATTAAATATTTAAAGCATTAATTTTTTATATAAAATTGACTCTTGGAACACCAATTGGATAATTCCTAATTATTATTATGCATAAAATTTTAAACATTCTTATTTTTCCTTTTCTTATTTCTGACACACGCTCATCATTGGTAACATTTCCTATTAAATTCCACATGAAAATCTAATGCTTTGTCTGGGCAGTGTAAAGCCGGGTTGGCAAACTGTGGTTACAGCCAGATATTCTACAGCTTAAAGCTGATTTTAACAATTATTAGGGTTGGAACAAAAACAAAGAATATATGACAGAGACGGTATGTGGCCTTCAAAGCCTAAAATATTTACCTCTGGTCTATATTCCTTTATGAAATATAGAACCAAAAGAAGGTTGGGCAAGAAATCCTAGCATTTATGTATGTATTTATTTATTCCCTACCTCATCTCACAAAGGGCTCGATCGAAGAAGATGAACTCCCAAAGGCTCCATGAGTCTTCTGCAAAATAATCTCCCTCGGCTGTATAATCATGGCGTCAAAGGCTTAAAGATTGATAGAAAAAACACAGAATTGAACAGTCTGTGGCATTCAATGAAATGCAATGAGAAATGACGAGAAGCACAGAGGAAGAAAGCTGATATAGCAACCTCAGCTAAGGAAGATGATTTACGATTACATAGCTTGTCATGTTTTCCAAGGGTATCTGTTCCCTTTTATAAATTTTCCTGTGACTCTTTGATGGTCTGTGTTGTGTTAACTACTGAAAAATCAATGGAAAATAATAGTCTGAATCGATGCTGAGCAGTGATCTGTCAGTCTTCAATTTGTTTTCCGGAGCGATATTGATACGGATTTTAAATTTCCCTACTTTGCTCTGGAGGGGATTGAATCGTGTTCTTGCAGCCATTGCTGTTCTAATGTCATCCTCTGAGACAGGAAAGGGGTCTTTAAGCTTTAAGGGTCCCTCAGTTACACAGGAGGCTACAAAGGAGGGAGTGAGAGAAAGGCACAGGACTGGGAGGCAGAGTGGATAGAAAGGAGGTGTCTCCTCCCAGGTCTGGGAACTTTTGCATTTGCTTTGCCCAAAGACCCATAGAAAGTATGGTTTACTTGAGGGAAGTGGGAAAGAAAGAGGATTATGAAGAGGGTAGGAGGAAATCTGCAGACATGGGATTTGGGGAAGCAGCTGAGGTTATAGGGATAAAGATACCAGAGCTGTTTTCCTAGACACCAGTATACAGGACCCTGACCAGGCAAACTGATAAACCCTCCCCGGTCCTTATCGTTAACCTTACCCAAAGACAACTACGGGCAATCAATTCCCCTGGTTCTCAGAGAAGATGAGTGGTGGTTGGTTGAGCATATTGCTCAAAAACGAGGGCAGTGTGGTTCACCACTTTGATGGCTGGGACTGCTGGGCTGGCTGTGAACAATTCTTTATTGGCCAGGAGGAAGAAAGAGGAGAAAGTTGAAGTGTGAAAACCAGATCAATTACTTGCCTCAAGCCAATGCTTTTAACTGTGAGTGAGGAGCCCCACGTCTCTGGGGGACTTCCAAGAAGAGGAGGCTGCTTTGGGTCCCGACACTCCACTACTCATTCCGATCACTGACTCTCCCATCCTCCCACCAATGGCCACCTGGTTTTCCCACTCCCCTGCTATTGGCTTTGCCCCTACTCCCCCGCTCATAGGTACAAATACCCCAAATGCACTGCTCAGACTGTCTTCTCTGATTCCCTCCCCAGGGATGGTTTCCCCAGACCACGGACAGCCCACCCCAAACCTTAAACCATCACTTCTTTGACCTCCTCTTCTCCAGTGACCTTCTCCTTCGTTTTTCGTCAGCCCTTGAGTCTGCCCCTAGCCACACTTTGGGCTTTGGCCACACATGGACCTATCTGCCTCTGAAATCTTGGGGACCACTGTCCCACTCTCTGACACCACCTTCCCATCCTTTCAGCTTTACTCCCCCACTCCCAACAAACCTGCTCTTCGAGCTCACAGATCCCTCTAGTCCCCTGACCCTCCTTCACCCATTTTCTCACCCTTTATCAGTTCCCTTCTAGTTATTTCTTTCACAGCCTGCCATAGGTCTGTGCTGTACAATACAGTAGCTGCCAGCCACCTATGGTACTTGAATTTAAATAAAATAAAAATGTAGTTCCTTAGTTGTGCCAACCACATTTTGAGTGCTCAACAGCCACAGTAAAATACAGAACATTTCCATGACTCTAGAAAGTTCTATGACATTGCCAGTCTAGATTTTCTGAGTAGTCTCTTGAGCTAATACCTGATGCACCAGAATCCCAATGAGAAAATAAACACTTGAGTTTCTTGCTCCATAGTCCTTTCCTTGCATCCCAACTGACAGACACACAGTCATGAATCAATCCCACAATCTACTTATCTTCACTCCTATCCCAAGGCTGATTGGAAAAATTATTCATTTGGGCATTTTGGACATGTACCTTATCTATAAAATGCAGACAATAATAGTACTCATAGGATTATTAGAAGGAGTAGATGAGACCATGCCAAAAAGTGCTTAGCATAATTTTTGGTAAATAGTAGCATCTCAATACATTTTAGCTATTCTTCTTCTTATTATTATTTTCAAACTTCAGCTGGCCCCTCACACTGTTGAATCAACTTGTTTGTGGTGAGTCCGTTTCCCGTTTCCTTCAGTGGTCATTCCAAATCTTTAACAATCTGCTTGAGTCCCCTCCCCATCTCTCTCATTCAGCGGGTGAAAGTAGAGGCCATTTGTGTTAAATTGCCTCAACTTCCTGAACCTCACCACCAATGCCCACTTTCCCACACTTATCTACATCCATGCCCATCCTAGCAATTTCCCATCTCAGGGACTTGGAAGAGAGGTATTTTTTCTGTTCAAGTTTAATCTTCCATTTGTATTCTCAAGTGCCCCCTCCATCTCTCGCCTTGTTCCACCAGTGTCTCTCTCCACTCCTCCAAGCTTCTTCCTGGGTTTAGAAATGCTCTAGCTCTCTAGCTCCTTCCACTCCGTCTGCGTTACATACAGTCTTCTGACTCCATCACTCCTCCACCAGCCCCTGTGATCGGTCAGCATCAAATCACCAAATCCAATAGACATTTTCTGCTTTTCTGTTACATGAGCTCCCTGTGGCCTTTGCCTTGGTCAACCATGCTGTCCTTATTGAGTTTCTCCTCCCTTGGTCTCTGGAGAC
Source organism: Choloepus didactylus (assembly GCF_015220235.1). Taxonomy (NCBI): domain Eukaryota; kingdom Metazoa; phylum Chordata; class Mammalia; order Pilosa; family Megalonychidae; genus Choloepus; species Choloepus didactylus. Next base: position 3,283,787 of record NC_051308.1, on the reverse strand, counting down.
CTGCTCCTGGTTTGTTTTAGTTTCCCTTTGCTGACTCCACTACCTCTATCCATACCTGTCTTAGTTTTCCAGGGCTGCTGTACCATAATACCACAAAATGGTTGGCATAAACAACAGAAATTTATTGTCTCACAGTTTCTGAAACTAGAAATCCAAAATCAGGTGTCGATTCAATGATACTTTCTTTGAAGTCTGTTGGATTCTGTTGTGGCTTGCAGGCAATCCATCCCGCAGTCTCTGCCTCTGTCACATGGTGTCTATTTCCTACTATGCTCAATTTCCTCCACTTAGAAGGACTCCAGTCATATTGGATGAAAGCCCACCTGATTCAGTGTGGCCTCATATTAATTAATAATGTCTTCAACAATCCTATTTACAAATGGGGTCATAGCAGCAGGACAAGGCTTAATTGACATGCCTTTGTGGGGGACATAATTCCATCCCTAAAAACCCCAGGAGTGCAGGTGTTTCTCAGAGCTTCACCCTTTTTCTTTCTAGACCGCAATCTCCTGGGTAGTTTCACTCCCACCCATAGTTGTAACTACCCCCACATGGTGCAGAACTGGGCAGAGCCATGGACAGTGGCAAGACCTGACATTAGGCCAGTCCTTCGTTGGGGCTTTTCAGATATGTGAGCCTATAGTCCTTTTACTGTTTATACCTGTTTGAATTCAGCTTTCTCTTGCTTGTGGCCCCAAAGAAGTCTTAAATGGTGCAATGACCTAGTCTAGTTAATTCTATGTTCTGAACATAGCTCAGAACCACCATCTCCTTATCTTTCTCAATTACTGCATTCCCACCCCTTTCTAGTGCTCAAAGTGAGAGGCAATTTTAAAGCCACCCAGCTAAAAAAAAAAAAAATCTCTGTTACGTTCTTCTTCCAGATCAGTGGGAGGAGCTTGTAGTACGTAAATCTTTGTAGAATAAAACAGCTCTGCTTTAAGGTGGTGACTTTTAGTCTCTAAAGCAGGTGGTAGGACCCCTCTTTTAAGATGAGAAAAAACAAAATGTAATTCTGGAAGTGCTGTATTAGTCTTCTGTGGCTGCTGTAACAAATGACTACAAAACTGGTGGCTTAAAACAACAGAAACTTATTATTTCACAGTTCTGGAGGATGGAAGTCTGAAATCCAGGTGTTGGCAGAGCCGTGCTCCCCTTCAGAGGATCCAGGGGGACAATCCTTTCTTGCCTTTTTTGACTTCTGGTGGCTCCAGGTGTTCCTTGGTGTTCCAGTTTGCTAAACCTGCTGGAAATGCAATATACCAGAAATGGATCGGCTTTTATAAAGGGGATTTATTAGGTTACAAATTTACAGTTTGAAGGCCATAGAAGTGTCCAAACTAAGGCATCAACAAGAGGATACCTTCACTGAAGAAAGGCCGATGACGTCTGGAACAGCTCTGTCAGCTGGGAAAGCATGTGGCTGGCATCTGCTCATCCTTTGCTCCTGGGTTGTGTTTCAAAATGGCTTTCTCCAAAATGTCTCTTGGCTTCTGTCTCTCTTAGCTTTTCTCTCGGTTCTTCCAGGGTGTTTCTCTGTAAGTGTCTGGGGGTCCTCTCTCAGCATCTCTGGGGCAAATTCTGGGCTTTATCTTTTAGCTTAGCTTGTCTCCAAACATCTTTCTGTCTGCAGCTCCAAGTGTCTGTGTCTGTGTTGGCTCTGAGCTCTTTTAAGGACTCCAGTAAACTAATCAAGACCGACCTTGAATGGGTGGGGTCACATCTCCATAGAAACAACCTAATCAAAAGATCCCACCCATAATAAGTCTGCACCCACAAGGTTGCATTAAAGAACATAGTCTTTCCTGCAGTACGTAACAGTTTCAAACTGGCACACTTGGCTTGTGATTGCGTCATTACAACCTCAGCCTCCAGTTTTACATGGTCTTCTTTTCCTTCATGTCTGTCTTCTCTCTCTTACAAGGGCACATGTTATTGGATTGAGAGCCCACATGATTAATTCAGGTCATCATCTCATATTGAGATCCTTATCTTAATTACTTCTGTAAAGACCTTTATTCAAAATAAGGTCACATTCACACGTCTCAGGGGGAGTGTTTCTATTGGGGACCCCTCACTCCACTCATTACAAGTGCCCTTCTAAACAAATGTCTCTCGGGTGCCCTCAGATGCTGTGCTAGATCAGCTCCTTGTCATTTCTTGGCTGGACTATCATAAAACTTGCCCTCCCTCCCCAACTTTTCTCCTCTACTCCATCCTCTCAGCATCATCAAAATGATCTTTTCAAATGTGAAACTGATCTTATCCTTCCCTGGCTTCAAAAGCATGCTTCTAAAAAGTGAGCCTATGTCAGCACTATAGTTCTGGGTGTTTTGGAAAAAAAGTTGTAAAGGAAACATTTCCAAGCTTTCGAATTATAGAGAATTTGCTCCAATTTGTAGCTTAGAGCAATTTTGATGCATTCATCTTAGTATTGCCTGTGGATAACCTCCCACTCTGTCGCCTGAATTACTGAATTAATATCACATGCACTATGTTCTGCATAGCTGCTTTATTTAATAGGATGCAAATTGGATGTGAATACTTTGTAAAGTGAATTTGGAAACTTCACAGTCCTCAGAGGAAGCAAACTTCCCAATGTTCAATACAGCAAACAGTTCCCTAAAATGCTAGCTCCTAGCATGATCTGATTTTCATCTGCTATATATGAGCTAATATAGGATAAACAAATGGTTAGCCCAGGCCCAAACCCAATTCACTTGTGACCAGGCAATCTGCTTTACTGCAGCAAATGCAGGAAATCAAATTAAAATGAACAGTATTTTGTTAAAATAGCTATATCTCAGTGTTCCTTATAAAATGCTAATCTGTAAGGCTCCACTGGGAGTCACCTGCTGGACCACTTATATTTCCAAAATCACTAAACAGACCAAACTCTCAATGTCTCATGAATCTTCCCCATTGGAAAAGAAACCACATTTTAAAAAATATAAAGTAAAACTGTATCGCTGAAGCCCACAATTAAAGCTTTAAGACACAAATCAGAAAGTCTCAAAGTTATCACCAAATTTAACCTTTCTCATTGGATCTATCTAAGGCAAGCCAGACACTCCGGTGCCTTCTCCATGGGGCATAGGATTAGGCTTGTCATAGTTCACTGTTGCAGCTTGGCTTTGCTTGGAGCTATTGTTTCTTAGAAGTGCAAAAGACAGAAATTTAACTCTGTGTAAAATAAATAAAATAAAAGTGCTTTTATTGACTAACTGAAAAGTTTAGGGTATTTAAATGTGATTGAGTCCAGGGACTTAAACACGTGTCATCGGGACATGGTCCCTTTCTGCATCTTTCACTCACCTTTCTTTCCTGTTGGCTTCATTATCAAGATGCTCTCTCCAGGGGGTAGCCTGGAAGCCCCAGCTCCCACCAACTCAGCAATCTCAATGGGAAAATAGGGCCTCCACCCCTGCCCCACAAAATCCTGGCATTGGCTCTTATCAACCTCATTTGGGTCACATTTCCATTGATAAACCAATCCTAGTGACTTGCCAACCTGGGTCACTGGCAGAGTCAACTGACTAAAAGTAAGCAGACATGGTTTCCCAAAAGAAAATGGAGGTGGTGTTTCCAGAAACAGAGGATTGGATGCTGGCCAGGCAACAGCAGATATCCAGCACATACCAGGATGTGAGTCAGCAGTACAGAGAAGAAACCAGTAAGAACAGTGTTCCATTTGTATATTTTTATTTACGCTCTGGTAGCACAAAGAGAAGGAATTCATTGATGATAAATAATATACACATCAATATATAGATTGCCATTTTTAGTAGAAGACCAGCTCCTGATCTTTATTGCTCTCCATATGCTGATCCATATGAGGTTCCAAAGAGACCAGTGAATGACATTCAGACTTACGTGTGATAAGAATATGTCCTTGAGCTTCAGGGACCCATATGCTTTTCTGTACATTAACATTTGTCTGAGTGTTATTAAGTCTTGAAGGTCCATCAGTTTGGAAGGACCAAGGACTCCCCCTTCCCTCCTCTCTGGGACACCCCCCTCCCCCAGTAGTCTTCAGGCTACAAGTTGGCAAAGTAAACCTTGCCACTTCTACGTTTGTTGTTTCTGCCCTAGAAACAAGTAGCCCCTCAACGCTGATTTATTGAGCACAACTTGTCCAAGTTTTGAAAACTTAGAAATGTGCCCTTTGGATTTCTACTTTGCCTGAAACACCCAGTGTGCAATGACACCCTGTGCCCCTACACTTCCCCCAGTTTAGGATAGCCACATTCACTGGTCACAAAGACCTAATCTTTAGGACTGAACCATGACACAATCCTGTCTTCCTAGGATCACTGGAGAGATCTAAGATAGGATGTTTGAATCAAAGAGGACCTAAAAATCCATCCTCTTTCCCATTAATTGGTTGGAGCCCTTTCACACCATTTCTTGCCAATGGTCAATCCACCCCGCTTAAGCATGTCCCCTGGGAGAAAAGCCCCAATTTTAAAGGTCCCCAGCCCCTTTCATTGTTGAATGGTTTGTATTATGCAAAAGTTCTCTCCTGCACTGATCCAAAGTTGCTTTGTTGGTAGCATTCACCTCTTCATAAGCAAAAAAGCAAGATTAGGGAGCTTCTTTGTGCCTCTTTTTATGTAGGTAAGTGTTTGCACTTCAAATGATTTGCTTTGGTGTCTCTTTATGAGTCAAAGTCTCATCATCTTTATTTCAGATCAGTAACAAGACAGGGTCCTGGAACGTGTGTATGGTTTTGACATAAACAGTCCAAAAACTCATGCATCAATCTGACAAAATCTAGACAAAAGAGTTTGTTTCAAGAAGAAAAAAAGCCAGCTATGATAGAACGAATTGCAAGCCTATAAATTGTATGAAGGTGTGTTTATATAACTCGGTTAAAGTTTAAATAAAGCAATTCCAAGAGTAAACTAAACTACAAGTCACAGTTGTAAAAGTCACCTCAGACGGGTTGGTTGAGATGAAGGTGACACTTGACTTGATCTTGCTCACATGCTAATACAGATTTCCAAACAGATGGCCAGCACATCGGGATATTGCCTCCAGGAGGTAAGTTTCATTGCTGCCACTCCCATTTGAGAAAGTGAAGTTCAAAGAGATTGAGGGACCACCCCAAGTCATACAAAGCCCTAGTTTCAGGGGCCAGAAATACCAGCGTCCATGCCAACCTAGTTCAGGTGACAATTTACATTCATATGGTCCTGATGACTCCAGCCAATACCCCAAAGCTATTCCCATCTCATGAGATAACAAGCTCACCCAGGAATGCATGCACTCCCTGTGAATCTTGTGGATTTTCATCACAAGTCTGGGACAGCTCCACCTCCACCTCCGCAGCCTCCCACTGCTGCAATTATCCAGAATTTCTGAATCACAGTCCAACTGATGGTGGCAAAGATTTAAACCATCGGTCAAGTTTTCTGGAGAACCAGGAACGTAATTTGCTCAGTGATTTTTGGCTTAGGCTAATGGTTAAGCAAGGTCAGAAGAGGAAGACAGAGGGACCAAAGTAATACATAAACATTAAAACAAGTCCAAAAAGAAGTTGTAGAGGACGTCTGTAGATTTATGAGCAAACACAATCCTTTGCAAAATTTCATAGCCATGTGTTATGTAAATGTAATTTTAAGTCAATCTGCTTTATACCATATATGTATGGTTACAAATCCAAAGCTATATATGAAATGTAAATCTTTAGGGTCTATAATCTGTTAATAATATGTGCTGGAATGATTTGAGGTCCTAGCTGCATTTATAATTAGATAGGAACAAAAATGACAGATGGTACAGACTGGTGGTCCAGAGACATAGATAAATGTCATCTCCTGGCCTCATGCTTTCCTTTCTCTAATCCATCCTTTCCAGGGCTACAAGAGCAGCCCTTCCTGAAAATGCTTCTGTGCTTTCCGTGTCCCCAGAATGAATTCCATATACTTAAAAAAAAAAAACTTTTCTTGGCGACTCTAAATTTGCCATTGTAACCACATTGAAGTGTGCAATTCAGTAGTGTTAATTACATTCATAATATTGTTCTACCATCACCAATATCCATTATCCCTACTTTTTCATCACCTCGAACTGTAACTCTTCACCCATTAAGCTATAACTCTTTCTTCCCATCCCACCACATCATCTCTCACTCTGGTCCCAGTAACCTATCAATTATTATCTGTCTCCATGAGGTTTGCTTCTTCTAGATGCTTTATATAAGTGAAATCATATCAATGTTTGTCTTTTTGTGTCTGACTTATTTCACTCAGCATGATGTCTTCAAGGTTCATCCATTTAGCATGCATCAGAACTTCATTCATTTTGATGGCTGAATACTATTATGTTGTATGAATATACCACATTTTGTTTATCCATTCATCTGTTGAAGGACACTTGGGTTGCTTCCACCTTTGGGTATTGTGAATAAAGCTGCCATGAACACTGGTATAGAAATCTCTGCTTGAGTCCCTGCTTTCAATTCTTATGGATACATACAAAGAAGTGGGATTGCTGGGTCATAAGGTAATACTATGTTCAATTTTCTGAGAAATCACCAAACTGATTTCCACAGTGCCAAACTCCACACTTTTAAAATGTCATTCAGGACTCTTAGGAATCTGGCACCAATTCACCTTTGCACTCTCATCTCCCACCATATCTCACCAGATCCTGAATGCTTCTGCCACTCATTCTGAGAACAGACTGTGCCTTTGGAAGTGCTGGTCCCTCTTTCATCTGTCAGGGTCTATCTTGAGGCTCTCTCTTCCATGAAGTCTTTTTACCATGGACTACAACCTTACACAAGTCAGCTTTAAAGCATAATTCTGTAAGGGTGTGTTCTGGTTTGCTAATGCTGCCTTTATGAAATACCAGAAATGGATTGGCTTTTATAAAGGGGGTTTATTTGGTTACAAATTTACAGTCCTAAGGCCATGAAAGTGTCCAAATTAAGGCATCAACAAGAGGATACCTTCACTGAAGAAAGGCTGACGGTGTCCAGAGCACCTCTGCCAGCTGGGAAGGCATGTGGCTGGCGTCTCTGGTCCGAGGTTGTGTTTTAGCTCCTTTCTCAGCTCCTGTGTTTCCTTAGCTTAGCTTCTCCAAACATTCTTCTGTCCTCAACTACAAGCATCTCTGAGCATCTCTGTCAGCTCCCAAGCACCTCTCCAAAAGTCTCTCTCAGCTACTCTTGGAGAGTTTTGTCCTCTCTTAGCTTCTCCAGAGCAAACTTGGGGCTAGCATCTCAAAGTGTCTGCAGCATCTGGGCCAGGATGTTTTCATCTCTCTGCTATGTGGGCTCTCTTTAAAGATCTCCAGTAAACTAATCATGACCTACCTTGAATGGGTGTGGTCAAATCTCCATGGAAACATTCCATCATGGGGTCACACCCTAATAGAAAAGATTAATCAATCTGCCCTCACAATACTGCATTAAAGAATATGGCTTTTTCTGGGGGACATAATAGATACAAACCAGCACAGGGGGTTTTTGGGTTGGTGGAAGATTGTATTTTCTGAAGGAGACCATATCTATGTATCTAACCTATCCCATATTCTCTTCTTACTGAATGACCAACTTTCATCCCGTTGAGGTTTGTGCCTATGTTGCATTCCTTTGAATCTTGGTGGAGGCTTGTAGCCACCTTGATCAATGGAGTGTGGTGGAAGCAATTCTTAGTGATTTCCAGGCTGTGTCCTACCAGGGTTACAGCTTCCTCCTGGCTCTCTCTCTGGGCACACTTACCCTTGGGACCCGGTTGCCATGCTGTGAGGAAGCCCTGACCACACGAAGAGGCCCTGTGTGACTGTCCAGACAGTGGTCCCCAGCCGACAGCCAGCATCAACCATCAGGTATGTGAGTGAACATGCCTTGAGGTGCTTCTAGGTCCCACACTTCAAGTCTTCCAGTAAGGCCCCAGTCAGAGTGGAGCAGAAAGATAATAAATAATTATCACTGCTTAACATCACTAAGCTTTGGGGTGATCTGTTAATGCAGCAATAGCTAACCCATAATAGTGCTACTTATCTGTTTTTTTTTTCCAACTCCAGGTGACAACAGAATCTTGGCTATCAGTGGTTAGAAATCCTTATGTAATGGTACCACCAAAAGACTTTAATTCTAGACTTTCTGGGGAAAAAAAAGAGGGACTATTTGAATTCCCACTGTGAAATTAGGGATATTTGTGTGTGTGTGTGTGTAATATCTTAAGCATAAATAAATACAACAATATGAATGCTATTCAGTGGGGTTCTGACCACAACCTTCCCTTCCTCTTCACTGAATTCTGGGGAGGAGCTTTAGCTGATGGGGTGATGAGGAGAAAGTTGCACTTGGGTTTCCATTGCTATTATTTGCATTTAAGCTGCTCTTTGTTTGTGTACTAAGCTAATCTTGTCCTGGGCTGTTTGCTGTGGTATTAGCTGCTTCTTTGTTTGAGGCTCTTAGTACTGTTTTCAGATTGGTTTCTTTGCTGGTTTGTATATATTATGTCCCCCAGAAAAAAGCCATATTCTTTAATGCAATCTTGTGGGGGCAGACATAGTACTGTTGATTAGGTTGGAACCTTCTGATTGAGTGTTTCCATGGATATGTGACCCCCCCCCAACTGTGAGTGACACCTTTGATTAGGGTGTGACCTCTTGATTGACATTTCCATGGAAATGTGGCCCTGCCCATTCAGGGTGGGTCTTGATTAATTCACTGGAGTCCTATAAAAAGAGCTCACAAACAGAGGGACCTAAGAGCAACTGAGAGTGACAATTTGAAGAGGAGCTGAAGCTAGGAGAGGACAAAACACTCCAAGAGCAACGTTTTGGAGAATGCCATTTTGAAATGCAACTTGGGAGCAAGCGGATGCCAACCATGTGCCTTCCAAGCTAACAAAGGTTTTCTGGACACCATTGGCCATCCTCCAGTGAAGGTACCTATTGTTGATACCTTACCTTGGACACTTTATGGCCTTAAGACAGTAACTTTGTAACCGAATAAACCCCCTTTATTAAAGCCAATCCATTTCTGGTGTTTTGCAAAACAGCAGCATTAGCAAACCGGAACAGTCTCTATCTCTGCTAGGGTGATTGCTCAACTTTGCTTCAACTTCCAAAGCATTATCCATTGACTTGGACCACGATCTCTCACTCTTAATGGCCACAGAGTATGTCACTGTATGGATGTTCCAAAAATAATTAAATAAATAAAAATTTGTTATTCAATTCCTAGGTTGGTTTTCAGTGATTTTTCATCAACATGGAAAATACTTCTCAAGTTGACCTTGAACCCCAGCAACCTTGCCTGTGCCCTTTGCTTTTCTTCCTGCTTCTCTGGCTGAGGGTCACTGGGCAACACACAGATGTGCCCATTGTGCTTCTTGCTTACGACTCTGGTGGTTGCTGTGGTTCAGGTTAAATTACTGTCAAAGACAGATTTAGAGAATATTTGAAGGTCATTGAGTCTTCATTAGCATAACTGAGATTAGCTGACATATGTCTGTCTGCTTTGGAGACAGGATGCTCAGAGGGGCCAACTCTCAGTTTTTTCCAGTTCAGCTTCTTACTTCCTGTGGCTTTTTCTTCTTTCTGAATTTTTTTCTGCTTACAAAGGACTCTAGTAATAGATTTCAGACATATCCTGATTGATTTGGGTCACACTGTAACTGAAGTAGCCTCATCAAAAGGTCCTACTTAACAATGAATTCACATCCAAAGGAATGGGTTAAGTTTTAGTGCATGTTTTCCTGGGCTACATACAGCGACAAACCACCTGTACTGGTTTGTATATATATTACGTCCCTCAGAAAAAGCCATATTCTTTAATGCAATCTTGTGTGGGCAGATGTATTGGTGTTGATTAGATTGTAATTCTTTGATTGAGTGTTTCCATGGAGATGTGACCCACCCAACTGTGGGTGATAACTCTGATTGGATGATTTCCATGGACATGTGGCCCTGCCCACTCAGCATGGGCCTTGATGAGTTTACTGGAGCACTATATAAGCTCAGACAGAATGAGTGAGCTTGCTACAGCCAAGAGGGACACTTTGAAGAACGCACAGGAGCTGAGAGAGTAGCTGCAGCTGAGAGACACATTTTGAAGATGGCTGTTGGAAGCTGACACTGACATTTTGGAGAAAGCCATTTTGAAACACAACCTGGGAGAAACCAGATGCCAGCCATGTGCCTTCTCAGCTAACAGAGGTTTTCTGGATGCCAATGGCCTTTCTCCAGTGAAGGTACCATTTGTTGATGCCTTACCTTGGACATTTTATGGCCTTAAGACTGTAACTTTGTAACCAAATAAACCCCTTTATAAAAGCCAATCCATTTCTGGTGCTTTGCATAAGGCAGCATTAGCAAACTGGAACACCACCTGAGATAGGAATAAAAATAATCTAAAAATGAAGCCTGTTTTCTCATACATATTTTTAATTACATTGAAATAGAAATGTGTCTAAGTTTTCCTTCCTCCCTCCCTCCCTCTCTTTCTCTCTCCTTCCTTCTTTCTTTTGCTTTCTCTCTTTGCTTTCCCTCCCTCCCTCCCTCCCTTCCATCCTTTTTCTTGCCGTGGAAATACACAGCATGAAAAAAGGACATTTGCTACAGTTATAAGGAGTAAATTCCATTGCTGTGATTAAAAAGCAAACAAAACAAAACAAAACAAAAAAAAACAAACTTCATTTGTGGTAACAAATTGCAATGATGTTCTTGGCAACTTATTTTTTATTTTTTTTTGAAGGTTAGAAATTTATTATTACTTATTATTAAGCACAAGTTTAATACTGCAAAACTGTGCATTAAAAGAGTGTAAAATCACTCTTCCACAATCCACTCTCCCCTTCTTGACACAAATTATTGATAGCTTTTCAAGTAAAGATGTGCTTTCTTCTTTTTTCCATGTAGAATTTTATGAAATAAAAACAAGGATCTGTGTGCATCTTGTGAAATGAAGGCCTGGCTGCCCAGTCTCCCTTTACTCTGGGTCCTGAAACAGTTCATGAACTGTTTCTTCACCAAAAAGCCCACCACTGGCTAGGTTTATCATTCTGAGGGCCGAAAACTTTCTCACAAAGTCTGAGCACGGATTCTTCTCTCAGCTGCTGTAAGCAGCCCTCTTCACTTCATCTTCCTATTTGTTTGTGGGTTTAGCACAAATAGCATTAACTGGAAAACTGAGTTCTCCAGGCAAGGGAAGATTAGTGATTCCCAGTGTATACGCTTCTTTCTTGCCTTGGCTTTGGGAATTGCAATTTGGGGTTCCTTAAGACACTCAGAAACGTACAGTGATATATATACTAAGGTCCTGTCAGTTTCGTTCTTAATTTCATCGTTATTGAAGAAGACATTGGCCTTCAAGTAATAGATGGCCTTGTCCACCATATCTGTATCTTTTGTCTGTCTTGGGGTAGGTCCTTTGAACTGGCTTCTGATAGGCAATGGTGCTATGCTTCCAATGAGTATGGTGTTGGGGTCCGTGAGAGAAGATTGGTAAACCAGCATCTTGGTGGTGCCTGAGTTTGGACCCAGCTGAGGAAGTTTTTATTTTATTTTATCTTATTTTATTTATTTTACTTTATTTTTAATGCAATTTAATTGCGATATATTCACATACCATATAATCCATCCAAAGTATACAATCAATAGCTCACAGTATCATCGTATAGTTGTGCATTCATCACCACAATTAATTTTAGAACATTTTCATTACTCCAAAAACTAAATAAAAATAAAAGAGAAGACCCAAAACATCACATACCTCTTACCCCCCCATTATTATTATTATTATTGTCTGTTTTTTATTACTCATCCACCCATATACTGGATAAAGGGAGTATCAGTCACAAGGTTTTCACAATCACACAGTCATATGATAAAAGCTATACAGTTAAACAATTGTTATCAAAGATCAAGACTGCATGGATTTTAGTTCAACAATTTCAGGTATTTACTTCTGGCCACTCCAATGCACCGGAAACCAAAAAGAAATACCTATACAATGAGTCAGGAGTCACAATCATTTGTTAAATCCTAACCCTCAGTTACACATCTTCGCTCTCATTTGATCATTTTCTCAAACCTCAGGGATATGTGGGCAATGGCCATTTTAACGTCATACTGGAAAGAGGCATTGTCCTTTTGGGGTAGAGGAATGCAACTGGTTGACGTTCTTGGAGAGACTCATACCCCTGGGTTTCAGGGTTTACCTGGCATAGCATCAATCTGGAGGCCTTAAGTTTCTGAGAAAATAAACTTACTAAGTAAAACTTCTATAGAATCTTAGATAGAGCCCAGGGAATTCTTTAGGATTTTCAGGAATGCTGTTGGTTGGGGCTTGGCATACTGCAGCAATCTGCAATATCTGGTTGAAGCTTGCATAAGAGTAACTTCTGGAATGACCTCTCGACTCTATCTGACATCTCTTAGCCACTGAAATTAGTTTCATTTCTTTTCCCCCTTTTGGAGGAGGTTATTTATTTATTTTTATTAAATTCAGTTTTATTGAAATACATTCACACACCATACAATCATCCATGGTATACAATCCACTGTCCACAGTATGGTAACATAGTTATGCGTTCATCACCACAATCTATCTCTGAACATTTTCCTTACATCAGAAAGAACCAGAACAAGAATAAAATATAAAAGTGAAAAAAGAACACCCAAATCATCCCCCCATCCCACCCCATTTGTCCTTTAGTTTTTATCCCCATTTTTCTACTCATCCATACACTAGATAAAGGGGGTGTGATCCACAAGGTCTTCACAATCACACTGTCACCCCTTGTAATCTACATTTTTATATAATTGTCTTCAGGAGTCCAGACTGCTGGGTTGGAGTTTGGTAGTTTCAGGTATTTACTTCTAGCTGTTCCAATGCATTAAAACCTAAGAGGTGTTATCTATATAGTGCATAAGAATGTCCACCAGAGTGACCTCTCGACTCCATTTGAAATCTCTCAGCCACTGAAACTATTTCGTCTCATTTTGCATCCCCCTTTTGGTCAAGAAGATACTCTCAGTCCCATGATGCCGGGTCCACATTCATCCCCAGGAGTCACATTCTGCATTGCCAGGGAGATTTAGAACCCTGGGAGTCGGGTCCCAGGTAAGGGGGAGGGCAGCGAGTTCACCTGTCGAGATGGCTCAGTTAGAGAGAGAGAGAGCCACATCTGAGCAACAAAGAAGTACTCAGGGGGAGACTCTTAGGCACCATTACATGCAAATTTAGACTTGGAGGAGGTTATTTTTAAATTTGTAGCACAAAGTTAAGCAACTACTGGATCACTGGGAAAGCAGAATTAATAACCCGGCCTTCCTCTCTCTCTCTAACTGAGCCACCTTGGCAGGTGAACTCACTGCCCTCCCCCTTACCTGGGACCCGACTCTCAGGGGTGTAAATCTCCCTGGTAATGCAGGATATGACTCCCAGGGATGAATCTGGACCCAGCATCATGGGATTGAGAATATCTTCTTGACCAAAAAGGGGATGCAAAATGAAATGAAATAAAGCTTCAGTGGCTGAGAGATTTCAAATGGAGTCGAGAGGTCACTCTGGTGGACATTCTTATGCACTATATAGATAACAACTCTTAGGTTTTAATGTATTGGAATAGCTAGAAGTAAATACCTGAAACTACCAAACTCCAACCCAGTAGTCTGGACTCCTATAGACAACTGTATAACAATGTAGATTACAAGGGGTGACAGTGTGATTGTGAAAACCTTGTGGATCACACTCCCTTTATCCAGTGTATGGATGGATGAGTAGAAAAATGGGGACAAAAACTAAATGAAAAATAGGGTGGGATGGGGAGGGATGATTTGGGTGTTCTTTTTTACTTTTAGTTTTTTATTCTTATTCTGATTCTTTCTGATGTAAGGAAAATGTTCAGAAATAGATTGGGGTGATGAATGCAGAACTATATGATGATACTGTGAACAGTTGATTGTACACCATGGATGACTGTATGGTCTGTGAATATACTTCAATAAAACTGAATTTAATTAAAAAAAAAACAACAAAAACCTGGCCTTATTTGGGTGAATCCCATGGTTGTGTGGCACGGATCAGAGTTTCTGCTTCGGCAGGTGACAGGATGGCAGGCGGAATGCCTTTACACCCGGGGTGCCATGGGGCTCCAGGCGGGTGGAGCCGCAGAAGGGGCTGCCCGGACGCTGAGAGGAGACAGTTTAGAACTGCAGGTGGTCTGGACTTTGAGCGCAGAACTGCACAAAAATCCTTGTTCCACTGCGGAAGGCTCTGGGAGCAGGGCTGGTCACTCCAGGAAGGCTGGCTGCTGGGATCCCTTTTCCTCCAAAATGCCATGTGGGAGCTTTATTCCTTTTACTCCTGCAAAGCACTTTTTCTGCTTGCTCGCCCCCCCCCCCCCCAGGGTCAGGGAAGCCTCTCGGCTCAGAGTGGGTGGGGGACAAGTCTTGGCTGGGGTGGGGGGCATGTGGTGGTAGGGGAGAGAGGAGGTCACTGGAAAATGCCCTTCTGGACACTCTGACACCTGCCCTCTCGAGCATCCCTGCTATTGGTTCATGTGAAACCTGAAACACCCTCCCCAACAAACACCCTCCCCAACCATTCAAGGTTGGTCTTAAGAATACTCTAAGAATATTTAACTTACTATCTCAAACACTGGCATCTCTTGGAAAAATAGGGCTGTCCTCACCTCCCATTTCTTGCTGCCATCTGGGTAATGGCAGCATCCATTTTGGTAGTGAATGGGTTGACTTGTTCATTCAACAAAAAATTATTGAACCTACCTTAGGCTACTCAGCAGGAGTAGAACGAATACTACTATTAACAATAGTGATAATGTAATAATAATAGCTGTCACTCAGTGAGCACTAACCATGAGCAAGGCATGGTAATAAGCACTTTATGTGTCTTAATAAAGTTAGTCCTTCATAACCCTGTGAGGCTGGTGCTATTATTATCCCCTTTCTACAGAGGAGGCAAATAAGGCTCAGAGGGGTTAAGTCACTTGCCCAGTGCCACACAGCTAGTGAAGGGTGGAGCCAGGATTCTGCTACTCTGTACTATATTCTATCAAGGGGAAGAAAGGTGCTGCCTCACCTGGTTTTCTAGTATCAACCTAAGCCTCTTTTCCTAGTCCTTCCCTCATCCATCGGGTCAGAATCTCCACCCACTTTTCTACCTCACTCCTCCCCTCCCCTGCATGTATCATCGCCTCTGAGAAGCTCCAAGAATACTCCAAAAATATTTAACTTATTATCTCAAACACTGGCATCTCTTGGAAAAATAGACTCAATGGGGACAAGGGACGTAGCACCAATCTTAAAAAGAAAAACAAAGCAGGAAGCAAAATCACATGTTCTAAAAAGGCACTCAGATTTTAACAAGAGAAATAAAAACAAAAACTGAATGACTCTGTCTCAGGCTCCTCTCTTCTGTCCCCCTGCCCCCATATCCCAGATTTCTGTCTTGGTTCCTGTGCTGATTTGAAACTGTTATGTACACCAGGAAAGACTAAGT
This sequence comes from Choloepus didactylus, assembly GCF_015220235.1. Classification (NCBI taxonomy): domain Eukaryota; kingdom Metazoa; phylum Chordata; class Mammalia; order Pilosa; family Megalonychidae; genus Choloepus; species Choloepus didactylus. Next base: position 3,268,300 of record NC_051308.1, on the reverse strand, counting down.
TCTTTAATGCAATCTTGTGTGGGCAGACTTATTATGGGCAGGGTCTTTTGATTAGGTTGTTTCCATGGAGATGTGACCCACCCAACTGTGGATGAGACCTTTGATTATTTCTGTGGAGATGTGACCCCGCCCATTCAAGGTGGGTCTTGATTAGTTTACTGGAGTCCTTAAGAGAGCTCAGGGAAGGAGAGAGAGCTCAGAGCTGACACAGACCCAGACACTTGGAGAAGCAGACAGAAGGATGTTTGGAGATGCTAAGCTAAGAGAGGAAACCCAGAGTTTGCCCTGGAGAAGCTAAGAGAGGACCCCCAGATGCTTAAAGAGAAACACCATGGGAGAACACAATGGACAGGAGTTGAGAGAGAGAAGCTAAGAGAGATAGAAGTCCAGAGACATTTTGGACATTTTGAAACCAGAACCTGGGAGCAAAGGACCAACAGACACCAGCCACGTGCCTTCCCACCTGACAGAGGGGTTCCCAGACATCATCGGCCTTTCTTCAGTGAAGGTATCCTCTTGTTGATGCCTTAGTTTAGACACTTTTATGGCCTTAGAACTGTAAATTTGTAACCTGATAAATCCCCTTTATAAAAGCCAATCCATTTCTAGTATTTTGCATCATGGCAGCTTTAGCAAACTAGAACAGTTCCCATGAGACTCTTTTGCCTACTAAGCTGTAAGCCTCTTGAGACAGACACCCAGTCCCTGTCATCTGTGCATTCCTGGGACCCAGGGCAGTGTTTGCCTCATAGTGATGCTCAGACGGACAGCCTAGAGAAAGACAGATGGACAGACTCCTCTGCATCATGTGCCCTTGCCTGTGTCACGATGGTCTCACCCCTCCTGGCTGCCTCCGCCTGGACTCGAGCTCTCCACCTTGCATGGGAAAGTACTTAACTCTGGCACATGAACCAAACACGCCATCAAGCATGCTAGTCATCTCTCAGTTACAGTGATTGAGAGACGACTCCATAAGAGGGCAGAATTACAAATGAGATGATCTAACAATGATTGGATGAAACATTACCGACTGTAGAGTTAATTCATTTTCTCTGCTCTGATCCCATAACCCAGCCCTAGGCCCAGTACCAGGGCTTGTGGTTCCTACTTGGATTCTGGGTGGAGCTGGTAGTTTTGCACCCATGTTAATGCACTGTGTTTCCCGCCTGGGGGAGGGGGCTTAAGCCACGTGGTGGGGCAAAGGGGAGATGTGCTTCTAGGATGCCTGCCCCACTTTGTTACACTGGTGTTGAAGCCCTGGTGTGGAGAGGCTGCTGCACAGACAGGGCCTGAGCTTGGGGTTAGAGTTGCCGCCTTCTGCACTTTGGAGACCTACCCTTTGGCATGGTGGCTGTCTGCCCTCCCTCAGGTGTGGAAGGGCCAGTGGCCTTGTAGGTCACTCTATTCTATACTCCCTGCTTTAATAGTTGTGCTTCCAAATCACCCACCACAGAAGGAGCTCTGCTCTCTGTGAGTTTTTCTGACTCCCCAGTAAAGCTGGCTTGGCCCGAGCCCAAGAGCATCTCAAAGCCCTCATCCCTCTACATGTGAGGTTCATTCCAACATGGGCAACCCAAGAAGAATTCAGGAATTTGCACCTGCTGGGTCTGAGCAGGGCACTGGGGGCAGATGGCTGGTTCAGAGTCCCAGCTCTGACACTGCTAACTGCATGACCGTGGGCAAGTCTTCTAACCTCTTAGCTTTCGTTCCTTCAGCCATAAAAAATGGGAAAGATGAAAAGAACTACCTCCTAAGGTTGCTGTAAAGCTTAAACAGAAGAATCCATGCAAAGGGATTCTCATTACTATCTGTCTTAGTTCACCAGAGCTGCTATGAAAAATTCCGCACACTGGCTGGATCAGACAAGCATTTATTGTCTCACAGCTTCAGAGGCTAGAAGTCTTGACAGGCCATGGCTTTCCCCCAGAGTCTGTAAAGTTCAGGTGCTCACTTACCACCAACTTTGGGGTTCCTTGGCTTGCATCTCTGACTCTATCACATGGTGTCCTCCTGGGGCTTTTTCTGACTTCTGGCTTCTTCCGACTGTGTCCAAATTTCCTCTTTATAAGGCCTCCAGTAAAATGGTTTAAGACCCACTCTGATTCAGTTTGGCCACACCTTAACTAATAGTAACATCTTCCATAAGTCCTATTTACAAATGAGTTCACACCACATGTCTTGTGGGGTACATGATTCAATTCCCAACATTATCTGATCATGGTGAGCCTTCGTTTCGGCTGCTTCTCAGCCTCCCCCTGCACCTGGTCTCCTTCATTCTTGGTCTTTACTGTTCAGCTGATCTGGGCTCAGTCTTGGAACTTCAAGCACTGTTGGGGTCTGCGTAGATGATTGACATCACCTCAACTCTCTACTCCCGGTTCATAATTGGCCAAAGAGCTGCACCTTTCACGCTTGATTCATCCTTTAGGGATGAGTGATATCGCCAGCTAATTTTGGCTTTAATTCCCAGGTTGCCCACCCATTTCTTTAGGACTTGAGCTGAGAAGCTTTCTGCTGATTAACGTCATGTATCTGCTTTGGGATGAACAGGGGCTATTTGGGGGGCTGTTACGTTCTTCAACCATTAAAATTTGCTGTGTTTTAACCAGCTGCTTTGAGTCATCTAATTTTTTTTAATGGAGAACTTTTTTAATGGAGAACTTTAAACCATTTCCCAATCAGCATATTATTATTGCCCCCCAGTCACTGCTTGCTTTGGAGTGTGTTGCTTCAAAAAGCATTTTTACCCCTGGCTCACTCACTAGAGAAGCAGGCCTTCCTGGGGTGGGCTCTGGGGATGAGAGGTTATTTCAATATGCTCTGTCTTGTGGCTCCAAGAGGACTTCAGATATCTCATATATCGCGTTCTTTATCCACGTTGGCCAGCACTCCATCTGTCATTTTTGTCTCACTGAGTTCGGGCTTGTCAGAAACCAGAAACCACCATGGATTTGTCTTCTTCTGGACAAGCTTTGCTTTTAGCCCTAGCCACTCCTGTTCTCCTTTGCCAAATCCCAACCCTCCCCTTCTCCATCTGGCTGTTTCCAGGTCATTACAGCTCACTGATCACTCCTGAAACACAGCTTCTCACTTTCCTTTGCTTCCCTCCTTCGTCCTTGTTTAGAACTTGAGTGGACTTTCCTGTTCATCTGTCATTTGCTGTGGATGATTTTGTTTCTGTCACTTCTGTTTATGCATATTTACAGCTAGCTCAATTATTTGTTCTAATGGTAAGCTAGGTGGCGTGAATAATTTAAAAATAATTTACATTTGGCTTTGGTATGCATTTCTGCACTCACATGGGAGTTTGGGGGTGTCTGATATTCTGGGAATTCACATTTCAAACTCCAGTAATGAAGCCACTGTATAAAATGCCTTGGGAGTAGCAGTTATTCAGCTTTTTCTCCCCCATGACCTGAAAGTTCTCTTCCAGCTCCATGATGAGGTTGGCAAATATCATTTCTCATATGATTTTCCTGAGCCCAGAGAGACTCCTCACGTCTCTCAGGGTGTCTGCTCTGCTGTTTGTCTAATATGCATCATCTCTGTGAAAGGAGGGGAGCTAACAAGGAGGCTGACTTAGGAGAAGATTATCTAGGCTCATGCAATTATCTAAGGAAGAAAAATTCCTTCACCATAAAACTTTGCCAAATGAATCTTCGTTAAATGTGTCTGTGCCTAAGCACGTACACGAATGTAACTGGGCTGATTGTGCTGAAAACTTCTGTTTTCACAATCCTTATTGAAAAATGCACAAGCTGAGTGATGTACAATTGCAAATATTAGCCAGCTTTAAAAATATCAGAGTCCTTTCGTGTAAACATAGATGCCCGCACGAGGATGAGTGAACAGGACATTCATGCTCGTGGGCTGGGCAAAGTTTAGTTTTAAGTTTAGTCGTGGCCCCGACTGCACCTCCAGAAATATTTAAGTTTCGCTGATTTGTTACATAAACACTAACCTCCAACTCAGTCTGAGCAATTATGTTGTTCTCCTTTGCTCTGCTGTACCGAAACAGAGTGGGCAAATGCCACTTTTAGAACAAAACCTCCTATAGTTGCAGATTAATTGTGGGATGGAATATAGCTGACAACATAGCTAAAAGTTCATATTTTTAAAGCATTTCAGGATTGAAATACAAATCTAGAGTGCTAACGAGAAAGGAAGATACCCACTAGGATTGCTTATTATTAAAAAAAAAAAAAAGGAATGTAACAGTGGTGGCGAGGATGTGGATGTAAAGTGGTGTGGAAACAGTTTGGCAGTTCCTTAAAATGTTAAACATAGAATTACCATATGACCCAGCGATTCCACGTCTAGATATATACTCAATAAATTGAAAACAGGGACTCAGATACTTGTACAGCAATGTTCATAGCAGCATTACTCAAAATTGCCAAAAGGTGGAAACAACCCAAGTGCCCATTAGCAGATGACCGGATAAATAAAATGTGGCATATTTATATAATGGGATATTATTCAGCCATAAAAAGGAATGAAGTTCTGGTACATGCGACAACATGGAAGAACCTTGAAAACCTTAAGCTAAGTGAAATAAGCCAGAAATGAAAGGACAAATATTGCATGATTCCATTTATAGAAAATTTCTATAATAAGCAAATTTGTAGACACAGAAAGTAGATTGGAGTTTATGAGGGGCTGGAGTCGGTGGGGCATTGAAAGTTTTTGCTTAAGGGGTGGAGAATTTCTGTTTGGGATGAACAAAAAATTTGGGTTATGGATGGTGGTGATGGTAGCACAACATTGTGAATATAATTAATGTAACTGGACTAGACACTATAAATAAATTCATAAGAAAGAAAGGAAAAAAGAAAGGGAAGCCTAATCATTGGCTGATTTTATAAACTGAACTCAGAGCACTGATGATATAAAGCCCAGGAAGATGAGTGAGACGCTGTTCCAGGAGCTCCCTGTCCCCAGCAGCTTCACAAGGACTTCTGGGGCCATTTTCTGAGCACCCGTCGCCAAACCTTGTTCATTGTCATCAACCCCCAGAGCCTGGTGGGACGTCCTGCCTGGGAGGGCTCTCAACCCATCCTGCATTATTAGGGATCTGGGATGGGAGTTATTGAGCTCAACTACCCCACACACTTTTTCCTTGTCGAACTTTCCGATGAGTTCCGTGCTTGCTGAGGAAGTCATGAAAATTAGACCTCCACTGAGAATAACAGGGGACAAGTATCATAAATAAATTAAAAGTTATTGTGTCTGAAGGGGTGTCTGAGCTGAGAGAGCTGCAGTGGGGATTGCATAGCAGGCAAGTGGGGCCACATGGGATTGGAAGATGAATGGCTCATTCATCCTTCAACCAGAATTTTTTTAGTAGCTTCTGTATCTTAAGCAGTGTGCTAGTGGTGATACAAAAATGGAATGAAGGTGAATTCTTAACCTTTAGTATGCAGACAAATAATTTGTCAAACTTGTTAAAATGTGGATTCCTAGGATCAACCCCAGAAAATCCAATTTATTAGGTCTAAGCAGAGCTGGGAATATGCATTCTTAACAAGCATCTCAGGTCCTACTAATGCAGATAGTCCTTGGACCAGTGTTTTTTAAAAATCACAATTCTAAAATTTTGTTGGTTACGTTTACATGTCAACTCGGCCAGGTTATGGTGTCCAGCAGGGATATGGTCAAGCAAGTAGCGGCCTGATTGTTCCTGTGAGGGTATTTCACAGGTGGATTAGCATTTACAGCCAGTTGATTCCATCTACAGCTGACTGCATCTAAATCACCAAAGGAGATCACCCCCAGCAACAATGGGAATCTCCTTATCCAATCAGCTGGAGGTCTTAAAGCCAGAACTGAGGATTTCCGAAGTCAGAAAGAAAATTTTTTATCTCCACTTCAGCCAGCCAGCTTCTTCTGGGGAACTCATCACTTTCTTCAGAGTTTTCAATTTGTGGTCTGCCCTGTGGAATTCGGACTTACCATTCCCACAGCTGTGTGAGTCAATTCCTGCAATACATCTCTTAATATTTACATATTTACATATCTTGATTCTATTTCTCTGGAGAACCCTGACTAATACAAAGACCTAAAGACAAAACTGGCCTAAATGCTTGGGCTGTCTGCTACTAATTGCCCCTATGGATTTAGATTAACTTGAATACACTGGACATGCCAATTACTAGGCTGCCTTCGGACAATGCTCGTTGTAGCCGAAGGAGATTAGATGTTTTCCTGATTAGAACCTGTTGGCACAACTCACATTGCCATGTTGAGGCCACCAGAGAGGGACACAGTGAGGAATTTCATTTTGTTTCTCCCCCATGTTGATGGCCCAACTATATGGTCCTACTTCATTTGGGTGAAGTATTTTCCCTATTCCTTTTGGTTCTTGTCATCCATCTTTTTTTTTTTTTTTTTAAATTCAGATTTATTGAGATATATTCACATACCCTACAATCATCCACAGTTTACAATTATTTGTTCATAGCACCATTATATAGTTGTGCATTCATCACCTCAATTTTTGAACATTTTTCCTTACTCCAAAAAAATAAATAAATAAAAATAAGAAGGAAAATGAAAGTAAAAAAGAACACCTAAAACATTCCATCCCCCCATCCCATCCTATTTTTCATTTAATTTTTGTCCCATTTTTCTACTCATTTTTCCATACACTGGATAAAGGGAGTGTGAGCCACAAGGTTTTCTTAGTCACACAGTCACACCATGTAAGCTACATAGTTATACAAGTGTCTTCAAGAATCAAGGCTACAGGGTTGCAGTTCAACAGTTTCAGGTATTTCTCTCCAGCTATTCCGATACACTAAAAACTATAAAGGGAATATCTATATAGTGAATAAGAATACTATGCCAGTTTGGATATATCATGTCCTCCAAAATGCCATTGTTCTTTGATGCAATCTTGGGGAGGCAGACATATTAGTGTCGATTGGATTGGAATCCTTTGATTGTTTCCATGAAGATGTGACTCAGTCAACTGTGAGTGAAACATTTGATTGGATAATTTCCATGGAGGTGTTACCCTGCCCATTCAGGGTGATGTTAATTGGATCACTGGAGTCGTATGAAGGAGTTCAGAAACAGAAGGATTTCAGAGAAGCTGCAGCTGAGAGGCACATTTTGAAGATGGCCATTGAAAGCTGATACTTTGGAGAATGCCATTTTGAAGCACAACCAAGGAGCAAGCAGATGCCGACCATGTGCCTTCCCAGCTAATAGAGGTTTTCTGGATGCCAAAGGCCTTTCTCCAGTGAAAGTACCCAATTGTTGATGCCTTACCTTGGACTTCTTAAGGCCTTAAGACTGTAACTGTGTAACCAAATAACCCCCCTTTGTAAAGGCCAATCCATTTCTGGTATTTTGCATTCTGGCAGCATTAGCAAACTGGAATAAATACCCTCTAGAGTGACCTCTCAACTCCATTTGAAATCTCTCAGCCACTGAAACTTTATTTTGTTTCATTTCTCTTTCCCCTTTTGGTCAAGAAGAGTTTCTCAATCCCCCAATGCCAGGTTCAGGCTCATCCCCAGGAGTCATGTCCCACATTGCCAGAGAGATTCACACCCCTGGGAGTCATGTTCCATGCAGGGGGGAGGGTAGTGAATTTACCTGCAGAGGTAGCTTAGAGAGAGAAGCCACATCTGAGCAACAAAAATCTTAGGCACAGTTATAAGTAGGCTTAGCCTCTCCTTTGCTCTTGACATCTATCTTTTGCCCTACAATCTACCATGTTTCCAAGACCTTAAAGAAAGGCAAGCAGTCAGCAGTAAGAATGGTTCCTCTGCCAGTCCCCTGAATCTGTGGTTGTTTTACATGCATGTTCAGAACATGGTGCTCCTGCAGGCAACATCCAGCAAACATTTGCCAGGTAGGGGGACTCTGGCCTCCTAGGGAGGGACTGGCTCTTCAGTCCTGTCCTATCTACAGTGACCAGTGTGATGGGTACTGGCTTGCTCTCAGGAAATTCCTGGGCTCCAGCAGAAAGTTTTGCCTATCTCTTCATGGATAAGGGCTGTGACAGTTTGGATGTATTATGTCCCCCAAAACACCATGTTCATTAATGCAATCTTGTGGGGGCAGACGTATTAGTGTTGATTAGGTTGGACTCTTTGGGTTAGGCTGTTTCCATGGAGATGTGACCCAAGCAACTGTGAGCAATACCTTTGATTAGATTATTTTCATGGAGATGCAGCCCCACCCATTCAGTGCGGGTCTTGTTTTAATCATTGAAGTCCTCTATAAGAGCTCAGATAGAAGGAACTCACCGCTGCATCTTAGAGAGACATTTTGGAGACGGTCATCGAAAGCAGACTTTTGCTAGCCCAGAGTTTGCCTGGTAGAAACTAAAAGAACACCCCCAGATGCCTAGAGAGGAAAGTCCTAGGAGAAAGCCATTTTGAAACCAGAACCCCAGAGCAGATGCCAGCCACATACCTTCCCAGCTAACAGAGGTTTTCTGGACGCCATTGGTGTTCTCCAGTGAAGATAGCCTATTGTTGATGACTTTGTTTAGACACTTTTATGGCCTTAGGACTGTAATTTTGTAACCAAGTAAACCCCCTTTATAAAAGCCAATCCATTTCTGGTATTTTGCATAAGAGCAATATTAGCAAACTGGAAAAAGGGCTGACATTGCTTTAAACCAAACCAAACCACCTCCGAATGACCAATAGCTAAATCTGAATATAGATGCCTCCTTTGAAAACAGTGGTTCCCAAAGTGTAGACTTGGGGTCTACAGACAGTCCACCAAGGGCATGCTGCAGTACATGGAGTTCTGAAATATTTTGTATTTATGTAGCATAGTAGTTTCTTGTGACACATAAGAAAATCCTTTGCTTATGGGACCCTCCATTGGTGTCTCACCAAACTTTCATCTTTTGCCTCATTATTTCTTTATGTCTTTCTCTGAATGCACAGAGTGGTTCACAAATGCTCTCAGGTCACAGCTCGAATAGACTCTCTAAGCATGGTGGGCCCCCGCGTTCTGAAGAACCCTCAATTACACTGAGTATAACTGAGAAAGTAAGGTTGGGGTACTGCATGGTGATGTCAAAATGACCTGCACTGAGCAGGATGTTGATCCTGGAAGGAAAAGGCTTTTCTTCTTCGGCAGCCAAGAGCAATGGAGAGAGAGAACATGTCACATAGAGCAAGAGAACTACTAATACAGCAGTGGCACCATCATGGGCATTAGAAAAAGGAATGATGTGCAAATGAATCTGCAGTTAAAACCGTGGTTGACAATCTCATGGCCAGCTGATAACGTGGGTAGGAAGGAGCTGAGGTGTGAATTGCCTACACACTTAGAAAGATGGCCTCGTGGAATAGTGGACAGCCAGGCACTGAGGATTTTTATGTAGAGAGTGGGTGTGCCCAGGAGGCAGGGTGTGCCAGGAAGGCAGTGGAAAGAATGCCCATGCTGCCAGAAGGAGTGAGAGTGTGATAGAGCAGGATGTGACCTGGACACATGATACCTGTGACCAGAACGGATGGTCCATATCACCCAGTGTGGGGGATTGTACCTCAACAAAGACACGTTCTTAATCTGTGTTCCTGTGTGTGTGAATCTGTTTGTAAATAGGACCTTTTCCCGTTTGCTAAAGCTGCCATTATGCAAAATATGAGAAATGGTTTGGCTTTTATAAAGGGGTTTTATTAGGTTACAAAGTTACAGTTCAAAGGCCATGAAAGTGTCCAAACTAAGGCATCAATAAGAGGATACCTTTACTGAAGGAAGGCCAGTGGCATCTAGAACACCTCTGTCAGCTGGGAAGGCACGTGGCTGGTGTCTATTGGTCCTTTGCTCCTGGGTTCTGGTTTCAAAACGGCTTTCTCCAAAATGTCTCTGGGCTCTGCTTAGCTCCTCTATCTCAGCTCCTGTGCATCCTAACTTGTTCTCCCAGGGCATTTCTAAGAGGCTGGGGGTCCTCTCTTAGCTTTTCTGGGGCAAACTCTGGGCTTCATCTCTTAGCTTAGCATCTCTAAATGCCCTTCCACATCTCCCAGCATCTCTAAGCATCTCTGTTGGCTCCGGCTCCTGTCTCTTTTCCTGAGTCTCTTAAAGGACTCCAGTGATCTAATTAAGACCCACTCAGAATGAGCGGGATCACACCTCCATGGAAATGATCTAACCAAAAGGTCTCACCCACAGTTGAGTGGTCACAACTACATGGAAACACTCAATCAAAAATTTCCACCCATCAAGATTGGAATAAAAGATCATGGCTCTTCCAATGTCCATAACAACATCAAACTGGCACAGGGCCCTTTGAAAATGTATTTATCAGTTAAGGTGTGGACTCATTTGTGAATAGGATCTTCCAAGATCTTTTTTTTTAGGTGTGGCTAAACTGAATCAGGATGGACCTTAACCTGGATTACTGGAGGACCTATAAAAATCAGAAGTCAGAGAAAGAAGAGTAGATCAAGGAGACAGGTCACCATGTGACAGAGGCAGAGATGCAAGCCAAGGAACCACAAGGGTTGCTGCAGGCCAGCACCAGACTGCTACAGTCTTTGGGGAGAAAGCATGGCCTTGATGACACCTTGGTTTTGGAGTTGTAGCTTCCCAAACCATGAGCCAATAAATTCCTGTGGTTAAGCCAACGCATTGTGTGGTATTTGCTACAGCAGCCCTGTTAAGGGGCCTTTGGAACACTGGCTAATAACACCACTGAGAAGGTCAGATAATTCATTAATTTCTTCCTTTTTTCTCTTCTCAAGGGGCTGGGCGAGGGGATGGCAAAGGAAAGAAGAGTAAATAGCATTTATTGGTTGCCTATTTTAGGTCAAGTGCTTCATAAACTCTGCTGCAATAGATTCTCACAACAGCCATGGGAGGTGGTGACAGATGAGGAGAAGACTGACTGGAGAGACAGATTAAGTTATCTGCCAAAAGTCCCTCAGTGGGTAAATGATAGTGCGGAATTCAAACCCAGATCTGGGAACTCAATTCCAAGTGAAGACCTAAGGGAGCTTACCTCTGAGGAAGCACCCACATTACACTGAGGCAATGCGACTAATGAGCTCAGGGTCTTCTCGCACTTTGGGGTAGCCTCGGAACCCTGAGCTTACTTGCTAATCGGCTGGAAGTATACTTGTAATAAGCTGTGGGGCTCCTGCCTCCATCTACCTTACTGACCAGGTGTGCCTGGCCACGCCCCTTCCTGTTGGAGCTGGACAATCACACTTGATCTTCCTAGCACTCCCCAGGTGGGAGGGGCAGAGATCAGGGAGGACACCAATCTCCACTTCACACTCGAGCAAACCAAGTCCTTCCGCTGTGAGGGACAGAGCCAGACTTGGATGGGAACCTGGGACTCCTGGTCCCATGCAATTCCAATCTTACACGGCCCCAAGTCTAGGACCCCCACAAGCACACTCCAGTAGATCAGAGGTGCCTTGAGCTGGGGTAGAGCGGGGCGGAAGTCAGTTGCTTGCTCCCCAAGGGCAGAGGCCAGATTCAGCCCAGGTGCTCCAAAGGACGAAGGTGGGGGCACATTTGGGGGCGGAGCCATTGAGGGTTGGAGGATGGTAGCTGAAGGCAGTGATGAAAAATAACCAAAAAAACAGAAAAAGAAACCACACCATGGGCAGCCACTTCTAGTTATTTTTTTAAAAAACAAGAAAGGAGGAAAGCATGCTACCGTGTTTTTCCCAAGACTGAGCATCTCTCTATGGATTAATTATCAAGACATCACCAAAAATCAGCCTCAGAGTTCAGAATTTAAAATACATGCAGTATTGCACTTGATTAAAAAGGCAATGAACTCTGCATACAGACACTTTTCTGCATACTTCAGTAGGTTTTCGGGCATAAACATATATGCTCCAGCCTGATAGTGCTTTTTTTTGTTTCTTGAAAGAGCTATGCTCTTTCATAAAACTTCTCTACACGCTTCTTTAAAGAAGCTCTGTATCCTCCATAGCAGTATTTACCATGCTTCTAAAGATTGTCCAAAAGCTGTCTTTCTTCTTCTGTGAGACTTGCCATGAGCAGAACCCATTCTTCATTATGTCTCCCACGCCCGTACATAGTAAGCACCAAGAAATGCTTCTTTAATTAACGATTACTTGGAGTTTTCATTTTTTCAGTAAACTGTTGGCACATACACCAAATTAGAAAATATCCTAGATAATTACACTTTAGTCCATTTAACCTAAATTTTAATGCTTGACTAACTATATTAAAAAAAACATAGAAACATTCCCATATTTTGACACAATTCTACTCCTTGGACTCCAATGCAAGAAAATGATTTAAAAACATAAGGAGAAAACCCCTACATCCACAAAGATGTTCATCACGGTGTCATTACACCAGTTCCAAACTGGAAACTATCTAATATTCACATTAAGCCAACAACAGAATATTATGCAACCATGAAAATATTAGATATAAAAATGGCTCAGTGACATGAACAATGCTAATTTAAAGTATTAAGGGAAACAAACAGGATAGAACATTATAGGTTAAATATGATTACAACTATACATAAAGGAGAAAATATATACCTGAAAACCATAACCAGTGGTGGGAGAGGGGAGTGGATGTCTTATCTTTTTTTCTGTTTTCCAGATTGGTTTGTATTGAGGCTTGCCACTGCTGTACCTCCATATTTAATATTTAATAAGTATTTAAAATTTATAACCTATAAAAATAAAATGAGTTTAACTTAGTATATATGGACAGTGATTGTGATTTTCTTTTTCATTTGACATAGACTAATGCCCAGAAATGACTGATTAAAGGAGAAATTGGTCCACAGCCATGGATGAGGTCTAGCTAACAATGGATTGGAGAGCAGGCTTTTGGATGTTCCATTACTTCACTTTCAATTCTCAGTCTCCATAGTCCATACAACCCCTTCACGCTCTCTATGCAGACGTAGAAGCTATGCTGCGAACTCCTGGATTGAACTCAAAACCTCCAGGTTGGTGCCCCCTGTCCCCAGGATTTCCTTATTCTTCAGTGTGAATGGTTTTTCAGGGAGTTACTGAAGATCCGGAACATGATAGTCTTTGATGATGATGTAGCATGACCTTTTCTTTGTACAAATGTGGAAGATAAAGCCTGGAGAAGTTAAACAACCTGTCCACATGTCACATAAGTTATCAGGGGCAAAACTAGGGGTAAGATTCTCAGTTCCGTGTTCTTTGTGCTATTCTTTGGGATCACATCAGATCTCAGTATGTGTTCTGGTTTGCTAAAGCTGCCATTACGCAAAATACCAGAAACAGATTGGCTTTTATAAAGGGGAATTATTAGGTTACAAATCTACAGTTCTAAGGACATAGAAGTGTCCAAACTAAGGCATCAACAAGAGGATACTGAAGAAAGGCCAATGACATCTGGAACACCTCTGTCAGCTGGGAAGGCATGTGGCTGGCATCTGCCGGTCCTTCGCTCCCGGGTTGCATTTCAAAATGGATTTCTCCAAAATGTCTCTGCACTTCTCTCTCTCTTAACTTCTCTCTCAGCTCCTTTGCATCCTTGCTTGTTCTCCCAGGGTGTTTCTCTCTGAGCATCTGGGGTTCCTCTCTTAGTTTCTCCAGGGCAAACTCTGAGCTTCATCTCTTAGCTTGGCATCTCCAAATGTCTTTCTGTCTGCATCTCTAAGCATCTGGGTCTGTGTCAGCCCCTGAGCTCTTTTAAGGACTCCAGTAAACTAATCAAGACCCACATCGAATGGGCAGGGTCACATCTCCATGGAAATAATCTAATCAAAAGGTCTCATTCACAGTTGGGTGGGTCACATCTCCATGGAAACAACCTAATCAAAAGATCCCACACATAATAAGTCTGCCCCCATAAGACTGGATTAAAGAACATAGTCTTTCCCAGGGTTCATACCAGTTTCAAACTGGCACAGTATGTTGCTTGCAATTTGAGAGGGCTGGAGAAACAGGCGTATCACTCAGCTCAGTCACATTCTACCTGGCTGATCCTGACCAAGAGTTTTTTTCTTTTAAAATTCAATTTTATTGAGATATAGTCACACACCATACAATCCATCCAAAGTATACAGTCAATATACTTGGGCATTCAACCCCACAATCAATTCGTTCTTATTAGGACACCAGCCACATTGGATTAGGGGGCCACCCTAATTCAGTATGACCTCCTTTTAAGTTGATTACATCTGCAAAGACCCTATTTCCAAATAAGGTCACATTTGCAGGTACCAGAGGTAGGACTTGAATATATCTTTTTGGGAGGTACAAGTCAGCCCATAATAATCACCTACTACCCTCTGGTCAGATTCTGTGGGTTGGGGAAATGGTAAAGATACCACAAAATGTTCCCTTCAGTCTTGGAGTGTGTATGTTAATTTCCTTCTCTGAAAACATTCTGCTTTATACATAATAGCTTCTAAAGCCCTGTGGGGAAGCTGGCCCAGAGCAAGACGGAAGTGGATCTCAGGAATTGCCTCAGGTGGTGGGGGACTAATCGAGCTGTGCATTGACACTGTAATAACTACAGTAATTTTGAAGTTGCAACAGGCATAAATGCTATTTTGAAGAGCTGTAAAAACTGTAATATCATATGAAAGTATCAGTGATTTCCACTGGTGAAAAAGAGACAGGTACTGTTAACAAAACTGTGGTTTGTTGCCAACATTTGTGGTTGAGGGAAATAACATTGCATTTAGAGGTTCAGGATGTCATTGCCTCCCACCCAAGTTCATGGATCTCTGAATTCTGGTCCATGCTTCCTTGTTAAAGTGTAATTGTAAGCTCTTTTCTTTTGTATTCCTCTGTCTAAGGCTGCACTATAGTTTAAGGATCTGTTTGTTAGACAATGTTCTGCTACAGTGCCAATTTTTTCAGTGTATATGGGTTAAAGTTTTGTAACAAGTGCTACAAGAGGGCTCTTATTTAATTTGCACTCCTTTGTACATATTTCTGATTTAGGATCAAACGATCCCAACTCAAATGTATGAACAAACACATTTGTAGAAAAGCAATGCACAGATATCTATGTGTGGATTTTTTCTGGAATAAAAAAATAATCTTATTTACGGGCATGTGTAAAGCATGATAAAAACAAAATACGTCTGACAGAAGGGAACGAGGATTCTCTTTAAAAATCGATGGCGAAGAACACTGATTGCTGCTTGAATGGAGTGAGACGCACATTCTACTTCAAACATATAAAATAACCTTGGCAACAGAAGAGTAAAAAGCATATTAATGAAAGGATTGGCAAATTGCCTTGCTGCTCTTCCTCTCTCGCCCTCAGTATCAGTTAACGCCTGCGGTATGTTCTCCTGGAAGATTTCCTAGAGGGTCCTTCTGATCTGCAACTTAAACTTTGCAGAGTGTGGCCACCATGGAGGGTAACAGGTCCTTTGCAACTTCTTGTGTGTTTGTGGTTTCTTACATTGCGATTAGAGGGACAGAAAGGCATTGAGATCTGCCCTTCTTGGGAGGATTTCTAACTTAAATCCACCATGCCAAAGGTGATGTTAATTTTTTTCTAACGTCCTAGTCTCAGAAGAGATAGTTAATAACTGGCTCCCCTAATAACACCTGCTATCTGTGGATGTCTCAAGTTGTCCTGAGTTGGTACGCCCATTCATTCACCTGCCTATCACTGCATCTTCCCTCACACAAGTAGAGTATCGTAGTGAAGGAGAGAAAACAGATACCAAATCTTGCCCCAACCAGAGTTTGAGTCAAGACACCAGAGCAGCTAATATGAGCCCACACAGCGGGAAAGCATTTGGCATGCCCAGTGACACGTGGATTCTAAGCCCTTCTTTCACACCTGAGCTTTGAAAAGTTCCCACACCTGTGTTTAAGATGCTTTTTTTTTTTTTGGCAAGTTGCCTGGTGAAGGTAGGTTTGCATTTTTTTCCAAAACATTTTCAAAAGTAGAAGATGAAACTTTAAATGCCAGAGGAAGATAGGAAAAACTGGAATAGCAGAAGGCAACTGCTTACAAAAAGCAGTTTGCAATGACAAAGGCTGCTTTCTGAATACATTGCACGGAGAACATATTTACTGTGAATACTTATAATTGGCAAATAAATCCAGACATTGAGAATACTAGTTAATTGTCTCTTTACAGAGGTGTACTCTCTTCTAAGAAGAGGTAGGGACAGAGAGAGAGACACTTCAGAATTGCCAAGCCTAATTAGTCTTGGGACAGGCAGCCCTTGAGTGGGGAGGCTTTTTGGTGATTAAACAGTGTTTTGGAACAAATTAAGTTGTGCACAGAGCTACATTATGGTGAGCGGTTACCCAGCAGGGTCATGAAGTTTGTCACACAAGAGCACACTGAGAAGGTCTGACCGTGAGGACGCTAGCAGGATGGGCCCGGGGACATTTAATGTTTATGGTGTCTATTTTACTTATACTGCTTAGAGGACAATTACTTCTTGTTTGTTCCTGAATCCTCCGTTTTGTTTTCACTTTTATATAACTTTATATGATTGTAGGAAAAAAATGGAAACACAGATGGATCAGGAACTCCCGGAAGCAGGGAAGAGGCCACAGAACATTTCCCTATTACGAATTAAGGGCTGGACAAAAGGAAAAGCATTTGCCAAACGCTGGGACCTCTAAGAGCTGCTTTTCCTTGCCCTATGGGAGCCTGGGGCCGTAGAAAGTTCAATGGCCATTGAGGTTCACACATTGTTGGAAGAAACCAGCACAGGCCCATTTTTTTTTAGACAAGTGTTGTGAACTTCACCGGCACTGAAAAAATAGTTCTGGATAAAAAATGCACTTTGTCCCAAAGTGATCTTAAATTCTCCGACACACTGAAGATTTCACAATTGACCAGATAGTTCTGCATGTGTGTGTGTTTTCCCATCACATTTGTAAAGCTCTGGTTGCAATCACAATTATCCAGGAAACTGGTGTCAGAAATTGGAAATTGGCTCCACACTCAAGAGAGAACAGAATTTTATCTGGCAACAAAAACTTATTGATAGGTTTTCTAGATACACATTTATTTTCAGTTCAAACACAAAATATATAACTCCATGGTGAAAAACGTTACCTGTTAGTTTATACTCTTTAATCCCTTGGTCCCCCAAAATCACACATCCTGAAGTGTAAGCAGGGGCACATAATGTAAACTTTGCAGAAACAGAAAATAAATTAGTTTCTTTCAAACTTGGTGTAGGTCCTTTGCTGAACATTATACTGTTGCAAACAGAATTCCTTTTGATCGAAAAGTAAATCTTTGGCCTATTTCTCCATTTCTCCAGCATTGCGTAACAACAGGCATATTTCAAAATTGGCTTTCTTCTCCAACTGCAGCAAAAAGGCAAGGAGTAGTTTCAAGAGTTTCAGGAGCCTGAAAAAAAGGAAAAAAAAATACTTCAGTGGTTTAAGAGCAACTTTTCCTTTTGTGTTGAGCTGTTACTGTATTATAGCTCTAAAGTTTAAGACCTGAAGAAAATTCAAGAGCAGGTAAATGATTCGTTTAACAGGACAAGGCTGTTTGGAATCTTTTACTTATGAGAAATGGAGAACCAGATTCTACACCGCTCTGTAACCAAAAGTCAGCACAGACACCGCACACAGAGTTCTGAACTTCCTACCAGATTTATGTGGGAATGTGGCAGAAACTCCAGGACTTCCAAATTTGATGTTCAAAGTTTCTAGGAGCCTGTCGAGTGAGAAGTTGCAGGGTTTTAGATTAGGCATTCTCTAGCCTTGGACTTGAGTTTCTCTTTTACAGGAGGCAAAGCACTGTCTTGAATATACATTTAGGAAAAGTATGGATGGAAGGGGTCCTGGAACTCATTATTATTGTCAAAGCTTTGCAGCTAAGATTCTTTGCAATTGTTGAATCCTGCAATCTTTTAGAAAGAAAAGTGATAAGCTATATTTCAAAAACAACAAAGAAGCAAAACACCTAAGTCCCAGCCAAATGCGTTCACCACTCTAGAAAAGGGTAAATGCAATTTGGCCTTTAATTTGAACTTATACATGGAATAATTTATCTATTGGGCCAAGAGTTCAGACTCTGCTGAAATAGGGTGAGTTGACTCCTACAGAATCCTGTGAGGTCTGGAGCCAGAAAGGACACTTGGTTAGCTTGAAAACAGAGGACAGGGATAGAGTCAGGGACTGAGAACTTCAAATACCCATCTAACATCTTATACAAGTTAGGGAAGCAAACAGAAAACAGATGGATTAAGAGTATAATAAGCATTAACAAAAAGAATATACTTTAGGTGTTAAGAAGGGAGATTTGCCTGCTGCAAAACTTGCTCCTCACTGGGGTGGCCGGTGACCCTGGACTCGAGGGTCAGTGAGTGAGGGGTGGGAGGAGGGTGGGTTTGGGAAGCTGGAGATGACCTGAGACAACGCAAGGTTGAAAGGCCCCTCTTTGTTCCAGAGGTGGGCAGTGGATGACCAGCTGATTAGCCACATTAGCTGTGGGTCCCATGGTTTTATGTTTAAAGGCTTTCAAGAGTCTGTGGTCTCGTATTTTAAGAAAATTTGAAGGGCTGGCAAAAGTACAGAAAAGTCTGATTATAGATTTAAAAAAAGAACCCGAAATGCAATAGCTGAAATCAGGATGTAAAAATGAATCCGTTCATTGCTTTTTTTGGTGGGGAAAAAAAAAAACAATTTTGGAAGTTTATTTAGCAGAAAAAAAATATTGTGGCAGACAGAATATATGAAATTCAATCAGTATGGGGATTATAAGAAATTAAAAAAAAGAGCTCAGAAAAAGTTTCCTTTAAAGGAAATTAAGACTATTTCACAACCAGCACCTAAGCTTCTAGATATTCCATTTTAGTTAGCTAGAAGAGATTTAAATGTCAGCGTCTTTTAGTCTATGAGGATTATTTGAGTAACTTGGGTGTCCAAGACCCCTGGCTGGACATTGAATGGGATCAGGGGGTCTCTCTCCTCTCAGGTTGGCTCTCCTCTCAGTTGGCTCTTCTCCGGTGCTTCTCCTGAAGCACAATGGTGAAGAACACATTTTGAGCTACTTGCTGAAAAGACAGTTTCAAGACCAAATTTGCAGAGCCCAGGTGCTCTCCGAGGGACCGTCTCAGCCCCGTGGTCAGCAACATGGGGCTCAGGAGGCCAGTCCACAGAAGGCAACCCTACTCAAGATGAATTTATGATCATGGCGGATCATTGGAAATCTCTGTCCTAGAGGCAGGTTAGGGAAGAAATGAGCTGACAATGCACTTCCCTCCATGTCTGTAATTCAAGAAAAACAATTCTTTGGTAAATAGCTCACTTTTATAGCCGGAACAGAGTAAATCTGATTCTGTGTTAAATGTAAGTTCACACATCGGAATGAAGTAAGGGAGTATCTGAAATCTTAGGGAGTTTGTCAGACGTCACTGTGTTTATTTGAATCCTGCTAAGGCTAAGACATGTGATAAAGGTCCAGAATGAGAAACCGAGAGGAAAAAAAGAAACCAACCCCCTAAATCCAATCATCTTCAAAGAGTTAATGTTACAGGATCAGTTTCTTTGGGACAAACAATGCATTTTAATTAGTTCTATTTAGAGACATGCAAAAGAATGAATCACGCCCTTATGCCGACAATAGTGAAAGCGCCACAGGGAAGTCTTGGAAAGAAGGAGCAAAGAGCTCAGATTCCGGTGATTTCTTGGCAACTCAAATTCATATTAAATCTCACATAATTTCCTGGAGGGTGAGGTAAGTAGGAAACTCGAGGAAGTAGAAGGAAAGAAAACAGTCGTTAACTGAGTGGAATCTTCTTTCCATGTGGCCCATGCCTCCAACACGTTCCTAAAGGAGTGAAGAATGTGCTCCCATGTGACACAATTTGCATGCTTGTCCATAGTCTGATATCTGTGCTCAAAGTGAGCCAACCAGTCACTGCCTTTTCCTATGCCCAAATGTACACAAGCTGACTGAGATCCAAGACTTATTATTTTTATGTTATGCATTTTTAATAGCCACAGGCCTTTGGCTATCTATTATCAGACGTGGTCTCTGATTGCTGTAGGTGAGGGGGCAGAGGAAACAGAACACTATGCTGAGGAGTCACCGATAAGGAATGTTTGCTTTGTAGAGTGGTTTTATCGTAGGATACTCAATCCATTTTCAATTGTTCCAGCAGGGTCAAATGAAAGATATTGCATCACTGCCCAGCAAACCTAGAAGAGTACCTGGCAGTTCACAAAGAGGAAAGAAACTGTGCATAAATGAGTGGGAAAATGCCATTCAATTAGAGGGTGAAGTAAGAGCCAGCCCTGCTACGCTTTAACCATAACAGGAATAACTTTGACAAAGTCATAACTTTAAATATCTTTTGTTGTTGTTAAAAAAAAAAAAATCACCTTCTTATCCTCAAATACCACTCTGTTCAACCAGCTGGTATCGCTTTTGGGAATGGGCCTGAAATGAAAAGCGCATCCTTTGGATTAGGCTGAAAGGCTGGGATAAGGTTGAGGTAAGAAGATCTCGGTTGAGCCTGGCTTTTGTATTTATTAGCTATTCAACTTGAGTGAGAGGTTGGCCTCTCTGGGCAGAGTCTTTGCAGCCCTGAAATAAAAAGAATTCTCAACTCACTGGCTGGTGCCAGTGAGTCATGTGATGGGGATGGCAAAATGACTATGACATGTGCTAACTATGAAGAAGTAGTGTTGAATGGTGGAGGGGAAGCTTTCACTCCTGCAGACCAGGATACCCTCTCTACAATGCTGCGTGACAGTGGGGGATCGCTTTGCCTCCCGGAACCTTCATGCCTTATGGGACACCTGCCGTGATGGCCGCGTGGGGCCTGGGCACACTGGACGTACTCAGGCCATGCCAGCCTTCCCGACCCTTAGCCTTCTGCTCTGATATTTAAATAAAACCAGAGGGATATTTTTGTAGGGAACAAGGCTATCTTAAGTAATATGGGATTTAAGTTTATATGTTATATGGGATGTTTTGCGTTATGATAATTGTTTAAAATTTTGAGTGATGATGATTGTACAACTGAGTGAAGATAACATGAGATACTGAATGTTTACCTTGGACATAATATATGCTATTTGAAATTAGGAACCTCTACTTAATAAGTCAAGCCCTGGATCTTGAGGCTTTCTCTTGTGAACTTATGGCTGTAAAAGGGAGGCTAAGTCTTTATATAATTATGCCTAAGAGGCACCTCCAGAGAACCTCTTTTGTTGCTCAGATGTGGCCTTTTTCTCTCTAAGCCCAACTTCTCCCCTGTGTGGGACATGACTCCCAGGGAAATGAATCTCCCTGGTGACGTGGGACACAACTCCCAAGAATGAGCCTGGCCCTGGCATCGAGGGATTGAAAATGCCTTCTAGACCAAAAGGAGGAAAAGAAAGGTAACAAAATAAGGTTACAGTGGCTAAGAGATTTCAAATAGAATCGAGAAGCTATCTTGGAGGTTTCTCTTATGCAAGCTCCAGCTAGACATCCTAAATGGCCATAGTATTCCATACCCTTACCAATAGTAGTCCCCAAATACCTGTGTCCCTATTTGAAAGTCAGTGAAAGTTTACTTACTAAGTTTATTTTTCAGAAACTTAAATCCACCAGAGTGTTCCTATGTCAGAAAAATCCTAAAACTCAGAGGCAACACAACATCCTCTTTAAGAACAACAATCAGCTGCAGCTCCCTTCCCTGTAAAGTTGACACCTCTTTTTAATATGAACAAGTTAGGGTGGTCACTGCCTAGATACCCCTGCAGATCGAGAAAGTGATTAAATGAGAGGAAGGAGTAGCAACAGACAAGATAGGATTTAATGAAGGATTATGAATACTGAATCTTTATATAAATATATGTATATTTTTAGATGCTAGGGTATTAGAATCGCTAGCAGGAAATAACTGAAATGGTGGAACTACAATCCATAACACTCTTTGAAGTGTGCTCTATAGCTACTTGTTAAATTGTATTTGAAAGTTATCACCTTTTTGTATATATCTTATATTTCACAATAAGGAAATAACCGAAACTGTGGAAATGTAACCCATAACATTCTTTGAAATTACCTGTATAACAACTTGTTAAATCATACTTTGAAAGTTATGACCTTTCTATATATATGTTATATACCACAATAAGGAAATAGCTGAAATTGTGGAACTGTAACCCATAACAATCTTCGAAATTTGCTTTCTAACTACTTATTAAATTGTACTTTGAAAGTTAACACTGTTCTGGAAATATGTTAAATTTCACAATAAAAAATGTATTTTAAAAAAAGTTTGTATGTTAATAAAGCTAAGGCTGTGCCTTCTTGCCATTATCTGGGTCTTAATTACAGTCTTTAAGGTATAACTGGGCTTATATGACCCACTTGGAAAGCAAATGAAAGTTGATTAAAGGTTGGAAAAATACTATCTGAGAGAACAAGTATACTTGTTCTGGAGAAAGACGACAAAAGGCAGAAATGCAGCATTGTCTTGTCTTAGGTTCTTGACAAGAAAAGGGAGATTAGCTAGGACAGGGGTCAATTTTTGGTTTAAGAGGAATGATGTTATTTTCCCAAGGCCTAGCTGGGACACCCAAGATATTCACACAGAAAGTCACAGCTAAGGACCAAAATAACACTGTTATCAAAGCTCAAGTTTATGGGCTTCTTTGTTAAATTAGCCTCCCTTATCTCATTTTCTGGAGTTTTATAAGGGATGAAGAAGATATAAAAATGTGGTTGTGACTAAAACTTAACGCAGCACCCCACATACATAACCAAGACAAACAATCCCACATCTTGAATTAATGTTACTTCATGTAAGTGGGTCCTCACCTTTCATCATAGCCTAGGTCTTTAGCGTTTTACTAAGTTTTACCCACCCCCCACAAAAAAAGAAGAATGTCACCCCATGTTGACTACTAGCAGTGAAATAAACAATAAGAACTATCCTCTATGTCCGGCGTGGAGCCACATCTAGGAGACAGTGGAAGAGATGGGTCTTTAGGTGGAGAAAGCTCATCTGCAAGGCCCAGAATATGCTGGCAAGAGGGAGGGAGGGGGTGCTGGGCTAAGGAACAGGGACAGGAGTAAGTGGGAGAAGGAACAGGGGGTGTTTCAGGGCAAGGAATACATCTTGAGTACATGGTGAGGGCATGTCAGCTAAAAGGGATGGGGAAAGCAGCTCCACACCTTTAAAACTTTTGATGGAGAATGCTCTGGAGAGAGAGATGAGAAGTGTGGTCATTTTTTTTTTTTCATGATGGGAAGTCGGAGCAGAGGTCAGTGGGTGTGGCCGCAGGACTGAGGGGGAGTGGACTGCGGACGAGGATGAGACTGAGGGTCCCAGTGGCAGGCTCCTGAGACCTTTTCCAGCCTCTGTGAACCACAAGCCACAGATGTCTGCTGCCCTCCTTCCCCTAACTCGCAGGGCCTCTAAGTTGGAGAACCCCTCCCCTCTCATCACGTCTTTCCAGGGATATAAGAGCAGAGCACGCCTGCTGTGCTACAGCCGAGATTCCTGTCATATGATAAGGGTAGAAAACTTATCCTTTTACAACCAGAGCAGAAACTGGTTTTAATTCTAGAAAGAGAATAATGAGCTTACAAGTTTCCTCTGTTGTGGCAAGAGTTGCCCTAAGCAAGTCTATCTTCAGGGATGACGTGAATTGTCTGTCATCACCATCCAACTCTACAGCCACACCCAACAGTGAATTCCAAGGCAGTAGTCAAATAAGAAAATTACTTATCAGGTCACCTTTGTAATAAATGTTAGAAAAACAAAAGATACTGTTTTGAACTAAAAAAAAAAAAAAAAAAAGCTAACAGCCTACCTGAATGAGGTCATCTGGAAGTTCTATTTAAATCAGAATAAGCCTTTAACTTGCTCTGTTTCTGTGTCGAGGTCTATATCATAAAAGCAGGGTCTGGTTGGCAGTCCTGGCATAGTGCTCATCTGGAAAGAAAAGAGAGGACGTATAGTTTAGCAAATGCCACCAGCTGATCACTCTGCATACTGGATATCTGATGACACAAATTATTATATAATTCAGTATAGCTTCATATAGCTTCAGGTTATAGATACAGGTGTCTCTTTAAATTCACCATCTGCTCTTTAAGGAAATGAAATTAAAAAATTAACCCATTTCAAGCATTAAAAAATAACCCAGATCTCAACACTGAACCCCAACAACCATGAGCCCACTGGGAGAAGGGGCAGTGGGAGTGGATGGACAAGTGGGGTCCTCCTCCTGGCTCCAATCATGGCCCCAAATGCATTTCTGTAAACCTTAGCAGTCCTGGAGCACAGTCTGAAGACTCCTGCTTTCTGTATGGCAATTTTTGTGGCCTCCTTAACAGCAACTCGTGTTTAATGAAAACCTCTTATGTGCTAGGCATTGTGCTGAGTCTTTTGCTTATTTTATCCTTGCAACAACCTGTGGGGTAGGTACTTTTATTCTTTCCATTTTACAAGTAAGGAAACAGGTTTAGAGAGGCTAAGTAACTTGCTCAAGATTACTCAGGTAATAAGCAGCAAAACAGGACATTTGACACTATGCCTGTAATCTTTTTTTTTTAAATTGCATTAACATCTATACAACATAGCCACTTTCAAGCACACACTCAGTGGCATTAATTACATTCACAATGTGTGCTGCCATCATCAAAATCTGTTACCAAAACTTATCATCCCAAACAGAAACTCTGTATACATTAAGCATTAACTCGCCATTCCTCTACTGCCCCTGGTACTATAATCTACTTTCTGTCTCTATGAATTTGCTTGTTCTAGGTATTTCATAAGTGTAAACATACAGTATTTGTCCTTTTGTGTCTGGCTTATTTCACTCAACGTGATGTCTTCCAGGCTCAGCCATGTTGTCGCTTGTATCAGAACTTCATTCCTTTTTATGGCTGAGTAACAGTCCATTATGTGTATATACCACATTTTGTTTATCCATTCATCTACTAATGGGCTGGAAGGTTGTTTCCACCTTTTGGCAGTTGTGAATAATGGCTCTACAGAACATTGGGGTACAAATATCTGTTCCAGCCCCTGTTTTAATTCTTTTGGGTGTATATTTAGAAGTGGAATTACTAGGTAATATGGTAATTCTATAGTTAACTTTCTGAGGAACCACCAAACTGTCTTCCACAGTGGCTCCATCATTTTACATTCCCTCCAGCAATGCAATATTTGTTATTTTCTGTGTTTATGCCTATAATCTTAAATTATTCATTTAACCACCACCACCACCACCACCACCACAACCACCCATGTGGCACTCTGTGGGTTTCCCAGGGATAACTTAATGTAGTTCCCCAGCACCCCAAGAGACAGGCACTATTTAGGCCTCACTTTCTAGAGGGGGACATCAGACAAGTGTCAAGGGGTGGTGGAAACATACCAGCCCCAGGCAGTCTGAGCCCACAGCCGTAGCTCTCCCTTCTCTGCTGCACTGTGTTGAGATCAGAGTTTCCAAAGTGTGGTTTCAGCCCATGTGCATCAGAATCCCCTGGTGTGTTTGGTAAAACTGCCTGTTCCTGGGCCCCGGCCTCAAGCTCATGGGTCAGGTGCTCTGGCAGTCACTGCATTTTAAATTATTTGAGCTCCCCTGGTGACTCTCACACACTAGAACCAGTGGTCTCAGATCTAGACTGTGAGGCTCCTGGTCGACCCACTCCTTAATCCACTTCAGTATCTGCTACTGTGATTTACTGTTGAACTTCTGAGACAAATGATGCTCATGAAGCAAAGTCACATGTAATTGTTCAGAGGAAAGATACCTGGAATTCTGCTTAGCTAAGGGCCCCCCAAGTGCTGTGCCATGCAGTACTCTTGCCTTCTCCATACAACAGCCAGAGAACATTCTGAATGGGACAAAGCTGTGACAAAGGTAGCACTGATGGCATTGGGGTTCACCAGCCTCTTCTTACCTGGCCCAAAGCTGGAACCTAAATAAGGCCTAAAAAACAAAGCCCGTCTCTCTCTCGCTCTCCATTTCTTTTTGCAGTGACTCAGGACCTCTCTTTCTGCAACACTCCTCTCTCCCTATGAGACATCCATGACTTAAAGCGGAATGTGTGGAACAGCGGCACTTGCGCTACCTGGAAGCTTGCTAGAAAGGCAGCATCTGGGCACCCACCTGCTGGATCAGAACAAGATTCTGGGTGATTCCTATGCACATTAAAATTGGAGAAGCACCAGCTCAGACAAAGCAAGCCACATGCAGAAAAATGAAGGTGGGCTACCTACCTCACACCATAGACAAAAATTAGCTCAAAATGGATCAAATCCCTAAATATAAGAAACAGAACTATAAAACGTTGAAGAGAAAACACATGGAAGCATCTTCAGGACCTTGTGTTAGGCAATGGTTTCTTAGACCTTACACACACAAAGCACAAGCAACAAAAGAAAACAATAGATAAATACGACCTCATAAAAATTAAAAACTCTTGTTCATCAAATGACTTTGTCATGCAAGTATAAAGACAACCACAGAATGAGAGAAAATATTTGGAAACCACATATCAGATAAGGATTAATATCCAAAATACATAAAGATATCCTACAACTCAACAATGAAAAGACAAATGACTCAATTAAAAAATGGGCAAAAGACTTGAATAGACATCTCACCAAAGAAGATATACAAATGACCAAAAGCACATGAAAAGATGCTCTACGTCATTCATTAGCTCTTAGGGAAATGCAAATCAAAACCACAATGAGATATCATTTCACACCCACTAGAAAGAGTAAAGTTAAAAAAAAATGGAAAATTACAAGTGTTGGGAGAGGATGTGGAGAAATAGGAACACTCACTGCTGGTGGGAATGTAAAATGGTCAGTTGTTGTGGAAGAAAGTTTGGCAGTTCCTCAGAAAGTTAAGTATAGACTTAACCATATGATCTGGCAACACCACTTCTAAGCATATACACAAAAAACTCGAAAGCAGGGACTCAAACAAATATTTTCACACTGATATTCATAGCAGCATTAATCACAATTGACAAAAGATGGAAGCAACTCAAGTGTTCATCAACTGATGAATGGATAAATAAAATGTGGTATATTCATACAGTAGAATAGTATTCAACTATAAAAAAGAATTAAGTCCTGATACACGCAACAACATGGATGAACCTTGAAGACATCATGTTGAGGGAAATAAGCTAGCACAAAGGGATAAATATTGTAAAATCTCACTGACATGAAATAATTAGATTCAGCAAATACATAGTCAGAAATAGAATATAGGTTATCAGTGGCTAGGGTAGGGGTAGGGGAAAGGGGAGTTAAGGCTTAAATAGAACAATTTCTATTTGGGTTGAGGAAAATGTTTTGATAATGGATGATGGTCATGGTATACAACAACGTGCACATAATTAACAGCACTGCAATATACATTTCACTGTGGTCAAAAGGGGGAATTCTAGGTTGTATATATGTTACTAGAATAAAAAATTTTGAAAACAGAAATACATAGGACTGTACAACAAAAGCAGTGAACTCTAATGTAAATCATGCAGTTTAGATAATAGTTCAATTATAAAAATGTTGTCTCATCAATTGCAAGAAAAGTAGCACACTAAGGCAAGATGTTAATAATAGGGGGCATACAGGAACTCTGTATTTTATGTATGATTTTTCTGTAAACTTACAATTTCTCTAATAAAAAAAAATATTGAAAACAACAAAAAAGAAAGGAAACCACATGTAATCGGTGCAGCTGAAAGCCCCCTCACCTGTGAATAAAGAGCCATCTCCAACAAATTTGCTTTTAAAATAAAATGTCTGCTGCTGAGCAAACACAATATAGAATTATGTTAACACGACCTTATACCTTCACGTCAGATTTTCTCCCAATAAAAAGCTCCATCATCAAAAGATTGTGGCCCCAGACAAGGGTCAACGCAGCTGACAAAGAATTCAGACCGTCTTGGGATTTGACCCCTGGCCCTAAGCTGGGTCCAGGGGATCGATGTTGACTTTATCTGTGTGACCTCTGAGGGGCCTAGCTGAGGAGCCACTAAATTGTACTGACTTGTCACCCTGCATTAATGGATTCTTCTACAAAGGTTGAAAAACATGGGCCCATCATGTCCCTAATTTTAACTGTAACTAATTTTCCAAATCTTTACTGATTTTGGGTTAACCTTATTTTGGAGAAACAATGAGTTGTATCAATGACCTTTATAAACATACATTAAAGGTCAATAAAAAGAAAATAGTCGTGTATGTAAAGCTAGTCACTGAGAATCAAAAGACAAAATATTCTTGCCATGAGTAGAAAAATGAATTTAAATTCTCTTTCATGAAGCCACAGAACCATCATTTCTACTTAACTGAACCGTCACAGTAATTAAATTTGTTGTTTGTCAAATATTTTTTTTCTGGTTTTTCCTTAAATTTATTCCTTTTGCCTACTGTGAAAAAAATCATTCAGTTTGGTTCTGAAAATAAATGCCAGTTTTATTCCTACCTCTTGTTCCTTCAGTTTGTGATCTGAAGTGGAAATCTTTCTAAACATTTCTTTCCTCTGCTTTGGATGACTGAACACAGGAAATATCACCTTATTACAAAAATTTAAAAACAACCAAAAAGAATATAATGGCTAAATACATTGTGATATCAATTTAAATGAAAACGTTTTCTCTTTGGTGAGTAATAACTCAAAAATTTAAATTCTTTATTAAGCAAAAGTATTTTCTGAATTTAAATGCAGTGCCTGGCAGTATTATATCCTGCATAAATATTTTTTTAAGTAGATGAGTAAAAATGGAGGATGATCGGAGAATAGGAAAAAAGCAAACAAAAGGAAACTTCTCAGGCAATAGGCTTTTTCTTTCCGTTTCTTTCCTTCTTCTTTGGAAGTAAGAGACAGAACCATTTATATCAAATGACTATTTAGATAATTAAACAAGCTACTCTAAGATACATAGGAGGAAAAATGACCCAGTATAGACACCCAGTGACTGAAGGAGAGGAGAGAGATATATTAAAAATCATTACAAAGAAAATAAACAGTGCTGCTATTATATTCCATAGTTGGGATTCCCACTTGCTTGATCTAAGTGGGATTTTCTGGGCAGTTAGGCCACATCTGCCTGCAAAGCTGCAACTGCATTCAAGAGGTAATCTGCATTTAGCACCAGGGAATGTTCTGGGAGCTGGGTGGTGTGGCCTGCTAGAGCTCACTCATCTTTCCCTGGGGCTGATGAATGCTATGACGTGGACACTCTTCAGTGCCTGCAACATGTATGGGAGGACACAGCGATGTCTTGTTTGACTCAGCACCCTCTGCTGAGGGTTAGCGTGGGGATACCAGGGTTGGACCCAGAGGGGCAGAGTACATAAAGCAGAGCCTTGGGACACTTGGGACAAACACAGACAGCCCGACTCCAGAGTCCAAGCCCTAACCATGGAGCCTACCACCTCCCTGCCCACATGGAGCTTTGTGTCATTGTCGTTCTGTGGTATAGCATCATTTACACTCAGAGGGAAAGAGGAGCTCCCAAGCCCTGGAGCAGCACAAACGTTAGGGGTGATCTCTCTCTGTAATGGGAGTCTACAAGACTGATCAAGCCTCCGGTATTTCAGTTATAGTGAAGTATTCATGTAAATACCTATTTACTTTACAATTTCAGTCTTGATTTTTTTTTGACATTTAAGAGTATGTTATATAGCTCATAAATGGGATCGTATCTTTCCCCATGACAACTTAAACTTGTCATAGCAGTCAGCAGTGAGTAAACAATGCCTTATGGTTGGAAAAAACAAACATTTCCAAAATGGTACGAATACAGTAACTACCCAGAGTTTTTCCTTAAAATATAACAGGCTTGCTACTCTTTAAAGATCAGCTGCAAGGATGGGTTATATACTTACATCTGGAAAGTGTAGATGGTCTCTAGTACCCACTGAAATAACCTGAGAGCCATATAAATGTTTACCTTAAAAATTTCAGGGAAAATTTTCTATAACTAAGTTTGAAATTTGCTTTGATGGGTTGGCAAAAGCCAAGACACAGAGTTGTAAAACCACGCCCTCCTTGGTCAACCAGTTGGTTTCTCTGTCACTTACATGCTGTGTTTTCATTCATCACCAAAAAGATACATAAAGGTCAAAATTCCTCAGGCATTGAATTATTTACATTTCATTCTTAATATCTACACTATAGAGCTAAGGAAATTCTTCCCCATCTTTCCTTGCTTCACCAAAATGAACACATCTGACCCTTTCAACAACCTGGTGAGATTGGTAAGGTGGGAAAGCTTTATTATTCCCACTCGCGGGTGCAGAAAATGACTCAAAGTAATTGTGTGACTTTCTCAGGGCCAATGGGGAATGGGAATAACAAGTGCAAATGCCCTGAGTGGGTTATCAAAGTCTGAAGGGTAGCAATAACCAGCTCTGGGCTTTGAAGTGTGGAAGTAAGGGCCCCAGCTTTACTTTATTCCTTGCATTTTCTTGGGTGGGTTACTTTACTGAGCCTTGATTTATCTGTAAATATAGCATGAGCATAAAAATATCTATTGTATAAGGTCTATTTGAAAATTAAAATAAGATGAAGTAAGAAAAGGACCGTTGTTTGTGCTTAATACAATAGATAACTACTGTTATTTTATTATGGAATGTACAACCATAATTGTCTACATGAAATGAGTGGGTTGTAAATTATTTGTGACAAACATGGAAAAAGGAAACTCAAAAACAAATTTGGTCTATGAATAATTGTACGTTTCTTTTATAGGAAAAGAAGGGTTCATTAGTTTTATGAAGTTGTTCTTTAATTTTTCTGGCTCTACAAGCAATTTTAAAAGCTAGATTTTCTGTAGCCAAGTCCAATAGGCAAGACCTACAGTATTTAAGTTAACAGGGATAGCTCTGATTGGGGAAAAGTATTATTTTGAGAGAGCAGCCTTTAGAAGTGTGGTGATAAACTATGAACAGATATGGTTCTAAAGTGAACTGTGGTGTTCAGAAAATAAAAACAAGAATACTCTGTGTAGCCCAAAGAAGCTGTAAAGACCAGAAGCATTCGTTAGAGTCTTCTTGTGCTGCTACAGCCCATTCATTTCATCATTTGATAGACAGATGGCCACAAGCATCTCCAGTAGATACGGCCAAACAAACCAAATTAACAGTGTGTTTCCTTGGCTGGAAACTCAATAGTAAATAATTCAATTCTGGTTTCTGAGAAGCTTATCTCCTGAAAATTAACTGTGATGTTCTTGGCATGGGCTTCATCTCCAGGTCCCATTGGCGATTAAAATCATTACTGTGTGTACCCTTTAAGAAGAGAGAAAATGGAGGGGAAGAAAAGAGGACGGAGCAAGGAAGGGGGTGACTAAAATTGCGGTTACTTAGATGCTCAGACCTTTCTCTGCCTTTTGTTTTCAACTCCCACCCTCCATGGCTCCTCCCTAGAGATAATCAATTCCTGCAGAAGGACAATATAACAAGCCAGAGGGAAATTATACCCATTATTTAAACGTCCCCTTTATGCTTCTCTTGGGAGAGTGGCAAAGGTGTGGGTCTGGGGACCCAACACTTGGCTGGCCAAGACTTGATGAGGAAAATGGAATTAGGACAGAACTTGTGATTACCCATGACCATTTTAAACTATTTTAAATGCCAGAGTCCTCCATTTTTCTGTAACATTTTTTTCTAGGTGAACCAGACCAGATCCCAGCGGCAACCAGGACCTAGGGCTGGGTCTGGAAGTAATTGTGTTTCTGTGGATAGCTCCTTCCCTCTACACGCTTCTGAGACTATCCAAGGGGGAGAAAGAAAGTTTTTTCCCTAGTTTCACTTTCCCACTTCCTGGATTGAAAGTGTCATCATGATACCACTTGCGACAGCTACTTGACGCACAGCCTGGGAAGGGCCCACCCGGCTCTCTCCTTCTTACCCCTACCCAGGACTTTTCCCCTCCCTTC
This sequence comes from Choloepus didactylus, assembly GCF_015220235.1. Lineage (NCBI taxonomy): Eukaryota > Metazoa > Chordata > Mammalia > Pilosa > Megalonychidae > Choloepus > Choloepus didactylus. The sequence continues at coordinate 3,236,461 of NC_051308.1, read as the reverse complement.
CTTAACTGGCTTCCCCAATGCCTCCCATCCTGCTGGGGTCCAGCAGCTGCCCAGGCCTCTTTCCCCCGGTGAACTCCCAAAGTGGAAGACAAAGAAAACTGGGCACCAACATCTATAAACCACTCACAAATCATTCACCACTTCCTCTTCTCACAAACACATGTATATACATGCAAAAAAATAAGGAGACATTCTGAGACAGCAAGACAACAAATTCTTTTTTTTTCAGTTAACTAATTTTTATCAAAGTAAATTATGTATGTGGCTTAAAAGGTCATATAGTTCCCCCAGACTTACTAAGAAAAATGACAGTTTCCTGCTTGCCACTGCTTTCTTGCTTCCTAGAGGCAACCACTGTCAACTCTTAGTTGTTTGTGTGTGTGTGTGTGTGTTTTAACTTTCACTGCACTTTCTTGATTTTGCAGTTTCAGATATTTGCCATTGGCTTTCTAATACAGAAGATGAAGATATAGCTCTTACACATCCTAGCACCCAGGTTCCCCTACCCCCTGCTTTCAAATTTCCAAATACATATCTGTAATTTTTTGATTAATTCAGTACTTATCAGGATTATGCAAATGTTCTTCACAGTGAGGGCATCTAACATATTCTGATGACATTCCCTTTCTTGTACATTTGTTTCTCCTGGAGTTAATAACTGTCTTGTATCTTCATTTGCTTAGATTTCTAAGTACCTCATTAATTCACCACCAAACTGACAGAACTGGAAATCATCCCTTCATATGTTCAAGCATCAGATTCATTTTTTTGTTTTGTTTTGTTTTTGGAGCCATCCTCTCATAGTCCTTCATCCTGTAGGATACTAAACAATTGTTTAATAGGACCTCCTTTTACCAAAATCCTGGGGATTCCCTTCACCTTTCTCCTGTCTTAGTTTCCATTTCCTGGTACTGTATTATGGACAGATCCTAGGGTAACTTCCAATAATTCCCTCCCCTTGAGTGCAAGTAGGATCTGTGACTTGCTTCTAACCAATAGATTATGGCAAAGGTGAGGGGTTGCCATTCCTGTGATCAGGTTTCATTACATGGTAAAAATGATAAGATGTTTCTCTCATGATTATGTTATGTTATACAAGCCTCCATTTTGGCAGACTGAAGAGACTGCCTTCCCCCTTGCTGACTTTGAAGAAACAGGCTGCTGTGCTCTGAGAGATCCTAAGGAGGCTACATGACCACACGCTCTGGGTGGCCCCTAAGAGTGCAGCCTCCAGTGGGCAGGCAGCAAAAGGCTGGGACCTCAGTCCTACAGCTGCCAGGAACTGAATTCTGCCAACAACCCCGTGAGCTTGGAAGGGGACCTTGAACCTCAGATGAGACCACAGCCCCAGCCAACATTTTTATTACAGAGAACTCAGCTAAGCCTGAACTCTTTGCCTATGGAAACTGGAAGGTGGTAAATGTATGTTGTTTTAAGTCACTGATTTGTGCTAATTTGTTACAAGCATAGAATATTAAAACAGGTATCTTCCTCTTTCATGGTTTACTTGTTCATTTGGGTGTAATACTCCTCCAGGAGCTTCCCGAATTAAAGGGAATGGGAGGTAAATTTCTCCCAAATGTCTGGCCTTGTCTTTATTCTTCTCTCACACCTGACTGATGGTTTGGCTGAGTATATAATTCTATACGATTTTCCTTTGAATTTTGAAGACATCACTCCATTGCAATCTAGCCTCCAGCTACATTCTAATTCCTGATCATTTGTACATCAACACTTTGTTTCCTTTGAAAGCTCTTAGTATCCCCTCTTTGTCCCTAGTGTCTTATTTAATTTTATGACAAAGTGTGTTGGTTTGAATCTATAAATTCATTTTGTATGTTTTCTCAATTTAGAAATGGACACATGTCCTGCAGTCTGGAAAAAATCTTTGGGGGAGAGGGGTTGGAATTAGTTTGCTGATAATTTTTTCCTTTTAATTTCTCTGTTCTGTCATATTGGAATTCCAGTTATTTGGATGTTAGATTCTTTAGATTGACCCTCTAATCTTTTAAGCTTTTGTTCCTTGTTCTACTTTCTACAACTTAAAAAAAATTGCACTATTTAACAGCTTTATTGAGGCTAACCTGGCACATAATAAACTGCATATGTTGAAGTGTAAAATTTATTGTTTGTTATTACAAAAAAAAGCTGCTATTAGCATTCATGTACAGGGTCTTTATATTGACATATGCTTTCATTTCTTTTGGGTAAATATATAAGAATGGAATGGCTGGGTCATATGGTAAGTGTATGTTTAGCTTTTTAAGAAACTGCCGAACTGTTTACCAAAGTGGCTGAACCATCAATGTATGACAGTTCTAACTGTTCCATATCCTTGTCAACATTTGGTATAGTCATTCTTTTAAATTTTAGACATTTTAAAATGTAGTACATCTCAATGTGGTTCTATGTGCATTTCCCTAATGACTAATGATGTTGAGCATCTTTTCAAGTGCTTGTCATCCATGTCTATTCAAATCTTTTGCCTATTTTTAAATTGTGTTGTTGCCTAATTATTGAATTTTGAGAGTTCTTGATATATTATGGATACAAGTCCTTTATCAGATAGTGATTCACAAATATTTTCTTAAATTCTGTGGTTTACTTAGTTCCAAATATTTGGGGGTTTCCCAGGTGTCTTTTAGTGTTGATTTCTAATTTAATCCCATTGTGGCCAGAGAACGTATTTTTTATGATTTGACTCCTTTAAAGTCCACTGAGGCTTGTTTTGTGGCCCAGAATATAGTCTATCTTGGCAAATGTTCTGTGTACATTTGAAAAGAAATGTTTATTTTGCTGCTGTTTGGTGGCATCTTCTATTAATGCCAATTGGGTCAAGTACATTGATAGCATTGTTGGAGTCTTCTACACCCTTACTGACTTTCTTGTCTACTTGTTGAGAGGGGCTTTCAAATCTCTAACTACAATTGTGGATTTGTTTATTTCTCCTGCAGTTGTATCAGTTTTTGCTTCACATATTTTGAAGCTCTGTTATCAGGTGCATAAACACATAGGATTATTATGTCCTATTGATGAAATGACCCCATTATCATTATGAAATAACCCTCATTATTCTTGGTAATATTCTTTGCTCAACTTTGATATTAATATAACCACTATACATTTCTTCTGATTTAGTATTAGCATGGTATGTATTTTTCTATCCTTTTTAAACTATCTATGTCTTTATATTTGAAGTGGATTTCTCACTGGCAGAATATAGTTGGGTTTTGCATTTTTATCCAATCTGACAATCTCTGCCTTTTCTTTGGGGGTATTAAGACTATTTATATTTGTTCTGGGACATGGTTTAGTTACTTGGAAATGATGTGATTTTTCCGAGTTCTGCTTTTAAGTTTTATTGGGTGGGACCAGAGCTGCGTTTAGTCTAGGGTTAACCCTGCTTTCTCCCCTGCCACACAACTGTGGCAAGATGCTTTCTGATATTCTAGCCAGTTGTTCCCTGAATTATGAGGGTTTCCACTTTGGCTTCTGGAAACAGGAACTTATTCCCAGCCTGATATGGGAGCCAGGTCTCATTCCCTCTAATTCTTCTGGGTGATTCTTTTCCCTGACTTTGGGAAGTTTCTTCAAATGCATGCATTGATCCCTTGAGTGACCCCAGGGGACACTCTGCAGCTCTGCATAGCTCTCTGCTTGTGCAGCTCTCTCCCTTTTGGCACCCTGCCTGGTGAACTCTAGCTGTCTTGATTTTTCTGGACTCCCCAGCTCCATCTCAACCCGGGGAGATTGCTGGGTTCTACCGGGGTTCTCCCTCCTTGCACTGAAGCCTAGGACCTTTCCCTAGGCAGTAAGGTGGGGTAATTGTAGGGTTTACCTCGTGTGTTTCCTGTGTCTCAGGGATCGCTGTCCTTTGTTGCCAGATGTTTAATGTCTTTCATACACTTTTTCCAGTTTTTTAGTTGTTTCAAGTGGGAGAGTAAATCTGGTCCCTGTTACTCTCTTGACTGGAATTCAATTTACTTTTAAGAATGTTGTGTATCATTAGGCGAGATATTACTGTCTTGTAAATGTGAGTGTGAATTGTAATGGTTAATGGAGGTTTTAAGGTTATTATTTTTCTACTCACTCTACCTAAAGAGTAAGGTTATCGGAAATATTATATTATAACATATAAAGACAGAATTTGATTTTAAGACATGTGGTCCAAGAATAAAATTATATCAATAAATAAGGTCCCATGGCCGAAAGCAATGAGCTGAAAACTAAATCACTTTCTTAAGGCTGGAGCCAAAGTTTCATTCATTTATGAACAAGTAAAATAAACAGAGGAATTTTTTGGCACAAAAAATTTGCAATCTTTAAAGGGGACATGAGCATTCTGTGCTCATTGATGTAGCTTAATATATACACTTTTAAAAAAGAAAATTGTTTGTGGAAGTGAATAGGAATACGGCAACATACATTTTCTATTTAGGTTTATCAACTGAATAACAATAAAAAAGAGGATTCTTCAGTTACTGCTCAGATTTCCACTTTTCTTAATCAAAACAAGCCAGTTTTCTCTGAACTTTTCTTTTTTGGCAAGTCAGCTTTGCCACTGACACAAGAAGCAAGAACCATTTGAAGTTCAATGCACCTCCCTCTGCTGCCCTCCCAGTGACCTCAGTGAATGAAACCTTCTCATGATGGCACATTCTCAAACAAACATGTGGCTCAGGCATCTGACAAGCATCTGAGTGATTCTCTAGCATGATGCAGTAGAGCCATAGTACCAGCCCATTAGTGGTTTTCCCACAGAAATCAGCCAATAAAGCCTGAACTTTTCTTATATATAAAAAAAACAAATTATCGATGTGGATGCACTTTACAACATTGCACAGTTCTATCAGCCTTAATGTGCCTCCTAATTTAGCCTAGTGTCCTGTTTTGACTAAAATTTCCCCTTTACTTCCTCCTTTATCTCCCTACCATCACTCTCCCTATTTCCATGTCACTTTCTGGAAACCTAAACTAAATATGGTGCTTACATGAAAATTTAATTTCAAGCACATATATCTACTAGATGTAGCAAGACTAACATCAAAATTCATTTCATGTGCTGTTATATTTTAGAGTTGAGGCAAAATGACCTGAAAGAAGGCTTAGAAGTCCTTAAATAAACTGGGTCTGACATGGGGTTCTCCACACCAGCTGTGTCCCTTCCCGGTAGCAATGGGGATTTCCATGGGGAAAGGAACTTGTTGGCTGTCTGCCTCAAGGAACTGCAAGCTCTGTTTTTTCCAGCTCATTCCTACCAGTGCTTGGGACACTGGGAAAATAAAAACAGTACCTAATGGAGGAAGAGATTAGGGACTTCTGAGGTTGTTTTGCATGTTTGTTACCCAAAGGAGAAATTGCAGGAACCTGTCTTTTCTTCTAAATCAAGAAATTAGGGTTGGCAAACTATGGGGCAAATCTAGCCAGCCCATCTGTTTGTTTTTTGGACTTAAATGACCACATCATCTGTTTTTGTAAATAAAGTTTTATCGGTACACAACTGTGTCCATTTGTTTTGTATTGTCCATGGCTGCTTTTGCCCTACAACTAAAGGGGTGAGCAGTTATGACTGAGACCACATGGTCTACAATGCCTAGAATATTTCTATCTAGCTCTTTACAGAAGTTTGTTGATCTCTGTTCTAAATGACTGTAAGTTCAGGCAAAAAGTTTTAATAAAAACCAAGAAGCTGAAGAACTGGAGAAGAATATGGATCTTCTATAACTCCCCCTAAGAACACCAAAGACATTTTATAACTAGCAAAGCGCAGATGTCAATTGATGATGGTATTGAGTCTAGATTGCTGGTTCAACAAGATACACATTTTCCAAAAGTGAAAGGTCAAAGGCAATAACCTGGTGTATTCTCAATGTTTTAGGGGAATGCTGGGGAGAATAATTCTCAGGTAAAATGATATTTAAATATAAGAGAGAGTACTTCACTTCATAGTATTCCTATTTGGAATCTAATTTGTAGATACTAGATAGAGTTTTGACTTGGAGTCTAATTCTGTATGGTTGGAAAAAAACCTGCGTTCTTGGAGACACGATGTCATCTTACATCAAAGTGCAAGCACAGCCTCCTGTTACACCTGGGCCAGAGGTAGTACACCTGTTTATCTACGTGTCACCTGAAGGCTTAAAGAATGATACTTAACCTAGCCAACAGTCAACACAAAAGCAAGCCCTCTCTGTCTATATAAGAGCAGCACTTACTCATTGATGTTTTGTTTTTTTTTTTTTTTTTTTTTCATTTTTATTGAGATTGTTCAGATACCATACAATTATCCAAAGATCCAAAGTGTACAATCACTTGCCCCTGGGTACCCTCATACAGCTGTGCATCCATCACACTTAATTTTTGTTCAATTTTTAGAAACTTTTCATTACTCCAGACAAGAAATAAAGTGAAAGATGAAAAAAGAAAAAAAGAAAAGGAAACTCTAAACCTCCCCTATCCCTAACCAACCCCCTCAATTGTTGACTCCTAGTATTGATATAGTACGCTTGTTACTGTTTATGAAAAAATGTTGAAATACTACTAACTGTAGTATATAGTTTGTAATAGGTATATAGTTCTTCCCTATATGCACCTCTATTATTAACTTCTAATTGTATTGTCATACATTTGTTCTGGTTCATGAAGTGATTTCTACTATTTGTACAGTTGATCATGGACATTGCCCACCATAGGATTCAGTTTTATACATTTCCATCTTTTGACCTCCAACTTTCCTTCTGGTGACATATATGACTCTGAGCTTCCCCTTTCCACCTCATTACACACCATTCGGTGCTGTTAGTTATTCTCACATCTTGCTACCAACACCCCTGTTCATTTCCAAACATTTAAGTTCATCCTAATTGAACATTCTGCTCATACTAAGCAAGAACATCTACATTTCTTCCACAAGGCAGGAGGGAGAGTCAAAGAAGGTAGAGAGGCAAAAGAAAGAGGAAACAAAAAAATGACAGCTAGGAAGCAGCAAAAGGAAAAATAACCTTAAATCAAAGTAGAATAAAGAATCAGACAATACCACCAATGTCAAGTGTCTAACATGCCTCCCCTATCCCCCCCTCTTATCTGCATTCACCTTGGTATATCACCTTTGTTACATTAAAGGAAGCATAATACAAAGATTCTATTAGTTACAGTCTCTAGTTTATGCTGATTGCATCCGTCCCCCAATCCCTCCCCGTTTTTAACACCTTTCAAGGTTGACATTTGCTTGTTCTCCCTCGTAAAAGAACATATTTCTACATTTTATCACAATTCTTGAATACTCTAGATTTCCCAAGTTACGCACTCCCAGTCTTTATCTTTCCTCCTTTCTTGTGGTGTCTGACATGCTCCCCACCTTCCTCTCTCAACTGTATTCATAGTTACCTTTGTTCGTGTACTTCCATTGTTGTGCTACCATCTCCCAAAATTGTGTTCCAAACCATGCACTTGTGTCTTCTATCACCCTTGTAGTGCTCCCTTTAGTATTTCCTGTAGGGCAGGTGTCTTGTTCACAAAGTCTCTCATTGTCTGTCAGAAAATATTTTGAGCTCTCCCTCATATTTGAAGGACAGCTTTGCTGGATACAGGATTCTTGGTTGGTGGTTTTTCTCTTTCAGTATCTTAAATATATCACACCACTTCCTTCTTGCCTCCATGGTTTCTGCTGAGAGATCCGCACATAGTCTTATTAAGCTTCCTTTGTATGTAATGGATTGCTTTTCTCTTGCTGCTTTCAGGATTCTCTCTTTGTCTTGACATTGATAATCTGATTATTAAGTGTCTTGGCGTAGGCCTATTCATATCTCTTCTGTTTGGAGTACTCTGCGCTTCTTGGATCTGTAATTTTATGTCTTTCATAAGAGATGGGAATTTTCATTAATTATTTCCTCTATTATTGCTTCTTTCTGCCCCCTTTCCCTTCTCTTCTCCTTCTGGGACACCAATGATACGTACATTATTGTACTTTGTTTCATCCTTGAGTTCCCGGAGACGTTGCTCATATTTTTTCATTCTTTTCTCCATCTGCTCCTTTGCGTGTAGGCTTTCAGGTGTTTTGTCTCCAGTTCCTGAGTGTTTTCTTCTGCCTCTTGAGATCTGCTGTTGTATGTTTCCATTGTGTTCTTTCATCTCTTGTGTTGTGCCTTTCATTTCCATAGATTCTACTAGTAGGTTTTTGAACTTTTGATTTCTGCCGTATACATGTCCAGTGCTTTCTTTACAGCCTCTATCTCTTTTGCAATATCTTCTCTAAACTTTTTGAATTGATTTAGCATTAGTTGTTTAAATTCCTGTATCTCAGTTGAAGTGTACGTTTGTTCCGTTGACTGGGCCATAACTTTGTTTTTCTTAGTGTAGGTTGTAATTTTCTGTTGTCTAGGCATGGTTTCCTTGGTTATCCAAATCAGGTTTCCCAGACCAGAACAGGCTCAGGTCCCAGAGGGAAGAAATATTCAGTATCTGGTTTCCCTGCGGGTGTGTCTTAGAAAATTGCTCCACCCTTTGATGCCTCGGGTCACTGTGCTTTTCTGCCCAGCAGGTGAAGCCTGTTAGCCTATAATTCTTGACTGGTGTGAGGAGGTATGGCCGTGTTCCCCCAGGTTCTGGGGTCTGGTTCTGAATGGAAAGGGCCCCACCCCTTTCCTCCTAGAGAAGACAGACCCCTCAGGTGGAGGTCATTAGCATTTCAATGGTCTCACTCTCTGCTTGTGCTGTCTCCACCCTTCCCCGAGTCACAGCCCTGGAAACTGGAAATGACTGGGGCTTTCTCCACTGAGCCAAAAAAGAAACAGATAGTCCCCTTCAGACCCAGTCCAAGGCTCTCCAAGGTCAGTCGTCACCCAAAGCCTCTGTCTGTTTTTTGGGGATGCGTACCTGTAGTGAGCAGTTCACACTTGCTACTTAAAACCCCAGTTGGAGCTCAGCTGAGCTATATTCGCTTGCTGGGAGAGAGCTGCTCTCTGGTACCACGAGGCTTTGCAGCTCAGGCTATGGGGGAGGGGTCTCCCGACCTGGTTCCGTAGGTTTTACTTACAGATTTTATGCTGTGATCTTGGGCATTCCTCCCAATTCAGGTTGGTGTATGATGAGTGGATGGTCTCGTTTGTCCCCCCGCAGTTATTCTGGGTTATTTACTAGTTGTTTCTGGTTTTTTGTAGTTGTTCCAGGGGGACTACTTAGCTTCCACTCCTCTCTATGTCGCCATCTTGCCTGAGTCCCACCTACTCATTGATGTTTAACAGGTTTTCTACTGAGTGCTAAAATAACAAAAATAAGCTCTGTGCCACGTTGAGTACATCAGAAGGACTTGTTGAGGGACCTATGATCTGAGAACTCTGAAGTGGTAGTTGGGATGATCTAGAACTTACTAATATCCCTTTAGATCTGCGTCTCTGTCATGTGGGGTTATCCCTGACTGGCTCCGATACAAGAGAGTGGCCTGGGAGACCCTTAGGGGGAAGTGATCCCTGGACCAGCAGGTAAATGGAGCAGAGGGTACATAATGTTTGCTGAAGAAACATTGAGGCCCGAGCCTTCTCACTGAGGAGGAAAGCCACTATGACAAAGCAGTTCAGCTAATAGTGGAATAGGGCACTCTACAAAGAGGAAAAATCCAAGTTACAAATCCAGGGGAGAAAAGGATTGCAATAGAGAAACCATATAAAGGGGAATCTGGTTAAGGATGAAGGGTAGTAGTAGACTCTGCTGGATGGATTTCCGTATTCAGCTTTCACCACGAACAGCCAGCATCAGAAGTCCTCTACCTACTGAGCCAGCAAAGGAGTTAACTGCTTGTTCTGGATGACACCTTACTGTTCTGGCATGCACAAAAAAAAATTTTTAAAAAGCACTTCATTGAAAACCATGTGGTCTCCATGGTCCTGGGCTTGAGCCCTATGACTGTAGTCACTTTGGAATTAAACCATAGCTAAAAAAAATCATGAGGTAGAGATGGCTGAACTTATAATATGAAATAAGTACTTGCCACATTCCATCCCCTGCACCCCTGAACCCACCTTCCCCAGACTCCCAGTCTGAATTCCTCATCTTTCACCAGGACAGACCCAAATTATGACTGATGGGAGGACTGCAATAAAATGATACCACTGTTTTACTCCTTTCCAAAACTTTAATGAAATCAGGCAAACTGGCACAAATCCACAGAAAAGGAATCAAAACTGGATTCCATGATCAATGTGTCAAAGAAACCAAGCTGAGTTCAAAAGAAATAAGGCTGTGGACAAGTATTGGTACTGCTCTAAAGGATATGGCTGATTCTTCCAAGGAATGCTAAGTGTGGGGAAAATGGTAATTTCTTGCCTACTTAGGAAGTTCTTAAACTTACTAGCTTTTTCTTGCTCTCCAGTTTAACTGTCTTAAGTTGTAAGTAAATGATTTTTTGAGTTAAAAAGTTTATGCAATTCATACCAAGCTTAAAAAATCTTCTGTTTACAGATATTTGTACACAAATGTTCATAGCAGCATTATTCATAATAGCCAAAAGTGTAAGCCACCCAAGTGTTTATCAACAGATGATGGGGTAAACAAAATATGGTGTATACATACAGTGGAATATTATTCCGCCGTAAGAAGGAATGAAGTTCCGAAAGAGGCAACAATATGAGTGAACCTTGAAGATAGCATGTTAAGTAAAATAAGCCAGATACAAAAGACCAAATATTGTATGACCTCACATATATGAAATAACTAGAACATGCAAATTTATAGAGACAGAAAATAGGCTACAGGTTAGCAGGGGCAGAGGGAGAGGGGAATGGAGAGTTAATGCTTGATGGGCGTAGAGTTTCTGTTTGGGGTGATGGAAAATTTTGGTGACGACTAGTGGCACAACTTTGTGAAGGTAATTATCACCACTGAACTGTATACTTGAAAGTGGTTAAAACGGGCAACGTTAGGTTGTATACATGTTACCACAATAAAAATTTTTTAAAAAGGATACTTCTATTTAATTAATTTCTTGAAAAATAATTGGACCGCATACGCAGGATATTTAGAGATACTGTTCCTCGCTCTGTCTTCTGGGATTAGTGGATGGAAATACTAAAAGGCTGAAAAAGTAGTAAGGTCAGAGTGTGGGCTGGGGAGCATATGGATGTTATAACTGAACCCTCAGTTCAAGAAGAACCTGACTTGCAGCAGCCACATGGAGCCACAAGGAAATGCCTGAGGATTTGAAAGATCTGGCAGTGTTATTCACCGTTTCCAAGAACAAAACGTGAAAAATGATACTGGAGAATCCTGAGGTGTCTCCATCTCTATCACTGGTAAGAGCTTGGCTCAAGCTCCTCTGAATGGGTCACTGGGTAGAAGGCACCAGTGTTCACAAAATCACAATGCGTGTTTTCTGCTTCGATGTGGTGGGGTGAGCGTGCCTCCGCGGCTCCAGATAGGAGGGCTTGCGTAAACTTTTCCTTGTCATCTTTTGACTTAATCCAAACACAGTGTGGTTATCAGATCTGCATTCTAGCGGTTCTCTTGGTTTGTTTACCCAGAAGTCTCCACTGTTGCAATGGGGCGAATCAGAATCTATTATCTGTTTAGCATTACTCATGTCTTTTTATGTAGCCCTGCCAAAGAATAAACTTGTTATTCAAATGGTACTTTCAAGTCCTCTTGATTGTCAATTAGAGCCTCAAGGAAAATTACAATCCTGCAATCAAGACTACCATCCACTGCTTACATGCACCAGAAGTCCACATGTATTGCACGGAACACACAAGAGTTCACTTGGCTAGCGTCTGCACCACATCAGCAGAAAAAAAATAAAGATTAATGGTGATGCCAAGCTGGAAAGTGGCCACCATGTTCCAATTCTTGGAAATGAGTCAGCCATACAGCAAGCTGATCACTGGGTCTAATAGATCTCACTCCAAGAGTATATGGATATGTGTGTTTGTATGTATACACACGTGCACACACACACCCCTATCAATATTTAACACACAATCTTATTCCAGTGTTATCAGGCAATAAGCTGGTATCGATTACCAATGAATTTAACAAATTGTGTTTTTAAAAAATGGTTAATTTTTGATGTTTTTAATGAGTCAAACACATATATTTTGTTTTTATAATGACCAAGCTGATATATTTCTAACATTTACCAATATGGACTACAAAGATCTATGTACACTGCTTTATTGAGCTGAATGTGAGAGTCAGATGAGTAGCTAGAAATTGGGAAGAAATAAGATGAGACAAGCTTAAGTTTTGGAGGACACAGGTTAAGTCGGAGACTGATGTATCACAAAAGGATGACACTACTGAAGAGCCAGCAGTAAAAGAAGGACTGATCCGCTTTTCCTATGGTTCTTGTTAAGACAAAACTTGATTTAAAAAACCCGACGCTGCCAAACTTTTGTGAGTATGAGGATCTGTTTTTGAAGTAGAAAAATTTCTTGACCTCTTCTAGGGCAGAATCCATTCAAGATGAAAATGTATGAAGGAAAAGGAGCTATTATGAATTTAGGCATGCTTTTAAATGACTTTGTACTTCATAAATGCCAACAACATCTACATATAGCTAAACAGGTAATAGTCTTTGCCTGTGGGAGACACATCATTTATTCAGCAGGGACCCTGTCTGACCAGCACTCTTGTCCGGGTCCCGTTCCGTATGGATCAAGTGTAGCTCACCCTGCCCCCACGTCCCCCCAGGATGGGCACATCAGCTGGCCTCAGTGATGGGTCATATTGACACATGATACACTCAGGGCCACTAGGGGACCCCTAGACTTACAGACGGTGGGAGAGAGACGTCTCCTCTGGGCAGCTGATTTTAGGTTTGAAGTTACTCTGGATATAAGTGAGGGAGGTGGGGCTGAGCAATGGGGAGCAAGAGTTGTAGGCCCCAAACCTGCTTGACTAAGGCTAGACCAGCGCTGCTTCTCTTGTGGGAGGTGGCTTTCTCTCACTGGCAGCCGAGAGTGTTCCAGCAATGACAGGGAGCATAAAGAGTCATGGGTAGGAATGGTTATGCTGCAGCCCCTTGTTCCAGATGCCCAGCCTGCAAAAGGAGACACTGCTGGAGACCTGGGATGGTGAAGACTCTGTGGCCAAGACCCTGTCAACCTTCCCTCCCATAGAAAAGATGGTCAGCACCTCTGTGCCTTTGCAAAGATGTCCCTGCTGTTAGACAGGAGTGACTTCGCAGGGACTCCTACGTTAAATGAAGTGACAGTGCAAAACTGTAACGAGCTGTGCCATTTGAGAACACTAGCATATTTTTCATGATTAGCAAACATTTCCTACCTTGAAAAGTTACAAGCTATAATTTAGTTTACTATTTCAAGAATTTTGTTTGGAACAAGGGTGAATATTGAACCAATCTTCATTAAGTTGGAAAAAAAAAACCCACAATTATTTCTAACAAATTAAAAACAATTTCACATTCCACAGGAATTTATCAGAAATTTAAGAAATGACATAAAGAGGAGAACTTTTAGACTTAATGATAGACAAAGTGAATTTCTTTGGAAGCAAGTTCCATAGCAAAAAGTTTTTAAAGAGACAACTCCTTGAATCAACTGTTTTTGCCAAATATTAACCTTATTTTCATTCTTTTATGCTTTTTAGTACTTTAAAAGTATATTTTTAAAGAGAAACAGTTTGATTTTGGATTTTGAGAAACTCTTAGTTTGTGAGTCTATTCAGGAGGGGCTTGATCCCAGTGGAAAGATTCATGACAAAGAGCCACTGAAAAAATCTTAAAATTCTAATATGCTGAAAATGAACATTCATTGAAAGGTTGGTAACTCCCTACAGCAACTATAACATTACACCATGTTTTATTCCAATCACTGCTCTCCTAAAAACACACACACACATATACACACACAATTCAGATATTCTGTTTTGAAGGTATACTTCCAAACACTTCATTAACTTCCAACTTTGAGGCCAGATAATGTAATAGGACAGCCTGGCGTAATTTATCCCCATTGATGTTTAATTATTGCATTCTCTTAACTGTCCAAAGATATTTGCATAAGTTTGCAAAAATATCAGATGGAAAACTTCATGAATTTGTCAATATTATTTTTGGCTGGCCTAATGGAAAGAAAAATCCTATGCTAAAAAGACAAAGTTTTGGACAGGGAAATAAGCAAACTGCCCTTATGATCTGCATAAAGCATATTTGGTGGTAAAGTATAAAAGAAATGAAAGATGGGCGTTTCACTAGATTACTCATTTCATAAAATATTCAGCTTTTTTTTTCCAATGCTATGCTGCACAACATCAATTAATCATGTTTGAAAGCTCAAAGAACAAAGACTGTTTAGATGACAAATGAGGCAGGAATTAGGATTCAAAAGATTTATATATATATTTTAATATACATTTTGAGACTCTACAAATGACCTGCAACTTGTTTTAGAATTTACATTCTATATGAACTATGATTTGCACATACTTCACGATGTCCCCTGAGACAACTTAGATTAATGCAAAATTGCCTGCTATTATTACGGGTAGGATGTACAGCCACACAAAAAGTGGCAGCCAGCACATGTAAATGCATATCCAATCTAGTCACAAAAAAGGCTGGTGTGGGCATTGGGGAAGGTCTCCTCTTTAGATGCAAAAGCTAATTCCTGATGTAGACCCGGCATCATGGGATGGAGAACATCTTGACCAAAAGAGGGATGTGAAAGGAGATGAAATAAGCTTCAGTGGCAGAGAGATTCCAAAAGGAGCCAAGAGGTCACTCTGGTGGGCACTCTTACACACAATTTAGACAACCCTTTTTAGGTTCTAATGAATTGGGGTAGCTGGTGGTAGATACTTGAAACTATCAAACTACAATCCAGAACCCATGAATCTTGAAGACAATTGTATAAAAATGTAGCTTTTGAGGGGTGACAATGGGATTGGGAAAAACATAAGGACAATACTCCCCTTTGTCTAGTTTATGGATGGATGAGTAGAAAAATAGGGGAAGGAAACAAACAAACAAACAGAGAAAGGCACCCAGTATTTTTTTTTTACTTTCATTGCTCTTTTTCACTTTAATTATTATTCTTGTTATTTTTGTGTGTGTGGTAATGAAGGTGTCAGGGATTGATTTTGGTGATGAATGTACAACTATGTAATGGTACTGTGAACAATCGAATGTACGATTTGTTTTGTATGACTGTGTGGTATGTGAATATATCTCAATAAAATGAAGATTAAAAAAAGAAAAAAAAAAAGCTAATTCCTGAGACCAAACCAAACTACATGTTTGAACCACAGTTATATGTTTTTCTAGTCTCTTCTGTACAAGTTAAAGGCTTCCCAAGAATGAAATCCAAAACTGGATAAAAATGCAGGACTTTATTTTACTATATTCAAGTTGTACTTTCTCCTACACTTGGGCTTATTTTCATTTCATTTCCCATATCTAAGAGGTCACTCTGCAACCCCCTCCCCCAACACACTCCTGATAGATAAGTTGTATTTATCTGTTTCCTGGACATAGAATATAAGTAACTTGAGGGCAAGACTTTGTCACATTCATCTTTTTATTCCTAGTGGCTAACAGAGTGCCTAGAAAGATAATTTGTTGAATAGACACAAGTGTAAAAAGGAGAGAAATGTCTTAGTCTGTTACTGCCTTTCGATAATCCGTTTGACCAAACACGAATGGTTGACTTAGGGGTTGCTGAGAAATTCCTTCCAGGTGGATTGCTTGATATGATCAGCTCCACTTTTCAGGGTCCAAGGATCCAGTTTTTTGGGAAATAAATCATGTTAACCAAACTGTTTGAATCATCTATGGACAAAATGACTTTATCATTTAGAGAGGCAGTGTGAAATGATGGAAAGAGCAATAATCTTGAAACAGATTAATAATAATTAGATGCATGTGCATCCAAGTCACTTCCTTTGGGATTCAGTTTTCTAATTTATATAAGGTGGGAGTCGAACTACATGACCTCTTATATGATGGTATGGAGAAATTCAGGATCACCACTTTCTCTGTGTGTCATCTTGGTTTTACTAACCATCTGAGGTGTTAATGACTCCAGAATCTTTAATTTATAGCTCAGTTCTCCTTATTGAACTTTAGACCCAACACCCAACTGTCCAGTGGACATCTTCTCTTGAATGTCTAACAATAGCTTCAGACTCAACATATTCAAAACTGAATTCATTCTTGTGCAGAAAAGGGTTAAGACAGCAGGCTGGAGACTGCTCTCCTTAGAAAGGCCTCCTTGCAAGGTTGGCGTCTACGAACTTAGATTTCAGGAGGGTTCCCACCAAGCCTAATTGGTAAGGGTGGCTCACTGTGCCTAAACTATTTATACAAACAATATGGTTTCTGAACACCTGCTTTCCTTCTGGGAGTTTGGGATTTTGGTGGGTGCTAGGCAAAGGGTCGGTGCTTACGTGACCAAGCCCAATAAAAACTCTGGGCACTGAGTCGCCAATGAGTTTCTTGGGTAGACAACATTTCACAACATTTTGCAACTCATTGCTCCTGTGACTCCACTGGGAGTAGAGGACCCCTGGTTCTTCCTCCTTTATTGCTTTTCTAGGTAAATGACAACTTCCTTCACCAGGGGAACACATTGGAGAGTCTCTCTTCCCCTCTCCTGCTCATTCCACCTCCATCATATCTCTCGTACGGGTGTACTCCTCTCAGCTCCACTCTCTCTCGGCTCAGGCTTGTGCATTTCTTCTCTCCCAAGTCTTTGTGCCTTTAATCTCTCTTCTGTCCACTCCGTCTTCCAGACTGCTACCTGAGTGATCTTTCTAAAATGAGAATTCTGCTTTAAAGTCTTTCAGGTCCTGACCCTCCAGCTTGACCTCAAGGCCTTGCCAGGCCTGGCTCTCTCACCTTCCTGCCCAGCTTAGCCGCTCACCACTCACTCCAAACCCCATTGCCTCCTCCCCACAATAACCATATGAAAGAATTTGAGAAAGGCACCCTCCTGCCTCCCGCGATTTGAACTTGCTGCCTAGCACGCCCTCTGCCCCCTGGTTAACCCGTTCTTGTCCTTCATGATGAGGCGTGGGCAATCCCAGTCCAAGCCTGACTTCTCCAACCCTGCCCTAATGTGCTCTGTCCCGACAGGCTGTTGGAGCACCTGGGTCCCCCTCTGTTCCAGCTCTCAGCTCTGTGAGTTGTCTGTATATTGAACTTGGGTCCTTCTTCGAGGACATGGTATTGGCATTTGTCATTGTGTTTGTTTTCATGGCTTGGAACATAGCACCTCTTGATAAATATTGAATGAGTGAATCAGAAATACAGCCTTCATGTGGCCACGTAATACCTTCATTCAGCTGGGTGCCCAAGGATCATCCAACTAAGGAGCTATCACTGGATGCAGCTGGTGACAGCAATAAAATCTTATTCTCCAGGGCTCCCTTGTCTAAATTTTGTGTGCCCCGACTTTCTGGTGTCTCTCCCCAACTCGCCCCAATGCAATGCATTCAATTCTTTATTATGCAAATATTAGCTGAATTGTTTTCAGCAGATTTTCCTGAACTGTTTCCCACCAATTCAGTGCTGTTCATCTTAGGGATGTCCCTTTGCTGACCTTGGCCTGCTGGCCCTTCCCTTAAGTTCCAATGTCCCTCCCCAAGTCCCTGCTGTACCCTCCCTACATTACATGGTGGATCTGAGTCTGGAACAAAGCAAAGCCAAAAATCCACTGAAAGCATCGACTTGCTCATAAATAAAACTGATGACTCCCTGATGTATTATATGATGTACTGGGGAACAGCCCTCCCATACCACCTCATAACTATCTTAAACTACACAGAGCACAGCCAACGCCCCAGATTTAGGGCTTTAAATGCACTCTAACGTATGCTTTAGAAACTGCTCTGGGGAAGGCTGATCCCCATGTTGTCAGATTAGCAAGAATTCTAATATCTCTAGTAGTTTTCAGGAATAAAAATTTAGTGAAATGCTAAGAGCAGAGCTACAACCCTTGAGGTAAGGGACCTGATAGTTTCTGCAGCATTTGGGTCCTTCTGTAGTTGTCATTTCTCATCAAAGAGAACACCATTTGCAGGTTTCCTATTCTGGTTTTATATGATGCAAATCAATATCCAGTTTAGAACCACAGATGATTGGAGCTAAGAGGGCCTGGATGTCCCCAGCGAGAAGGGACTCACTTGCTCAGGGCAGAGGCAGGAATCTAAACCCAGGAGTAAACCCAGGAGTCCTGAAGCCTGGTTCCCTGGGCAGGGCACTCACCACTGAGCCACGCTGCCCTGCCCTGTGATGCCATCTCACTTTGCTAAAAAGAAAATGTTCCTTTAGAGGCTTTGCCTACCAAATTGGTGCGTGCTGCCCAGATCCATGAAAAAACAGTGAAACACAGCCCTCGGTCCATACCCGCAGGCCCCTTGACCAATGAGATTGGGTGCACTGACTGCCTTGGCTGGCCAAGCAGGGCCATCCCAGGATGGGGGGGGGGGGTGTCCTCCAAAAGGAGAGAACCAGGGCCTCAGAGCAGCTGTGAGACCAGGGGTGGGCACGACAGAATCACACATATCTCTATAAATTGTAATTTTCATGATCCAGCTTTATCTATGAGTTAGATGGGCTTCTGTAGGTGAATCACCATCTATCATACTGAAAAATGTGCGATGGAATTAATGATTCTGGCTGGCTGACAGTCTATAGGTCACCCTTAAAAGCAAGCTAAACAAAACGTGCATTGCTGAAAAGAGGGCCCATATAAGCTCTTTGTAAGATCAGAACTGCAGGACCCACCACGGCACAGGGCCACGCAGGCTGGGGAAGACTCTGCCCCTCAGTGCCCCTTGGTGCCCCCTGACTTTGTGCTCTCTTACCACCTCAGCATGCCCCTGACCCTCCCATATCTTCCTCTTCTCTTTGTTCTGAAGCTATTTATATTCATAAAACACAAGTACAGTAAATCAGCCTAAGCTCTTAACGGGTATGGAAATGAAGCAAGAAAAGTGGTTAAAACTGAACCCTCAAGAAATAAGCAATGGTTTGTCTCTTTGAATAGCAACGAAAATGACCTTCCACATGATTCTGTGCACTGCTCTCCTCTACGGTGTGTTTTTATTGAGGAAGGTAAGGTGGAAATTCCATCTTATTGTGTCTGTATATGTGTATAATTTTGGAGGTGAGAAGCCTGGGTCTCTTGGGTCTTGAAGCATTCTGGGGGCACCATTATTTACACTTTATCCCTGATCTTCTGTTATATCCATTCCAGAAGATGGAGTTTGTCAGTAAAGAACCTGAAGAGGCTTACCTTGTAATACAATTAAAAAATTAGACTGATAGAAATGAGGATCATGGAAAATATGCAAAGGGAAAAATTCAAGATTCAGTTAGAAAGTAGTAATGCAGTCCAGTCAGGCTATAATGATTACTGCACTGAGTTGAACTTATCCTACAATGAGTTGAGCTCTTGATGAGTTTTAGAGCTTCCTGGCAACCAAAGAAAAAAGGAAAGACATTGTTCATAAGGAAAAGGCATTTCCATTCCCTAGGGAAAGACACAAAGAAAACAAAGGGAAAAGCAAAACAACCAAAAACAAGAACACAAACAAAAACCAAACCCAACAACAGCCCACCAACAAGCAAACTTTGTTACTCAAGCCTGGAAGACATTCATTCAGCATTATATTGGACACCGACTATGTGCTAAGCCTGGGGACTGGCATTTGGAACTCAGAATGGCTAAGATTTGGTCCCTGCCCTCCCAGGACTCTGGGGAAAAAGACCAGCACCCAGACCTCGTAACTCAGAGCTCAAAGTGCTGTATACTAGGAGAAGTCCAGCAGGTCAAGGAGCTCCCAGGAGCCCTAAGTAAGCCCAGCTGATCCTTGTCTGTGAGCTTTTGAGAGGGGATGCTGGGTCAGAGGACACTGCTCTGCAGTCATATGTTGGTAAGGATGTTTCTTATGGCACCGGTGCCCTTCAAAAGAGGACAAGGGCATGATGCAAGAAAATGCCATTGAAAGCAATTCCATGCAATTCAAATGCAGAGCTCTTTGAGGTTCACCTTGATCTGGGGACTAAAACTCACCATCTCCTAAGGAGTGGACAGACTAGATTCTTAGATAGTTTTCCAGAAATACCATTTCCCAAGCAGACCTTTGATAAAGAGCTGGCAGTAGATAGTTCAAGGTTATATCTCTGGCAAAGGCATGGAGTGAATCTGTTCTATCATCACTATGTTCCTATACCTAGCAGGGTTGACAATACTTCTGTAAAAAAGAGAGAGAGAGAAGTATCAGGGTTTCTCTTAGAAAACAGTTCTGGATCTGTTTCAAGCACATCAACTAACGGGTGACAGGAATTCCAAGATCCATGTACCATTCAAGGTAAGAGTTACTGGTCAACCGGAGTAGCCAAAACAGGAAAATCTCAACAAGGTACACCTAAAATTTTTCCCTTTGAACATCACAGGTTCCTGCTAACCAATAGGAAAACTGAGATCGAAAACGTATGCTGTCACTAAATTTTTAAAGGTTATATGGAGTTGATGGATATCAAGCAAAGATTTTGTACACTATTGTCCTAGTTTGCTAATGCTGCAGAATGCAAAACACCAGAGATGGACTGGCTTTTATAAAACGGGGGTTTATTTCACTACACAGTTACAGTGTTAAGGCCACAAAGCGTCCAAGGTAACACCTCAGCAATCGGGTACCTTCACCGGAGGATGGCCAATGACGTCCGGAAAACCTCTGCTAGCTAGGAAGGCAGCTGGCGTCTGCTCCAAAGCTCCGGCCTCAAAACGGCTTTCTCCCAGGACGTTCCTCTCTAGCAAGCTTGCTCCTCTTCAAAACATCACTCCCAGCTGCACTCTCTTTCCTCTTTGAGTCAGCTCATTTATATAGCTCCACTGATCAAGGCCCACCCCGAATGGGTGGGGCAAAGCCTCCATGGGAACATCTCATCAAAATTATCACCGACAGCTGGGTGGGGCACACTCCAAGCAAATCCAACCAGCACCCAAGGGTCTGCCCCACACAAGACCACAAAGATAATGGCATTTGGGGGACACAATACATTCAAACCGGCACAACTATCTATCAAAATAATGGTATTAATTTAAGAGTAGAACATTTGAAGCCACTTACTGCAGTCACTCATAGATGTGAAAATAAAACCATCTAATCAGAAGAGAGGTGGTATAATATTTCTGGGAGGCAGTATTAGGTTTATATCCTGGTACTGACACTTATTAGCTTGATGATCAGGGAAAGTTACTTAACTTCTCTGTGCATGGGTTTTCCCGAATATAAAACAGGGAGGGTGATATTCCCAACCTCAAAGGGGTGCTCTAAGCAATCAATGAGTGAATACATACAAGGCGCTCAGAACACTGCCTGGTGCCTAATAAATGCTCAATAAATGTTAGCTCTTAAGGTTGTTTTATATTTAATACTACTATTACTTATTTAAGCATTCCTTTATTTCTATTTGCTTTCCCATGCATTATTGCCTTGTTGATATCATGCTCTATATGTCGCATTTTCCCTCCAAAATAACGAATCAGTTGTATCTCCAAGTCATTAAACGGTCTTCATAAACATCATTTTCAATGGCTACATAAGTAATTGCTGTGTATATTTAAAGACAATCATCTGCTCCTGAACCATCCAGATATTACTATCTTTAATGCTTTCAATAAGTCTGTTTTGGATTCTATATTACTTTCAGAATATTTAGAAAAATATCGATTATTTTGGGGCTAGAAAGAGGTCACCTGAAATGTTCAAGAATATAAAGATACAAAAGAAAAAGGACAATAGAAGAGCTGCAAACATTTATTGAACTTCTGTGGGCAGAATTTTTGTCTTTCAAGTTAGGACACACAGACAGCAGTGTCTGTGTGCTGCAAGCAGGCAGGAGAGCCAGAAGAAGATGCAAGCAGACTGGTGCACTTCTGATGAACTGGAACACTCCATCACTGTCCTCAGCTTGAATCCATGATCACAAAGAGGGGCTACAGCAGGATTTATGCACGTCTGTTTTTTTTTTTTTAGTGCTGTGGCCATTTCCTATCAAAGTTTGCACGTATTAACTATTTACTGTCCAAATAAAAGAATCCCTTCTGAAGTTCAAATTCATAAACGGAATGTTATTACTCTTCATGAAACCTCTTCTTTTTCCAGTGATGTGGTTTATCAGTCATTTTTTTTCTGTTTGAAATACTTCCCACCCCAAAGAAAGATATAAGGTTCCAATTTATGCCTCAAACGAACACTCAAAGCGCTTCAAAGAAGCCGACTGGCTCTCCTCCTGGAGTCCCGTTGGGTGGTGGTTCGGTGTCTCTCTCCCTTCTCCCCGCCAAAGCTTTTCCATCTCTCCAAAAAGGAGCACATTCCACCCTTTATGACAAACTCATCAAAATTAAAATAACAATTTCCAGCTGTCAAAACAGCTCTGAGAAGAAAGTCAGTGATAGTTACAAATAAGAAAGAACTTGTAACTACCCATGTGGTGATTTTTACCCACGTGAAAAGCATTTCTGATTAAATTAAGTGTTTCTTTTTTTTTTAAATGTCACGAAGGATTACAAATGAGTAACTCGCTAAATTCATTATGCATAAACGCAGGAAGGAGCGCCAACAATAGCCCAGACCTGGCCACCATCCTGGCTGGTCTGGATTTGGAGAGACGATCCTCTGCACGTGGCTCCTCGTGAGACGTAATACAAGCATTTTCAGGCCAAAACTAAAGACTGTGTCTTACAGCTAGAGTCGTGGTTGGGATTTACACTTCTCTGTGATGCTAGGGTAACAAAAGAGAATTCTTCATATGTCATTGTGATTTTACAGCTCTGATGACAAGTGAACTCTTTGCCACTTGTAAGTTTGTCAACCACGCTATAAAAAAAGAGAAGGCAAAGAGAATGGAAACCAGGCTCCTGGTCCCAATGGCCCTATAATCTATGACACAGCAGCAAGTACGTTGAAAACAAAGGAGTCTAATGGATCAGAAGTATTTGTACAAGTCAGACAAATTAAACATGCGGCATCAGACGGAGAAGAAACCACTTCCATCACTTCTGGACAACTGAATTTATTCACGAAATATGGTTTGAAACAACTTTAAAAGCTTTTGACTTGTTGCAAATAACAGCTCATTAAGAAACCAAATTATTGAGGAATAATGGCTGGATACAGAAACTGTCATCTCACCAGCCCCTGGAGAGGAGAGGTCTGCCTACTGTGAGAGCCATCCTGTGGCAGGGGTCAAGAGTTTTGCTTTTCTCCATGAAAGGTGGTAAAGAATGGCCCTGGGTCCTTGCCTTGTGGGCTGGGGCGGGTTGGCTCTGCTCACCTCCAGTGGTGTATAAAGTAGTGACCTTGGAGTGGCCTCATCCCATCATTCCGTCGTTGAAGGGCTTTCACTGGCTTATCTCCTCTGGAGTCAAGTTCAACCACCAACTACAGCCTCTATGGCCCTCTGTGTTCAGGTCCACTCCACTGCTTGGTCTGGAATATTCTATTTGTGTCCATCACCACCCCAGATGCCCACTCTTTTTTAGGACACTCGAGTTTACTCCTGGGGAAGTTCTCTGCACTGCACCCCTTCCCCAGAAGTGGCCACCTGTCCTTTGTGTTTTGCATCCTGGCATCTGTTAATACCCCGTTTGCATGCATTCGCTGGTCTGCCCCCCACCACAATGCTGTGCAGTCTTTCAGGGCAGGTTGGATCTTTTCTATCTCGGCAGTCTCAGTGCATGGTGCAGGTAAGACACTCAACATTTTCCATAGGAAATTTAGGGAGTGCATACGGAAATAAATCCCAAATGTTTAGCCCTGATCTCCTGAACCCCAGAAACTACTTCCTGTGATGGGGAAGCCAAGCAGGCCCCTTCAGAGACACGGATCTTGTAGACCTAACTGTGTTATGGCAACCCCGTCTCTGCTCCTTCTGAGTCCATCCTTCAATCGGGCCTCAGTTCTTGTGGCTTCCACCTCAGTGAGCCTCTGGTCACACCACTCTCCTCTCCACTTTTAGTTTGGGCCACGCCTTTCCTCTGGCTCCCCCAGTTCTCCCGGGTGGCTGCCTAAACGCCCAGGAATGTCATTCACAGCCCAGCCTCGGAATCCCAGCTTCCCAGAGGGGCCTCTGCTGCCTTTGAGTTTTTTTGCATTTATCATTTAGCCCGTTCTTTCAGAAAGCATGTGATGTGCACCGTATTTGCTCTGACGTCTCAGGTTTTATGCCTTATTTATCCAGACCCTGCTGTTTTCTTGTCTGACACTCCTGCATGGGACTCAGTGTCCAGCACTCGGCGCCTCGCACACACTCTGACCCAACCGAGAGGGAAATATCAGGAGGTCTAACATCCAAGCCATTCTCAGGCCTTCATATTCACAGAGACCTACAGCTCTCCTGGGCCATTCATCACTGCAGCAGATTAAAAATTTAGCTCAATAAGAAAAATATCTGGCAACGTTATGACTCAGCATACTTCCTGGGCTGGGGCTGATTTCACTTCAAGTCATTTTATATTCATGCTAACATAAGTCCACATCAAACCAGGGGAGAAAAGAACCTCTAAACAAAAGGATGGGGCCCAGATAACCTTTTGTGACTGAGAGGAGAATGCCATTCGCATGAGCCACATAGCTGTTTTTCTTTTGTCAGTGTGATAAATGGTTTCTGGAAACTGTGAAAGATGCAGTCAACTTCCGTTCCCCTAAACACACCAACTGAGAAGGCAGGAACGACCCCTCCCCTCCTGGACACACACACGTGTGTAGCTTTCCTTACAAAGCATTTGGGCAGCTGGAGCCGGATGTCACTGATCGAGGACAACTGTGACTGGGAAACTGAATGACTGGGAGAAAGCAGGAAATTCTGATGTAGGATAAGGGAAAGGGATCCAAGCTGGGTCAGGAAGAGGAATCCAACGAGCTCCCCAGGAATGGAGTAAGGACGCGAGGACTCAAATAACACGTGGCTGGTGTGGGAGGGCACTGGCGGGCAGATTGTAAGTCAAGCCTGGTTGATTTGCCACCAGTGGAAGGGATTTTGGGTATTTGGGGCCAACTCAGGGCCAGCCAGAGGAGCAAGGGAGAGAGGAGGGCTGTTGGCAGACTTCCTCCTTTGTTGATTTGTGGGGTAGGGGTGAGAAGGAAGGGAATGCGGGCAGTGGGGGAAGGGAGGAAGGAAAGGGTAGGTGATTTCTTCATTCCATCGGGGTGCCTCTTTATTATGTTCCGACTCGTACATCTCATTTAAAAGAAGCTCGGGGAATGAATGCTCACTTACTTCTCTATGCAACTGGCCATAAATCTCCGGAAAATATGAGGAGAGCTGCATGTGCTTTGAACCGGCCAGGGTTGAATCAATCCACCTTCATGGATTAATGAAGCAAGTTTATAACCATGAATCCCTAAGTAGGGCTGGTGCAGAGAGAGAAAAAATATCCCCAGCGAGCGTGAAAATAACATCATCATTGACCTGGATGAGCTCTAGCAGGAAACGAGGCATTTGGTGCATACTTTTACAGTAGAGAGAGAACAGAAAACAACCTGCGTTGAACTGAAACGTGAGAAAGAACAGAAGGGCAGAGAGGCAGTGATGGCTGGGTGGGTGCCGGCTGCCCCCCAGCCCTCTCCAATCCCGTCCCATCCAGTGTGAGCCCTGGATGACATCACTGACTTCTCAAACACGCTCCGGCAGTTTCCTGCTTTCCAGAGTCAGGCTGAGTGATGAGGTCAGCGGTGCACCTGGGTTGGCCATGCGGCTGGGTCAGGGTGAGAGGGAGTGTGATAAAGGGCACCCCAGCTCCGTGAGAGACACTGCTTGTTCTCCTGCTGATCTATTTTCCCTGGAAAGACTTCCAGATGGAAGTCCAGACCAATTGCAATGGGAGAAAAAAAGCATTTATACATATGCAGAGCTCACTCACTGTAGACACTCTATAGACATGGCACAGGGACCAAATGAAGAGAGCAGGAAGGAGCTGTGCAGAGAAAACCACACTAGCAGGCTGGCTGAGCTCCAACTGGCCCCCCAGCCAAACGAGCTCCATGGTCCACTACTTCCCCAGGCCCAGCAGCCAGCCTTCCCCCAAGAGATGCTCTAAATGACCCTGACAGCCATATCATGCTGTGGGATAGCTCGGTCCCCTCCAGGTGAATTGAGGGACCGTTCAAACCCAGTTCCAGCCTAGACTCATGTCATGTAGCCCACCACTTTGTCATTTTATGGCCCATGTTGGTCAAGAATGAAGAGTTCTTCAAGGTCCTTCCCACTGCCTCAATTTGAGATCAAAGGAAAACAATCTAACAGACCAAAAAAAAAAGCCAGGAATTCAATCTCAGCTGAGTGCATCTCCACGCCAACTGTTTTGCAAATGCACCTCTGTTTCAGAAAGCCCTGTGAGAAGAAAGGAGCATCTTGTTCTTGCAAAACAGGAAGTGAGAACAGCTCAGGGACCATTTCTGTTGCATTTCCTTAGCAGAACTGGAGTAGCAAACATTAATCAGAACCAGACAAGCAAAACTCAAGAGTGCATTTCTTATAGGAATTTTCTAGCTCATCTTCAGCAGTCCAGGTGTTAAACCATGACAGGCAGGAGGCACAAGGTGCTGACACTGAGCTCAATCCCACAGGTCACGTGAACCTTCTCTGACTCTTGCTACTGTTTGGCCCTCATTATGCATTTTTTTCCCCAAGTACTTTTTTTTTTTTTTTTTTAAAATTAAATTCAGTTTTATTGAAATACATTCACACACCATACAATCATCCATGATATACAATCCACTGTCCACAGTATGATAACATAGTTATGCGTTCATCACCACAATCTATCTCTGAACATTTTCTTTACATCAGAAAGAACCAGAACAAGAATAAAAAATAAAAGTGAAAAAAAAACACCCAAATCATCCCCCCATCCCACCCCATTTGTCCTTTAGTTTTTATCCCCATTCCTCCACTCATTCATACACTAGATAAAGGGGGTGTGATCCACAAGGTCTTCACAATCACACTGTCACCCCTTGTAATCTACATTATTATATAATTGTCTTCAGGAGTCTAGACTGCTGGGTTGGAGTTTGGTAGTTTCAGGTATTTACTTCTAGCTATTCCAATACATTAAAACCTAAGAGGTGTTATCTATATAGTGCATAAGAATGTCCACCAGAGTGACCTCTCTACTCCATTTGGAATCTCTCAGCCACTGAAACTATTTTGTCTCATTTTGCATCCCTGTTTTGGTCAAGAAGATACTCTCAGTCCCATGATGCCGGGTCCACATTCATCCCCGGGAGTCATACTCTGCGTTGCCAGGGAGATTTACACCCCTGGGAGTTGGGTCCCACGTAGGGGGGAGTCCCCAAGTACTTTCAATTTCTCATCTCCCTGTTTATTGCATTTCTATATTACAGAAGTAACTTATGCTCTGTGTAGTGATTTGAAATTTGCAGAAAAGTAGAGAAGAAAAAGTCCTCGTATTTCTCAATGGCCAGTGTTAAGATTTTGGTGTCTTTCTAGTGTTTTCCCATATGGGATGTAATTTACTTCTGAATAATATCATTTCATATGCTTTGCTTACACATTAGGTTTTTAGTTCATGAAATTTATGCCAAATGATTAAACAGTCCTTGTAAATTATAGAAGCTTAGAGACCACATCAAAACAAAGTGACTACAAGACAAAGACCACCTGAATCTAAATTTTTTTTTTTGGCACGAGATTGTTTTTGAGATCTTTCATACACTATTAGGTTTACTAAACACCATAAACCATAAGCTTTGAAGGAATTTTGGAAACATAACATGGTAATCTGCAGAAAAAAAGACTTGGAAATATCTTAGAAAAAGTTTGTTCTTTCTCCTTGCATCAAAGAAATGTATTTGATAAACTATTTCTTACAAAAAGATGTGATAAGTGACGCTCTGCTGGTCAAGAATGTTATATTAATTTGTGGCTCTGAGCAACATGCTGGAAAGAATACATAAGCCTAATGTCACTTAAAAAGTCAAGAATAGATATGAAGTTTACTGGGAATGAAGAAAGTTATTTTAGGAAGGCAAAATTAGCTACCTTAAAAACAAGATGGAGCTCCTATGCCAGCTAAGTCCCCAAACCCAGAAACAATAGCCTCTTCAATAACAGCAACCAGATGTGTCCCCCTTTTTCTCATAAAGTTGACACCCTTTTTCAACATGAACAAGTTAGGTTGGTCACTACCTAGACATCCCTGAAGATCAGGAAAGTGATTAAACTAGAGGAAGGGGTAGCAACAGACAAGATGGAATTTAACAAAGAATTATGAATACTGAGTCTCTATGTAATTTTTTTTTCTTAGTTGTCAGGGTGTTAGATTAGCTGGAAGGAAAGAACTGAAATGGTGAAACTCTAACCGATAACATTTTTTGAGATTTGCTCTTTAACTACTTGTTAAATTGTAATTTGAAAGTTATCACTTCTACATATATATGTTATATGCTACAATAAAAAAAAATGATTAAAAAAAAAAAGATGGAAGACACTGCGAAAGAAAGGAAGGAAAGCAGAGCAGGACTTCAGCACTCCCAACCTGAGCCATCTGTTCCTGGTGCTGCCATAAACACTCGGGAGTGAAACGTATGAGTGAAGCTACCACATGAATTAATGCTATTTACTATTATCATTTTATTGTGCTGACCAATGTCAATTAAAGAGAACACGATGAGATAAATGCATGGTGGAAAAATGTGGCCTCTAAGTAAAGAGAGGGTAGAAGCAAAGATTTAGCTTGCAAAATCTGGAGGGGACAAGAGCTGAATTCAGCAGCATTTCATTATGCGATCTCGTGGTCAGCGGCGTTGGAGATGTGAGCTGAGGAGGCAGGCCTTCATGTGTTGTGATTCCTAAATTTTCGACCTAATATCCAGTCACACGTGGTCACTGGGGAGGGTGCAACCTGCCTCTGATGAGGACAAACCAAGAAGGCTCTCCCTTGTTAACAAGCATGTAAGGGAAGCACTGGCTTTCGTTATCTCCATACGGCTTGATGCATCTTGCACGGGGAAAAGGTATTTAACAATATTTGTGAATGAAGGAATGAATGAACACTGCTGAGGAACTGAGAAACTTTCTGATTTTAAGGTCTCAGTTTAGATTTCTCTTCTGGAGAGGAGAGCTGGGTATGTGTTTCAAAGTCACTCCAAGGAGCACATGCTAGGATTTTCTCAGCTGCTGGAGTCAGTCTCCCAGGGGCCTGCCTACTTCTCCTGGGTCACATCAGCAGGAAATCACCACGCTGTGACTACTGCACAGTGATCAATGTTAGAAGCACTACAGCACT
This sequence comes from Choloepus didactylus, assembly GCF_015220235.1. NCBI lineage: Eukaryota > Metazoa > Chordata > Mammalia > Pilosa > Megalonychidae > Choloepus > Choloepus didactylus. The sequence continues at coordinate 3,207,191 of NC_051308.1, read as the reverse complement.
CTGTGGAAGGCCTAGAATGGTGCTGAGTGCGTATAAACCCAGCCCTTATTAGGAGCCCCTGGCCTCTGGCGGGGAGGAGGGGCGGGCTGTGTCCTGATATGCACACAGCTTCCTGCTCTGTCATGGAAAGCAGACCTCAAAGTCTGTGGCCTCTGAGCGATGGTTTCCTGACCTCTAGGAACTACTTTAGTCAGACACTGCTTCCTTCCTTGTTCCTTGCCCTCGATTGTCCCAGGAGGGTTTTGCCCCAGTGCACTAACACCCCTGAACTCAGCCACTGCTGGGAAAGGAGATAACAGTGGCCAAGAGCTCTTCAGGAAACCCAGCCAGCCCACGGCTGCTTCTCAAGGACCCCTCTACAGGTTTATTTTGTAAGTTGTCTTAAAAAAGACTGACATCAGGGTGGAAGGGCAGACTAGTGTTCAGAGACGAGCTGATATTCCAGAAGCGCTTTTGGTTTCTATATGACAGTGGATGAGGTGGTGGTCGCCTGGGGTGGGTTTGTTTAGTGACTGCAAAGACTTTAAACTATATTATGACTTTTGTTTAATGACTGTTAAATGCTCAGAAACTAAATAAGTTACAAATGAAATTCAACATTTTTATAACCAAACCATTTTCTTTGTGAGCTAACTTCTGGCTATCAACCTCCACTTAAAGCAGAATGCTTTAAGCACACTGGCTGGCTGAAGGGATGTATGAATGAATGAATTTGCTGGGAGAACTACTGAAGGACTTGGAATCGGTACAGGGCAAGACGGGACAAATTATGAACGGAGCTCAATGTTTCCTCAGCTGTGGCCCTGTTTCACGTTCTCTGTGGGTGCTCCCCACTGTGTTTGTCTCCCCTGGGTCTGCATGGCTCATTGTGTTCTTACTCCTGAGTAAGGGCCTGAGCTGAGAAAGTCAAGGAGACCTTGAGCACAGAGGACTTTCTCAGGAATAAGAGCAAGCTCGTCTCGGTACCTTTTCTGATTACTGAGATGGGGGTGGGGGTGGGGTATTTCCACGCCCCTCCAAAGCCTCCCCGTGTCCCTCTGTAGTTAATCCCCTGCCCTGGATCCCAACCCCTGGCAACCACTGATTGCAATTTTACCTATAGTTTTGCCTCTTCTAAATGTCACTCAGTAACCATTTTATCCATACTCTTCTCCCTACACTATCAGTGCTGCTGATAGCCCTTCCCCTAACCTCGAGTCTCCTCCCCATACCTCTGACTGCTCCCTCCACACCCCTTGGAAAGCACCCTCAGTTTGCTCCAGAACTGTGAGTTTCAGGGTGTCGTTCTTTGCTTTCTCCTCTTCTCCCGTCTGGTTATCTTTGCCTCTCCCCTGAGTAACGATTGCCTGCGCCTATATGCTGAGCACTCCCACCTCTGCCATCCTGTGCTCTTATGAGGGTTGTGGCTTTATTTCTAATGGATTCACAGCTACACTATAGGTCCAGACAACCCTGCAGATTCTGTGTCCAGGCTCGACTCACATCCAGCCCTGCCAAACCGCCTTCTTCCTGAGTTGTTACGTGACCATCCAGGACCACCGAACTGGGAGTTTTCCCTTTCCCTGATGCCCGTGTGCAGGTGACCTTGAAAATATGTGTCAAATCTGCCTCTGCTCTCACTTCTGTGGGCCCTGTGCTGACCTCAATCATCTCTGGCTTCACCACCAAAGCTGACTCAACTCTCTGGGTCTGTGTGTCTTTCCTCTAAACACTCTCCACATTGCTGGCAGAGTTATTTTTCTAAATTACAAATTGGACCACATTTTTTCTTATAAAAAGCACACCCTATAGTCACTCCCCAGTGCTTATGGGATCAAGTCCAAGCTCCTTTGGATGGCATTCGAAATCCTTAACAATCTGGCCTTGTCCTGCTGTCGCAATCCCATTTCTCAGCCTCCCTGCCCCCACCTGACTCCAGCCACCATGGACTTCCGTGCCTCTGAGACGGAATCCTTCTGTTTCCGTAGTTTGGAAGTCGCGCCCTGTGTGAAGCATTCCGGATTCATCCCTTCCCCACCCCTTGCTGTTGCCTTCCCTGGGCTTGGAGGGCATTTGGAATGCCAGCAAGCCCGCTCCAGATGCCGCTGGGCTGTTCCAACCCATGTCCAACCCTCACTCTTCGAATCCCCATGACACACATGCAGTAAGAATCCCCAAAATGCATACAGAAACCATTCTGCCCAATATTAGATTAAACTGGTGTAAATCGCAAGGCAAGAATTCTGCACTATCTATCTACCCATTGCTTGTTTGCATCACAGTAGAGCCACATGTTTATTCACAAATGTCATGTTCTTAAGCTCTCATATCTCTACTCATCTCCATTCCCCCCACAGATAATCTGAAATAACATAACCATCCTACAGCACAACAGTCTCATCACAACAATGTCCCAAACAAGTATTTATGGGATCCAACAATGCACTAAGCTGCAGGTTCCCCCTGATGTGCTGAAAAGGACAGTTCTCAGAGCCAAACATGGATTTCCCCAGCCCTTGGGGCGGCTGGGCTTCGTTCTGTGCAGCCTAAGCTGTCTCCTCCATTTATCCCTGTGTTGTACATTATCATTTTGAGGGCCACAGTGTGAAAGGATCGAGAAGCCCTGTACTAAGTGATTCTACCATTCAAATGACATTCTGAATTTCCCGAGTCAATCTCCTCAATGTCTTATGAGCGGAATCAGTTTTACAGCATTAGGGACCCTGAACACACGATCTAAAACCAGACCCCAAATCACAAGGGCAGAGGGTTTTGTGTGTGTGCATGGGAGAAGGTGTTTAGAAAAAGTAGCAGAGATGATTAATTACAGGATTTTCAAAAAGTTGGCAGAGCATAACGATTGTGGGTGTCATGACAATGCAGAAGGGGAAGGTGTTTGGAGAATGTTCCTCACTTACCATTCCGACCAAAGGGTAAATGAACCCAGCACCTATGCTGGCCCGGACATCACTAATTGGCAAAACGAAGCCCCTTGGCACACCTTTTTTGTCAGGTTCATGAGACAGAGAAAGGTGGGTCTTTGCCATGCAGATGGGCAAGTTTCCAAAACCCTGTAGGAAAGGAAAGGAAAGGAAAGTGATCATTGAGCACACATATCAGGCTCCTGTCCTCATTGACCTCACATGTTATAAAACCTCCATGGCAGAGGAATGTAGACCCGGCATCGTGGGACGGAGAACATCTTCTTGACCAAAAGGGGGATGTGAAAGGAAATGAAATAAGCTTCAGTGGCAGAGAGATTCCAAAAGGAGCCGAGAGGTCACTCTGGTGGGCACTCTTACGCACACTTTAGACAACCCTTTTTAGGTTCTAAAGAATTGGGGTAGCTGGTGGTGGATACCTGAAACTATCAAACTACAACCCAGAACCCATGAATCTCGAAGACAGTTGTATAAAAATGTAGCTTATGAGGGGTGACAATGGGATTGGGAAAGCCATAAGGACCACACTCCACTTTGTCTAGTTTATGGATGGATGAATAGAAAAATAGGGGAAGGAAACAAACAGACAAAGGTACCCAGTGTTCTTTTTTACTTCAATTGCTCTTTTTCACTCTAATTATTATTCTTGTTATTTTTGTGTGTGTGCTAATGAAGGTGTCAGGGATTGATTTGGGTGATGAATGTACCAATATGTAATGGTACTGTAAACAATCGAAAGTACGATTTGTTTTGTATGACTGCGTGGTATGTGAATATATCTCAATAAAATGATGATTAAAAAAAAAAAAAAAAACAAAAAACCTCCATGGCAGCAGGAAGTCGGCCCAGACACAGGCACACAGGGTGTCTCTAACTGCTTGTAAGACAGGACAAAGCTCTTCTCCATGAACATTACTGGGCAGGCGGAGGGTGTCTAGTGTTGATTTGGAGTCTCCTTAAGAGAAGGCACCACTATGCATGTGTTTGGGAAAATGGGTGGCTCTTTTCAGACAAGGCAGAAGCCGAGGTAGCAGCTGTGGAAACCACTTTCCAAGGCTATTAATATCTGGGACCCTGAAAGGTAATCTGGAGAAAGAATCCGGAGTGAGGCTTTCAACCTTGTTGCTCATTCTTTTGCAGAACTGATCAGGAAGCAAAGGGCCCTTTGTGTTGTTTATGACTCAGGCTACTTGATCTGCGATTACATTAGAGGGACGAAGATGAGGTCACTCTGTGAGCCTCTGATTTTTAAGGACCAAAGGCTCAGCCTGACCCTGGGTCCGAAAGGTGAAAGGGCAGGAAGTCACATGTGGTCATTCACAAAAAGGACAGTGTCCCCAGAGCCTGGCTCTGATTAAATGGCACACAGTACTCCTTTAGGGACTTTCTGCTAATTAATTACAACTACATACTTGACACATAACTATTGAGGATTATTCCCTTGGTAGGCAGACAGAGATAAAAGGAATGTAATCTTCAGAGGTAAACCTTATAGAATTTCTTATGATTCAACCTATTTGAAAGATTATTTGGAAGATTATAATAGGATGAGGCCATTGTCTTTGTGAAATCCTGGCTCTTAAAGGCTGATAAGAATTCTGCTCAGGGACAATCACCATTGCTCTATAGAAATGGTGCCCAGAATTTGGGATTTCATAAATCAACTATTGAAATAATTTCTATGAACTGATATAGATTTACCAATTTAAAATGTTGCCAGTAGTGATATTTAAAAAACCATATACCATTACCATATTACTCTGTAAAATACAGGTTAAGACTTCAAAAAAAAAAAAAAAAAAAAGGGAGGGACGGCTTAATGTTAGAATAAATGACAGTGCTTACTTATATAGCTTTATTAAAAACTCACAACACTAACTTTATTTGCTCATTTCACTGCATATGGGTGACAATTTTGCCACAGAACAATGCCAGTAGGCAGAGCAGCATTTGGGAATCCCTGTTTTAAAGGACAAGCTGAGAGCACACATGGACAATTCTAAGAAAAAAAAAGTTGCTGACGGTCTTACCAAACCTGGGAGGCCACTCCGGTTGGCCATGTTAGTATTTAACAAAATGCCAAGTTGTGATTTACAAATAGGATTAAAGAATTGGGGAATTAAAAAATAAGTAGATCAGCGATACTTATAACAAAGACAAAGGAGACGTCAACATGGGAGAATAATGTCAGCAACTAGCCAATGATTCCATCTTTAAATACTGTGGTGCTACTAGCCCAACTTGGCACCGTGCTAGCACTTTTAAGGCAATAAGAGGCTTGCAATGACTCCATAGCCTACACCAAAGGACAGTCCAGTGTTTCCCTGTTTTGGGAATCGCACACCACATCACTTACAAATGTGTGGACCCATCCTGTATCAGATGCACTTATAAACCCAAAAGTCCATGGTGTATGTATCGTGGGGTATATACCGTCACCCCAATGTTCAAAATAAAGTCAAGACTCTACCCTAGGATTTTTCTTCAATCATTGAGAATATAAAATAGATTAAGCCAAGTTCAGCCAGCGAGTCATGTACCAGTCCTCAAGTCAAGGTATTTCAAAAGCCCAAGAGGTACTTTTTTTTTTTACCTGTTGAGTGTAACGATCTATTTTGGATTGTGCCTCAGGAGAGAGTTCTATATCTTTGGCTCCATACACAGACTGGGCAATGGTCCTTATCTTTTCCACAATTGGAAGCTGGAGAAACACAAAGGATAATCCAATCATTAACTTTAAACTGATTAAAGAATTAAAGGAAAGAATACATAGTGAGATTTTTTATAATTGCTTAAAATTCCCTACCAGATATCCCCTTCAGCACTATGACAAGCAAGGCTGACACTCTCTTCTCCTTCTATCAAGCCATAAAAGTACTGAGATTTTCAGATCAGAGGCCAGCTGGCAAATAAGAAGTCTTAGATGTGCAGCCAATTGAGAGGCTGCTGGTTCAGTCAATCATTTTTAACCACTGCAGCATTTAAAAAAAAAAAAAATAGTTTATACTACGCTTTCTGATGGTTTTTAAAGTCAGAACAAGAGTCTCCTAAAGAAATACTTAGTGCTTGTTTTTAAATTGGGTCTGGACACCACTTATAAGACAGAGAAAATGGCAATACTGAAGAACAGGTATATATATTTTTGGGAGCAGAAATGGGTTGAGACTTTGATTAATGCAAATACTGATGTGATCAAACACCCTTGTGGAAAACCAGAGGTGAATATACTGTCACTTTGGCAAATTATGAGAAATCATGGAGAAAGGGAAAAAATGTGAGAAGTCTACATATGATCAAATAACGGTTGGGGAGGGGTAAATGATTTCCATAATGTTAGATGGAAAACTTGGATTTAGATTGCTGCTAAGATATGAAAAGTGATCTTAAGAAACAAGAATGGTTCATTAAGAAAGGGATATACCTATAGATGAAGAGTATCTAATTTAAGCAAAGCAATTGACATGATTTTACTGTGGGCAGAAAATATGTAAGTGTAATGCAGTTCTTGGATTTACTGTTCTGTAAACAACTGCTGAAATAAGTGCTGACAGAATGGATGTCAACCAGGCCTGAATTCTCTTGTGGCATGCCTCAGGGACTCCGCTTGTCAATGGACACACCAACAGTTGTATGCATCACTGTTGATAAACACAGAAAGGAGTGTTATCCAATAACAGCTAGTTATTGCCACCCTCTCAACCCTGACAGAACCCCAACCTGCTTTAAAATGTATTTTTATTACTATGGTTTTTAATACTACAGAGTTTTTCTGTGGTCTAGAACTTAAATACTGGACATTTTAACAAATAAACAACAAAAAAATGAAGGCATGAGTTTTAACGGAGAGAATTACTTTGTTCATAGATGAGGTGACTCAGTACTGCATAAATGCCAATCGTCTCCAACTTAATCTATCAGTTCAGTGCAATCCCAATAAATAGCCAGGTGCATTTTTTGGTTACTTGGAAAACCAATTTTAAAAATTCGATATGCAAGAAAAATGACACAAATAGGTAGGAAACAAAACCACAAAGATAGGGGACTTGCCCTACCAAGTATCATATTCAAAGTGATGCTGATTAGTCTCATGTGGTATTGGCACAGAATAGATGAATTAACCAACAAAAGAGAAGAAAGATCCAAAAAGGCAGCTTTGCATGTGTGGGATAGGATATAACAGAAGTGGCACAAACCAACAGGGAAACAGACTATCCAACTGGTTTTCCAATAGAGGGAAAAGAAAATTGGATTCCTAACTCATACCAGGCCCCCAAATAAATCCAATGTGGAACAAAGGCCTAAGCTTGAAAATTAAAACTCTAAACTGATAGGAAGAAAAACAAGCAAAAAGTAGGAAGGACTTCTTAAACAAGGTAATGACAGAATTAGCCATCAAGGAAAAGTTTTATAGATGACAACATCAACATTTAAGACTTCTTTCATGAGAAATCAAAACATAAAATTTGTTTTATGAATAAAGACAGTACAAATGAGGGACAGGCTGGGAGAAGATACTTACAAATATGTGTGAGCTTGGTGGCTGCTGGGGGCAAGAGAGCTAAGAGAGAACATGACCACCTCTTCTATTTGGCTAACCCAGAAAACCTGTCTGCTTCTTGTTTCTGCACCCCTAAACTGGGGATGCGAATAGTCTACCGTACATTATTTTACTGCAAGCATTGAAGTCATGTAGAGAAAGCACATTGTAAATATCATGCCATACAAACTGTAAGTACCATTGTTAAGGAGGGGCAGAGTTTGCCCCCAGGAGAAGCAAGGACGACCCACAAGAGCTGACACTGAGCCAGACACTTGGAGATGCAGACAGAAGGACGTTTGGAGATGTCAAGCTAAGAGACGAAGCCCAAAGTTTGCCTTGCAGAATCTAAGAGAGGACCCCCAGACACTTATGGAGAAATGCCCTGGGAGAACAAGCAAGAATGCAACAGGAGCTCAAAGACAGATGCTAAGAAAGACGGAAGCCCAGACACATTTGGAGAAAGTCATTTTGAAATGCAACCTGAGAGCAAAGGACCTGTAGGCACCAGCCACATGCCTTCCCAGCTGACAGTGGTGTTTCAGATGCCATTGGCCTTTCTTCAGTGAAGGTATCCTCTTGTTGATGCCTTAGCTTGGACACTTTTATGGCCTTAGGACTGTAAATTTGTAACCTAATAAATCCCCTTTATAAAAGCCAATCCATTTACGGTATTTTGCATAATGGCAGCTCTAGCAAACTGGAACACGTGCAGAGAACTTCTGATTGTGTGGGGTCATGAGACACAATAACAAGTATGAGGTAACGGAGTGTGTGCACCAGATAAATATTCCTTTTTTTTTTTGGAGAGAAGCTATTAAACTTTGAAGATGGGTTGCAGGGAAGGCAAGGGAATAGGTCAGAGCTGTCAAGATAAGAAGGAACGTGAATAGAGCCTGGAAGGATGGAACGGATTTCAACAAGGAAAGATAGCAAGGGTTTTTTTTAACACAAAGGGGAAGGCATAAGTCAGGAGGTGAATGGTGACAAACACAGGGCAGGATCTGAGAAAAGGGAATATTCTGTTGCTACTTCTAAATGCACAATTATTTGACATTAATAAGTGACTTCCCGAAGGCTGATGAATATCTTTGGTCATTTTTCAACTTGTCCTATCTTGACTGTACAAACACCAAGACTATAACCCCAAATATTTCAAATGAATGCCTCACAAAATCTCTTAAATGTGTGCTTAGGAAACTGAAAAACTCCAGACCAGAGCTGTCCACTGTAACTTTCTGCAGAGATGGACATGTTCCCTGCCTGCACTTCTGAGTCCAGTAGCTGCTAGCCTTACGTGGCCCCAAAGTACCAAAATGTCGCTAGTGCACAACTGAGGAAGAGAATTCTTAATTGCATTTATTTTTAGTTAATTTAAATAGCCCCATGTGGCCAGTGGCTACAGTATTGGGCAGTGCAGGTCTAGAAAATGACTATGCAAACAGTATACTCTGTGCACAGTCTCCTGCATACACTGAGCACCCCTAAATTCAAGCTGAGTGAGGCCACAAAGGTTAAGTTAAAGGATTGGTGGCCCTTGTGCTTTATTATACACACATCTTGTAGATGTGAGGATACACACTCAAAGAAGCTGAGTTAGTCCAAGTTAGATGCGATAGTGTTTTTGAAAAGGTTCTGGAAATGCCTGCTGCAATTATTAAATTAAAATTATTTAAGACCCATTTTTTTTAGTGGAATGAAACTGATTCAATTATTCAAAAAAAGCAGTTACTTAAATATGGAAGCTTTTTTTTTTTGTATCACAAAAGTGGACTAAAATAAAGTGAAAAAGAAAAAATGTTAAAATGAAGCTGCAAGAAACAGAAGAAAATAACAACGGTATGAAGGCTTTGTAACACAGCAGTCTCGTTATAAAATTATAGAATTAGTCTCAGGTTCTCAAGACAGTAGCCCTGAAAATCTCATAGAAGCCCCATGACAACATCACAGCATGGCTTTAAATACTCAACTATCTCTTAATTCCACACTGTTTCTCAAAGCATTGCAACAGATTGCTGTCTCTATGGCCCATGCCATACGAAGTTGGTGACATGTGTCGTGGGCCGGGTTGAAAGAAAAACACATTTCTCTTTTGTTTTGCCAAGGCCATAGAGTTGAAGTCATGTAAGTTAAATGTTCCCATGCTGTGACATCCGTGAAACATAATCCAATCCCCATACAATATTTAACGGGAAGGATCAATGAATAAACTTGAAGTTGAGTAGAAATCTCTGGACACAGGAATTCTCTCCACTTGTACTTTGTTTCTTAAACAAAGCAAACATCTAAAATGAACTACCAAGGCAGATTGTAGGAGCCCTTCCTGCATTAAGGTAAAAGTATAACATAAAGCTGTCCGTGTGAATCGGTGCTGGGCCAGCCCGGGTATGACAGGTGGCATCACAGAGCATCACCTGGTGTCCTCGGAGCAGCTCCTTGCAACCAAGAACCCCAGCCCCTGCATCTCTGACACAAAGCATACCCTTGGCAGGAGACCAGAGCATCCAAGCACTCAAGGCGCCCCTGCCAACCCCTATGGGTCTGCTCACAGGGCGTCTGTCAGCCTGTGTAAGCCTGAAGGAGACGGCTTACTCTGAAGACCTCTAAAAGAGTACCCATTCTTCCATGGCTGCTGAGGTGCCCAGCACTGCCAACAGGGGACTGGAAAATGCAGAAAAGCTCTGCACCAGAAAATCTGCATTTTTCCCTAAGGAATGATGGCCCTAAGGAATTCCCTCGGGCAATCATTTTTTATCACAAACAGAACATTCCAACAATGTGAAATGAACAGAATGTAGAGGGAGAGGTGATTTTAAAGATCCCATCTCATCCAAACGAGGGGAAAGATCTGAGACTGACTGGGCAATCCACTTGGGATACCAAAACTTAGGTAATTTTTATGACATGGTTCCTTGTTCCTCTTTCCATGAAGCTTACTTATGAACATGAGCTCGTTATTAGTCCAGTGTGAATGCACGTAAGATGCAACGTGGAAGGAGTCTCAAATTTTACAAATAGGGGCCATATTTTCCCTATTAATCTGTTGGAAATGGCTTCCAAAGCAAAAGCTTCCGGTCCAAGACTAAAAGTCTCTTTCAAGAACAGAGTAAACTACCTCACGTGAAAGGAAAAAGAAATCATTTTCTGATAATTTAATATCACTCAAACAAATCCCCAAACCACTCAGAGTTTGGGGTGACTGGAAGTCTGTGCTGTTTGAGTATTTAAATGCATCTTATTTCAAAACGTATGCTTTTTTTTTTTTGCAAATCCTAAGGTTTTAATTTTCTCTATTGAATATGTGGTACCTTTAATGCTTAAATAATGAGATAATATTGAAATTATGCTCCTTAGATGCTTGGTTTTAGGGTGAGAAAATGAATACTCTGATGGTCTTATCTTGTATTAAAACTCAGTAAAGCAGACGGAGTGGGTGGTGGAAAGCAACTAACTGTGGATGGACTTTGGGCAGTTTACCGTATCAAATCCTCTCCATTTTTCTTGACTGGCCCATAATTTTAGATGAATTTTTGATGCATCGCTAGAAACCTGTGGCACAGTGAAAGTCATGCTAAGAGAGAGCATTTAAATGAAATTATAAGAATCCTTATGATATGCACAAATGAACCATAGATAGACCACTATTTCTTTTTCATCAGGTGTCATTTCTACCATTGAGGATGCACAGATGGGGCATGCCTTGCCGAATCATGCAGGGTGAGCAGGATGTTTTGAGAAAGGTGGGCTGGCTCTAACGATAGGTTTAAATAGGATGAAACCTACGAGACACAGATGAACGAGGAGCCTGGCAGGTGGGGAGGAGCTGAAGGCCAGGGGAGACCTGACAAAGAACCCAGGTGCCAGTGTTGGAGAAGAAACCAGCTTTGCTATAGACCTGAGGTGTTCTGCAGAAGGTTGCAGTATGCACAGCAGCAGGTGATATGGGGATGATCATGGAAAAAAACCCAGGGGAGAAGAGACCTATGAGGACTTGTTGGAGCAGTCCTGGTTGGAAGACCAAAGCCCTTTATAGGCAGCTCAATCATAAATAAGAAAGCAGAATGTTAGAGAATTTAGGTAGCAGAAACAGATTCATGAGTAAGATACTTAATTGACTATGGAAAACGTAAGGGGTGGTTTTCTATAGAAACCTCCAGACATTCCAATATGCAGAAAAGGGAAAGGGGGGCACTGAAGAGAGGGTTGGTAGGCCCGGGAGGACCCCGGGTAAGTCTGAAGACAGGGAGGAAACAGCCAGGAGGAGGGTAGAGCCTCCAAGTGGGAGATGATAGTCTGGGGACAAGGAGAACAAAAAGAAGGGATGCCCTTTCTCTTCAGAGTATGTTTTTCTCAATTATTGTGACATATAAAAGACATACAGAGATGTGCATAAATATCATTTTAAGTTTTAAAATTCCATGAATTAAACACTACACACACACACACACACACATACACACACACACACATTTATCTATTTATTTAAATTTTGAGGCTCTGGTTACAATTGCCCTAAATCTAATTAAAGGGTAACTCTCAAAATCCTGCCAAAACCTGGCCTGTGTTCAATTTGGAATCTTTAAAGCCCGTAAAATAATTCTTCAATAACCAACCAGGTTAATAAAACAAAACAAATGTTCAGAGATAGATTGTGGTGATGAACGCATAACTATGTTATCATACTGTGGACAGTGGATTGTATATCGTGGATGATTGTATGGTGTGTGACTGTATTTCAATAAAACCGAATTTAATAAAAACAAAACAAAACAAAACAAAACAAAACAAAACAAAACCCACCCTGGCTGAAAAAGACCAGCATGGGAGCAAAGATCCTAAAAAGATGGGCGGTGAAATGCACGAGCTCAGAAACCAGTGTCTTGGCTGTAGACCTGGCTCAGGCTTCTTGGTGTGTTTTGATCTCCCTTGATTCAGACCCCACTGTGATCAAGAGAATGGCTTCACGCAAAGAACAGGAAAGACCTTTTAATGAAAACAAACACGATCTCGCCTTGCTGTCAGAGTTATACCCTCAAAGTGTTTGCAAGGTTAGAGGAAGGATAAGAAGATTTTCAATCTTAACTCCTGATTTTACAAGCAATATGCAGACACTGACTTGCAAGGCAAGTTTTTGGGCTATATCCTTCTTTGCAAAAATGACAGGCTTTTAATGATGTCCCTTAATGGCTCCTGATTCAAATGGAGAAGGAAAAATGCCAAATGTCTTGCTCTAATTTGGTGGTGTCTTTTTTTTTTCCCTCGGGGCTCTTGGAGGCCGGGCTTCTAATTGCCAGTTTTAACTCTTGGAAAGGAAACCAACACTGAAGTTTGACAAAACTGCCTTGAATCACAACAGAATTTTTGTAGGCAAATTTGGGAAGCCCCCTCTCTTCCAGAAGCCAACAGATGACAGGAAGAAGAGCTAACACTGATGGCCAATTTTCTACATTTCAGAATTTTACTCCAAGACATTGCATTTGCTCCTTCCATCATCTTGGAGAAGCTGGTGGTAATATCAGACTATCTTTTTACAGATGACAAAGTTAAGGCTCAGAGATATTAGTTAACTTGACCATATTTCTGGCTGTATTGAGGGCATGGCCAGACTTGAAGTCCATTCTACTTGACTCCAAGGCTCTGCTCTTCTAACTATTACATGCCACCTCTCTATCAAGTGTCAGTTCTTTGTGGGGCTCTGACAGATCTCTGCCCTTCCCTGAGCTTCTGTGCCTGAGTCTGTACTGTAGCACTGAGCCTGTGTGCTTCTAGGAATTGGTGAGGAATGACTGAAATAATGGATGCAAGAGGGACTGGCTGGCTAATAACATAGACTCAAAAATCAGTTTTTATTCCAGCTCTATAATAAAATGCTTACAGATATGGAGAGATTATATTAGTCAACTGTGAAGCTATACTAGTCACAAGTTAGAGTAGAAAAGGAAAACTCCATGACAGGCTGATTTTGGGGGGTGCTTTAACAGTTTCTTAAACTGTGCTGGTTTGTATACATTATGTCCCCCAGAAAAAGCCATGTTCTTTGATGCATTCTTGTAGGGGCAGACATATTAGTGTTGACTGAGTTGGAACCTTTGGATTAGGTTGTGTCCATGGAGATGTGACCCACCCAACTGTAGGTGATAACTCTGATGAGATAATTTCCACGGAGGTATGGCCCCACCCATTCAGCATGGGCCTCGATTAGTTCACTGGAGCTTTATAAAAAGCTCAGAGAGCGGGAGCTCACAGCTAGCTGAAGCTGAGACAGACATTTTGAAGACCATTGGAAGCCGATGTAAACATTTTGGAGAATGCCATTTTGAAACACAACCTGCCTCTCTCTCTGGCTAAGCCAACTTGAAAGGTGAAATCACTGCCCTCCCCCCTACGTGGGATCAGACACCCAGGGAAGTGAATCTCCCTGGCAACGTGGAATATGACTCCCGGGGAGGAATGTAGACCCGGCATCGTGGGATGGAGAACATCTTCTTGACCAAAAGGGGGATGTGAAAGGAAATGAAATAAGCTTCAGTGGCAGAGAGATTCCAAAACGAGCCGAGAGATCACTCTGGTGGGCACTCTTACGCACACTTTAGACAACCTTTTTTAAGTTCTAAAGAATTGGGGTAGCTGGTGGTGGATACCTGAAACTATTAAACTACAACCCAGAACCCATGAATCTCGAAGACAGTTGTATAAAAATGTAGCTTATGAGGGGTGACAGTGGGATTGGGAATGCCATAAGGACCAAACTCCACTTTGTCTAGTTTATGGATGGATGTGTAGAAAAGTAGGGGAAGCAAACAGACAAAGGTACCCAGTGTTCTTTTTTACTTCAATTGCTGTTTTTCACTCTAATTATTATTCTTGTTATTTTTGTGTGTGTGCTAATGAAGGTGTCAGGGATTGATTTAGGTGATGAATGTACAACTATGTAATGGTACTGTAAACAATCGAAAGTACAATTTGTTTTGTATGACTGCGTGGTATGTGAATATATCTCAATAAAATGATGATTAAAAAAAAAAAAAAAAAAAGAAACACAACCTGGGAGCAAGCAGACACTAGCCACATGCCTTTCCAGCTAACAGAGGTTTTCCGGATGCCAATGGCCTTTCTCCAGTGACTGTATCCTTTGCTGATGGATGCTTTATGGCCTTAAGACTGTGACTTTGTAACAAATTAAACTCCCTTTATAAAAGCCAATCCATTTCTGGTGTTTTGCATTCCGGCAGCATTAGCAAACTGGAGCACGGTCCATGATCCTAAAGGTTCAGAGAAAACGTTGCACCGCATTTTCAGTTTAAAAGATACTCATTTTTCACATGATAAACTTCTTTTGAATGATCAGACCACTGCATCTTATTGCTTATTTTGGAATAACTATTCAGGGTTAAATAACAGGTGTCCCAGGGGCCATTATCCTAAGCAACTGTTCTAGTTTGCTAATGCTGCCGGAATGCAAAACATCAGAGACGGATTGGCTTTTATAAAAGGGGGTTTATTTGGTTACACAGTTACAGTCTTAAGGCTATAAGGTGTCCAAGGTAACACATCAGCAATCGGGTACCTTCGCTGGAGGATGGCCAATGATGTCTGGAAAACCTCTGTTAGCTGGGAAGTCACATGGCTGGTGTCTGCTCCAAAGTTCTGGTTTCAAAATGGCTTTCTCCCAGGATGTTCCTCTCTAGGCTGCAGTTCCTCAAAAATGTCACTTTTAGTTGCACTTGGGTTATTTGTCCTCTCTTAGCTTCTCCAGAGCAAGAGTCTGCTTTCAATGGCTGTCTTCAAACTGTCTCTCATCTGCAGCTCCTGTGCTTTCTTCAAAGTGTCCCTCTTGACTGTAGTTCCTCTACAGAACGTCACTGCACTGAGTTCCTTCTGTTTTTTAGCCCATTTATATGGCTGATCAAGGCCCATCCTGAATGGGTGGGGCCATGCCACCATGGAAATTATCTCTTCAGAGTCATCACCCACAGTTGGGTGGGTCACATCTCCATGGAAACACTCAAAGAATTACAATCTAATCAACACTGATAATGTCTGCCCACACAAGATTACATCAAAGATACTGGCGTTTGGGGGACATAATACATTCAAACTGGCACAGCAACCTATGCTTGAACTAGACTCTGGTAAAGGAGACGCAAAATCGTTTCCCAGATGACCGTGGCTGCTTAACTCAATTCTCTATCGGACAGAAGTGCAGCCAATTCTTCCTTTAAGCCTGGTCCTTTGTCACCAAGCCCAGCCCATGGCGTCACCCCCAGTCAGGACTTACTACTTCTCTCCAGCTGCTCCACTGGGGGGTCAAGACAATTTCTACTTCACATACATTAGCAATCACGTCCTGTCCTCCATCCTTACTTCACACCCCCAAAACATCTCAGGTGTCTAACAGGAGACTGAGGTGGGGGTGGGAATGGGTGTTCAGACACTGTCTGTCCAGTATTGAATAAATTTCCCAGTGGAATAAAGTTGGGGGAGGTAGCAGAGGGGCACAGAAGCCCAGTGTGCTCTCCGAAGCGAAGGCAGAAGGACAGTCTATCCAAAAGCATTTTATACCAGTTTTTGTTCTGGTAGAGCAACCCCACATCCACCAAGCTAGCAGCACCAGCAGGGCCATTCATGGGAATAAAAGAAGGAAGTACCACATGACCTGGCAATTCTACTCCTAGGTACATAGCCCAAAGAACTGAAAGCAGGGACCCAAACAGATCCTCGTACACCAATGTCCTTGTACACCAATGTCCTCATACACCAATGTCTACAGTGGCATTACTCACAATAGCCAAAGGTGGAAACAGCCCAAGTGCTCATCAACAGATGAACAGAAAACCAAATGTGGTACATCCATACAATGGAATAGTATTGAGCCGTGAAAAGGAATGAAGCTCTGCTTCGTGCAACGACATGGATGAATCCTGAAAACATTATGCTGAGTGAAATAAGCCAGACGCAAAAGGATAGATATTGTATGATTCCCATTCATATGACCTATATAGAATAGGTCAAGCCATAGAGTTGGAGAGTAGATTACAGGTTACCAGGGCCTGGGGAGTGACTGCTTAATAGGGATGGGGTTTCCTTTGGGGTGATGAAAATGTTTGGAACTGGAGAGAATTGGTGGTTGCACAATATTTTTAAGTGGTCTAATTGCCACTTGAGTGTATACTTTAAAATGGTAAATTTTGTTATGTGAATTCCAATTCAATAAAGGAAGAACAAAAACATTACTTAGGCTATAAAGTTCCACTGGCACTGAATTTGTAAGACATCAGGGGGAAAAAAAAAAGATTGGAGCTCTGTCACTAATTGCAGCAACCCTGATTTCTATACGGTTGCCAGACAAGACTGTAAATGGTCTTCTATCTAAAATCATCTTGCCAGTGTAAGTGAGGATCACAGCTACTAGGGAGATGGTAAAAAGGGAGCCAGAAGAAGCCATAGGTCTTTTCAGAAATGCCATGTTGCAACAGCCTGGGGTGATGATTTTCCAATGAACAATTACACAGCACAAATTTAATTCCTGTGTTAAGAAAAGGAAGATAAGTAGAGTGGGAAAGGAGGCAGGAACCCTGGATTTTAGGCCACCCACTCAATGTGAGACTTCAGACCACATCATCAGAAATTTCCTCCCTTTTTCATTTGCAGGAGTACAGACATTTTAAGAGCATTATTTTCAAGAAGAATGGGAACTTGGGAAGAAAAATACTATAATGTCAGTGGAAAGGAAAAGGGTTCATCTTAGGGTTAAGTACATATCGGAGACAGCAAAACCCAGAAATGTTTCTTCTACTTGTTGACCTTCTTTTCACCTGGGATGGACTCCTTGAAAACAGCCACATTTTGTGAAACCACTCATTAAAAAAAACTGCCTCACGTACAGATGGTGGCGGTCTTGTCTGGGGCACTAGCAGCAGGACACAGGAGTGATTTTCCTGAGGGTGGTTTTTGTAAAACATCCGTGGGCAGCGCGGGGCCCAGTGGGTAAAGCTTCCCAGGGGAATGTGGGGTCCCTGCAGCCAGGTGCTCGAGCTGGTGTCGTCCCCCCTGATGTGCAACCTGGTTTATGCCTGACACCTCTGGTGACAGACAGCTCTCGACGTCTCATGAGAACTCTCTTCCTGATGGCGAACCCAAACCGTCGCACCCAAATGATCCTGTGGTCACTGGGAACACCTCGTCCTTCTTTCCTAAAACGGCCCCTCAACAGGACACCCATCTTTCCTGGGCTCACTCCCTGTGTCCCTCCTCCCATCCACGTGTCCTGAGTACCTGCCGAGGATTCTGTGCCCTCACCATCGTGGTCGTCCTTCTCCCAGGGGGTCGCTTTGTCACTGACCCTATATACTGTGTCCCCTGCTCCCCTGTGAAGAGAGGACTGAATTCTGAAGACCGGGACAGGATGGTGAGCTAACCGTTCTCGACGCCCTCTCAGCTCTGCCCCTTTCTTGCTATGAGCCAGCGGGCAGCTTCCCTAATTTCCTTGTACCTTAGATTTCTTATAAAATGGGGACTCTCCACAGCTCTTGCCCAATAGGGATGTCTGATTAAAGAAGTTGATACATGCAAAGTGCATGCACACACACACACACAAATGGGTGCCTTAATGCTATGGTTAGCTTATGCTAACATTACTTAACATTTGTGATGGTTCTCATGACGTAGCTCGAGACTTTAGATCACACTGCTAAACCCTCTCTTCACTTATGCTACTGATTTATCCCATCTGAATAGGAAAGAAGAGTGAGGTTACTATCTGTGACCTCTCAGGAGAGGGACTAACAGAATTTGTGAGGGAGGAGCAACAGGAGAAGAAGTTTCTCCAGCTGCTTGAGGTCTGGGCATTCAGCAATCATGGACAAATCTACTTGCCAGAACTGGGGCTGAATAATTCAGAATGGAGACATCTGGGTGGGTGCCAGGATGGACTGGCTGAGAAGAGTGAGGTCCTGGAGCGTTCTGATCATCTCACTGAAGGCTCACGGTGTAGGTGTGTTCACAAATATAGTAGACATAGCTCAAGAAAACCACAGTAAGGGAAAAGAGCGGTAGCAGCAGTGGACAAGAAAAACTTCAGATGGTTTCAGAAGCCTTAAAGAAGATGCTCCCAGGTCTCATTCCCGTGCAGAACCTCAGGGTGGCTGCTGAGGAACCCTGCTCTCCACAGCCCCTCCTCACTTTAGGCTGCCACCTGGAAGCAGAGTGTAGCTCCAGGAGCACAGGCTTTGGGACAAGGAGCTGGAGTTTTGGCCCTGGCAACGTGACCTTGTCAAATGGCTTAAGCTCATTCACCTGCAGCTGCCTTATCTGCAAGGTGGGGGAAACCGTTATCCCAACTCAGAGGACTGTAGTGAGGAATAAACGAGAGTCTGCCTGACACTCTCAGTCCTGCCCAGCACACAGGTAAGGTTCAGAATATGTTAGCCATTGTGCCGGTTTGGATGTATTATGTCCCCCAAAACGCCACGTTCTCTAATGCAATCTTGTGGGAGCAGACGTATTAGTGTTGATTAGGTTGGAATCTCTGGATTAGGCTGTTTCCATGGAGATGTGATCCACCCAACCGTGGATAATACCTTTGATTAGATTATTTCCATGGAGGTGTGGCCCTGCCCATTCAGCATGATCTTGATTAGTTTACTGGAGTACTTTAAAAAGAGCCACACAGGCCCAGACGCTTACTGACGCTGATGCTTAGACATGCTTGCAGAGAAATGTCCTGGGAGAAGGAAGCAAGAACACTGCTGCAGCTAAGAGAGACATTCTGGAGAATGATATTTTGAAACACAACCTGGGAGCAAAGGAAGAAGACGCCAGCCACATGCCTTCCTAGCTAACAGGTTTTCCAGTGAAGGTACCTGATTGTTGATGCCTTTGTTTGGACATTTCATGGCCTACAGACTGTAACTGTGTAACAAAATAAATCCCCTCTATAAAAGCCAATCCACTTCTGGTATTTTGCATAACAGCAGCATTAGCAGCTAGAACAGCCATCATTATGACTGTCACCGTTGTTGTGGTTTTCCCATCTTACCTGCACATCATACAGGAACTGAAAATGGCTTTTTTCATTTGCAGCCTCTCTGACGGCCTGGGCCAGGTCCACACAGCCTCTCCCGCCCACAGACCAGTGGTAGCAGGGAACAGCGTCAAAGGCACCTGCCTGCTTGGCCATCTCACACACCAGGTTGATCTCCGCACGGGTGTCAGTCCTGGGGATGAAAAGTTCTGTGGTTTTGCACCTGTATCCATTTAGTGATGCTTTTAAAGAAAGACGAACCATTTGGGTAGAATTTTGCTCCCTAGCACTGAATATATTTTAACCATCAAAAGTTTTCTAAAGAAAAGCACGGGGAGAAAACCTCTCTCAAAGACAATTTGAACATTTCAAGTTAAGTTGAGAAAATACCGTAATATATCTCTCTGATCATCCACACTCTTTCATACAGAAATACTGAGTGGAATTAAATGACAATAACAACAATAAAGAAATGGTAACTCACTCTACAGATTTCATTTCTCCAATAATGTTTTGAGAACACTTCTGGGAAAATGAAAATAAAACAAAACAAACAGAAAGAGTCAAGTATTTTGCCAGCTTTTCTATGAAATGGAGATAAACCAAGCACCCTCAAGACACAAATATAGTTCACAGGGTGGTCCTGAGATATCTCTGCAAGGGATGTGACTTACTTGAAGACATTCACAGCCACTACAACGGGGACCCCGAAGAGCCGAGCAATCTCAATTTGCTTCTGCAGGTTGCAGCAACCGTTTGCCACTAGCTGGATGTTCTGCAAGAAAACCAGGTCTCAGTGTGTTGTGTCCCACCCAGTTGAGCCAGACTCAACCGGCAAAGCCATCCTGGAAGGTTTTGCTTCCATCTTTGCTCTTTTCATTGTCCTAGAAGCTCTTTAAGAGTAGCATAAATCACCCTTTCTCCAAGAAAGCTGGCTGCAGAAGCAGACTGCTCATTTTCGGAATAATTCAGGGGGTCTAATGCCATATTTGGATCTTATGGAAGGATAGCTGTTTTGATAGTGCCTGGTTGCCAGACCTGGGCCATAAACCCAGGGCATAAGCATGGGCTCTGGAGGTTGGTGGACAGAAGGCTCAAGGCCTTGGCGGCAAGGAGAGCTGTCCAGCAACTTCCTGCTCAGATCCCTGGTGGCCCCTATAGGCGCTCGGAGGGAACTGCTGCCATCAAATCAAAGTCTTTACAGAAAAGAGTCAAGGAAACCGTGCAAGTCATCAAAGCAATTGTGTATCCTCCAATATTCATTTTTTTTCAAGTCCAAAGGACACGTGGGTAGAAGCTTCATATTTGTTTCCACCTCCTGCTC
This sequence comes from Choloepus didactylus, assembly GCF_015220235.1. NCBI lineage: Eukaryota > Metazoa > Chordata > Mammalia > Pilosa > Megalonychidae > Choloepus > Choloepus didactylus. The sequence continues at coordinate 3,186,387 of NC_051308.1, read as the reverse complement.
AGAGGGATCCCTGGGGGAGGGAAAGGAGAAAGTACTGACCTCTACCAGTTTTAGATTGAAGAGAGTGAATTTTATTCCCTCCTCCCCCTGCCCCTCCCCATTTCCTCTTGGATTATTAGAAAAGCTCTTTTCCAAGAGGCCACTGGCTGAGTGCTCATTCTCTGATTGAGTTTTAACTCAAGCCAGTGATGAACTGGGTTTAAATGATTCCTCACTGGAGAGTTTGAACAGCCAATCTTACCTCCTCTGTATATTCTTTCTTAAGAGGGACACCAGCAGTTACCTGAAATAAGAGATAAAAATCAAGAATAAACCCTTAAAAATGTTTACCACAAATGATAAAAATCTGAAACAAACAAACAAAAAATCTCAATCTATTTTTGGGAGGTTAACTCCACATTTTATGTTTTTAAACCTGTAATTAGCTGGCAACACTGGCTAAATTGAACTTGCATTAAAACTTTGTGGGAAGGGGAGAACCTAAGATGGCGGCTAGGTGAGACAGGGCAAAAAAACACCTCCATGAAAAATACTAGATAAAAGCCAGAAAATGACCCAGAACACCAGTTCCAGTGATGCACCAGCTGGACAAGGTCTGCTAGATCTACAGGGACTGTGCATTTGGTGATACCAGGAGTCTGCGTTCCAAAACGAGTGAGTAAGTTGGCTGAAAGTACCTCAGCCACGTTGCAGTGGGGGAAACGGTGGGTTGGTGTTTCGAGATGGATAGCTCTTTAAAAAAAAAAAAAGCCTGGGAGCAGCTGCAGATACGATGGGGAGAGCCACACAGTGAAGCACAGCAGGAGCGGGCTGGGCTAACGCCTCGGTGTGTGGCGTGGAGGATACCCCTTCCCACACCTGCTGCTGATTTTCTCAGGGCCAGGGGAGCAAACGGAAGCCAAAAGGAGGAAAAAAACCACACCCCTTGCAGCCATCTCCCCGGCGGGCTGGGGATGTTCCTGCCTGGGACCGGACCCATAGCCCAGAGCCGCGCCAAGAAACCCAGTCTGACAGGGAGTCTTTCCCGCAGCACCGCTCACATGCCACAATATCGGCCGTGGACAGTGGCCTTTAATACACCCACGGCTGATTGTCCTGGAGCTGGGAGGGTGGAGCTGTGCAAAAAGGGGGAAGTTAATGCATCCCATTCAACCACCTTTGAAGCGGGCTGGGAATGCCCCTGCATGGCCCAGCATCCCAGGGCTTCCCTGGAGGCTGGTGCGCACTTGTGATGTGGCATGGCCATCCCTCAGCAGAGGTCCTGGAAGAGCAAAGCAGGGAAGGGGGACCCACTAGGAAATCCCAGAGAACCTACGTTAATACCAAGGACTTGTGGGTCAGCAGCAGAGACAATCTGTGGCAAGACTGAAATGAAGGCTTAGACTCTTGCGACAGTCTTAAATCTCTGGGAACACCTGGGAGGTTTGATTATTAAAGCTGCTCTCCCTCCCTAACCGCTCAGACACATGCCCCTCATTCAGGGCGGACAGCATCAACAACACACCCAAATTTAGTGCACCAATTGAACCCCACAAGAATCAGATCCCCACACACCACAAAGACAAAGTTGGGGAGAACTGATTTGAGGGGAACAGGTGACTCACGGACGCCATCTGCTGGTTAGTTAGAGAAAGTGTATGCCACCAAGCTGCAGTTCTGACAAATTAGAGATCAAGTAAAGCAAATGACAAGAGGCCAAAAACAACAGAAAATCTTAAAGCATATGATAAAACCAGACGACATGGAGAACCCAAACCCAAACACCCAAATCAAAAGATCAGAAGACACACAGTACTTGGCACAATTAATCAAAGAACTACAGACAGGCAATGAGAACATGGCACAGGATATAAAGGACATGAAGAAGAGCATGCCACAGGATATAAAGAACATAAAGAAGACCCTAGAACAGCATAAAGAAGAAATTACAAGAGTAAATAAAAAAATAGAAGATCTTATGGAAATTAAAGAAACTGTTGGCCAAATTAAAAAGACTCTGGATACTCATAACACAAGATTAGAGGAAGTTGAACAACAACTCAGCCTCCTCGAGGACCACAGAATGGAAAATGAAAGAACAAAAGAAAGAATGGGGAAAAAAATAAAAAAAATTGAAATGGATCTCAGGGATATGATAGATAAAATAAAACGTCCAAACTTAAGACTCATTGATGTCCCAGAAGGGGAAGAGAAGGGTAAAGGTCTACAAAGAGTATTCAAAGAAATTGTTGGGGAAAACTTTCCAAACCTTCTACACAATATAAATACACAAGGCATAAATGCCCAGCGAACTCCAAATAGAATAAATCCAAATAAACCCACTCTAAGACATATTCTGATCAGACTCTCAAATACTGAAGAGAAGGAGCAAGTTCTGAAAGCAGCAAGAGAAAAGCAATTCACCACATACAAAGGAAACAACATAAGATTAAGTTGTGACTACTCAGCGGCCACCATGGAGGCGAGAAGGCAGTGGCATGACATATTTAAAATTCTGAGAGAGAAAAATTTCCAAACAAGAATACTTTATCCAGCAAAACTCTCCTTCAAATTTGAGGGAGAGCTTAAATTTTTCACAGACAAACAAATGCTGAGAGATTTTGCTAATAAAAGACCTGCCCTACTTCAGATTCTAAAGGGAGCCCTATTGACAGAGAAACAAAGAAAGGAGAGAGAGATATAGAGAATTTTAACAGACATATATAGAACATTACATCCGGCGTCACTGGCACACATATTCTTCTCTAGTGATCACGGATCTTTCTCCAGAATGGACCGTATGCTGGGACATAAAAACAAGCCTCAATAAATTAAAAAGAAAAAAATGAATTTGTTCAAAGCACATTCTCTGACCACAATGGAATACAAATAGAAGTTAATAACCATCAGAGACTTGGAGAATTCACAAACGCCTGGAGGGTAAAAATGAGGGGGAGATGAAAACATTCCCAGATAATCAAAAGCGGAGGGACTTCATCACCAGTAATCAGTCCTATAAGAAATGCTAAAGGGAGCCGAGTGGGCTGAAAGGAAGGGACACTAAACAATTGACTGAAACTACATGAAGAAATAAAGATTTCCAGTAAAGATCACATGGTAAATATAAATACCAATACTACTGTATTTTTGATTTGTAAATCCACTATTTACTTCCTACAGGATCTAAAATATGGAAACTGTAATGATAAATCAGTGGTTTTGGACTCAATGTAAAATATGTAAGTTTTGACAAGAACTACATAAAGGTGGGGGAATGATGGAGTATAGGAACATAGTTTATGTGTCATATTGAAGTTAAGCTGGTATCAAAGAAAAACAAGATTGTTATAGATTTAAGATGTTAAATTTAAGCCCCACAGTAAACACAAAGAAAGTATCAGAGAATATGATCATAGAGATGAAAAGTCGAGGATGGGTTACGAGAAGTGGGGGAAGGGGCAATGGGGAGTTAAGAAATGAGGGTAGGGTTTCTGTTTGCGGTGAAGGGAAACTTCTAGAAATGGATGGTGGGATGGTGATAGCATTGCAACATTCTAAATGTGATTAATTCCACTAATGGAATGCTAGGGAGGGGGTGGAATGGGAATATTTAGGCTGTATATATGTTTCCACAGTTGAAAAAAAAAAAAACCAGTCTAAATAGATGACAATTAAATGCCAAGGATGATTCTGGATGGGATTTGAGGATGGAGAAGAGGAGGCTCAAAGGGACACAGATGGGACATAAGAAAAAAAAAAAGGAAATATAGAATGTAAGCTTTGTATCAGTGTTGAATTTCTTGAACTTCTTAGCTGCACTTAATGGGATTGCATAAAAGAATGTTCTTGTCCATGGGAAATGTATATGTGAATTATATTGTTTGTTCAAAGATATGTGCAGAGGAGGAACCTAAGATGGCGACTAGGTGAGACAGAGAAAAAAATACCTCCGTGGAAAATACTAGATAAAAAACCAGAAAGGACCCAGAACACCACTTCCAAAGTAGCACCAGCTGGACAAGTTCTGCTAAAGTCACAGGGAATATGTGTTTGGTGAAACCAGGAGTCTGCATTCTGAAACGAGTGAGTGAGTAGGCTGATCCATTTGGCCACGCTGCGGTGGGGGTAGATGGTGGGTTGGAGTTTTTAAAAAAAAATAAAAGAAGCCCGGGAACAGCTGCAGATAAGATGGGAGCGGTCTGGACTAACGCCTCGGTGTCTGGGGTGGAGGATACTCCTTCCCACACCCACTGCTGATTGTCTCAGGTCCAGGGAAACAGGGGGGAGATGCACGACTTGTGGCGGTCTCCCCGGCGGGCGGGGCCGCTCCTGCCTGGGGCCGAGCACACAGCACAGAGCCGAGCCGAGAGACCCAGCCTCGCAGCCGTCTCCCCAGCAGGCAGGACTATTCCTGCCTGGGGCCGAACACACAGCACAGAGCTGAGTGGAGAAACCCAGCCTCGTAGCCATCACCCCAGCAGGCGGGGCTGCTCCTGCCCGGGGCCGAGCACACAGCACAGAGCCGAGACAAGAAACCCAGCCTGACAGGGAGTCTTTCCCGCAGCACTGCTCACACGACACAATATCAGCCGTGGACAGTGGCCTTGAATACACCCACGGCTGATTGTCCCGGAGCTGGGAGAGCGGAGCTGTGCAGAAAGGGGGAAGTTAACGTGTCCCATTCAACCATCTTTGAAGTGGGCTGGGAACGCTCCTACACAGCCTGGTGGCCCAGGGCTTCCCTGGAGGCCGGCGCTCACTTGTGACGTGGCACGCCCCCCCCCCCCCAACAGAGGTCCTGGAAAAGCACAGCAGGGAGGGGGGAACTGCTCGGAAATCCCAGGGAACCTACACCAATACCAAGGACTTTTGTGTCAGTGGCAGAGAACAGCCTTAAATCTCTGGGGTTTGATTGTTAAACCTGCCCTTCCTCCCTAACCACTCAGGCACACGCCCTCATTGAGGGCAGACAGCACCGACAACACACCCAAATTAAGTGCACCAATTGGACCGCAAAAGAATCAGATCCCCACATAACACAAAGTTGGGGAGAACTGACTTGAGGGGAATAAGTGATTCACGGACGCCATCTGCTGGTTAGTTAGAGAAAGTGTATGTCACCAAGCTGCAATTCTAACAAATTAAAGATCAAGTAAAGCAAATGCCAAGAGGCCAAAAACAACAGAAAATCTTAAAGCATATGATAAAACCAGACGACATGGAGAACCTGAACCCAAACACTCAAATCAAAAGATCTGAAGACACACAGTTCCTGGCAGAATTAATCAAAGAAATACAGACAGGCAATGAGAGCATGGCACAGGATATAAAAGACTTGAAGAAGAGCATGGCGCAGAATATAAAAGACATAAAAAAGACCCTAGAAGAGCATGAAGAAGATATTGCAAGAGTAAATAAAAAAATAGGAGCTCTTATGGAAATTAAAGAAACTGTAGGCCAAATTAAAAAGACTCTGGATACTCATAATACAAGATTAGAGGAAGTTGAACAACAACTCAGCCTCCTCAAGGAGCACAGAACAGAAAATGAAAAAATACAAGAAAGAATGGGGAAAAAAATTGAAAAAATCGAAATGGATCTCAGGGATATGATAGATAAAATAAAACGTCCAAATTTAAGACTCATTGGTGTCCCAGAAGGGGAAGAAAAGGGTAAAGGTCTACAAAGAGTATTCAAAGAAATTGTTGGGGAAAACTTTCCAAACCTTCTACACAATATAAATACACAAAGCATAAATACCCCGCGAACTCCAAATAGAATAAATTCAAACAAACCCACTCCAAGACATATTCTGATCAGACTGTCAAATACTGAAGAGAAGGAGCAAGTTCTGAAAGCAGCAAGAGAAAAGCAATTCACCACATACAAAGGAAACAACATAAGACTAAGTAACGACTACTCAGCGGCCACCATGGAGGTGAGAAGGCAGTGGCATGACATATTTAAAATTCTGAGAGAGGAAAATTTCCAACCAAGAATACTTTATCCAGCAAAACTCTCCTTCAAATTTGAGGGAGAGCTTAAATTTTTCACAGACAAACAAATGCTGAGAGATTTTGCTAATAAAAGACCTGCCCTACTTCAGATACTAAAGAAAGCCCTACCAACACAGAAACAAAGAAATGAAAGAGAGATATAGAGACTTTTAACAGACATATATAGAATATTACATCCCAGGTCAGTGGGACACACATTCTTCACTAGTGATCACGGATCTTTCTCCAGAATGGACTGTATGTGGGGACATAAAAACAAGCCTCAATAAAAAAAAAAATAAAAAAATGAATTTGTTCAAAGCACATTCTCTGACCACAATGGAATACAAATAGAAGTCAATAACCATCAGAGACTTGGAGAATTCACAAACACCTGAAAGATAAAAATGAGGGGGAGATGAAAACATTCCCAGATAATGAAAAGCTGAGGAATTTCATCACCAGTAGATCAGTCCTAAGCAGGCTGAAAGGAAGGGACACTAAACAATTGACTGAAACCACATGAAGAAATAAAGATTTCCAGTAAAGATCACATGGTAAATATAAAGACCATTACTACTATACTGTTGATTTATAACTCCACTATTTACTTCCTACAGGATCTAAAATACACAAACTGTAATGATAAATCGGAGGTTTTGGACTCAGTGTAAAATATGTAATTCTTGACAAGAACTACATAAAGGTGGGGGAATGGAGGAGTATAGGAACACAGTTTACGCGTCCTATTGAAGTTAAGTTGGTTTCAAAGAAAAACAAGATTGTTATAGATTTAAGAGGTTAAATTTAAGCCCCATGGTAAACACAAAGAAAGTATCAGAGAATATGACCAAAGAGATGAAAAGTAGAGTAGGGGTTCCAAGAAGTGGGGGAAGGGGCAATGGGGAGTTAAGAAATGAGGGTAGGGTTTCTGTTTGCGGTGAAGGGAAACTTCTAGAAATGGATGGTCGGAAGGTGATAGCATTGCAACATTCTAAATGTGATTAATCCCACTAAGGGAATGCTAGGGAGGGGTGGAATAGGAAGATTTAGCCTATATATATCTTTCCACAATTGAAAAAAAAAAAGAAATAAGACAGTCTAAATAGATGAAAATTAAATGCCAAGGATGATCCTGGAAGGGATCTGAGGTTGGAGGAGAGGAGGCTCAAAGGGACACAGATGGGACACAAGAAAAAAAAAAAAAAAAAGGAAATATAGAATGTAAGCTTTATGTCAATGTTGAATTTCTTGAACTTAGCTGTGTTTAATGAGATTGCATAAAATGATGTTCTTGTTCATGGGAAAGGTATATGTGAATTATATTGTTTGTTCAAAGATATGTGCAGCTTGCTCTCGTATGTTCAGAGGACAGAGCAACAGATGATAGTGTTAGGGAGGGAGGGAGGGAGGGAGAGAGGGAGGGAAGGAGAGAGACAGTGGTGTGACAGGATCTTAAAGGTGATGGATCAGGGTACCGGGGGAGGGGGGGCGGGGTATGATGGAAATCTATGTAGGGGGTTTGTACTGTTTTTACAACTGTTCCTGTAAGATTGAACTTACTTCAAAATAAAATTTATTATTAATTAAAAAAAAAAAAGATACGTGCCGCTTGCTCTCATATGTTCAGAGACAGAGCAATAGATGATGGATGATAGATAAGGAGGGAGGGAGAGAGGGAGGGAGGGAGGGAAAGAAAGAAACATGGTGTGACAGGATGTTAAAGGTGGTGGATGGGGTATCGGGGGAGGGGGTCGGGGTATGATGGAGTTCTACATAATGGGGTTTGTGCTGGTTTGAGTGTATTGTGTCCCCCAAATGCCATTATCTTTGTGGTCTTGTGTGGGGCAGGAGTTTTGGTGATGGTTGGATTTGCTTGGAGTGTGCCCCACCCAGCTGTGGGCTATGATTCTGATGAGATGTTCCCATGGAGGCGTGGCCCCACCCATTCAGGGTGGGCCCTTATCGGTGGAGCTATATAAATGAGCTGACTTGGGGGGAAAAAAGAGAGTGCAGCTGGGAGTGATGTTTTGAAGAGAAGCAAGCTTGCTAGAAAGGAACGTCCTGGGAGAAAGCCGTTTTGAGGCCGGAGCTTTGGAGCAGATGCCAGCTGCCTTCCTAGCTAGCAGAGGTTTTCCGGACACCACTGGCCGTCCTCCGGTTAAAGTACCCGATTGCTGAGGTGTTACCTTGGATGCTTTGTGGCTTTAAGACTGTAACTGTGTAGTGAAATAAACCCCCGTTTTATAAAAGCCTATCCATCTCTGGTGTTTTGCATTCTCCAGCATTAGCAAACTAAGACAGGGTTTGTACTGGTTTTGCATCTGTTCCTATAAGTTTGAATTTATTTCAAAACAAAATTTATTAAATTAAAACAAAAAACAAACAACCTTGTGGGAAGCTTTAAAAAAATCTTGATGTCTGGGCTCTAATCTTTTAAAATTCCCCAGGTGATTCCGTTTCCAGTCAATGTTGAAAATTCAACTCTTGTACTGTTGCTCATTTTCCAAACATAAAATGGAATTTGTATGATTAATAACTGATTTATAGAGTGTATCATCATTCTGAATCATTCTAAAGTAACTGCCATGACTTATTTTTTTGGCCTGGTTTTTTACAACCCTATGAGGTTGGCAGAACAGTTTAAAGATGAGAAGAGGAAGGAACAAAACTGTTCCTATTTTCAGACGTGACTGCCCGAACAGTGCCCCCCAAAGAATCTGTAGATGAATTATTGCCATTAATAAGACAATTTAAAGAGGTCAAAGCAATATATAAGAAACTAGAAATTATCCGTTAAGCTATTTAAAAATATAAAGTACACAGAAAGAAATCTACAAAAAAAATGAATGTGCCCTTCGTGGGATAAAACTATAAAGTTATTAAAATACATTTTTCATTCGTAGGAAAAAAAACACATTTTTCAAAGATCTAATTCAATGAAGAGATACACCATGTCCTTAGCTGGAAAGCTGTCAAATCTTCCCCAAATTGATCTACAGATTTAATGTCATTCTAACAGATTATCTTTAGAACTTGAGCTACTTCTAAAATACACATGGAAGCAGAAAGGGTCAAGAATAAGCCAGGCACATCTGACGAAAGAGAGCAAGCAGGGGGACTTGTCCCACTGCTACCACTATAACACAGACAGAATCACATATAAACAGACCAAAGCAACTAAGGGAGAGCCCAGAAAGAATTCTAGCTTGATTACAACTGAGTAGGCTTGAAGGTCAGGAAGAAAGAGGGACCATTTAAATGAATAGTGCTGGAATTTAGAGTGATTGAGCCTAAGATGGGCAAGTTCAAGGATCACAGAATTTTCCACTGCACAAATTATGGGAAAAAAAAAAAAAGCTAAATGAACATAAGAGGCCATCATGGTTATCTGTGTAATATTTGTGTAATGATATCAAAAAGAAGCAGAAATTGTGATGGATCAAAAACATCACTACAGAGATTTCAGGTAAGCAGGAATGACTCTAAATTGGATAATAGGGAATATAAGATTAAGAAGATGAAGCTCACTCATTACTTGCTTATTGAAAATGTTTCCTGGATACATACTATGCCCAGCATAAGGGATACACAAACTAATAAGACCCAGCCTGTAATCTCAAGGAACTCAGAGTTGTGCAGGAAAGACACACAGACAGACATTCATTAAATGATTTGGCAGAGAAGGGGCTGCTGGCATCGAGAGAGGAGGCTTTGCTTCCGCAGGGCTCTTGGGCCTCCCCTGGCAACCTCCCCCACCCCTGCCGAGCCTCGTTACAGCCATCACTGGCCCAGCACACCATGGCTCCAGGTGGAAGAGAAAGAGGTGCAGAGGATCAAGGTGAGAGGAAAATACAGCCATCATAAAATGGAGCACACACACCAGGATGGAATGAGATAGGATCATAAATCAGGTAGAGAATTTTTACAGGACACAGACTCGAGACCAGAGTCTGGACAAACACTGGACTGGAATTCAAAAGACCTTGATTTTAGGTCCGATCAGTGCCTTAAATAGATGTGAGCTACTAAGCAAGCCACCGAATCCCTCTGAGCCGTAGGAACTGTGAACTTTATAAAGACTGAGCCAGATCAGCTGAGGCCAAGGCCAATTCCAGTATTGAAGCCATTAGGTTTTATACTTCTCAGGAAAAGAAGAATTTCCAAAGCATCTGATACAGGAAGAAACAGTTTTCTAACAATGGAAGCTGGTAGATAGATTCAAAGTCTAAAGGAACCTGTGCAAAGAATACATCGACAATTATCAAATTACCTTTGAAGAAAGGCAAGGAGTGATTGTAGCAACAACCGGTGTTTTGAGCAAAATAAGAATTCTTTAGGATTTACTACCTGTTTACTACATATTGCAGGAAAATTGCATTTGAAATGAGGATGAAGCTTTAGGCTAAAAAAATGCAGTGCTTAAGTGTGTTACCAGTGAATTTGGGATTCAGAAAATGTTTACCCTTTATTAATATTCAGCTCTCCATGGTGGACTGAGTAGGGGATTTGGATCGAACGTCCAGATTCAGAAACTACCTCAGCTGGCATGGAGACACTGCTTCAGTTCCTATAAACCCCAAACATCAGCTTCCTCCTCTGTAAAATAATATAAAAATGTCTGCATCTCCTAAGACAGAGAGTTGCTAAGAAGAACAAACAATGCATGTTGCAGTGTTTCATGATGGGAAACTTTTATTTTGTTTTACTACATAATAATCATTGATTACATGACCTCTGGGCACACAATGTACCAATTTAGAGATCAGAGTTGGCAGTTTGTCTAATATATTAATCGAATCATGACAAAGAACCTGCAAATTATTTTATTTCAAAGTGATTAATCAGCATAAATTTCTTATTCTCCATTCAATATTCTTAAAAATGAAAAAAAAAACAATTTCACACATTTTCTGTGGAGAAGAAGAAAAATTCTTTTCAGATATCTTTAAAATGTTAAAATAGAATTTGTATTTTTCCAGTGACACTCCCTTACAAATAATCTGATGCTGTAACGGAGTTATGAAGCAAACCATAATAAATGGAAACAGAAGGAACATGGTTTTTATGAAATCTGATGAGATGTAGCATCAGTGAACCGAAAAACGATCCCTACAAACACTGAGAAACCTCCGCCACCAAAGCAACCACGCAAATCCTTATTTTCTGCATTCAGGAACAAGAGCCTCTACTTGCCCATTACGATCTGGTTAGAAAATGTTGTCCTGAGACTTAGACACTAATCTTAAGACGGTAAGTGGTTACATTATATTCCTTTCCAAAATACTGCTTAGAAATAACATTGAGGGCATTAGTATTTACTTAAACTGACTAAACTCTAAGTGCCTATGGTTTGCAGAAGAGGTCTTAGAGAGAGAAATGCCAGGAAACTGTATGTCCACTGAAGGTTTTGAACATTTTTTTTTCGTAGGAAGGAAGCAAGGGACTCACGTTTGGCCCTCCTCCATGCATTTTCAAAGCTCGCACCGTCGCCACCAGCACGACCACATTGGGCACCAAGCCAGAAGCTCGGCACTTGATGTTGAAGAATTTCTCCATCCCGATGTCAGCGCCAAAGCCAGCCTCAGTCACTGTGGAGAAGCAAGTTGGAAACGTGCTATTAGCTTGCAAACACAACAGCAGGATTTGGCAATCACACAGTTCAAGTTCAATGGATAGCTTAAATTCCCTCCACTTCTAGGCCACCACACACTATTGTGTCTTGTTCAAATGGATTTTTCCCATTGTTGCAGAAAAGTTCCACTTCATTCCATTCCATAAAAAAGATGGCTCTCTGCTCTGTTTCATCACACCAGCATGTCTCAGGGATCCATAGCAAGGGCTGACACTCTACTTCTGTATTGCAACTCAAAACAAAGCTTTTCTCGATACAGACAAAGTTTTCACCTTAATAATCAGCTTCAAATTGTATCAGAAGATACTGAGCATGATTACAGAAGCTCTTTTGATACGCTTTATAACATCTGTAGAACCATTCATCTCAGTGCTACATGGCCTTTTCTGTTGACTGACAAAATTCAAGATGTTTGAGTTGCTTAAGAATGTTGACCACCAGGCTTCTAAAAGATGGTTTTCCATAACCACAGATGATACTCCTCTCTAATCCCTTTCCCTTAATGTTAGAAAGGTTACTGTGGTAGGCGTGGAAGTAGCATTGCCCTCTAAGATGATGATACTAAGGAGCTTTAGGACCTTATTACTCAAAGTGTGATCTCTGAACTAACATCATCAGCATTACCTGGGAGCTTTTAAGAAATGCAGAATCTCAGGCCCCACCCCAGACCTACTGAATCAGAATCAGCATTTTAACAAGATTCCCTGGGCCAGAAAAATGCACATTAAAATTTCAGAAAATTGCTTTAGGAAAGGACTACTACTAAAGTACTTATGCAAATACACTGAACATGCTGATGGCATAACCAGGGTCATAATTTATGGCAGAAATATGAATAGGCAGTAAAAAAATTTACTAAGAAATACACCTTAGGAACACAGTTAAAATGTGAAAGAAGGAAGATAATAATCCCTAGCATTCACAAAATATACATTTTTACAACAATGAAGGAAATATGCAAGATAAAACTTCATATATAATTTTAAACCCTGACTATGTCAATCACTTATTCTCATTCTTTCTGGTTTCTGTTTGGTATTTCCCAGGCCTAAATGATTTTTATAGAATAGATAGAATTTTGTAGTCTGCTCCTTCACTTTAAAATTAACTGATTTTTTTTTCTCAGTATACTATGAACTTCTGAAATGTATAATTATAAATGGCAGCTTATAATTTTGTTAAGTTGAGATACCAAGATAAACGAAAGTATTCCTCCTATTACTGACACTTGGGTTGGGTCCAATATAAATAATGTTGCATTGAAGATATCTGTACATATGATTTTTAGCTTCTTTCAAATTATATTCTTGGAAAAGCTTCCCGAGGGCAAGGTTATGGGACCAGAGGATAGAAAACATTTTTAGGACTGTTAACATGCTTTGACAAATTGAAAAATAGTCCTTTAAAAATCCTCAATGTGGAATGAATGTAGCTACAAGGATAATATAACTACATCTTGTCCTTCTAGAGTATACGGGGCCATTCTATTGACTTTATTAATAGTGGCTGGAACCAGAGAATGTCACTGGCATGGTGGACCCCAGAAAAGGCATATTCAGTTGACTTTATCAAAGGTCATTTTAGAATGGGGTTCCAGAAGGGAAAGAGACTGACAGAAAGGCAATCCTAACTGGATTATGGGTGCCTGTCCTACTGGTTTGCATTGCAGACAGGCGATGGGACTGACAATCAGGCACTGGAATGTCCTTCCAGCTGGGAGGCCTTGGTGAGCTGCCTCAATATCCAAGTTTCAGAGTCTTCATTTGACTCGTGAGGATTAAATGAGACAACATATAAAGTACTGAGGGCTATTTTATGGCACATAGTGAGAGCCTCCAAGAATGGCTGGCTTCATTATTACAAGAGGAAAAATTACCCCAGTATCTAGAAGTCATACTCAATTCTTAAGCATTTGTTGAATTTCTGCTATGTGCAGGCATTTTTCTCAGGTGGTGGAAGCCCAGTCTTGGGGTCACCGTCCCTGAGCTGTCTCAGGGAGTGGGGGAGAGTGAAATGGGGTACAGAGCACTGGGAGAGAGGTTTGCCTGGGAGGTTTCGGGAGGGGGTCAAGGGGTCCGGTCCAGAGTATTTTTCTAATCTGAGAAATCAGGACTGGGGGGAGATGGGAGGGAGGAAGGAAAAGGGCAGGAGAAGGGGAGAGGAAAGAAGGGATCCAGGTAAAGGGAGAGCAGGAGCAGAAGTCAGCCTACCCACACGAGGAGAGCTGATGGGCAGGGGCTGGAGAAGCCCTTTGAAACCCTTCCCCAATTTCAAGGCCCCTTCCCCAGTGTGACCCAGACGGAGCAGTAAGGACTCAAGTTCGAAAACTGTTTAATGTCACCCTATAGTCAGAAGCAGTGATGGTGGACATGTGGGTAATGGGGTTTGATCGCATGATCTCTGTATTTGTTCCAATCGGATGTGTTTAGACTGTATGCGTCCCTGCAGTCTTCACTGGAATGGAAGCTCCATGAGGACAGGGATCACGTCTGCCTGAGACACCAAACTCTGCAAGGCACGTGGTGGGCACTGCATGAACATCATTTTATATCTACCTACCTACCTACCTACCTATCTATCATTCTATCTATCCATCTATCTGTCTCTCCATCTATCTATCTGTCCATCCATCCATCCATCATTCTGTCATTCTATCTATCTATCGATCTATCATTCTATCTATCTATCATTCTATCTATCCGTCTATCTGTCTATCTATCTATCTATCTATCTATCTATTCTGTCATCCTATCTATCCATCCATCTGTCCATCCATCCATCCATCCATCCATCTGTCCGTCCATCCATCCACCCATCCATCCATTTATCTATCCCCAAACCAAATAAAAGAGGGTGGTAGTAGAGCACACAAATATATTCATGATACATTTCAGTTTCAAAATGCAATCTTAAATTCACTTCATGAACCTGACTCTCATCTGCCTTAATTCTCACACGTGGCCCCCATGTCCTATCTTCAGTGGCTCACTGTTGCCTGAAGAGAAAAGCTGGAGTTCCTTAACACAAGACCCAAGTCTACCATGATGTAAACCTCAAGCATACCTCTCTACCTTCATTTTAGGTGCTCGGCTGCAAATTTCATGCTTTAGTAATATCAAGTTTTTTTTGTAGATCTGACACACACTATGCGACTTGTTATCTCCACCCCTCACCTCATACTGCTCTCCCGTCTGGAACATTTCCCTCTCTGCTCTCTGCTTGGTTAACTCCTACCCACTGTTCAAGCCTCAGCTCAGAGGCACCACTTCCGGGAAGCTTGTCCCCAGTCGCTCAGCAGAGTTAGCTCCCCCTCCTCCCCTTCCTACCCAGCCATCCTCCCCCTCCCAGCCCTGCCATCCCTCCTCCCCCTCCAGTGTGCCACCCCATGGGCCGCACCCTCACAGCAGGCATCCTAATTAGACTTTGAGGACAGGGACCAAGCTCTGCTCCTCTTTCTGTCTCCAGTACCTAACCCCAGACCTCATGCATATAAGTGAATGAATTAACCGTGAAGGTACACACATAAAACAGAACTAAAGTATCTTCTTATTCCTTCCTATCATACTTCCCTTTTGTTTTCTTGCAACACCAAAGCAGTTTTAATAAAAGGTATAAAGTCGTATCTGATTTCGATATGACCATCTCAAAATCTCTACATAGGCTGGTGATGCCTAATTTCATATTTAAAGAGCCAAATTGGTAAAAAAAAAAAAAAAAGAAGAAGAAGAAGAAGAAGAAAAGAAAAAAGAAAAAAATAACCCACTAACAGAGAAAACCTCAATTAGGGAAAGGAAACAGGATGTAATAACAAAGGTCCTGGGACTATGGCTTCTAAATGCAAAGGAAGTATAGAAGCTAATAATGGGAAGAAAACAGAAGAAAGTGCCAAATTCACAAACTTTGAAAACCGCTCTGAAATATAATCGCTTTTTTTGTTATTTGTTTTCAAATACAGGCTGCCAAGGAAAGCAGAGAACATGGGAAAGATATGCTGATGCGCCTCAGTAAACATAAAAGTAAGAACCACTTTAATACAGAGCCATCAGTAACTACTAACTTGGAAATCAGCACTGCAGGGTGCTGTGTGCTGTGTTTCCTTGGGGTTCCCAGTTGTGAGACGGGGACAATTCCCTCCAAATAGGAAGTCCCATTTCCCAGGCACTTCCTGGGAATTGCCATCATATAAAACCCAGCAGTTAAGTCTCTAATGATCGGAAATAAGCACTGTACACCGTTATCATTTTAGTTGTTCTTAATAAATTTTAAAAGGGTGTGGAAAGGGGGAGTTTAGAGTCGTGTCGCCTGAAGGAAAGCTGGAGGTTAAAACATGGGGATTTGTAAAACACATAGTGAATCCTGTGGTGGACAATGACCGAGATTAACAATATAAATATAAAAAAGTACTTTTCGTGAACTAGAACATGTATGACATTATTACAAGAGTAAATAATAGAGGGGTATATAGGAAAAATGTACCTATTGCAAATTATGGAATATAGTTAATAGTAATATCTTAATATTCTTTCATCAACAGCAATAAATGTACCACACCAGTACTAGGGGTCAATAATGGGGGTGGGTGCAGTTAAGGGTATGGGATGTTTTGGGTTTTCTTTTTTCTTTTTCTTTTTTTTTGGGGGGGTGGGTAATGAAATGTTCTAAAATTGATTGTGGTGATGAATGCATAATGGTGATGATACTGTGAGCCACTGATTGTATACTTTGGATAGACTGTATGATGTACGAATATATCTCAATAAAATTGCATTAAAAAAAGAGATAAAGACTGAAGAATGACTTAATGTTGAATTTAATATATGCCTGAGTCACAAAGCAAATCTACTTGCTATGACTTTGTTTTCCTGAAAAGCATATGATATAGGTTTCTGAAAGTTTCATGGTTAGTAAGACTTGTGATAAAATGTTTGTGTAGGCCATAGCAAATATTTGTCTTGGCAATCTTTTTTTTGGCGGGGGTTGGGGGTGTCATAGCTATTCAAGCTACAACAGGAAGGAAAACAGGAAATGCTGACTGACATTCTTTGCATGTAAGTACAGAAGCTATTAAGCAGTGAGTTTGTAGCAAGGATCGACTCAAATTTCAAAACCTGTAATCAGCTCGTGCACAAATACTGTTAAACCTGTGCTGAGTTGAGTTTCAGAGTAAACCCATGACTGGAAATCAGGTGGGCTGGCTCTCCATGCTGATCCATGGGGACCCCCAGGGGTCTGTTGCAAAGATTAAACAGATACAGCAGCAACAACAAAACCATGACTGTCAGGCGTCCAAGACACCTAGGAGAAAATTCTTCGATGGCAAGAGATGATTTTTACATCTCAGGTTTAAAAGTAAACACTGACCTGCTGACTTAAAAAACAAAGCATTAACATCATCACTTCATAGGCTGGCCCTGTAACACATGGGCTCTTAAATCCCAGAGCTCTGAAGACATGTTAGGGATATTCTGACCTTGTCCTGCTCCCATTTGCAGGGCAGGTTTTCCTCTTGACACCCCGACACAGGCCCGTCCGGCTGCCTGCAACTGTCCTCTACTTTCTAGACCCTTGTACAATCTAGACCCCTACATTCTAGGCCCTTCCTCTATGTGATGGTTGGGTTCATGTGACAACTTGGCCAGCTGATAGTGTCCAGGTGTCTGGTCAGGCAAGCACTGGCCTAACCGTTACTGCAAGGACATTTGTGGCTGGTTAATAAACCAGAAGACTGGTTTATCAAATCATCAGTCAATTGGTTGCAGCTCTGACTAATTACATCAATGAAGGGTATGTCTTCCGCGATCAGAATTCAATCAGTTGGATTTAATCCAATCAGTTGAAGACTTTTAAGTGAGACAGATAGAGGGCCTTCACTTCTTTGGCTAGCAAGCAAAGCATTTCCTGAGTAGTTCATCAAACACCTTCATCGGAATTGCCAGTTTGCTGCCTGAGGGGTTCATCGAACACCTTCACTGGAGTTGCCAATTTGCTGCCTGACCTACAGAATTTGGACTAGTGCATCCCCACAGTTGCAGGAGACACTTTCATAAAATCTTTTATTTAGATATCTCTTGTTGATTCTGTTTCTCTAGAGAACCCTAACTAGTACACTCTATATTCTAGACCCCTCCTCTATATTCGAGACCCCTCTTCTACATTCAAGACTCATCCTCTACATTCTAGATCCCTCCTCTACATTTTAGATCCCCCTCTATATTCTAGACCCTCCTCTACATTCTAGACCCCTCCTCTACATTCTAGATCCCCCTTTATATTCTAGACCCTCCTCTACATTCTAGACCTCTTCTACTCTATTCTAGACCCCTGCTACCATATTCCATATACTCACCATCACTTGACATTCTACTCTAAATAAGAAAATTCTTATTGTGGCAACATATATAACGTAAAACTTGCCATCTTAACCATTTTTAAGTGTACAATTCAGTTGCATTCATCACCTTCACAGTGTTGGGCTACACTCACAATCATCTGAATTTTCTGCATGATTTTTCTGTAAACCTACAACTTCTCTAATTAGAAAAAACAAAAAACAAAAAACACAGAGTTTTGAAACAACTTTCATTTCTTCTCACTCAACGATTCCTGAACCTCTGCTACCCTGCTTGACATGTAACTGACTCATCATTCATGTGTCAATGCCTTGATTCACAAGTGAGGAAATAGAACCTAGCACATTTTAACGTGAGGAAGGTGAAAAAGATTAATTACCTAATAAAAAAGGAACCTCTTTCTGACCTTTCCTTCTTCACATTTTTTTTCTTGAATTCTCTTTGGTACTTTTAAATTTTTATTTGTTTACTTGTATGCGAACCTCAGTGCAACCTGATTTGAACTCAGTTCTGTTTCACATTAACTTTCTCATGCTTCAGTACATTTATTGAACCCACTTCTATAGAATCACAAACCTTTAGTATAAATCGGTGGTTCTCAACTGGGGTGATATTGCACCCCCCCACCTCCAGGGACATTTAGCAATGCCTGGAGACATTTTTGATTTTATGACTGTGCGGGTGCTACTGGCATCTAGTGAGTTGGGACCAGGGAGGCTCCTAAACACCCTGTAATGCACAGGACAGGCCCCCGCAGCAGACTTATCCATCCCAAATGTCAATCGTGCCAAGTCTGAGACCCCCTGTTGTCATTTAAGCGTGACAAAAGAGTCTTATATTTTCTAGACATTCGAGAGAATGTTATGAAGGCGACAGATGGACAGATGGACAAGACTGTGTTAATGATAACCCTGTAGGCTCTAAGATCCTGAAATACAAATAATCACAGTGGAAATTCTGCTTGGCATAGCTTTGATGTGCTGCATGTGTGTTCACAACAATATGGCGGTTCCTGGCTATGAAAACGAGTCTCTCATGAGAGGATTGCTCCATTAACCTTCTAAGGAGGGAGCAGTAGGAGAAGCCGATATGGGATAACACAGGGGATGGCAATTACCAGTCCCACTGCTGAAAGTGTGGATGCTGGGGGAGAAAAGCCATTCCAATGACTGGGTATTCTCATAACAGAGAACGGGCCCTGGGAGAGGGGAAGGGGCTACATTCATTAAACATGTTCTAAGTGCCAGGCAATGAACCGGGCTTACTCCAGCAGCTGAAGGGATCATTGTCCTCCCCTTACAGCTTATGAAACTAAAGATCAGAAAGTTTACATTATTTTCCCAAGGTCACACAGCTATAAGTGATAGAGCTTGGATTCAAACCAAGATCTGACCTCTTTTTCCCTGTATTCAAACCAAGATCTGACCTCTTTTTACCCATATTCAGAAACTAGCTTTCTCTCTTAGAACAATTCCTGTTGGGATTACGAATCGTCTCCTCTCTTAGTTCTTGTTCTATCATGAGAACTGGGGCAGTAGCAGGGAGTAGCCTAATGAACAAAGATGGACCTGAGAGAGATGAGAACTGGCCGGGGACCAGCCCCACCTGGGTGTGGTACCCAACACCAGCAGAAACAGGCCTCTGATAGGTCTCCATGGGCCTGGGAGATCCTTTGCCATGTTCCAAGTGGGCGAGTCCAGTCACCAGGACTCGACTTCAGCAGCCTACACTAGCCAGGAGCTGGCTGCCCATCACTGTTTAGGGAAATGAGTGACCTGAACTCTCCAGCTTGGGTTTTCTTTTCTAAACTGCATGCCCACAGTGTGAGAAAACACATCTCTCTTTCAGGAGATCTGAAAATCCCTTTTTGGTTTATATACTGGGAAAGCCCTCCTTGGGTTCTGGGGAAGAGGGAAACTGAGGCACTAATGATTTTACCCTGAATTTCTGGCTAATTGATACGTATGAATATTGTCACTTCAATGGCAAAGCTGAATTTCCACCTTGGTATATCACTAAGGGGTCTTTTACTCCATGTGTACTCAGGAGATAAAAGAAATTACTGTCAGATCTCACAGCTACTTTATAATGGCGATAATTTCCTTTCTTATGATATATACACATATATTAAACAGGCAATATCCTGTGTTCCTCATTTCTTGTTGATAGCAAAGTCAACTTATGGACTGTTAAGAGGTTTCACAGAAGAACCAGACCTTGCAACCAGCTTAGCTCAAGTTGGGTTCAGATAAGAAAGACGCTTGCACAGGGCAGATTTTGCTAACTTAATCCTCAAAAGAATTTCCTGTAAACAGAAGTGGAAATAAAGCTGTAGTTTTCACTCGGTCAGCAACTTTACTTCCTCATGACAAATTAGAAAGAAAAACAAAGTCTTCGTACAGGAAGAAGTGAGGTACATACTGGGCTAGACTCCATCCTGAAGTCTTTGTGGGTTCTAACTCCTGAACTAAGCTAAAGATAATGGAAGCAAGACTCCTTACACTTGTCCTTTTCTGCCCTATGCAAACACATCTTTTCAGCTGCAGCTGACTGCAGATAAACTCAGGAAAAGTCGAGTTCAAAGGCACAGAAGCACATGAATTCTGAACTTGAGCTCAAGGTGGGCTGGTCTTTGAGGATTTTAATTATTTTTTTTCAGTAGCTGGAGAAGAGTAAATAAACCCAGATGAATCATTAAATGAACTAATAGGGAAGCTCAGCATCATGACTACAACTGAAAGAAAATTGAACTTGATTTAGAACATAGTATTTTCAAAGGTTAAATTTTACTAAAAAGTAAATCCTTTCTGCTGTTAGGATTTGTCTATTTAACACATGATCTTGTTCGGTTTTATTAAATGTCTTAGGGCCCCACTTCTAGGTACATACCCCAAAGAATTGAAAGCAGGGACTACAATAGCAGCATTATTCACAATATCCAAAAGTGGAAAAAGCCCAATTGCCCATTAGTAGATAAATGCACAAACAAAATGCGGTGCATTTTTACTATTACACAGCTATAAAAATGAATGAAGTTCTGATACATGTAACAACATGGATGAACTTTGAAGACATTATGTTGCATGAAATAAGCCAAACACAAAAGAACAAGTAGTATATGATTCCATTTACATGAAATGTCTACAATAAGCAAAATAAGAGACAGAAAGTAGATGAGGGGTTACCAGGGGCTGGGGGGCAGAACGGAGAGTTATTACTTAATGGGTGCAGAGTTTCTATTTGGGGTGATGAAAACTTTTTGGAAAGGGGTGGTGGCAATGGCAGCACAAGATTCTGAATGTAACTAACGGCACTTAAGAATGGTTGAAATGCAAAAATTGTTGCATACATGTTACCACATACACAAAAATGTCTTATGGTCAAATGTCCATATCAGGTGCCACCAAAAGTATACAGAATTGACTGAATGCATAGTAGAAGAAACCAGTAAAATCTCCAATATTAATATTGGCATATGTCTTCCTCCTTCTTACCTTTTTGGAGAAGGTGGTGTTTATACATATTAGGGGAAGATTGGCAGTGGTGAGGAGTAGAAAGCAGGAGAAAGCTGTTAGGGATGTGTTTGGAGAAAGGGAAAGAAAAGATAAGCAAAGTACAAAGAGGACATAAGTACACGTGAACTACAAGCTTTTGGTAGTAATAAAAAGTAGTAAGCCACTTAGATGTGCATTGGGGTCAGGACTCAGAATTTCCTTCCTCCAAAAAGTTAATTTGGTTACAGACCCTGGTTTGCATTATTTGAAACCACTGTTAATCATCTGGTTTTGTAAAAACGATTTTTGACCAAGGTGAAATTTCATTTTGGAGAAAATGTGTAAATGAAAATTAAATTATACACGTTACTTTTACTTCTCTTATAAAAATCCAACTGAATTAAGTTCACAAATCCATTATGCAAATAGTTCTCATCCTCTTGTAGGGAACAGAGCATTTGCACAATGTCATTATATGACCAGGGCTGTAGCCTTCAGCTTTTAGAAAACAACCTTGTTTTAAAGTTCTGGCTGGAGGCCTGGGATTTTGGATGGTTACATGGGGAGCTAGTTCTCTTGCAGCTAGTGCGAGCTAGAAAGGAGGAAGTTAACTTGAAACAGAAACGAATGCTCAATGGCTTTGCTCAAAATCTACCTTCACCTGAAATAATGAAAACATGAAATAGAACATTTTTCACTGCATAGTTTATGAAAACAAAACCAAGGGGGGAAAAGTAGAAACCTCAGAAGGTAAACACATTTTATCTTAAAGCTTCCCAGGAAAGGGCAACATCAAAAAACCTGCAATAACTTTTCTGGGACCATGAATGCAAGCCAGCAAGAGAAACTAGGATTACTGAGTTTGAAAACAAATTCAATATACTAGCATTCCTGGTATGACATCTGATAGTATAGAAGAAATTAAGGACTGAAGGGAAAGCATCTGAAACTTGTCAACTCTGAAAACTGACATGATGACTACCAAATATAAGCACACAGAGCAGGGCTTTTCAAACTGAAGGTGTCATGATATCAAGTTACTGAATTGCAACAAGCATTAAAAAAAGTAAAAAGAGAGCAACTAAAAAGACAATGAAAATTGACTGTAATACATGATGCTAGTCTGGATCTAATAATGGAGGAGAAAAGGCCCAAAAGGACATTATTGGACAAATGAAGAAATTGGAATATAGACCGAGATTTTTATATCAGTGTTAAATCCTTGAAGTTGATAATTGTACCTAAGTGAATATCCCTATTCTTAGGAAATGTACATGGAAGTGTTATGTGTTCAAGGAGCATGATGCATACAAACCTACTCTCAAATGTTTAGAAAACGGATAGATAAATAGATAGCCAGATAGACTGATAGATAGATACAGACAGACAGAATGATACAGCAAATGTAGCAAAATGTTAAAATTGGTGGATCTGGGTATGTGGATAAGGTGTATGTCAGAGTCCTCTATATGGGTTTTGTATTATTTTTGCAACTCTCCTGTAAGTTTGAAATTATTTCAAAATAAAAAATTTAAGGGAGAAAATCAGAAACAGGATAGAAAATATTAGAATACATCACACAAAAAGAAAAAGGAGCATTTTATCATAAGACTTCCAGTTTTTGCACGTGCACACGCACCTGCACACAGATACAATGGAAAATGCACCTGATGCTCTGGGTTTCAGTGAAAACACTCCAGAGTCTCTGCAGGGATCTCTTTTCTCGGAAGGGAGGGGTGGGGCTGCAGGGTTTCCCAGGAGCAGATCAATGCCCTGATTGTTGCGAGAGCCCCAGTGCCATCAAGCCTAATGCTTAAGGTCACAAGGCACAATGAGAGCCTGAAGGATGAAGACAAATACCTTTAACTTGTAAGAGCAGATGCCATGTTCCCCTTGCTGAGATGGGGACACATTTCCACTGAGCGTGTGCTGGACAGGCACAATGTCCCTTTAAGAGCCGTTCCTTCACTTTGCAGAATACCTGGAAGTTGTCATTATAGCCACGACCCCCCTTGTTCAGGATGCATCATTCTCAGAGCTATCCTATCAGAGATGTGGCCAATGGCCCTCAGAGACAGTGAGCCCGTGGGGTTGCCTGGGTGCAGGACTGGGAGGGCAGGGACAGATGGGGACAAAGCTGGGGACAGAGCTGCAGACAGAGCGCAAGAGAGCAAATGGCCTGGTCAGTGAGGGGTGGGTGTGGCAGAGTCTGGGGGAGGCTTTGAAGGACCACAGGGTCCCCTTAGAACAACCTCCACTCCTTTGGGGGCATCATTTGGATTCCGTGTCCCACTCCCCCAGTGTCCCTCAGCTCTTTTCTCAGCTTCCCCACTGTGGCCAGGGAGCAGGCTAATTTGAGGATGGTGGGGACAAAAAGCACCACTCAGATCCTCAGACACGAGGCCGGCCCCCTCTGAGCCCGACTTTGCAATCAGAAGGAACTACTTGTTAAGGCAGACTTTTAGTATAAACATCTGCCTTGGAACATGACATCCAAATTGCCCAGCATGTCTTGGGACAAAGCTGGAGAATCCTTTGGCTGTGGGGTGGGGGTGGGGGCTTCACCTGGAGGAGGGGGCAGCTCAGCAGGAACCAGGGACTGGCCAAAGAGTTGAGGGAGAGGCTACAGAAAGGAAGAGTTTGGAAGACAATAATGGAGTGAATCAGTTCACAAGTCACTGTTTGGGCCAGGAAGTGGAAACCCATGTGCGGTTTCTCTCCTGCTGCTGACAATGAACCTGGGACAGGTACAGGACCAGAGACTGTCAACTCGGCCCACAGCAGCTGGAATTGCCTTCCTAGCTGGCATTGGTGTTCTGCTTGAGGCACAGAGGCGAAACAGCCTCGCCTTTCCTTGTTTCCTGGAAGGGTGTCTGACACACATACTAGCAGTTAAAACAGGCCCCACGGCTGCTCAGTGTTAGATCTTAAAAGGATGGCAGACTAACTCAGCAGGTGAAATCACTGCCCTCCCCACTATGTGGGATCAGACACCCAGGGGAGTGAATCTCCCTGGCAACGTGGAATATGACTCCTGGGGAGGAATATGGACCCAGCATTGTGGGATGGAGAACATCTTCTTGACCAAAAGGGGGATGTGAAAGGAAATGAAATAAGCTTCAGTGGCAGAGAGATTCCAAAAGGAGCCGAGAGGTCACTCTGGTGGGCACTCTTACGCAAAATATAGACAACTTTTTATGTTCTAATGAATTGGAATAGCTAGCAGTGAATACCTGAAACTAACAAACTACAACCCAGAACCCATGAATCTTGAAGACGATTGTATGAAAATGTAGCTTATGAGGGGTGACAATGGGATTGGGAAAGCCATAAGGACCACACTCCCCTTTGTCTAGTTTATGGATGGATGAGTAGAAAAATGGGGGAAGGAAAAAAAAAAGGCACCCAGTGTTCTTTTTCACTTTAATTGTTCTTTTTCACTTTAATTTTTATTCTTATTATTTTTGTGTGCGTGGTAATGCAAATGTCAAAAATTAATTTTGGTGATGAATTCACAACTATATAATGGTACTGTGAACAACTGAATGTACGCTTTGTATGACTGCATGGTATGTAAATATGTCTCAATAAAATTGAATTAAAAAAAAAAAAAGGATGGCAGACTGAAAGGCTGGGGATTCATATCGACCTTTGTAAAACACTAAAAATAATAGCCTTGGAAAGGAGGGATAAGCAGTATTTTTCCCTTTGGTTTATTTTCAAAATAAACTCTTTTTGTTCATAAAATTAATTTATTATGACTGATATATTATTGGAAAGTTGGTGTAAAGAGGAAATCAAATGAGATGCTCTTAATCATTTTCATCATAATCTATGTTACTGGTTGTCTCTTTACTGTCGACAGAGGGGTGATGGGAAGTCCAGTTAAACGTGTTTTTTAGGGAAAAGCTAACAAAGAATCAGAAATAGCCCATGTGCCCCCATACTCCCTAACTCCATCCCTAAGCTTGGAAAGACTTCATGCTAATATTTGGTAGAATTCTCATTTTGTATAAAAACAAACAAACAAACTCTAACTTGTCCCTTCTCTCTTTCCTCTGTCTTGGTATAGCCTCAACCTGGCCTTACATTGAGAAGTGGGGTGATCTTGGGTAAAGCAGCTGATAAAAGTGATTATCTTTATTATGCAGGAAAATCATAAAGGTAAATAAATATTTTATTAGCTTATTAGTATGTTTATTGTACTGGAAAAAGATATGCCTTAAAAACCAGGTTTCCTTTTGTCTTACAGCTTGCAAAATTCTGAGTGGTTCCTGAAGGGCAGTTGGGAGCTGTCCTCCACAAAGTTGGCAATCCCCATTCATAGTTGATCTTCAACAAAATAGATGTCATGTCATAAAGACAGGTTTGTATCTTTTTCATTCCAATTAATCTAATGTGGAACATTTCCCCACAAAATTAATATTTTTAAAAATCACAGTTTATTACATAATACTCTCCCACAAGGATGGGTCATGATTCATAAAAATCATAAGCTGGCTTTTGGATGTATTTTTACATCTTTTTCAAAAATGACCTTTCTTATAATTAAGAAGGAAAGTATGGGCTGGTTCATTTTGCTGAATTAGAAAAACATCCTAATCGTGTTTGTGTAGAGAAAAGTCAAAGGTTGGCTCTCCTAAACCCTGGCTGGCCACCTGGCAGATGTTGTCAAATGAGGAAACGGAGATGGTAACATGGATTACTTGGCATTAACTCAATTGTGTGACTGGAAACTATTCATGCTGATAGTGGATCAGCAACTCACCTTTCTGTTTGAAGGGGACCATGTGGAGTTAGAAAATTCTTTAGCTTCTGCAGCTAGATGTACTATGCAGCCAAGGTTATGAATGACATGTAAGTACAAGTGTGGTATGTGACTTCCAGGAAGGCTCCTTAAAAGGAGGTGTGCCTTCTTCCTCTCTGCTGGTTGGAATGCAGATGTGATGCCTGGGACTTCTGCAGCCATCTTGGATTCTGAGGCTGTGTGAACTGCTATACACACACAGACACCTACCCTGAATGTGAGAGAGGCACAAACTCCTATTTGCTTTGGGCCACTTTTTTCATTGTCGCTGTTATTTATGGATGAACCTAATCCAAACTGTTTCACTTGTGAAAACAGATATGACATAGCATTTTTCATTTCTGTCTTTTCAGTTTGCATTTTATTTGAGCATTATGTAGTGGTTTTCGTTGTTGCACAACACTAATTGGGACTGAAGTCAAGGTTACATTTTTAATTCAGCTGAGATGTGAGATTTGCTCAAAGTTTTGCTGATGAAAGAACTGAACTTTCAGAGACTGAGATATGGTCATAATTCTTTGATCAATGCCCCAAATCTATGCCACTGAAGGTAACTGAAAAAGGGTGTGACCATGAGCTCCAGACACAGAATTAAATCAAGATGGCAAAATCCAGTCTGAACATCAGTTTAGAGGAGATAAAGATAGATGAGTAGGACTCCAGAGGATTTCATGCTCATCCAAATTTAGGAACTGTTTTAACTCTAAATTTTATTTCCTTGGTGTGAGTATGTGCTAAACAATGAAATGTTTGGCAAAAAACTTTTATAGTCGTTTAAAATATTTATTAATATTTATAAATATATTATAATGTAAAATAATACGATATAAATATTACACCATTAAATTGTTGCCTCCCTCTAAAAAGTAAAAACAATCCACAGTCAACCAAAATATTCATGCAATTTTATTAAAAAAACAAAAACAAAGCAATAGGACTAAACAAGACGGGGAAAACATCAAAAAAAGGGTGCTTATTTTGCCTGTGTTTGAAAATCAGAATGTGTGTTTGTATAAACACTTAACCATATGAAAATATTAAAACTCATTCACTAGAATGTATTCATTATATATTGGAATATAACTGATCTCTCAGTGTTCAATAATGAATACTCAGTGGATGAATAAGCCTTATTCAGTGCCCCTGGAAAGCAGGTGAAAACAGAAACCCCTGAGAAACAGCACAGAATTTCTCATCTCTCCCAGTTCAGTTTGCAGAGAAAGCCTTGCCCCAGCCCAAGTCAGCCTGATTCTTCCTGGCCAGCTGTTGTCCACATCTTTACAATTCATTCAAAGGGAAATGGAAGAATGGGGATGGTTCTACACAAACCCTCGCTATTGCCAGAGAGTAACTTAAAGCCCCTGGCCCACTAAGCATGACTGTACTGTCCTGTATTTAGTTCCACAAGTAAAGAGTTGAGCACCTACTGATCACAACTTCCAATCTACCACTCCAGCTCTAGCCCCAGCCTCTCTCCTAAATTACAGACCACTATCTCCTTCTTTTTTTCCACTAATAACTAACAAACATTAACATTTTTGCCACAATTGGGTAAGACTTTTCTTTCACCAAAGAATTAAACATCACAGATAGAGGTGACGTCTCCCACACACCTTTCATTTCCCACCCCTTCTTCCTGCAACTCTTATTAATGTGCTGCTCAGTGAGCTCCTGTTTTTCTACTACTTCTACATAGGTACATATGCACCAACAATATACAGCACGGCTTTGGGTGTTTTAAAGAGGAATTAGATGAGTGAAGTCATTGAGATGGCGGAGTGAGATGGTCCGGAGTTCTCCCCGCCCACCAACAGAATCTTTGAACAAGCAGCAAAAACTGGCACAGCCAACTTTCTCAGAGTTGCAGAAAACAGTTGAAGGGTTGTAGTGATCGTGAATGCCAAAGTGAGAAACAAGCTACTTAAGATGGTAGGAAATTCTTGGGGTGCCCTTGCTGGCCACTCCCTCACCCTTTCCCCACCTGCGCTCTCAGTGCAGGTTCACAGTCCCAGAAACAGAGGAGTAGAGTGACACCTATGTGCATACTGGGGTGTGTGTAGGTCTGTAATGATCTATCTGACAGGAGTCTGAAGGACTGAACCAGGGCACCTGTCTCTGGCTGGCTGCTTCAGAACTTGCCCAGCATGTAGAAGCAGCTTGTGGGCAGCTAAATCAGTGCTCAGAAAAGACCAGAGAGGACCCTATGTGTTCACCTCGGGCTCTTCTTCAGGGTTGTAGGTAGGAGGGGTAAGTGCTGATGGGGAGCACCGGGCAACACACAGCCAATCTGCAAAGACTGTGAAAGGCATTTGTCTTTTATTCTTTGCTTGCTTTTGTTAGTTCCTGGTATTCAAAGAAATCTGTCGTATCACTAGCCGGATAGAAAATTAAGAACCAGACACCTCAGTGACTCAATTCCAGAGTTAACACATTACAATATTAAAATGATCAATGTACAGCAAAAAATTACAAGACATACAAAGCAATAAAAAACAATGGTACATTCAAAAGAACAAAATAATGCATCTGACACCATCAACCAGAAATCCCAGGTTTTGGATATACCAGAAAAAGACTTTTAAAAGTCTGTCTTAAATATGCTCAAAGAGCTAAAGGAAAACACAGACAAAGAATGAGAAAGAGAATTTCAATAGAGAGACAGAAATCCTGAAAAGGACCCAAATAGAAATATGAGAAGAGCACAATAACTGAAATAAAAATTCACTAGAGGGCTTCAACAGCAAGTTGGAGCTGGCAGAAGAAAGAAATAGTGAACTCAAAGATAGAAAAACTGAAATTATCCACTCTGGGGGGCAGAAAAAAAAAAAAAAAGAATACAGAAAAGTTAACAGTGCCTGAGAAATCTTTGGGACAACACCAAGTATAAAAATGCATTCATTGTGAGAATCCCAGAAGGAAAAAGGAAGAGAGAAAAGGACAAAACAAATAACGGCAGAAAAATAATAATGATAGAAAACTTCCCAAAAGTGAAAGGATGGAAAAAATACATACCATGCAAATAGTAACCAAATGAGAGCTATTGTAACTATACAAATATCAGATAAAATAGACTTTAACCCAAAAACTTGTTATGAGGGACAAAAATGGTCACTATATACTGGATAAAGAGGTCAATTCAACAAGAAGACATAACAATTATAAATTTATATGCACCTAATGGCACAGCCCCAAAATATATGAAAAATTATTAACAGATTTGAAGGGAGAAATAGTGTGTTAGTAATAGGAGACTTTACTGCACCACTTACAACAATGGATAGAACATCGAGACAAAACCTCGATAAAGAAACAGAAGACTTGAATGATATTATAAACCAACTAGACCTAATATATATATATAGATACATAAAATAATTCACCCAACAGTACAGGATAGAACACATATCAGGTCCCAAAACGTAACTTAAAAATAATGAAATCATACAATGTATCTTTTCTGACATCAATGGAATGAAGCTACAAATCAAATACAGAGGGAGAAATGGAAAATTCACCAATATGTGAAAATTAAACAACACACTCTTGAACAATCAATGGGTCAAAGAAGAAATCACAAGGGAAATCAGGAAATAGTTTGAGGTGAATGAAAACAAAAACCCAACCTAACAAAACATATAGGGTGCAGCAAAGGCAGTAGAGATAAACTTAGAGCTCTAAATGCTTACATTAAGAAAGAAGATCTCAAATTAGTAACCTACCCTCAAACTTGGAGCAACTAGAAAAAGAAGAGCAAGTAAACCCAAAGTGAGCAGAAAGAAGTAAATAGTAAAGATTAGAGCAGAAGTAAATCAAATAGAGGGAGGAAAAAACAATAGAATTAACCAAAAGTTGGTTCTTTGAACAGATCAGTAAAATTGAACACCTTTAGCTAGACTGACAAAGAAAATGAGAGAGGATGCAAATAACTAAAATCAGAAATTGAAAGGGGGGACATTACTACTGGCCCCAGAGAAATAAAAAGAATCATAAGAGGATCCTATACAGTTGTATGCCAAAATATTAGATTTCTTCAATGAAATGGATAAATTCCTAGAAACCCACAGATTATCTAAACTGACTCCGGAAGAAACAGAAGATCTTAACAGATCAATACAAGTAAGAATATTGAATTAGTCATCAAGAACTCCCACAAAGAAAAGTTCAGGATGTGATGGCTTCACTGGTGAATTTTACTAAACATGCAAAGTAGAAATTAACAACAATCCTGCTTAAACTCTTTCAAAAAATTGAAGATGAGGGAAAACTTCCCAATTCACTGTATGAGGCCAGAATCACTCTGATACTTTAGTATCAGATAAAGATATCACAAGAAAAGAAAATTACAGACCAATATTCCCTATGAACATAGATGCAAAATACTAGCAAGCTGAATCCAACACATTAAAAGAACTATACACTATGATCAAGTGGGATTTATCTCAGGAATGCAAGGACAAATATTGTATGATCTCACTGATATGAAATGACTAGAATATGCAAATTCATAGAGCCAGAAAGAAGACTATAGAGTACCAGGGGTAGGGGTGGAGGCGGGGAATGGGGAGTTAATGCTTAATGGGTACAGATTTCAGTTTAGGGTGATGGAAAAGTTTTGTTAATGGAAGGTAGTGATGACAGCACAACATTGTGAATGTAATTAACACCAGTGAATTGTAAAAAAGTGAAAGTGGTTAAAAAAGGAAATGTTATGTTGTATAGATGTCATCACAATAAAATTTTAATAATTGTATTAGATGCTATTTATAAATCTACAGCCTGCTTTTTTCATTCAACATTGTTTTTTATGAGAGTAGCTGTATGGATCTGGCCATTTTAACCGCTGTGTGATAGTCAGTTAAATGAATCCAGCAAAATCTGTTATCCTGTTGATGGCATTTAGATTTCCCAGTCGGTACTGTGCTTTCTTTATTGGATATCTTAAGCATTCTTTAAAGCTTGCCTCAAATATTATGTCCCCCAGAAAAAGCCATATTCTTTGATGCAATGTGGTGGGGGTGGATTGATTAACCTTTTTGATTAGGGTGTAACCTCTTGACTGGATGTTTCCATGGAGATGTGACCCACCTACTGTAGGTGATTAACTCTGATTGAATTATTTCCATGGAGGTGTGGCCCCACTCATTCAGTGTGGGTCATAATTAAATCACTGGAGTCCTATAAGAGCACAAAGACAGAAGGAGCTCCCTGTTGCAGCTAAGAGAGACATTTTGGAGAATGCCATTTTGAAACAAACCTGGGAGCAAAGGAAGAAGATGCCAGCCATGTGCCTTCCCAGACAATAGAGGCGTTTGTGACGCCATTGGCCATTCTTCTTTGAAGGTACCCTATTGTTGATGCCTTAGCTTGGACACTTTTATGGCCTTAGAACTGTAACTCTGTAACCAAATAAGACCCCTTTATAAAAGCCAATCCATTTCTGGTATTTTGCATGAAGGCAGCATTAGCAAACTGGAATAATAGCCATTGCAGCCACCAGCTTTTTTGTAGACTCCCTTCTAATAAAACTTAATTAAGCTGATAAGGACAGGGATCTTAGCATGTTTTCACCCCTATTGTGCCCCCAGTGCCAAGAACCACAGTGATAAATACATGCTGAATCACTGTTCCTGTGAGCATGTTGAAATTTCTCTAGGGTTTATGCCTAGAGGTGGGCTTGCTGAGGTGTAGAGGATGTTCCTCTTTACCTGTGGAGGGAGGACACTTTTTCTCCCTCCCCACCAGCATAACACTGTTCTCTCCTTCAGCTCACCTATTTTATCCAGGCAGGTGGAATGACTAATCTGATGGCAAGTTTGGAAAGAAACACCATCTTAAAGTACAGTCTTGGTGACAATACCCACCCCTGCAAGTCATCCAGGAATTCCTCATGGATTAGAACTCCTCCCCAAGAGGGGCAGGAACTCCTCCCCATGACCTCAAATGCACTGAAAATACGCCCCAATCAACCTTTTCTGCCATATTCCTGAGCTAACTCAATCATCTGCGATTCACTGAATACTTAGCAGTCTTTCTTCCCTCTGTCTTCCTTTATTGGATATCTTAAGCATTCTTTAAGGCTTGCCTCAAATGCCAACTTGACAGGAGAGTCTTACTGGAGCCACTATTTTAACGTGTCAATTTATCTCTGAAGGCATTTTGCATTAGTATTTATTCCCTTCCAAGGTATGAACTCAACTAATGATGAGACTCATCTCCCTCATGTGTTTTATTCTCCAGCTAAGGTATGCTCAGAATCCACCAACATTTTTGCATCTAAGTTCACTTGCTTGAGCTGTGGACACCACTTGGAAGGCCATTCCTCCAGCTCTACAGGTCAACTTAATTCAGATTTTCATCGGTTTCCCCCCCTTTTTAAAAAAATTGAGCCAGTAACACACATGATTGTAAAAATTTCAAAAATTTGGAATACATAAAGTCACCATAATCTCATTTCTCACACATAAAATTATTTGGTTTATACTTCTCCCAGACTTTTTCTTTGCATATATAGTTGTCCATAAATTTTTTAATAACTGGAAATATATCATAAATACTGTTTTGCAATCTGATTTTTTACTTTACATGTCACAACTACCTTTCCCATGTTTCATATATATTTATCGATTCTTTTTAATAGCTTTGATGTCACACAAATAGTACTTTACTTTTTTCACTTTGTTTTCTTGAAACTTTATTTTAATTTTCACATTATAACATTTATCATATAGATATACAGATATATACTTGGCTATAGAACTCTATGCTTATGTTTCAACATTATTAGCCAAATGTCTCAATATTATTTAATCAATAATCCAAGCATTTAGCACTGATTTGAAATGCCATCTTTATTAAACCATTAATTTCTAGATATAATGGAGTAAGTGTAAATAATGAAGTTCTAGAGTGGTTCTTTTGATATCATTCTCTTGGTCTATCCCTTATTATTGGGGTAGTAGCACTCTTGTCGTAAGAATATTTTGCTATCTAGAATTAGTCATCCATCATTAACCTTTAAAAATTTTTCTTGCCTATGTTCATGAATTCACTTTTCTATAATCTAGACAAGTGTCATTACTGATTAAAATATGAAGCACCTCATCCACCAAAGTTTTTATAGTATTGTATTGTATAGTACAGTGAATAATGTAGTGTAGCATAGTGATTTTATATTAATTTATATGTTAGTTTGACAGAGGAAAGATTATCGTTTAATTCTGGTTATTCCCACTCAAGAACATGATATATGTCTCACCATTTATTTAGGCTTTGCTGTGTCTTTCCATAAAATTTTATATTTTTCTTTCTTTCTATATGCTCATTTTTTGTTAAATTTATTCCTAGGTATTTTACAGTTTTGGGATCACATATAAACAGGAAGTTTCCTTTGTACAGTACCTGTTTATTGCTGATATAAAGGAAAACTAACGACTTTTATGTATTTACCTTGTATGCAACTACCAAATTAAATCTTTAATTACTTAAAATATTTTTCATTTTACTCTCTTTAATTTTCTAGTTGTACAATCATACTACTTGTAACTAAAAATTTGTCTCTACTAGTATTTATACCTTTTTATTGTTCTTATTTATTACACTGGCAAGGAATTCCAGAATAACAATGAATAACAGTGGTGATTAAAAACCTTTTTGCCATGTTCCTGAATGTATTAGGTGTGCTTTTAGTATTTCACTATTTAATGTGATGTGTATTGTTAGTTTCTGCTTTTCAATTCTATTTTAAATTCTTTTCCTATCTGAGATCCTTCCTTATTATTCTACCTAGATACAACCTCTTTCATCCTTAAAGTTGCTTCTTTACTCTGCTTTATTTTGAACTGGATATACCAACCCTTTGGAATTTACATAATACTTTACACACCTTAGCTTTTTCACTGTTATTGTTTTATATATGCATTATTGTTAAAACATCATTCATGGAGGAAGCTAGCAAGAGGCTTGAAACTTTTAGAAGACCCGATGATCAATGTTACTAGAAAAAAATAGGTAAGAATCCACAAAAAGATACAATAAAGTGTACAAATCTTTTCACAAAGGCCGGTTTCCTAATATTCCTTTCTCAAATTCTATTGTTATTTTTGTATTAAAAAAGCACAATATTGTAATTATACTGAACCCTGCTAAAAAGTTAAAAAAACAACCTCATATAATTCCTATTTTCTAAACTACAGCTTACATATTAGGAATGGATAATTTGACTCTTTCTGCATGCTCAGTCTGAATGTTCTTGGGCAAGAAGGGGAAAGGTAATCAAACAATGTGTTCTAGTTTGCTAATGCTACCAGAATGCAAAACACCAGAAATGGATTGGCTTTAATAAAGGGGGTTTATTTAG
The DNA here is from genome assembly GCF_015220235.1 of Choloepus didactylus. Lineage (NCBI taxonomy): Eukaryota > Metazoa > Chordata > Mammalia > Pilosa > Megalonychidae > Choloepus > Choloepus didactylus. The sequence goes on along the minus strand of NC_051308.1, from coordinate 3,151,770 downwards.
TTACACAGCTACAGCCTTAAGGCCATAAAATGTCCAAGGTAACACATCAACAATCGGGTACCTTCACTGGAGGATGGCCAATGGCATCTGGAAAACCTCTGTTAGCTGGGAAAGCACGTGGCTGGTGTCTGCTCCAAAGTCCTGGTTTCAAAATGGCTTTCTCCCAGGAAGTTCCTCTCTAGGCCACAAAATGTCACTCTCAGTTGCTCTTGAGGCATTTGTCCTCTCTTAGCTTCTCCGGAGCAAGAGTCTGCTTTCAACGGCAGTCTTCAACTGCAGCTCCTCTCTCAGCTCATGTGCATTCTTCAAAGTGTCCCTCTTGGCTGTAGCAAGCTTGCTCCTTCTGTCTGAGCTTATGCAGTACTCCAGTAATGGGCGGGGCAACACCTCCATGGAAATTATCCAACCAAAGGTCTTGTCCAAGGTGATTGAATCACATCTCCATGGAAACACCCAAAGGATTCCAAAATCTAATGTCTGCCCACACAAGATTGCATCAAAGATAATGGTGTTTTGGGGGACATAATACATCAAACTGGCACACAATGTAAATTTAAAAAAATCATTGCACAAAAGATATTTAAGAAAATTCCTCAAAAGCTTATGCATTTGTTTTTAATTTAAAAACTCAAGATTAACCTCTGGATCACATTTTGAAATCATTTTATGTTAACTTTCATAGCACTAATCTCTGCATTACTAGGCTTTGACAAGGGTCTTATTTTAACTCCACAATGGTAAGCAGAACAATGTTCTGAGCAAATTACTTAGAATTACATAAATCATAAGTAGGGATGGGCTGAATATCTCACTGAAATAAATCTGCATTTAATAGCACATAAAGAAAGGTCAAGGCCAGGTTAGACATTCTGAAAGTTCAAAATGCATTTAAAAATGTTTACTAATTCAGTGTAATTACCGCTTCAACAAATCACCAGGTAAATATGTTCACCATAAAAAGCCTAGAGGAAATTCAGACACATTTCCCAGTCGATAAATAAACTGATGTGGGTTATTACTTTCTCGTTCAACAAACATTTATGTCATGCCTGTTACATGCTATGCACCACGCTACGTGTTGTGGATATGGGGTCAGAGTGATGAGGTTTGGAGATGGTAAAGCACAGTGGCACGAGCAAAGGCTCTGAGGCAGGAGGTCAAATCCCTGCTCCCCTAGGCACCCCCTATTTGCCTTGGGTAACACGACTCATTCGGATGATTGTTTCCTCACTTGTAATATGGGCTGCTATTCCCTAACTACCTCAGAGGGTTGCTATAGCAATTCAAGGAGTTAACATATATAAAGTACCAAGCAGGGTGCCCAGCACACAGTCAGTCTTCAAATAAGAAAACTGGTTGCGTTGAGATCAGTTTCAACACAGAAGAAAACTGATCTGTGTGCTTGGGACAGCACTGTGGGCTCTAAAGCTGCTTTTTCTGTGATCCACCTCTGCCTTGGTGAGGGCATGCAATCCTCCCTGGTTTTATGGATGAAAGTACATGGGCTGGGAAGGGTTGTCAGTTCTCAGTGGAGGCGGTGGAGCCACTCCCAGAGGTCCACTGCTCATCTCAGTGGTTGGGAGGGGGCACCAACATTTAGAGGGTGGGCAGGGGTGCTGGGCATCTTGCAAAGGTCAGGGTAGTCCCCTCAGATTTGTCCCATGCCCCACTGGACTGCCTCGCCAGACAGTCTTGGAGAGGAAATATTTGTTTATGGTTCACGAACCAAGAACAACAATCTGTTTTGCATAAAAACATAAAATGTTTTTTCAAGCTATCGGTATGCATTGAATTTTTAAAGAATGCAAAATTTTTAAGGAGTGAGGACCAAGGGAAGATTATATTTTGTTTTCTTTGGAGCTTTGCCAAGGGTAGTTTATTTTCTCAGAAAATCTTGGGACCATTGGCGATGACCACTTGCAACATCTGAGATGTCAGCTACACAATTAATTGGCTGTTTCATCCGCTCATTCTTGAATGTGTGCAAGAGAATGACCACTGCAGAGTGTCTTCCAAAAGAAGTGAGGTATTTCTTCTAATTAACATATGTTGAAATAGATATTGTGCTATCACAAAATATTTTATATCATAATCAGCTCATTAAATGGTTTCTGAAATTATGTGTAGAGTAGCATATTACCTAGGTTAATTACATACATATAAGAGGGTATATTACACAGGTTAATTACAAAATATGTAGAAGGGTATGTTACATAAGGTTAATTATATATATACATATATATTACGTGTTACATAAGGTTAATTATATATATATATATATATATTACGTGTATGCATAATATAGCACACTGTCGGTTATAAAGAGGGCAGTGAGTGTGGCGAGTTTGAGCACATGCTGGGTTGTGACTGTCACAGAGTCACCTAGCTGATAAAGAATGGAGCCAGAATTTGAAGCAGGTTGGCCCCTAGAGCCTGTGTTCATGACTCTTAGACTTTAGAGGTGAAAATATATGAACTGGACCTGCCTCTGCATTCAAACTCCTGTAAAGGGGGAATTCCCAAGGCTATGAGCAAGCACAAGCCCAGGACAAGAGGCTGCTCCAAGGATGGAGAGGATCCTGCATTTCCCTTTTCCCTCAGGCTGATCTTCTTGATCTGAAGGCTACCCTGTGAAGGAGATCACCAGCCAACTCAGAGCCAATTTGCAAAGACATGAAAAGTGTTTTTTTTTTTTTTGTGTGTGTGTGTGTGGTTTTTTTTTTGTTTGTTTGTTTTTTGCCTTGGTTTGTTTATTTTGTCAGCTCTTGCAATCCAGGAAATCTGTTGTACCACTATCTGGATACAAACATAAGGAACAGACAGCTCAGGGACTAAATCCCAGAGTTAACATTTTAAATATCTTAAAATGAAAAACGAGCAATTAAAGATTACAAGACAAAAGAAGAAATAGGAAATGATGCCTTATCCAAAGGAATAAGACAAAAATCCAGAAACCATCACTTAGGAAGACCAGACTTAGGACATACTGGACAAAGATTTTTAAAAAACAATCCTCAATATGCTCAAGGAGAAAAAGAGCAACACGGAGAAAGACCTAAAGTATATCAGAGAAAAAAAAATGAATGAGCAATATGAGAATATCAATAAAGAGATAGAAATTTTAAGAAGGAACCAAACAAATACTGGATTTGAAGACCACAATAACTGAACTGGAAAATTTCCTAGAGCGTTTCAACAGAAGATTGAAGGTGGCAGAAGAAATAATCAGTGAACTCAAAGACAAGACAATTGATATGATTCAGGCTGAGAAGCAGAAAGGAAAAAGAATGCAGAAAAAAAAAAAAGTGAACAGAGCCAAAGTTATAATATATGCATTACATGCATTATGGGAGTTGCAGATAGAGAAGAAAGAGAGAAAGGGGCAGAAGAATATTCAAAGAAATAATGGTAGAAAATTTCCTAAATATAAAGACATGAAGATTACACATCCAAAGAACCAAATGAAATCCAAACAGGAAAAAGTCCTGCCCAGACACACATTCATCACACAGGTAAAGAGGCAACCTACAGAATGGGAGAAAATATTTACAACCCACATATCTGATAAGGGTGTAATATCCAAAATATATAAAGAAATCTTACAACTCAACAACAGAAAGATAAACGCAATTAGAAACTGGGCAAAATGCTTGGATAAACATTTCTCCAAAGAAGATCTACAAATGGCCAAAAAGCACACAAAAAGCTCATTAGGGAAATGCAAATCAAAGCCACTATGAGATACCATTTCACACCCACTAGAATGGCTACTACTAAGAAAATAGAAAATAAGTGCTGGAGAGAATGTGGAGAAATAGGAATACTCATTCATTGTTAGTGGAATTGTAAAATTGTACCGTTGCTGTAGAAGACAGCTTGGTGGTTCCTCATAAAGTACAGAATTACTATATGACCCAGTACTCCCACTTCTAGGTATATACCCAAGAGAACTGAAAGCAGGGACTCGAACAGATGTTTGCCCATTGACATTCAGAGCAGCAGTATTCAAAATTGCCAAGAAATGGACACAACCCAAGTGTCCATTAATCGATGAATGGGTAAAGAAAATGTTGAACATACATATGATGGAATATTATTTAGTTATAAAAAGGAATGAAGCTCTGATACATGCAACAACATGGATGAAACTCGAAAACATAGTGTTTAGTGAAATAAGCCCGACACAAAAGTATAAATATTGTATACTCTCCCTGATAGGAAATAACTAATTATTATTATGATACTAAAATAAGCAGATTCATAGTCAGAAACTAGGACGCAGATTTAGTAGGGGCTGGTCTATGGGCAGGGAATGGGGAATTAACGCTTAACTGGTATAGAGTTTCTGTTTGGGGTGATGGAAATCTTTGGTAATGGATGGTGGTGATTACATTGTGAATGTGATTAAGAGCGCGGGTTAAAGCAGGAAATTTAAGGTTGTATATCTGTCACTAGAATAAAAATTATAATAAAAACCACAGGACCATACAACACAGGCAGTGAACCCTAATGTAATTTGTGAGTTAATAGTATAACTATAGTACTATTGTTTCTTCAAGTGTAACTAAGGCACCACACTAAGCAATGTATTAATAATAGGGAGGATATATGGGAACTCTGTTTTCCACATGATTTTCCTGTAAACCTACAACTTCTCTAATAAAAGAACACAGCTCGGGAATCTGAAGTTGGAGGTGTCGGTTAGGTATGAGAAGGCACCCAGACATGGGAATGTGGAGGTCAGAGACAGGTGCTAGTGGGAAGGCCAGGAGCACAAGGATGTCGTGAAAGCCATGGGCATGTGCAAACAGCAAGGAGGAAGGATCCCAGGGTGAGCCCAGGGCTTAGCATCTGGGAAGAAAGGAGGTTCCACCAAAGACACGGTGAAATTGCAGTGGCAGGGCCAGAGTGAGGCCAGGTGATCTCCGGAGGATGTGCCAATCATTCCCTTTTGGGCCTTTCTCCTCCATCATTAGATCCTGTCCAGGATCGTGTATTGCATTTAATTGTCCTTATCTCTTAAGTTGCTCTATTTTTTAAGCATGGAAATATATATACAATATACACTTTCCATCTCTACCACTCCCAAGAGTACCATTCAACGGGATTAAACACATTCATGTTGTGCTACCCTTACCATCATTCATGATCAGCACTTTCTCATGATCCCCAACTAAAACTATTATGCATTAAATTCCCATCCCCTCTGCCCCAAGTTAATTTACATATTTTTTTTTTAATGAATATCTTTGAATTGGACCTGTAAGATGGCATTTATTTTGACTTAAGAAGACGGGTTGCAATGAATTCAATCTAAAGAAACCCACTTATAAAAGCTTCCCAATTAAGTTCTGTATTAATGACTAGTACTTTGATTAAAGAAAATAAATTTATAGTCAGATGCTACATTACACAGTCCTATAGACTCTACAAGATTGACTAAAAGTCACATATATTAAATGACTTAGCTACTCTCTCAATTTTTTCAATTTGCAAAGTTTCCTCCTGTCTCCCTCCCTTTGGCAGTGATGGTCTTTCCATATAAGGAGCCGAATCCCACATGTTTTGGTTAACATCCCTTTTGGCAACAAGGGTGTATATGAGGTGTTAAATATGCCTCTTGATTTGATGGACCATATGTTTCCAGTTTTAATGTTTAACGGCACTGCAAAGATTCACAACCATTTTCACATTTTACTTTTTTCTACTTTTTGCATTCCAGAGTGATGCAGGGTGTAAGGGAGAGCACATGTGTGCCGGAAACCCACCACGCACAGGTGACTCGCTGGTCCCCAGTTTCTCACTTCCTCCCGATGACTACAACACATTGACACAAGGCAGTCTAGAAGGATCCCCTAACCCAAAGGAGGGACTTCCAGGTGATCAAACCTCTCGAATGTCTTGGATCACTTCTGTGGATACAGGTCCCAGAGACCTTCGAATGAAAGGACACACAGTCTGTGAAAGATTCTAAAAGCTGGCATATGTTAGATGTGCAGTCACACCACTATTCTTTACTTGGAAGAATGATTTAGTATGTGGAGATCCTTCATATCTGCAAGTGGCCACAGTGGCTGCATCCGTGGAGTGTCCACTTTGTGCCCAACTCCATGGTTTTTCCAACCTGCTCAGAACAAGCCTTGAGGTATGGATTGGGGAGACCAAGGCTTAGGAAGAAGATTCAGTGATCTAAGGCCACAGCCAGCACACGGCAGAGGGCAATTCAATCCAGATGACTGGAACTTGCAATCTAATACAATCTGCTGCTCAAAGAAAATCGTCTCCATTATCTTAACTTCCATTGGCATGATAGCAGAAAATGACGAATAAATTATATTAGCATCAAAATGAAGCCAGGAAACATTACTCTAACTTAATTCCACTTTAGCGTTGAACAATCATAAGGAAAAACTTGTTGGTAACACAGTGACCCATAATTAAGACATTCTGTTCCTTTTTTTTTTTAAAATTATATGGACTTTAAAGTTAGCCGCAAAAACTAAAAAATCTGACGTCACCGTTACACAAAATTCAGGGTGGGTACTTCCATAGGAGAGGCAGACAAGTGGGATCTGGAAGGGCCTAATAATTTACGATCCCAAAAGTACCAGAGAGAAAACAAATAGAAACTAGACTTCTAAATAAAAAGCCTTCAGTTCCTTTACTACAATGAAGGGGGAAAAAGTAATTACTTAGTACTCATTTGCCTTGTGTTTTCCTTCTGAAAACGAACCCTAGAAAGTTGCTATCATCATGCCAGGTCCTAAAAGGGCATCCAATTTCCATTACCTTGATCTTTCTTCCTGATCTCAACACCACCTCTGGAATAATTTCATATTCAGTGAATATATTTAGCAATACAAATTAAACGGACTACACAGATGAAACTCCTCCACTGAAAAGGAGTTTTGTTCAGAGTATCTTATGAAACTAGAAAAGTAAACAGAAAAGCAGAATTTGACCATAACATCAAACCCTTTGTTTTCAAAGCTCCAAGGGACCTTTTATGGCCAACGTTCAGAACGAGACCTTTGTGGATCCCGGAATTGGTGGGAGGCAGTGGGAAGAGAGACGGCGACTTCCTTAGACGGCAGCACATCACTCCCAGGAGACGCTCAGCATCAAAGGTGACGTGCCAGAGAGAGCTGATTCTTGCAACCCCTCGCAGAGCAAAGCCCTAAGTTCCGTGGCTGGTGAAAAGAGCCGGAGAACCCATCTTCTGGGTTCCTTCTTCTTGGGACACAGAATAGGGGTGACCCTCCCATGTCAGGGAGAAGGGGTCAAAAGACAGTTTCACCAGTGGGTAAGTGGTTCTCTCTGTCCCCAACACAGCCTGTTTTGAGATATAGATTCTCTGAACATTGTCCTGTAAAACGGAGCTAGGCTACTGTCTCATATTTGCTTGTTCTATTTTCCTGCCCCTGCTTTCCTGGGTGTTCACTGCTCAGTAAAATATTGGCATTCAAGTTCTACCGTAGGCTCTGGTTTCTAGAGAAACAGGCTGAGACGAAAACAAACAAGCCAGCAAACAAGATCTTTTCAACAATTATTAGTTCTAGTACAGAAATGCAAAACATAATCACAGTTTATCACATGGCTTGACCCTGAGCATTTCTGTATTCATGACATTTGAAATACAGAATAGTGATTAACTAAAATTATGGATGTAACTCTTTTGTGAGATTGAAAGGGTGGGAAGGATGTGTGTGTGGTGGAACAGGGGTGAGAAAAAGTTAAATCGTTATCTTCCACAGTGGGAAGTCAATAGAAAAATTAACTTATTTGAAGATACAGACATAAAAGCAAAAAAGAATCAACTGAAATGAAAGTATCTGCCTCTGGAGATGAGGAATTAATTGGAAGGTAGAGGTTCAGGGGCTATTGTTTTTCTTAATAAATATTGATTAAAAAGAAAAAAAAAAAAAAAAAGAAGACAATTGCAGGCAACACCGCATCTAGACACATGTCCCAAAGAATTGAAAGCAATCACCTGAACAGATATTTGCACACCAATGTTCACAGTGACATTATTCATAATTGCCGAAAGAAGGAAGCAATCAATACATGATTGGATAAACAAAAAGTGGTATCTACATACAATTAGAATATTATTCAGCTGTAAAAAGGTAGGAAGTTCTAATACATGCAACAACATGAAGGAACCCTGAAGACATCATGATGAGTGAAATAAAAACCAGACACAAAAGGAGAAACATCATGTGATCTCACCTATATGAAATAATTAGAATAAGCAAATTCATAGAGTCAGAAACTAGCATACAGGTTACCAGGGCTGGGTAGGGGAAGGGAACAGGGAACTAACAGTTAATTAACAGAGTTTCTGTTTGGGGTGATGGAAAACATTTGGTAATGGATGGGGGTGATAGTAGAACGACATTGTGAATGCCATTCACGCTACTGAATTGTACACTGAATGTGCTTAAAAGGGGAAATTTTAGGTAATTTATGTTACTGAATAAAAATTAAAAAAACCATAGACCATATATAATATAAACAGAGAACCCTAATGTACACTATGGATTACAATTAATGGTATAACTAAAATAATATTGTTTCATCAATTGTAATAAAGGTATTACACTACTGAAAAAAAAAGAAAAAGAAAAAGAAAGCTCCAGGGTCAGGTTCAAAGTGAACAGCCACCCCTCCCCGACTAGTTAGATCCATTCAGGCTTCCTGGCCTTTGTTTGGGGCTGGGGCTGACAGCTCTCAAGGAAAGCATCACCAAGGAAGAAAAGTCCCACAAATTGTATGAGTTAAAGAAAGTTCTAAGAAGAGAAAAGGCCTAAATGTAAGGGGTAAAATTTTATGACAACATAGAAGACTTTTTATGTTCTCCAAAGAAGAAATCATAAAGAGAAGGATGGACAAGGAAAGGTACAATAAACATCTTTAAAAGATAACCAAATTGGCCTGCCCCACCTCAATGGTTGCTGATGTGCTCACAGACATAGGGGACTGGTGGTTTGATGGGCTGAGCCCTCCACCACAGTACTTGCCCTTGCAAAGACTGTTGCTGCAAAGGAGAGGCTAGGCCTCCCTATAATTGTGCCTAAGAGCCTCCTCCTGAATGCCTCTTTGTTGCTCAGATGTGGCCCTCTCTCTCTAGCTAAGCCAACTTGAAAGGTGAAATCACTGACCTCCCCACTATGTGGGATCTGACACCCAGGGGAGTGAATCTCCCTGGCAACGTGGACTATGACTCCCAGGGAGGAATCTAGACCTGGCATCGTGGGATGGAGAACATCCTCTTGACCAAAAGGGGGAAATGAAAGGAAATGAAATAAGCTACAGTGGCAGAGAGATTCCAAAAGGAGCCGAGAGGTCACTCTCTTACGCACAATTTAGACAACCCTTTTTAGGTTCTAAAGAATTGGGGTAGCTGGCGGTAGATACCTGAAACTATCAAACTACAACCCAGAACCCATGAATCTTGAAAACAATTGTATAAAAATGTAGCTTATGAGGGGTGACAACGGGATTGGGAAAGCCATAAGGACCACACTCCCCTTTGTCTAGTTTATGGATGGATGAGTAGAAAAATGGGGGAAGGAAAAAAACAAACAAACAAAGGCACCCAGTTTCTTTTTTACTTTAATTGCTCTTTTTCACTTTAATTATTATTCTTGTTATTTTTGTGTGTGTGGTAATGAAGGTGTCAGGGATTGATTCTGGTGATGAATGTACAACTATGTAATAGTACTGTGAACAATCAAATGTATGATTTGCTTTGTACGACTGCGTGATATGTGAATATATCTCAATAAAATGAATATAAAAATTAAAAAAAAAAAGATAACCGAACACATGGAGAATATATCTGTAACCCATAAATGGCAAAGTGTTCATGTTTAGAATTTCCATAAATTAATAAGAAAAAGACAAACAACCCAATAGAAAACAAATGTCCTGAAATGTCTGTAGATCTGCAAAACCTTACAGCTATAAATGAAAGATGATTTCACCCCCACAAGACTGGCAAGCTTTAAAAAAACTAACAATACAAGTAGTAGTGGCAAGAATGCGGAGAAATCAGAAATCTGTTGTCAGCAGTATAAACTGGTATAACAACTTTGAAGAACAATTTGGTTTCATCTATAAAGTTGATGTGGAGCCTTCCTTAAAACCCCTGATATCACACCTAGGTATAAACCCTGAAAACCTCTAGGACATGTGTGCAAAGACGCACAGACAAGAATCATCACTGCAGCATTATTTGAATGAGCAGGCAACTAGAAGCAATCCAAATACCCCGCGAGGGAGAATGCTTGGTGAGCGTGCTACTGTCAAGCAGAGGAAGACTGCAGTGCAGGTGAAACGAGGCTTCTTTGATCAGAGCTGCAGTGATAAATGCAAATATTTCATGTTGAACAGAAAGAGCCGGTTATAGAGCAGGGGCTGGGAGACTGGACTGTGGGCCAATCGGGCTGTCTCCCATTTTTGTTTCCCCTGCAAGCTGAGAATCACTTTTACATTTTAAAATGTTTGGAAAAAATAAAATAAAATAATAGAAGAATAATATTTCATCACCTGTGCATATTATATGAAATTCAAATTTCAGTGTTCCTAATAAGAATTTTTTTGGGAATGCAGCCACGCTCATTCGTTTGTTTTGTCTGTGGCAGCCTGCACCGCTGAGTGCATTTGGGAGACGGTACGGCCTGCAAAGCCTCAAGTAGTTGCTATCTGGTCCTTTACAGAAAAAGTTTGCTGACTCCTATAAAAGAACAATGCAGATGGTAATGTTAAATAATATATAAAATTTAAAAACATATAAAACAACAGAACAAAAACAATACTTCATATTCTGGTTCACAAACTGCAATGAGGCACCCCAGGGCACTGCAGTGAACTCACAGACATTACAGAAAATTTTAAATTTTTGAGGGAAACACAGTAATACTTGACGTCTGTAGTATATTACAAGCCACTAGTTTCAGGTAGCTGAGATTCAACGTCAGAACACTCTAATTCCCTTTCAATGACATCATACATTTGCCAAGGTGGATTTTTGGTGGTTGCTGCGATTAGAAGCAAAAAAAAACTGCATGAAATTCATTGTGGGACAGGAAATGAGGGTGACAGTGTCGAGAAGCTATGCAGAGGCCAACAGGGACACACATGCCATTGGTAAGTTATGGTAGTTATTTAAGAATGAAATAATACTACTATTTTCTCTTTCAATTTATATGTGTTATTTTTCAAACAGCCAAGAAGCTGTTAGGATATATACCATTAAGTTGCTTGGCCTTAACCACTAAATAAATGTAAGCATTATCTATTTTTTTTTTGGCCTGGGAGGCCATGAAAACAATTTGTGAGACACCAAGGACACGTGAACGAAGGAAGTTTGGGATATCTTTTGTGGATATATCTGTGTGGTATGAGCATAGAAACACACCTGGGAGTGAGAATCCCCCAAATCAGGATAGAGGCTCCCTTAAGGAGGCAGAAAAGAGAATGGGGACCTGGCAGGGGTCCCAGGAGCCTTGACTATGCTTCGAATGTTTTATTTCTTTAAAAAAAATCTAGAGCACACAGAGCAATTGGCAATGGTTTGATAAAACTGAGCAGTGGGAACACGGGTCTTTGTTTTATTAATCTGCACACTTTCCTGAACACTGCATACTCGTGATATTTATATTTCACTTATTATTTTTTTGAAGGGCAGAGGACCAGCTGATGAAAGAAAAGACATGACACAAAAGCACAGGAGGAGAAAGGCGAGATAGAGTGAGGGCTGGACGGCACAGAGAGCGAGGCGGAGAATGAGATTAGGCACCAAGTTACGTAAGAGAAATCAAAACTCCTGGGACGATAAAAGCAACCTTCCCTTACAGCCAGGCTTTCCTGAATATAGGGGTTAAAAAACACCATCCGTTGATTAGCAGTTTCCTCCCATGTTAACACATGGCCTTTGAGCAGGGTCTCCAAAAGGGCAGCACTTCTCCTTGATTTAATTATGAATTTTAATTATGAATACAATTGCTAAAGATAAAAAACGGCAGTCTCATAACCAAAATAGAGCCTGGGCTGAGATCTTTGTTTCTAAAATAATGTAAATCACGGGAGTTTGGGGAGATTTATAGCTTAGAAAGCTGGGAGATCAGTTTACCTCAGATTTCTTTTAAGGGTGGATGAAAGTATAGGAATGTTTCGTTTGGTCTGGTTTTCTTCTACTTCAATGCAGGGATATTTAAAATGTCGTAGCAATAAAAATGGAAACGGAGAACAAGCAAGTTCAAGCACGTAGCTGGATGTACGCACCAGCACAATTTCCTGAAGCCCGAGTAGAAATATTTAAAACTGCTGCTAGGACTCAGGCAAGATGGCGACATAGAGAGGAGTGGAAGCTAAGTAGTCCCCCTGGAACAACTACAAAAACACAGAAACAACTAGTAAATAATCCAGAATAACTGCGGGGGGACAAACGAGACCATCCACTCATCATACCCCAACCTGAACTGGGAGGAATGCCCGAGAACACAGCATAAAATCTGTAAGTAAAACCTGCGGAACCAGGTCGGGAGACCCCCTCCCCCATAGCCCGAGCTGCGGAGCCTCGTGGTGCCAGAGAGAAGCTCTCTCCCAGCAAGCGAATACAGCTCAGCTGAGCTCCAACTGGGGTTTTAAGTAGTGAGTGTGAACTGCTCACTACAGGTATGCATCCCCAAAAAACAGACAGAGGTTTTGGGTGACGACTGACCTGGGAGAGCCAGAGGGTTGCCTTGGACTGGGTCTGAAGGGGACTATCTGTTTCTTTTTTGGCTCAGTGGAGAAAGCCCCAGTCATTTTCAGTTTCCAGAGCTGTGACTCTGGGAAGGGTGGAGACACCACAAGCAGAGAGTGAGACCATTGAAATGCTAATGACCTCCACCTGAGGGGTCTGTCTTCTCTAGGAGGAAAGGGGTGGGGCCCTTTCCATTCAGAACCAGACCCCAGAGCCTGGGGGAACATGGCCATACCTCCTCACACCAGTCAAGAATTATAGGCTAACAGGCATCACCTGCTGGGCAGAAAAGCACAGTGACCCGAGGCATCAAAGGGTGGAGCAATTTTCTAAGACACACCCACAGGGAAACCAGATACTGAATATTTCTTCCCTCTGGGACCTGAGCCTGTTCTGGTCTGGGAAAACCTGATTTGGATAACCAAGGAAACCATGCCTAGACAACAGAAAATTACAACCTACACTAAGAAAAACAAAGTTATGGCCCAGTCAAAAGAACAAACGTACACTTCAACTGAGATACAGGAATTTAAACAACTAATGCTAAATCAATTCAAAAAGTTTAGAGAAGATATTGCAAAAGAGATAGAGGCTGTAAAGGAAGCACTGGACATGTATACGGCAGAAATCAAAAGTTCAAAAAACCTACTAGTAGAATCTATGGAAATGACAGGCACAACACAAGAGATGAAAGACACAATGGAAACATACAACAGCAGATCTCAAGAGGCAGAAGAAAACACTCAGGAACTGGAGAACAAAACACCTGAAAGCCTACATGCAAAGGAGCAGATGGAGAAAAGAATGAAAAAATATGAGAAACATCTCCGGGAACTCAAGGATGAAACAAAGTACAATAATGTACGTATCATTGGTGTCCCAGAAGGAGAAGAGAAGGGAAAGGGGGCAGAAGCAATAATAGAGGAAATAATTAATGAAAATTTCCCATCTCTTATGAAAGACATAAAATTACAGATCGAAGAAGCGCAGAGTACTCCAAACAGAAGAGATATGAATAGGCCTACGCCAAGACACTTAATAATCAGATTATCGAATGTCAAAGACAAAGAGAGAATCCTGAAAGCAGCAAGAGAAAAGCAATCCATTACATACAAAGGAAGCTTAATAAGACTATGTGAGGATCTCTCAGCAGAAACCATGGAGGCAAGAAGGAAGTGGTGTGATATATTTAAGATACTGAAAGAGAAAAACCACCAACCAAGAATCCTGTATCCAGCAAAGCTGTCCTTCAAATATGAGGGAGAGCTCAAAATATTTTCTGACAGACAATGAGAGACTTTGTGAACAAGACACCTGTCCTACAGGAAATACTAAAGGGAGTACTACAGGGTGATAGAAGACAGGAGTGCGTGGTTTGGAACACAATTTTTGGAGATGGTAGCACAACAATGGAAGTACACTGAACAAAGGTAACTATTAATACAGTTGAGAGAGGAAGGTGGGGAGCATGTCAGACACCACAAGAAAGGAGGAAAGATAAAGACTGGGAGTGCGTAACTTGGTGAAATCTAGAGTATTCAACAATTGTGATAAAATGTACAAATATGTTCTTTTACAAGGGAGAACAAGCAAATGTCAACCTTGCAAGGTGTTAAAAATGGGGAGGCATTGGGGGACGGATGCAATCAGCATAAACTAGAGACTGTAACTAATAGAATCATTGTATTATGCTTCCTTGAATGTAACAAAGGTGATATACCAAGGTGAATGCAGATAAGAGGGGGGGATAGGGGAGGCATGTTAGACACTTGACATTGGTGGTATTGTCTGATTCTTTATTCTACTTTGATTTAAGGTTATTTTTCCTTTTGCTGCTTCCTAGCTGCCATTATTTTGTTTCCTCTTTCTTTTGCCTCTTTACCTTCTTTGACTCTCCCTCCTGCCTTGTGGAAGAAATGTAGATGCTCTTGCTTAGTATGAGCAGAATGTTCAATTAGGATGAACTTACATGTTTGGAAATGAACAGGGGTGTTGGTAGCAAGATGTGAGAATAACAGCGCCGAATGGTGTGTGAATGAGGTGGAAAGGGGAAGCTCAGAGTCATATGTGTCACCAGAAGGAAAGTTGGAGGTCAAAAGATGGAAATGTATAAAACTGAATCCTATGGTGGGCAATGTCCATGATCAACTGTACAAATAGTAGAAATCACTTCCATGAACCAGAACAAATGTATGACAATACAATTAGAAGTTAATACTAGAGGGGCATATAAGGAAGAACTATGTACCTATTACAAACTATATACTACAGTTAGTAGTATTTCAACATTTTTTCATAAACAGTAACAAATGTACTATATCAATACTACGAGTCAACAGTTGAGGGGGGTTGGTTAGGGATAGTGGAGGATTAGAGTTTCCTTTTCTTTTTTTCTTTTTTCATCTTTCACTTTATTTCTTGTCTGGAGTAATGAAAAGTTTCTAAAAATTGAACAAAAATTAAGTGTGATGGATGCACAGCTGTATGAGGGTGCCCAGGGGCAAGTGATTGTACACTTTGGATCTTTGGATAATTGTATGGTATCTGAACAATCTCAATAAAAATGAAAAAAAAAAAAAACTGCTCCTAGAAAGGGTGAAGGGAGCAGCGAGGATAAGACTGGGGTCAGAGTGGAACACGAAGAGATGGCTGAAACATAGTACGTTTAATCAGCACTTTATTTGGGAGTAAGATCTCTTAAAGTAGTAGGGAGGGAAGAGCAAAAAGCAATGTAAGGTAACCCACCATTGCTATGGAATGGGTACAATACAATTATATTGGTACTTTTTTAAAGTGACTCTTCAGTGCAGAAAGGTCATCTAAAACATTTTTTTTTTTCTTTAAAATGGAGTGGACAGGAACCAGGAAAAGAGATATGAGAAAATCACTTAAGGCAGGACACCCAAATGATTATCGGCACACTAGGAATATTGACACCTGTGTTTGCATCTCCTTTATCACTTAATAGGTAAGTCAACTTGGAAGTGCTATATGATCTTTCAAAGCTTTGAAGTTTCAGCTGCATCCATCTGTAAGAGGGGAAAAGATCCACCCTACAGAAATGTTTTCAAGATTAAATGAGGAGGTCTATGAAGGCCTTAGGACAGGTCTGGCACTCAGTAACCACTCAGGAAATGGGGGCATTTATGATAAAAATACTAATAAGGCTTTGTTTCCCAATCCTAACCAATTTTCCTTGGGACTGCCAGGTCTGTCCACTCTGATCTCCAAATCCGAATACTGAAGTGTTCTAGGCAGAGAACAGTGCATGATTTAATTGGGTATTTGTCTAATATTTCTCTTCTGCTGAATGCATACATATATATCCAGGAGGCACCTGAAGAACAAAGCCTGGGTACCAAGGAGAAGCATCACTGTCAATTCAATAACTTCTTGACAAGCACTTTGGAATGAGGATGATAAATGCCACATGAGGATGGCGCATCAAAAGCCCACAAAGCCTCCCATAGGTCACTTTAAAGTGAATAAGGTTAAATGACTACAATAGCCATTAGGCCACCAGCTGCACACCAATGATTCTTTATCTTTGTTGTGTCATGGAGCCTTTCTCCAGCAAATAAAGTAATAAATAAATAGACAAAATAAAAATGATATACTCATACATACAATTCTGTATTTAATTATGATAGGGGAAATAATTCTGTATTGAATTACAGGAGGGGAGATAATTCTGTATTTATTTATGGGACAGGGGTTGTAGACTCCCCTAGGTCTATCCATAGACCCCTATGTTGCTGGTGACCCTCCGTTAAGAACCTCTGGCTAATGTAGAAATGTACCAAGTTCAAAGTGTATCACTACAGCTCCCAGTTAAAGCAAGGTCTTCATTCGAAAAATGGAATCATAACCAAATTAAAAGCACTGAAAGCAAATTTTAAATATCCAAGTTTCATGTGTAAGCTTAAAATTCCTAGAAATAGTTTGAATGTGAGATAATTTAAAACACACACACACACACACAAAACCCTGGGAATTTAATGCTGTTTTTCTTTTCGATTTTTCTTTTTTTCCAAAATAGCACATGATTAGGGTTGGATGCCGAAGAAATGTTTGCTTTATAGCAGTCAGTGGAAGTTAAATAAACTCCCATCAGGACTATTGACTAAAGAGAGAAGCAGAAAGCTATATGGCGATCACGGCACTTTTTAAAAAATTCTCATGAAGTGTCCTGCTCTAATCTGACACATCCATGCAATTAATTAAATAAACTTCAATCTGTTTTAAGTCTAAATAGAATATTGGAATAATTATTGCAAAGTAGACAAAATAATTCCTTTCTTATTTGTATCGGGATAGAACAAAAATCAGACTAAATGCACTAGTAATAAGGAGAAAATTCTAACTAAGAGAGTCCTATCATCTGCATTGTACTCACCATGGAAATTCTGTTTATGTGCCATACCATATTATAAATTACTGAAGGGCAAGGAACATGTCTTAATCCTCTTTAATTCTCAGTTCCCAGCATATACTACTGTAGATATAGTAGAAAGGTTAATAAATACATACTGAAGTAAATCATTTCAAAGGACTTAAATACATTTTCCATTACTTCTTTCTTAGAGTTTACCCAGAAGAGAAATTGCTGGATAATTGCTCATTTTCAGTTTTACTGAAAATTCTGCCAGATTGCTCTTTTCTGTGAATTGCCTTTTCACATCTTTAGTCCATTTTTCTTTTGGACCATTTGTCTTTTTCACATCAATCTGTTTGTGGGTGTTGTATATATTCTGAATGCTAATCATTTGTCTTACCTTTGCAAATGTTTTCTCCCAACCTGTCACTTGTCCTTAACCCTTGTATCTTCGGTCATACAGAACATTTTTTTTTTTTTTTCCATGAATCAAAATGAACATTTTTTTCTTTTGGGTTTCAGCTTTTTATATCTTAAGAGATCCTTCCCAACTATGAGGTCATAAAGTATTCTATAAAGAAGTACTTTCTTAAGAACCTGACTTCCTCCTCAGACTTCCGATCAACCTTGATCCTACTGCATTTAACTTCTGTAGAAGGAAGGTAAAATGGGACTTCTTTGGTCTCAGTTTTGTTGGCGGCCACATGACAATACCAACTATTTCAGCACACCAAAGGATGATGCTAGACGACATAGCAAGATTTGTGACGTCTCAAAAGGGGTGACAAGGTGAGAGCCTGGGAAAGGATTTCTTCAAAGAAAGTTGGCTTCCTCATTCCAATGGAGCTGGTAGGACATAGGGTAAACCCTGGCAGTGACCAAGCAAAAGCTGAGATTTCACATAATAGATTACACCTAAGTAGCATTTCTGGATTTGTATCCTTCATTTTTCCGGAAGGAATGACTTTAAACTTCATTGTCAGATTTGGTATGCCAGGCCCTCCATTGGGACTTGCCCTTATGAAGCTTGTTACCGCAAAGGAGAGGCTAAGCTTACTTATAATTGTGCCTAAAAGTCTCCCCCAGAGAGCCTCTTTGTTGCTCAGATGTGGCCTCTCTCTTTCTTTAAGCCAACTCGGCAGGTGAACTCACTGCCCTCCCCCCTATGTGGGATCTGACTCCCAGGGGTGTAAATCTCTCTGGCAACACAGGATATGACTCCCAGGGATGAAACTGGACCTGGCATTGTGGGATTGAGAACATCTTGACTAAAAGGGGGATGCAAAATGAAACAAAATAAAGTTTCAGTGGCTGAGAGATTTCAAATGGAGTAGAGAGGTCACTCTAGAGGGCATTCTTATGCACTACGTAGATATCCTTTTTAGTTTTTAGTGTACTGGAATAGCTAGAAGGAAATACCTGAAACTGTGGAACTGCAACCCAGTAGCCTTGACTCTTGAAGACAATGTATAACTAAGTAGCATACATGGTGTGACTGTGTGATTGTGAAAACCTTGTGGATCATACTCCCTTATCCAGTGTATGAATGGATGAGTAGAAAAATGGGGACAAAAACTAAATGAAAAATAGGGTGGGATGGGGGGAGGATGGAATGCTTTGGGTGTTTTACTTTTATTTTTTATTCTTATTTTTATTCTTTTTGGTGTAATGAAAATGTTCAAAAATTGATTACAGTGATGAGCACACAACTATATGATGGTACTGTGAACAGGTGACTGTACACCAGGGATGACTGTACGGTATGTGAATATATCTCAATAAAACTGAATTAAAAAAAAAAAACTTCATTGTCAGGAAAAAATATAAAGTAAATAAAAAAAGGAAATTTAACCATCAGTCGTCATGTATCAATAAGGGTGGCCTGTAATAATGAGGAGTGGCTAAAATTATTGAGAATAATCGGATGTTGCGTCAGGATGCAACACATTAGCTCCTCTCATTTCCATTTCAAACCTATGAGGCAAGTCCTAGTAAAAGCTCCATTTACAATTAAGGAAACTGAGGCACAGAGATTAACTTGCCTGAGGCCTGAGGTTTCACAATTTGGAAAGCTCTGGAGCCTGCTGTCTAACCACTTGGCAGTGAGTAGACTTCATGGTCACTGGATTCTCCCACTTACAACCCTTCAGATAGAAAGGATCAAGGAAATAATCTGCATAATTGCTATTGGGGATTAACTCAAGTCCCCACAAAAGGCAAGTTCAGGTCCCAATCCCTGGTCCTGCAGGTGTGAATCCATCTGTAAATGGGAACTTTGAAGCTGTTATTAGCTAAGTTGTGCCCAAACTGAAGGAGTGTGGGCCTTCATCCAATATGGCTGAAGTCCTTATAAACAAAGGACATTGGATATGGAGAGAAAGAAGCCATGTGGAGCAGGCCAGAAGCTGGAAGTCAACGGAACCGAAAAGAAAGAAGACACCACCATGTTCATGCCATGTGACGCAAAAGCCAAAGCATCCCAAAGATTACGGGTCAGCCAGAAGACACCAACTCTGAGAGGAAGCAAGTCTTCTAGCCTCTGAAACCATGAGACAATAAATTACCATTGCTTAAGCCAACCCATTGTGTGGTATTTGTTTTAGCAACCAAGAAATGAAACAATTGCTGACATTTGGGTATATTCTCTATGTTTTGCAACGTGCTTTCTCATTTGATACTCAGTAACATGCTGTACCATAAGTATTCTCATTTTATCAACAGAGGAAACAGAGTGTGAGAAGGTTACCCTACTATCAGTGAGGGTCTTATCCCATGCTCCACACTCAGGGTGCATGGCTCCCCTTAAATCTGGCCCAAACTCTCACCTTCAGATGAGAATGTCTACAAGGGAGGCAAAACGGCTTGCCCAAGGTCATACAGAGAGCTAGTCTGCCTTGCATGCATCAGCAGCATTTACCTTTAAAAGTACTTTGTCATTGTAGCACATATTCTAAAAATGCATTTGACAAAGCAAGGGGCAGGGAGCTCTCTCAGCATAAAATAGAGTGCTTTCTTCTATAAGCGCCCTTTTTTTGTAGAGCTAATGCATTAGAAACCAGCACTTCACTTAAGCCCAAAACTTTTCAATGCCTGCCCTTACCCAGCCACCTTGTACTTTAGCTCGGATCAATCAAGCAAATCCATTTAGGCATCCCATCTAACCACTCTCATGGTGGATTTGAAGCAGCAAAGTACCTGAGAACTGTATAATTCGGACCTTTGAGGAATGCAACTACATAAATCAGCAGTTGATCCTCACTGCGTGTCTATGAGGAATTCTTAAAACAGTTTCAATGACCCTGAATGAACTTTGTAATGTCTGAGCATAAAAGTGCAGAGCTAGGTTCCTTTGTCTAGCAGAAATCTTTTCTGATAAATAACTCACTTCTGAGTTTGAGCCCAGGTCTGAACGTAACAGGGTGATGTTAAATATGAAAGTAGTGATGGCTACGCTTGATCACAGGCACGCACGTGCTTATGGGAATTACCTGTTGGCTTGTGGAAAGCTGTCAAGGCGATCTCTGTCCAATTAAGGAGTTCTTCCAGGAATCCTTTATTTTTTCCCTTTCATCTTTCTCACAGACTGAATATAATGGGTGGGTTGAGGTTGGCACTGAATGAGCAAACACTACAGCTGATGCCCCCTGCCTTTGGATGGAATAGCCAACACATGTCAAAGACGGGGTGGGTGCCACAAGGGAAAGCTTGCCTGCAACATAGAGTCTGGAGTCTCAGCAATTAAAATTTCCAGATCTACTGGTCGGGACTCTCCCCTCCATTAGGTCACAAAACACACTAGGATTTGAGGAAGAGAGAAGTGATTTCCTTATTAGTAGGACTATTAGTAGGACTATTACCACTGATAATGGCTAAGATTTAATGAGCACTTTCTCCTATTAAATTTGTGTATACCATTAGACAGTACACCCTCCTGGAGAGCAGGAGGAGCTAGGGTTCTTTGGTGGACACTGGGTCCCAGCTATGAGTACGGTGCTTTGCATATGATAGGTTTTCAACAGTTACTAAAGGAATACATAATCTCATTTGGTTTTCACAATAATCTTATATGGTTGATACTATATTGTCATCTCCATTTTCCACATGAGCAAGCTGAGGCTCAGAGGTAATTAAAAATGTGCCCAAGGTCCCTAGGCGAGTAAGGATCAGAGCTTATATTCAACCCATATGACCTAACCTCAGGCTCTACATTGAACCACCACACAATTTCACAGGTATTGACCAGACTTAGGGCAACTGAGGCTATCTATGAACAGTGCATCTTAAGGAAGTGTACTTCAAGTCAGCATGGATATTACTCTATTGCAACCACCATCTTTTACATTTCTTCAGTATTCTGCAACAACCAAACTTAAATGACTTACCCACGAATCCTTCTTGTCCAACCAATTTCAGGGCAATTTTATCAGCCAACACAGAAGAGTTTCCATGAGCAATGTTGGCAAAGGGTCCAGCGTGCACAAACACAGGTGTGCCCTGTAAAAACAGAAGAACTGATCAAACCCCAAGGACAAACGGGAGAATGTAAACCCGTTTGGTTGGGGCAAGCAAGGCAGAACAGCCTGTAGGGGATGTGAAAACCCACCCACACACCCTCTCTTTCTAGCTAAGCCTATGTGGCAGATGAAATCACTGCCCTCCCCCCTACGTGGGATCTGACACCCAGGTGAGTGAATCTCCCTGGCAATGTGGAATATGACTCCTGGGGAGGAATCTAGACCCGGCATCGTGGGACGGAGAACATCCTCTTGACCAAAAAGGGGAAATGAAAGGAAATGAAATAAGCTTCAGTGGCAGAGAGATTCCAAAAGGAGCTGAGAGGTCACTCTGGTGGGCACTCTTACACACAATATAGACAACCCTTTTTAGGTTCTAGTGAATTGGCGTAGCTAGCAGTATATACCTGAAACTATCAAACTACAACCCAGAACCCATGAATCTTGAAGATGATTGTATAAAAATGTAGTTTATGAGGGATGACATTGTGATTGGGAAAACCATTAAGGACCACACTCCCCTTTGTCTAGTTTATGGATGGATGAGTAGAAAAATGGGGAAAGGAAAAAAAAAAAAAAGGAGAAAAAAGGCACCCAGTGTTCTTTTTTACTTTAATTGTTGTTTTCCACTTTAATTTTTATTCTTATTATTTTTGTGTGTGTGGTAATGAAAATGTCAAAAAATAATTTTGGTGATGAATACACAACTATATAATGATACTGTAAAAAGTGAATGTACGCTTTGTTTTGTATGATTGCATGGTATGTGAATATATCTCAGTAAAATTGAATTAAAAAAAACAAAGCCACCCACACTGTTCCTGCTTTCATTACCACAGCATATTTAATGCACAAACTCTCTCAAAGAGTTAAAACACCCAGACTTGCTCAAAGGACCTAACTTCCTATGCATTCTGGAATAACGTTATTGTACATTTAATGCTGAACCAGGGAGAAAGGTTAAAAGAATACGCATATTTCCTACTATAATTTTGATAAGCCTCTGTGTTAGCTGGCTCAGTGACCATGACATGAACTACTGTACCTTATTTCTCACTGCTCTCCACTCTATTTTTATTTAAAAAAAGAATGGCGCTAAGTGAGATTAGCCAGACATGAAAAGATAAATATTATATGATTCCACTTACATGAAATATCTAGAATCCACAGAGACAGAAAGTAGAGTGGAGGTTACTAGGGACTGGGGCTTGGGAGAATGGGGACTTACTGCTTAATGAGTGCAGAGTTTCTGTTTGGGGTGATGAAAAAGTTTCATTAATGGATGTTGATGATGGTAGCACAGCACTGTAAATGTGATTACTGCCACTGAATTGTACACTTCAAAGTGGTTAAAATGGGAAATTTTATGTTTATATATATGTTACCACAATAAAAAAAATAAAAATCCCTAAAAAGAAAAACCCAAAAAAGGATGTAATTACACCAAAATGGCCTAGGAAGTTCATTTAAAAGTTTTTCCAATAAGAAATTTGTCAATTTAAGAAAAATCTAAAATAAGCATAAAAATCAACACAATTAATGAATTATCTACCTGTCTATAATTTCTCACTTCTATCTAGATAAACCTTTGAAGTGCTCTGAAGAAAACATTTTTTAAAAGTCATGTCATGGCAACTAAATGATGATTAAATCTATTATGGGTTGTTTTTATGTTTATTATAATAACTTTGTTATTCTGAATTTTTAAAATTCTGTGTAAGTCTTTCTTGTTGTTTAACTCCAAAAGAATTATCTCATGGGCTAGAAATCTGCTAACTATTAAGATAACAAAAGCAAAGGAAATATTCACTCATAGTAAAAGGTTAGCGTAATTCTTACTAAAAGGACAAAAGAAACCAACATATAAAAAACATTAGTTTTTAATTCTTTAAGCAAAATCTGTCTATATATTCAATTTTAATGGCATTTCTATGCTTTTACCTTTACCTTACAGCTAAGGATAGACCTCACCCCTATCTAAAATGATTTATTCACATGCATTCAAATTCTCAAGGTTAACTTGGAGCTGAGCCAGGGCCATCGGGGTCTGTGAGCACAAAGCCTCAGCTCCACCTGGGAAAACACGGGCTGCCCTTTCGGGACAGAGCAAGGACAGGGAGCAACATGGGGGCCTGGGGCCCGGGAGCGATGGAAAATTCCCACAAACCATGGCAGGCTGTTAGCTGAACATGTTTCCAAGATGAGAAAGCTGAACAAAAGCAGGAAGAAATAAGAGTGAGAAAGATAGAGTTTGTCAAAGCCACAATGGGAGTTCTCCATTTGCTTTTCAGGAGAGAAAACCTACAGGGTCTTGATCAAGTCAAACAAATGTAAGTGGAAATAAAGCTGGGCTATGAAACCCAAACACATTCATCCATCCATCCACCTATCTGTCTGTCTGTCTATCCATCCATCCATCCATCATCCATCATCTATCTATCCAGCCATTTATCTATATTTAGTGTCGGTATCTCTATCTGTCTACCTGTGTATAATTTCTCACTGCTGTCTAGATAAACCTTTGAAGTGCTCCAAAGAAAACATTTTTTAAAAGACCTTAAAGTCTCCACCACCTCCTAACTTTGTCAGTCTCAGAATGTTGCTGCCTCTGGTAAGTGAGCTGAGTTGCTAAAAGCTCAATGACAACAAGGTTGCAGACCCCATCTCCAGGTGGGCAGCTGGCTTTGTTCTCTAGACTACAGCCCACCCTGTGGCCACCTGTCCGAGGAGCACAGGACACTGGTCCTGAGGAGGGACAGATGACGGGGTGTGACTGAATCAGCATAAGCCCGTCATTAGTCTTGGGATAACAACTCCAAGCACTGAGTCAGCAGCAGCATGGTAAGTGAAAAAGGAAAGGGTTTTCATCTTTTGTAGAAGCTTTCTTATTTTTATACTATATACTAATCCATCAGCAAAAGTACTTTATAATTTTAAGTAAATGCAGTTCTAGCCAGAAGTTGCAGAACCAGATAAGCTAAGAGGAAAAAGAAGCCATCTTCTTCTTCAAACAAGAAACCTATGGCCCAGAGAGGCCAAGGCATTTCTTCAAGGCCACACAGCAGGTTAATATTGAAGCAAAGTTAGAGATAGAATGGAGTTTGAATGGAAAAATTGTTAGAACATTGTTAGATATCCAAACATACAAACACATGCTCGACTGACATTATGTTACTGTAAGACAGTGTATTGAGTTAAATAAGTCATCTAAAAATTTCTATGGCAAATTCAATGACATAAAAACTTTTTTTCTTGAGCTGGGTATTTTACTTTACATGCATTACATACATCATACATACATTGTGCAAAACGGACTTCTCAGACATTCCATAAGAGTAACATCTCAAATCCTCATTCGTTTACCAGGGCTCTAAAAACCACTGTCCAAAAACACTTCCTGCAAGGCTGGAAATATTCTATATCTGTGCTATCTGATGTAATAGCCAGCAGCCATATGTGGCTAACAAGCACTTTTTAAAATAAGGTTAGTTTTGAAGGATTGTATGCTATGTGAATATATCTCAATAAAATTGCATTAAAAAATAAGGTTAGTAAAAAAATATTAAAAATAAATACATACATAGAAATGCAGCTAGTGCGATTGAAGATCTGAACTTAATTTAATCTGCTTTAATTTTAATTAACTTAGATGTAAATACCTGTGTGTGGCTGGTAGCTACCATACTGGATAACGCAATCTCGCTTATGGGTGTTTCCTCCTACCCATAGTGCAAAATGTTAAGACTTCTTCATTTCCTTCTCTTCTTGATTAAGTCCCCCACAGAGCACCTCAACGTGGCCATGTGTGAAAGTCACTGGGGTACCCAGGCCTTCCCCCAAGGCATTTTGATTGACTTGATCCAGTATTTTTAAATCTTCCAGGGGTTTCTGATGGCAGCCAAGGGTGAGAACTACTTGTCTCCAGGCAACGGGGAGACCCTTGAAAATCTCTCAGAGGACCAAGAATCAAGTGTGTTCAAACAGCAGCACTAAAGCACAGTCTGTAAATTAACCGGTGATTTAGCTTATCCATGGATTTAGATTCCCAGTGTCACTGATTAGCAAGGTTAATCCAGAGTGACCACTTAGGACTCAGGGAGCAGAGCTTAATCATGCAAACATTTTAGTTGCATGCTGTGTTTTATTTTTAAACAAGGTCTATTTTCTGTTAATGGAATATCAAAATAGCCTATGTCTTCAATGGAGACACAAATGTTGAGTATAGAAGAACTACTTCGGGGCAACCCAACCCACCAATGAATTCACTAAATGGAAACTAGACTTTCAGAGAGGGAAATATCTTAAGGTGGAAGTACTTTTTCATTAAAAAATAATTATTATTTAAAACAATAAAATAACAAGAGTCCATGAAGTGCCATGAAGATTCCAGGAAGTTCCAGTCTCTGGGGCCGGGTTGGGGGTAGGGAATGGGAGTTAATTGTTGAGTTGTACAGTGTTTGTTTTTTGGGTTGATTGTAAAGTTTTGGTAATGGATGGTGGTGATGGTAGCACAACATTGTGAATGCAATCAGCACTGAATTACATATGAGAATGTGGTGAAAAGGGCGAAATTTTAAGCTGTATATGTTAACAGAATAAAAATTAAAAAAAAGATTGTATAACACAGTGAACCCTATTGCAAACGATGGACTCTAGTTAATAGCACAATTATAATTAATAGTACAATTATAAAAATGTTCTTTCATGAATTGTAATAAATATACCACACTAATGCAAGATGTTAAAAATAGAGTAATATATGGAACTCTGTATTTTATGTATTTCATGCATGACTTTTCTGTAAACCTACAACTTCTCTAATTAAAAAAAAAGGGAAAATAGAAAACCAAATGTAAACATGTTGTACAAGCTACTGAAATATTAGAGACACTGACTTTATAAGTTTCAACCCTGATCAATTAGTGCTTTATTAGCCAAGATATAAATCATATAAAAGAAATTATAAACACACAATTAACTTTGTATTATAGGACCAAGAAGTTATTCTGATGCTCCTAGGTGGGTTTGAATTGGCAATGGAGGACCCATGGGCAATGTGACAAATGCAAACTCTGTAAAGAATTAATACAAAAAGTAAGTCACTTACTTCTAGTGTCTGCATCAGATTTGGTTTTATTGCATCTTTCATCAAAACTGTCAAAGCACCTGTCACCCCCTAGAGGAGAGAAAAAAACACTTATTTAGGTTATTGACAAAAAAGTCCATACTCCGTGTTAATCTCTCGGCCCTTCCTGGCTGGGCACCCACAGGCTCCACATGCTGCTCTCCTCTCTGGACTACGGGTGACCCAGACTGTGCCTGTCCCTCCACCCCCACCCCAAGCAGGTGCCAGCCATTAGCAGTGAGGACTGACGGGGATTCGGAGTCGTTGCTCTTTTTCCGGAACTTTCCCCGGTGAAGTTAAAAAGGCTCGTGATAAAACAGATCTTTCAATCCACCTAAAAGTTTTCTGGCAATTGTGGACATTATTTCTTCATTACCAGGGGCTTTAATTTTGCGCAAAGAAATCTTTGAACGGGAATCAGGCGACTTATACAGCATGAGCAACGAGAAGGAAAGGCGAATGTCCAAAAGCACCTGTTCTTTTTTCCTACCCTCTCTACACCGCTCATCCCACAGATAAGGAAAGTACTCAAAAGGCTGCTGCATTTCTACTTAGGATGAAGTAGATGCCGCTTATTCACAAAATACAGCTGCCTCCTTCCAAGCCTGTGAAGTACGGGGTGGCTCACCCTAAGTCCCCCTTCTCCACCCCTGGAGAGGGGACAGAGAAGGATAGAGAAGTGCAGGGATGAAGCCTGAGAATGACTGGAAAAAGTGTGGCAAAAGCAGCCACAAAGCTAAACTTTGTTTTTTAATGAGATGTCAGTATTCACTCATTTTATATTTTTTCGTCCCTTTTCCCTTTTCTATGGGAGATGTGTTCAACAAATCAGGCAGTAACTGGAAGGGTATAACTTGAGCAAACATATGGGAATGTATCTCTGAATAGAAAAAAGGGGCTATCCCCCGCTGCACACAGCCTACTCAAATGATACCATCTCACCACAGAATGCAGTGGGTCTTAGCAGATAAGGGGAGTCCAAGAAACAGGGTTAATTCAGTGTGTTTCTTTTTCCCTTACTACTATCACCAGCAATATTGAATGCTTCTCTCAGGTGATCGATTTCTATTTTTAATAATATTTAGTCATTTAGGATTTGTAAGAAAATCCAATTTATTTTCTATCATACAAAACTCATGCCCTAAAAAAAATAACCTTCTCACTACAAACATATTACGAGTGTATATTCTAAAAGCTGCTAGACAGGAAGGGCTCAAAGAAGTCAGGCCTCTTTTCATATAACACAGCATGGAGCAGGTGGAAGGAGAGCATTCATCTGTCTGCTTTCCCAAATGCTCTCCTTGCTTACACATCTCAGCCAAATAAACCAAGCCCAAGAAACTAAAGGAGGAAGGAAATTAGAAATTTCTATGGGATTGTCTCAGGCAGGTCACCACCTGCTCATTTTTCCATGACATGCCTTTTCTTTCATTGCTCTTTGAATACAGATTACCAAACCCATGCAGACAGAAAGTCACGGTGGGTGAGGCTCTTGGGGCTGTCCTGTCCTTTGGGAGCCATACCTCCCTCAGTGCCACCTCAGTGTGCAGCACCTGAGTCCATGGGGAGAGAGCCTGGATACGGTACACCAGAGTCACACAGAATTTCAGGGGCCACCTGTTCCAACAATCACCTCAGTACATAAATTCTTTTGGCCTAATCAAAAACAAGCCTCTACAAGGCAGGATACGACTCCCAGGGATGAATCTGGACCCAGCATCGTGGGATTGAGAACATCTTCCTGAACAAAAAGGGTGAAGCGAAATGTAACGAAATAAAGCTTCAGTGGCTGAGATTTCAAATGGAGTTGAGAGGTCACTCTGGTGGACATTCTTATGCACTATATAGATAACACTTCTTAGGTTTTAGTGTATTGGAATAGCTAGAAGTAAATACCTGATACTACCAAACTCCAACCCAGTAGCCTTGACTCTTGAAGATGACTGTATAACAATGTAGCTTACAAGAGTGACGTGTGATTGTGAAAGCCTTGTGGATCATACTCCCCTTATCCAGTGTATGGATGGATGAGTAGAAAAATGGGGACAAAACCTAAATGAAAAATAGGGTGAGATGTGGGGGGATGATTTCGGTGTCCTTTTTTATTTTTATTTTTTATTCTGATTCTTTCTGGTGTAAGGAAAATGTTCAAAAATAGATTAGGGTGATGAATGCACAACTATATGGTGGTACTGTGAACAGCTGATTGTACACCATGGATGATTGTATGGTATGTGAATATATCTCAATAAAACTGAGTTAAAAAAAACAAGCCTCTACTATAGTGGTGAAATGACAAGATAGTTCCTAAAATCTTCCTTCAGTTGTCTATGGAAAGCTTCAACTGGATGAAACACAATTTGAAGAAATTAGATGCTTTTTGCAAACAAAAAACACAAAGAGAATTAAAGAGAGTAAACTTGGGGTTTGTTTCAGAGCTGAGATTTAATCACATGCAAATTTAGGGAAATAGTATTTGAGGATTACATTTCAAGCTACTCCTGATACATATTTATTGCAACCTAAGATTAACAGGGTACAGAGGAATTTACTGATACAGAATCTGTAATACATTAATTTAGACAGAAATGGTGAGATTTAGGTAATTTTTTAAAAGTACCGAATTTGGGTTTTTTCTTTACGTTTCATACATACTTACTAAGTATCCCATAGTATCCCATGATCACATCTATTTAATTTACCTGACAAGCTCTGAAATCAGGGAGTCAGAGCCATTTTTTTCAAAAGTAGACAAAAATAATCAAGACTCTGGCAAAGGATTAAAAAAGTCTTAAACCCTTGAAACTAATAAGATATTAATTTGCCTTTCTCCTTTCACAACTGCTTTTCAATCGCCAGCATGCATTTCGGATTCCATTGCTGCATGTGGCTTAACATGTGTGGAAGTAAGTGGAAATGACCAGGTGGAGGTTGTGTTTTTGCAGTTAGTTAAATGAGAGGGCTGCATGCAGCACAGCAGGGGCTAAATGGTGGCAGTGGATGCTGTTATGAAAAAGGGGAAGGTCAGTGAGCCAAATTAGCATATAAGGTTGGGGGGGGGGTGACAGCAAGAAAACTCTACAGAAAGCATCATTCCCTTCAGAAAGTCCAGGGAGAATGAGACCCCTGGGGCTGAGACTTGTTTTTATAAGGGGGAGGCAAATAAATCTAAGGTACAGAATTAAACATGCTGTGCTGAGGGAGCAGGCTGGCTGCTGCCAAACACGGGCCAATTTTAACTTCATCTTCCTTTGCATGAAGGTGGAGACAGTTAATTCTATTCCACAGGGAGGTGATTTGCCCTTAAGCTATGAGCTGCAGGGGGATCCCCCATCCTACCACCCTCCCACCCCTGCAGGCAGAAGTAGTGGAGAGGGTCAGGATGGGCAGGAAGGGTGAAAAGCTTATAGAATAAATTTCCTGTGTTTTGGTTACAGCCAGGTACAAGCACATTATAAAAATAGGTGAGCTCACGATGAAGTTGGGGGAGTAACAGGCTGGTGAGAGGTAAAATGGAGGTGCAGAAATTCTCTGAACTTCTGTCGTGCACTGTGCATTCTCACTCCGCATTTAAAAGAGGCAGAAAACCTCCACTCTGCTGACTGCAAAGACACAAGGGCAGAGAGCACCCGGGGGCCTCCGCACTTATACGCACCAGATCATTGGCTGTCACAGGCTTCCCGTCCTTGTCACTGGCCACTACCATTCTCCCCAGCCGCTCCTTCATGTCCTCAAGGCTGTGGGTCAGAGCCAGCACTGCCATGATCTCGCTGGCCACGGCGATGTCAAACTGCGCCTGCAATGGCACAAACAAGGATGGATCTTGTTATGGTGTCACCTGGAGGGCCCTTCCACCGGGAGCACAAGTAATGGTGGGCTTGGGGTCTCGGGCCAAAGGCTGGTGTCCCATTCCCAGAGTCTTCCCTCATGGCCTATACATGGCACGGGCTTGGTGAGCTCCGGGCTGCCTCCCTGCTGGCCACGTGCTTCCCCACCTTGCTTGGTGGGCCTCGGCCACACCTGCGAATGGCCCTGTGTGGCCATCGGAACTAACAATTAATGTGATCACCTGTGTGATGTATGTCTCCACCATGGGACCACAAAAGCCACAGAGGCAGGTCTCTTTGGGGGGTTCATTTCTGGATCCCCAGCATGGAGGACTGTGCTGAAATGCAGTGGGCACCCAATGCATGTTGACAGAATAAACGACCAGTCTGCCCACCATAAAATAGGTTTGTCAAGGAGGCTGACAGTGTCCAAAGCCAGGTTCTCAGGATTAAGTGTGAGCACAGCAGTGAGGACAAGTGATTTGTGCGCTCAACCACGTCAAATGGAAACAGAACCTCTTCCAGCTGCCCTCAAGGGTTGGGCCCCATCAGTTCCCAAAGCTCCCTGCAAGGAGGGCTGGAGAGCGACCACTTTTTGTAAAATGGCCTAGGACTTGCTATTCCCGTCTCCTGGCTCTGACTCCAGGTTGTACAAAGTCCAACAGGAAGGAAGAGAGAGACAGGATGAATGTGTACTTCTTCCACCATAATTTGGCCACTGGGAAAATTTTTGGGGGGGCAAAACCACTTCATTATGCTCTGGCTTAATTGTCTTCTGCCCCAGGGAGAGTTTGAGCCAGACAGGTTCCAGTTTATAGATGGAAAAAATGGCTGTGCCCTGGTGGAATCGCCTTGAGATATTTTATTATCATTTCCGTCACTGACAAGAAAGGAAATGAAGAAAATAAGGGGCTTTCTGGCTACTTCTTGGTTGAGATTTCAGGAGTCATTGATTTAGTGAAAAAGTATTACATGAAAGGCAAATACAACAATATTCACTTGTTACACTTTCAGTACAACCTGTTTCAAACATAATTGGTTTTCCATTTATGAAATTCATGATTCTCTATTCCACCATCGTGTTACAGAGTGTTCATAAATAAATTGACTAAAAATACTGAGATTTTCCATATAAAACATGGTATTAGAGATAGTCTCAAAATATTAAATGTGTAAATAATAAGTAGAATTTATAATTTACATACAAGTTCTTCATTTGTAATGGCTATAAATTTCAAATTTTGTATCTTGAGCAACATCAAAAATGAAACAAATTGGCCAACTTCCATTTAACTGTTATTCGTTTCATTGACTGAATGATGAGAACATTAAAAAGCTGATCATTTTGTTTTGCAAATAAAATCATATAAGGTGCAAATGAGCTATGATTTTTTTAAAATCACTTTTCAGATTATCAAAAACTTAAAAGGACAATATACAATGTTGGCAAGGATGTAAATAGGCATAACTTTTCCAGAAGGTTAATGTGGAAATACACACTAACATGTGAAATCTGTATGCTCTTTCATTCTGCACTTACACATCTGGAAACTTGTTCTAAGGATATTATCAGACAAGTATACACACATATGCATGTATGTGTACTACACTTCTGGTAGCTCAATACTGCAAATACCCAAAATGCTCATTGACAGGGGCTGGTTGAATTGGTGATGAGGTATTATGGAACCATGCAGAATGACCTTTATTAACATGAAATGATGTCCTTAATAAAGTGTTACAGTTAAAAAAAGCAGTTAGAAGTTCTTAAATACTATATAATCCCTTTTAATTTAAAACTAAGTATAGATAAAGCAAAGTGGGGAAAGACAAATACAAAAATGTTAACACTGATTATTGCTGAGTGACTTTTATTTTTTGCCTTAATAATTCTACATGACCTAAATTTTGGTACAATGAATATACATTATTTATAGTAATTATTTTTTTTAAATGGCTATTTCCACTCATTTTGGGGATTCCAAGAATAGACTGCACAGGGCAAATACCACACTGGGCAGTAGGAAGGAGTGTAGGCTTGAGTTGAAAACTCTGGTTGTTCCAAACTTATGTGTGGCTTTGCTGACGCAAGTTATTCAACATCACCACCTTTCTTGTTGGCAAATCCGATTTATAAACACAATGTGCTTGTGTATGGAATGGACCTACGAACATCAGGCCATGGTAGGCATTCAAATCACAGCTGTCTTTATGGGGCATACC
Organism: Choloepus didactylus; assembly: GCF_015220235.1. Classification (NCBI taxonomy): domain Eukaryota; kingdom Metazoa; phylum Chordata; class Mammalia; order Pilosa; family Megalonychidae; genus Choloepus; species Choloepus didactylus. Next base: position 3,118,955 of record NC_051308.1, on the reverse strand, counting down.
TTGTAAAAGCCCTTCTTCATCACCCCCTTTCTTTCCCAACCCCTTTCCAGAGCTAACTAATCTCAACAGGTGGTATAAGTTCCTTCGGCTTCTATTTAATGTGTTTCTAAATATATACAAGCAGGTATGCTGACTTTTTTTAACATTAAAAAATTCACAGATGATACTACATGTATTTTACTTCGTATTTTTGAAATTGCAAGGTTTTTTTTAATTTTTCCATTTCACATTAGGTAAGAAAGCTCTACTTATGTCATACCATCTGTATACATTTTATCGTTTTTAACCCCAACACATACCTGTGGGATAAAAGGATGTACCAAATCCAGGCCACCAATGATGGACATGAGGGTTGTTTCAAACTTTCATGCTTACAAATGAGATTGGAACAAATACCCTCATCCACAGATTTTTTTTTTTAACACATTGTTCTAGTTTGCTAATGCTGCAGAATGCAAAACACCAGAGATGGATTGGCTTTTATAAAACGGGGATTTATTTCGCTACACAGTTACAGTCTTAAGGCCACAAAGCATCCAAGGTAACACCTCAGCAATCGGGTACCTTCACCGGAGGACGGCCAGTGGTCGTCTGCTCCAAAGCTCCGGCCTCAAAACGGCTTTCTCCCAGGACGTTCCTTTCTAGCAAGCTTGCTTCTCTTCAAAACATCACTCCCAGCTGCACTCAGTTTTCCCTCTTTGAGTCAGCTCATTTATATAGCTCCACCGATCAAGGCCCACCCCGAATGGGTGGGGCCACGCCTCCATGGGAACATCTCATCAAAATTATCTCCCACAGCTGGGTGGGGCACACTCCAAGCAAATCTAACCAACACCAAAACTTCTGCCCCACACAAGACCACAAAGATAATGGCATTTGGGGGACACAATACATTCAAACTGGCACACACATGTTCAAATATTATTTCTTCTCCTTCTTCTGTCTTCCCTTACCCTCCTCTTCCTTCTTCCTCTTTCTTCCCCCACCTCCTGCTCCTTCATCTTTTAACATTTTTATTTCTAAAGTTGGAATTGTTGGGCCATTTCAAATTTTAATGCTAACAAGCTGCCATCCAAAAAGTCTTTACCAATGCATACTTCCCCTAACACATCTCCATCTCCTCGCATCCTTGCTAACATTTAGTATTACCAACTTATTTATGTTTTGCCAATCTCATTGGTAAGCAATCCTTCATTGTTGTTTTCCAAGTTGATATTTTATGATTAACAGGAGGGTTGTGTATCTTCATGTCGGCATTTTGTTCTTTTTTTGTAAAGTGTCTTTTTCTTTTTCTATTCAGTTATTCTTCAAATCTTTCTTGACCACCTACTATGTAACAGAGCAATGTTCTAAGCACTGGGAAGATGCAGTGAATAAAAGAGACAAAACTCCCTGACCTCATAAAAGGGGAAGGCAGAGAGTAAGCAAGATAAGCAGGTGTATGTGTGACGGATATAGGTCAACCAGGATACCTGTGAAGGATGTAAGTCAACCAGGAAAAGGACCAAGGAAGTTTGGGGACAAGGGGTTGCAGTTTTAAATAAAGTGGCCAGGAAAGGTCCTACTGAGAGTGATATTTGAGTATTAATTAGGGGGGTTCTTTTTTCTTTTGTTACGCACTTGAATCCTTTATTATATAAGCTGCAAATATTTGGTTCCTGTTACTGGTCTTTTGATATTTTTGCATGTTGTTCTTTTCATACTGAAGATTAACATTTTTTATGTCCAATTTGCCTGTTCTTTTCCTTATAGTTTCTGCGTTTTATCTCTTTTTAAAAAGGCTCACTTTCCCAAGTAGGCAGCCAAACTATTCCCAAACTGGTGAATAGCCTAACATTTTCTGCCTGATTTGTCACTTTTATCTTATATATAACGGATTTATTTCCAGACCCTATACTTGATTCCATTAATCTATTTGCCTATTTCTGTATTAATACCATATTGTTTTTACCAACTTCAAGCAGCATAGAAAGTTTTTTTTATATCTGATAGGTTTCGTCCTGCAAGAATTCTTCTTTTTCAAAAACTGCCTTGATTATTCTCATGTAAATTCCCTTATATATGAAGAACGTCCCATCAAAGTTCATTAAAAAAATTGGGAATTGGATTAGGATAGCATTTTAATTTTTCAATTATATCAGAAAGAATGTACATGTTTACAAAATTCAGTCTTCCTTTCCAAGAATGAGTTTCTCTATACTTTCTTTTCTATTCCTTAGGAAAGCTTTAAAGATTTTTTTCAAGTAAGTCTTGAAACTACTCATTAGGAGTTTTTTTTCCATGGGAATAAAGTAGTTTTATTGTAACTGTAAATATGATTTTTATATTACATTTTTCTAATTAGTTGTTGGTAGTTTAAAGCACAGGCATTAATTTGGGTTTGTTGAGTTTGTGCCCAATCACTTTGATGCCCTCTTATTCGGACAGTTGAACAGTGATTCCTGGCTTTGATACTCCTTTTCGCCCATGTGTGGGCATGGTTTCCAGAGAGGAGGGAGGGCAGGTGTGCCAGTTTGAATGTGTTATGTCCCCCAAAATGCCATTATCTTTGATGCAATCTTGTGTGGACAGACGTATCAGTGTTGATTAGATCGTAATTCTTTGAGTGTTTCCATGGAGATGTGCCCCACCCAACTGTGGGTGATAACTCTGATTGGATAATTTCCATGGAGGCGTGGCCCTGCCCATTCAGGGTGGGTCTGAATTAGTTCACTGGAGCACTATATAAGCTCAGACAGAAGGAGTGGGCTTGCTATAGCCAAGAGGGACACTTTGAAGAATGCACAGGAGCTGAGAGAGTAGCTGCAGATGAGAGACAGTTTGAATATGGCTGTTGAAAGCAGACTTTTGCTCTGGAGAAGCTAAGAGAGACAAATGTCCCAAGAGCAACTGAGTGATGTTTTGAAGAGTAGCTGCAGCCTAGAGAGGAATGTCCTGGGAGAAAGCCATTTTGAAACCAGAACTTTGGAGCAGACACCAGCCATGTGCCTTCCCAGCTAACAGAGGTTTCCCGGACACCATTGGCCATCCTCCAGTGAAGGTACCCGATTGTTGACGACTTACCTTGGACACTTTATGGCCTTAAGACTGTAACTGTGTAACCAAATAAACCCCATTTTATAAAAGCCAATTCATCTCTGGTGTTTTGCATTCTGGCAGCATTAGCAAACTAGAACAGCAGAACACGCTGCTAGCTGGCTTCCTACCTGGAGGTCACTCCCAAGGCCAGCTTAGGGTTCCTGCTGTGCAAATGAGGAAAAGCTGCCCTTTCCTCAAAAGCAACACTTTTTACTGACATCTGCCAGGTGACAGGCATATTAAATATACAGAACAGTGATTGCCACGTGGGCACCATCCCCCACCCCCCACCCCAGGGCTGTGGGGTGCACAGCACCCAGTTCCCAGGCAGACACAGGTGTATCCCAGGCTGCCCCTTGGCAGGAGGGTCTTGGCAAGTTGTTGTCCACCAACCCCGGACTCCGAGGGGCTCTCTTGTTTCTGAGAAATAAGCCATCTATTGCCTCTGAATTGAGAGACCCCTAAAACCATACCCTCCATATTTTGGGCTGTGCTTTTCTCCACCAATCCAATTCCATCTTCCTACCTTCCAGAAACGTCCCTGCATTGTATGGCAGTGGTTCTACCTTTCTAGAATGGATACTGAATAACTAAGATTTGCTTGCATATGTGAGTTCTAGGATTTGGAAGAGGAGAGAAAATGCACGGGCTTAGTTTGTTTTCTTGATCCAATCCCCATACTCACTTTTCAACTTGAATTATTTCAAAAGGTCCAAAGGTCTATGTGATAAGAGAACTAGTTATGATGGCAAAAGTGATTCTTTATTGACTAATAAGAACTTAAAAATTTAAAGGCTGTAAATCTAAAGCTATTCTAAACCATGAAGTTTAATACAAACAAACAAACAAACAAAATCTGAAGCCCGCTGTGCCTGGCTGGAACATTATGGATAAACGCCAGTGCACTACAGTGGAAGTGAAGGCAGATGTTGTCACTTTTCTCCCACATTCTTTGGATTTGGGTAATAAGACATTATCCTAAAAAACCACCAGGAAAAAATAATTAGGCCCTTAAGTCAAATAAGCAGGTTTTGTTTTTCATTTACCAATTTGAATGTGTCTGAGATTTTTCATTTTTCAGTTAGTTGATAGGCAGATGTAGTATTAATTGGATGATGTCCGATAGAGTATTTAAGAATTTACATCCAAGGGATGCACTGTTGTTTCCCAGAAAAACAACTGAAAACACACATCAGTAAGATGATCCTGGAGCCCTCCCCTTCCTGATCCATTTCCAGGCCTGCCAGGTGATTGGGAATGACATCCTAAGGACCCACTGGCCACAGCAGGCAGAAAAATGAGAAAAGAAAAGCAGAGTAAGAGCTTCCAGACTGGCAAAAACCAACGCAAAAAAGGACAGAGCTGCTTCCAGACTGCAATGCCACCTACCTGGCGGGAAAATCCCTTCTCTGTTCTTGCTTGCCCGATGGTTATTTTCCGTAGAAATCGGTCGTTTGTATCCAGTACTGAAAGAGAAGAGAACAAATTATGTAGTCGGTCAACAAACATGTGCTGACTGCCCAGTGTGTGTCTGGCAGGGTTGTGGGAGCAAATGGACAAGGTCTGGCTTCCAGGCAGCCAACACTGCTGTGGTTGATCAGAGAATGACCAAATAAACAAACAACCTGGAAAATGCCAGACAGCACAAGCGCCTCAAGAAAATAAAAGAGGTGGGATGACAGTCTGTCAGGGAGAGAGCAGGGGTGTGCTAGGGATACCCTTTCTGACCAGCCAGGGAGGACACGTGGTTCTGCAGCGGGTACACTTTATGTTGAGACTCGAGTTGCAAGAAGCCAACTGTGATTAGAACTGGCCCCAACTCTCCTTGTTTTCTTCATTTGCTTGTTTGAATTGCACCGAGTTTGGTTTTGTTTCTGAGAATTAGATTTGGTTTAGTGAAAAGCAAACTTATAATGCCAGGAAACAAAGCCAGCAACACAGACTTCACAAATCATTTACATGGTTTCGAATAACAAGCTGTTCACCCAGACATCCTACATGCCACTTACTAAATATACAATATGGCACTGATGAAAATGGTGAGGGAAATTATGTATTGGAGGCTATCATCATCTGCAGGATGAAAACTGTTAACCTCTGCTTTCCCACACATGGCATCAGCAAACCTGCCAACCTCCCTGTTCCCTAGCTTAGCTGCAACCAGTGTCTCTGCAGGTAACACGTTCTCAGTTCTCTCCCTCTCTCTCTCACACACACACGCAGACACACACACTCTCATACGTACTCATGCACACTCAAAATTCTCACACACACACACTTCCTCACACTCACACAAACTCACTCTCATACACACAACTCTCTCTGCCACACACATACTCATACACTCTCACACACAAGCACACTCAAAACTCACACACTCACACTAACACTCACGTACACTTTCTCTTGTACACACAACTCACACACTTCACATGCACATGCACACTCAGACACACTAAAATAAACCCACACTCAATCTACACTCACACACACCCTTACACAAAATCATAAACCTTCCTTAGGATTTTAATATATATGCAGAGTACACACAAAATGAAAGGAATGCTTCTCCATATTATTATTAGCTACTACTTTTATTCCCAAGACATACTGTGCATACTCATAAGGATAATTCCTTCTCTGTCATTGCCATCTTGGCACAAAATTGACATTATCTTTTAATAATTTAAAATAAATTTATCAAATTTATTTAAACTCAACATGGGAATTCAGTTGTTTTGTCATTTAGCAAAGAGAAAAACTAGCAAAAAGAAGTAGGCAAGATCGACTAGAATCAGTGGTGCTGAAAGCCCACCTGTGCCTTTAGCGTGCCCTGGTAGAGCTGGGTGGCTCCTGGTACACAACGGTGTGATGTCCAGGGAGAGAGACAGGTGAGGTGTCAGCGATATGTAGGAGCAGAGATGTTAAGGTTAAATTCCAACCCATGAGGAAGCCACCAGAAAGGAACTGTGGGTTAGTGAGAGATGACATAATCCTGGTCTCTAAAGTTAGAGCTAAAGGTACATAAGAAACACAGTTTTGCATTCCAGTGATATTTACTAATGGTCCATTTTGTACCAGGCCCCGTGCTACATGCAGGGATACAAAGATGAACAAGATATTGGTTTCTGACCTAAGAAGATGTGTGAGTATGTATATGTGGGGGTGTATGCATGTGTGTGTGTGTGTGTGTGCAAGAGCGTGTAAGTGTGAGAATTGCGGGGCAGGTGAGTGTATGTGTGTGAGTGTGTGAGAATGTGTGGGGTGTGAGTGTGTGTGAATGAGTGTGAGGTATGTGTGCACACGTGTGTGTGCATGCATGTATAGGGTTATCTGATTGTCTTTTCTCCACCCCAGGTGATCCCTAGTACTGAAGTGCTGATTTTCTCTTGAGGAACATCCAGGGTGGGTCCAAAAGGTCATCAAATAACCGAGACTGATCAGCAAAGGGCCGAGCAGTATAGGGCACTACATCAGGGGCAGTCCCCCAGCTGGCTCCATGGGAAGACACCGTACCGATCCCCTAAAAACTGGCAGGGCAGTTGCTGGGCACCAGTAACAACGTCAATTTGCTGAGAAGGGGCGAGGTTCGTGGGCTGTGGTCTAAGGATGAAGAGGGGAGCCTGTGGGTCCCCTGGGGGGTGCAGAGGCTCAGAGAAGCAGGTCTCCTGCCCTGTCCTACTATGTACCATCCTGCGTACATCTCTCCAGGAGGAACAGGTAACAGGGCAGTGGCTCATTTTTTTTTTTTTTTTCTGCTTACTTTAAGTGTTTCTAGCACAATCTATGGTTCTGGTTCTACCCCATAACCCCATAACCAGGCACATGCAGCCTGTGGGCTTCAGATATGAGGCACGGGATGAGCCATCTCAGAAGGCTCCCACAGGCTGGAAGGAAAGGGGTGGCATTGAAGGATGTGGCAAAGATGGACCACAAAGGGGCCCCCCTGTATCCCGAGTGTCTCCCCACTCAGCATCAAGTCATCAGAAGGGGCACACGGAGTCCAGGTCAAAGCCCATCGTGCCTTCTAAAAACCCTACTATTAAATGTCCTCTTTCCACTTCATTGCGAGTCTTCTCTCTCATAGTAATTCATGGGAATATCAAACGTCCTTCCAAATTCTTCTGGCCCAGGTTTGCCAAAAGCTGCAAAGCTCTCTTTACTTTAGGTCCCTGAGAAGTAATATAATGCTAGCACTTTTCTGGAATAATTTCTTTAAGTTGTCACTTCCATTAAAATTAATCTGCAGCCACAGGACCCTTCAGTCCTTTCTACCGGCTCAGGGAGCCATCAGGCTGCCCCACTTGCTGGACACCAAGGGCATGTGCCTTCCCTTCTCTCCTGAGACCAGGAGGGGCCACTGACCTACTTCTGCCAGCCCCTGGCTGGAGCCCAGAGCAGACGGGGACAAATGCCAAGGTGGGTAAACGTCTCTTCCAGCAAAGTCACATGCCTGGTTCAAAACGCACTTTAATGTCCACTGGCATGATGTTTCGTGCCCAAGTAAACCTCCAGGAAAGTTTTAAAGAGGAACACAAACCCACAAATACCGTGACAATGCTGACTACTGGATTTGGGACATACTTCTGTTTTAATAGTGAATGTTCCAAGCTATTAAAAAAAGTAATAAAAAATAGGTAGGCTTCCTCCAAAATACTGAAGATATTCATGGCAGTTATTATATAAAATTTCCAAGGAGATTTTAATTTAGTTGGGGAGACAATGACATTTCATGACAACTGGGAGGGTGACTTAGGGTTTGGAAAGAACTGTCATATTTCGACGGAAACTCCCAAAGGGAGGCTGGGTTCTTGCTCCATTTAGAGAGGAGGACATGGAGTGAGTAGTTAGTTTAGTGTAATGGCACAGCTTACAAATGGGGGAGCTGAGACTCAGTCTCCGATCTTTTGTCTCTCCACCTCTGGTTTGTGGCAAGACTCTAAATTCTTAATGAACTGACTGAATGGACTCCAGACAGGGAAGCTTCAAGGAGGGGAGCCTGAGCTGTGTCTGCCTGTAAGGAGGACTGAACAAGCGTGAGCAGGACGAAGGAGACCCCATCCTGGAACACAGCCCATGTAGGGGGAAAAGAGGACAACAGGACAACAGCTGAATGGATATGAATTGGTATGAATCCCCTGAATTTAGAAGGTAATTGCAATAAATAAGGAATCTGATAAAAAAAAAAAAGTTCTGAAATTGGGGAGAAATGGACAAGACGGGGGTGCAGATCTGAGCAGAACAGTATAAGAAGGACCAAGCACACATCCTGTCTAACGCTGGTGTAGCCCCTGAGGTTTCATAAACCATGTTATCACTGCCCTGTGAAGTGTGTATTATCCTCTCCACTTTACAAAGAGATGAGGCCCAGAAAACATATGCAACTTGCTGCGATAGGCTGGGTTATGGACCCCAGCAAAAACATGTTTTTCGTCTTAATCTTTGTCCCTGTGGGTGTGAACCTATCTATAAATAGGACCTCTTTTAGATGTTATTTTTAATTTAGGTGTGGCAAATGGAATGAAGCTGGGTCTCAATCTGGATTACTGGAGGCTGTAACAAAGAGAAATCAGAAGTCACAGAAACCAGAAAGGAGAGGACACTGCCATGTGACAAGAGGCAGAGATGCAAGCCAAGGAGCCCCGAGGACTGCCAGCATCAGCAGCAGAAAGCTACAGACTCTGGGCGAAAGCAAGATTGGCCAATATCTTGATTTGGGGCTTCTAGCCTCTGAAACCATGAGCCAATGAATTCCTGTTGTTTAAGCCAACCCACAGTGTGGAATGTGTCACAGCAGCCCTGGCAAACCAAGACACTCGTTGAAGGTTATGCAGTAAGTTTTTTGTCAGGGTAGAGACGTTCACTCAGCCTAATCCCAAGTTTAGTTTCCTTCTCCACTGTACCAGCCTTTAGCCAGCAAAGAGATGGAGCTGGAGAGGGCAGTGTGGGAGAAGGGAGGGGGCAGCACAGCCAGAAGCAGGGGAGGATAAGGGGGCCCTTGAGCTGCGTTTGAAGTGCCACAGGGACATCTTTGAGGAATTGTCTAGTAAGTGGCTGAGAGCACACAATGAACTGTGAAGAAACTAATATGAGAGCTGCTGCGAGCTAGCAGTGTGGAAGGGAAAGGAAAATTAGGATAGTGGGTAGAGAAAGCAGCCGGACAAAGACGGGGCATAGGCTGTTTTTTTTTTTTTTCTTTTTCTTTTTTAAATACAGAGACAAAAGGCAAATGGATACAGGGACAGAGTGGGGAGATTAAGTAATTGAGTAAATTTTCCTGGAAGTGAGAGTGGAGAGGAATGAGCCCAGTTGGAACAGCTGGCCTTAACATCGGAAGGGATGTGACTTTTCCTCCTAAATAGGAGGCAAGGATGAGAAAAGAGGATGGTAAAGTAACTGCCAAAAATGGTGGGATTGGAAAGCATAGGCTGGGGAAAAAAATGGGAAGAAACACAATTATGCATTTATGAAATTAGGATAAATCTTCTCATTGGAACCTCTGCAGAGCTTTAGCCTGGACACGTCTCATCCTCACGATCTGACAGCCCACCCTCAGCCACCGCCCCGTGGTCTACCTCGCTGCCACGTGATAGTGGAGGGGTCAATGTTGAGCCGGGCGAACTGGCTCATCTCCTCCTCGGTCAGCGTGCTCGGGTCAGTCTTATTTATTCCCAGTTTCTAGTGAAGAGAAAAAGAGAAAGAACAGAGCAAAGATGCAACTGAGATCACTCAACTTGTGTTATTTTCTCCATGACCAGTTAAGCCTTTAAAAAGTGAAAGTGAATCAGACACCCAGGGGAGTGAATCTCCCTGGCAACATGGAATATGACTCCCGGGGAGGAATGTAGACCTGGCATTGTGGGACGGAGAACATCTTCTTGACCAAAAGGGGGATGTGAAAGGAAATGAAATAAACTTCAGTGGCAGAGAGATTCCAAAAGGAGCCGAGAGGTCACTCTGGTGGGCACTCTTATGCACACTTTAGACAACCCTTTTTAGGTTCTAAAGAATTGGGGTAGCTGGTGGTGGATACCTGAAACTATCAAACTACAACCCAGAACCCATGAATCTCGAAGACAGTTGTATAAAAATGTAGCTTATGAGGGGTGACAAGGGGATTGGGAAAGCCATAAGGACCACACTCCACCTTGTCTAGTTTATGGATGGATGAGTAGAAAAATAGGGGAAGGAAACAAACAGACAAAGGTACCCAGTGTTCTTTTTTACTTCAATTGCTCTTTTTCACTCTAATTATTATTCTTGTTATTTTTGTGTGTGTGCTAATGAAGGTGTCAGGGATTGATTTGGGTGATGAATGTACCACTATGTAATGGTACTGTAAACAATCGAAAGTACGATTTGTTTTGTATGACTGCGTGGTATATGAATATATGTCAATAAAATGAAGATAAAAAAAAATAAAAAATAAAAAATAAAAAAAAAATAAATAAAAAGTGAAAGTGAGTTTTTAAAGAGCCTTAAGTAATTCCAATGTACAGCGAAGTCTGGGACCCAATGCTCTAAACACTCTCCACGGGCAATCAGGTTTATTCCCACAGTTTCACCTGCTTTGAGAACCAGTGACCTCTTTATCTCTCTACCAAGGTGTCCTCTAGGCACTTGAGCCCATTATATCTAAAACAGAATTCACCATCTTTCCCTGCTCCATTCCTAAAATCCCTTCATCCAGGGTGGAGCATTTTGTTCAAACAGACCAACATTGAACTATCTAACTGCTCAAGTCAAATATTTGAGAATTATCCTCAACACTTTCCCTGTTTCATGCCTCACATGAGCCAGTCATCATGCCTAGTTGATGTAGCTCCCAATTATACTATGTTCTCACCTTCTCTCCTTTCCCAGGGAAAAAAAGTAAAAAGAACAAACAAAAAAAGAAAACAATGAAGCTGAAATTCTTTGATTAAATTCAGGTTTGGTCAACTTCTAAAAATAAATGCCTAAATCCAAATGTCTCCTACAAGTGCAAGATGCTGAAAATTTGTCATGCACCCTTAAAACGATAGATGTGAAAGTGCCTGCAGCTCTGTGTCTCTGTGGCTACCCTCATGCCCAGGCAGCGCCGTGCTCTGGAGGATGGTCACGTGCAGTCCACATTGTCGACACTTCTGATTGCTTGTCCTTAGTTCAGACACAAATACCAACCATTCAATACAGCAAAGTAGCAGGCTACAAGATCAACACGCAAAAATCTGTAGTGTTCCTATACACAAGTAATGTGCAACAAGAGGAGGAAATCAAGAAAAAAATCCCATTTACAATAGCAACCAAAAGAATCAAGTATTTAGGAATAAACTTAACCAAGGACACAAAAGACCTTTACATAGAAAACTATAAGAAACTGCTAAAAGAAATTGAACAAGACCTGAAAAAAATGGAAGAACATACCATGTTCATGGATTGGAAGACTAAATATAGTTAAGATGGCAATTTTACCTAAACTGATTTACAGATTCAATGCAATACCAATTCAAATCCCAACAACTTACTTTACAGAAATAGAAAAACCAATAACTAAATTTATTTGGAAGGGTAAGGTGCCCCGAATAGCCAAAAATATCTTGAGAAAGAGGAATGAAATGGGAGGTCTCACACTACCTGACTTTGAAGCATATTACAAAGCTACAGTGCTCAAAACAGCATGGTACTGGCATAAGGACAGATATACTGATCAATGGAATCGAATTGAGTGTTCAGAAGTAGACCATTACATCTATGGACAACTGATCTTTGATAAGGCAGTGAAGCCGAAGCAACTGAGAAAGAGCAGCCTGTTCAATAAATGGTGTTTGGAGAACTGGATATCCATTTTCAAAAGAATGAAAGAGGATGTCCATCTCACACCTTATACCAAAATTAATTCAAAGTGGATCAAAGACCTAAACATTAGCACCAAGACCATAAAACTCTTAGAAGAAAATGTAGGGCAATATCTCAAAGATCTTGTGAAAGGAGGTGGTTTCTTAGACCTCACACCCAAGGCATGAGCAACCAAAGAACAAATAGACAAATGGGATCTCCTCAAAATTAAACACTTTTGTACATCAAAGGACTTTGTCAGAAAAGTAAAAAGGCAACCTACACAATGGGAGATGATATTTGGAAACCACATATCAGATAAGGGTTTAATATCCCGAATATATAAAGGAATCCTGCATCTCAATAACAGAAAGACAAACAATCCAATTATAAAATGGGCAAAAGACATGAACAGACATTTTTCTGAAGAGGAAATACAAATGGCTCAAAAGCATATGAAAAAATGCTCAACTTCACTGGCTATTAAGGAAATGCAAATCAAAACCACAATGAGATATCATCTCACACCTACCAGAATGGCCATTATCCAAAAAACAGAAAATGACAAGTGCTGGAGAGGATGTGGAGAAAGAGGCACACTTATTCATTGTTGGTGGGAATGCAGAATGGTGCAACCACTCTGGAAGACAGTATGGAGGTTCCTCAGGAAGCTAAATATAGATTTGCCATATGACCCAGCTATTCCATTGCTGGGTATACACTCAGAGGAACTGAAACTTAAGACACAAAAAGACATTTGTAAACCAATGTTTATTACAGCATTATTCACAATTGCCAAGAGATGGAAACAGCCCAAACCAAATGTCCATCAAAGGATGAGTAGATAAACAAACTGTGGTATATACACATGATGGAATATTATGCAGCTGTAAGACAGAACAAAGACATGGATCATGTAATAATGTGGATGAACCTTGAGGACATTATGTTGAGTGAAGTTAGCCAGAAACAAAAGGACAGATTCTGTATGGTCTCACTAATATGAACAGACATTAATGAACAAACTTTGGGAGTTAAAAGCTGACAACACAGGCGACCAGGAGATAGAAAGAGGGCAGAGATCAGCCATTTGATGCTGAAGGACTACAGAATGTTTAGGATTGATTGCACAGATCCAGAAATAGATAGCATAATACTGTGTGATGGTAGCACAGTATTGTAAGTACACTGAACAAAGATGTCTGTGAGTAAAGCTGAAAGAGGTGGGATAGGAGAATTTATGACACCAGAGGTAAAGATACATGATAAAGACTGGGACTGTATAACGTGGCAAAAACTGGAGTGGCCAATGACTGTTACTAAATACACAAATATAAAAATGTTTTTGCATGTGGGAAAGCAAATGAATGTCAACCATGTAGAAATTTGAAAAATGGATGGTATTCAGGAAAAAACATAATCAAAGCAAACTGGAGTCTATGGTCAACAGTAACATTGTAATATACCTCCATTAAATGTAACAAAGGCAATATGCCAATGCTAAATGTATATGAGAGGGAGATATAGGGGAGTAATATGGGATTCTTGGTAGTGGTGTTATTTGCTGTCCTTAGTAGTATATTGTATTGTATGACATGTTATTTTTCTTTTTATCATTTTTTCTTATTGCTAAAAAAAAACAAAAACAATTTTTCTTGTAGTAATCAATATGTTCAAGTGCTGATTGTGGTGATAAATGTACAACTTTATGATGATACCATGAACAACTGATTGTACACTGTGGATAAATGTATGGTATGTGAATATAACTCTATAAAATTGTAGGAAAATATATATATAGGAGTAAAAGTGTTGGAGAAAACATGGTGAGAGGGATGATGCCTCACCAATATGGACTAACTACAATGTGTAAACTCAGAATTGAATTTTAGAACATAGCCTAACGTGGACACAATAATTGTAATAGTCCCTAGATTGTAAGCTCTTACAGCAGTCAACTCTATTCCTGAATTGTAATGCCTATCTCTAAACTTTGAGATGCTGATCCCTAAATGTATAACCTGATTGGTCTCTGGAACAATGCATATCTCTGAGACACCTGAAACTCAGAGCTAGAGCTCGGCAGATATGAATGTCAGTATTAGTGCATACAGCCACTGTCAAAAAAAAAAAAAAAAAAAAAAAAAAGCTGAAAAAGAGCCCAGACTTCAACTAGTGATATGAATGAAGCAGGTCTGGTTAAGACCAGGGCAAGTCAGGCCAAAGGATAAAGGTTGAAACTGATTGTGTTTTAAAACTTCAACTTTCATATGAGACCAAGGGAATAGATATCTATTTGGTACAGGATCTAAATTTTCTAAATGGTACAACTCTACAGTCGATTTGTTCAAACACCACAATTGCGTGGAACTTTGAATAGAGAGTGAGATACAGCAGGTTAGTATAGGCTGGAGTGAAATAGTGACACATCCTACAGTAATTTGGGCAGATAATAAAAAATATATTTACAGCCTCCCCCTCCCCAGCCCCGAGGATCTGGGGAAAGGTGTGGATGTCTTGGACATACTCACCTGGACTGGTGTTGATGTTGTCACAAACATTGGGACTGGCGGTTTGATGTGCTGAGCCCTCGAGCATGGGACTTGCCCTTATGAAGTTCATTACCACAAAGGAGAGTCTAAAGTTGTATGTAATGGTGCCTAAGAGTCTCCCCCTGAGTACCTCTTTGTTGCTCAGATGAGGCCCTCTCTCTCTCTAACTGAGCCATCTCAACAGGTGAACTCGCTGCCCTCCCCCCTACGTGGGACCTGACTCCCAGGGGTGTAAATCTCCCTGGCAATGCAGAGTATGACTCCCGGGGATGAATGTGGATCTGGCATCGTGGGACTGAGAGTATCTTCTTGATCAAAAGGGGGATGCAAAATGAGACGAAATAGTTTCAGTGGCTGAGAGATTCCAAATGGAGTCAAGAGGTCACTCTGGTGGACATTCTTATACACTATATAGATAACACCTCTTAGGCTTTAATGTATTGGAATAGCTAGAAGTAAATACCTGAAACTACCAAACTCCAACCCAGCAGTCTGGACTCCTGAAGACAATTATATAATAATGTAGATTACAAGGGGTGACAGTGTGATTGCGAAGACCTTGTGGATCACACCCCCTTTATCTAGTGTATGGATGAGTGGAGGAATGGGGATAAAAACTAAAGGACAAATGGGGTGGGATGGGGGGATGATTTGGGTGTTCTTTTTTCACCTTTATTTTTTATTCTTATTCTGGTTATTTCTGATGTAAGGGAAATGTTCAGAGATAGATTGTGGTGATGAACGCATAACTATGTTATCATACTGTGGACAGTGGATTGTATATCATGGATGATTGTATGGTGTGTGAATGTATTTCAATAAAACTAAATTTAATTAAAAAAAAAATACCAACCATTCAAGCAAGGCATATGTCTATTTTTTTTTTAAACAAGTAATTGCTAGTTCAGTTAGAAAAAGTTAAAACCTTTAAAGCATCTAGTTCTATAAAGGAAACCTTCTAAAAAAGTGTTTTTTAATGAAGAAGTATAAGAAAAGAATCTGGAAAACAAATACTATCCATGTCATAGCAGCCAAGAACTGTGAACTGTACATTTATTCTCAATAAACTGATTTTGGTTTCACATTAAGAACCAAAGGGGCTGTGGTAGACTGAATCACTGACCCCAACAAAAGACATCTGCTTAATCTTAACTCCTGTTCCTGGTGGGTCTGACCCAGTTTGTAAACAGGACCCTCTGAAGGTGTATTATCCATAAGTTGTGGACTCATTTGTGAATAGGATCTTCCAAGATCCTTTTGAGGTGTGGCCCAGGTGAATCAGGGTGGGCCTTAATCTCTTTACTAGAGGGTTCATACATAGCCAGAAGCCAGAGAAACACAGGAGGAGACCAAGAATATTGCCATGTGACAGGAGGCAGAGCTGCAAGACAAGGAACCCCAAGGATTGTGGCAAAACCGTGACAGAATGCTACAGACTTTGGGGAGAAAGCGTGGCCTCGCCAATGCCTTGATTTTGGACATCTAGACTCTGAGGCCGTGAGAAAACAAATGCTTGTTGTTCAAGCCAATCCATTAAAAACTACTTAATGCCAACCAGTGATGGAGGATTATATCATTAAGGATTAGTTTTCAGTCTCTGAAACAGAACTAGGGGAAATCAATGTGGTGAGTAGGATATATGCAGCAAATAGGATTAGAAAACCATAATACAGATAAGAAATTAGGATCATTTTCCTAAGTAAAAACTTACTATCTTGCTACAACAAAAACTGAGACAGATGAATTTTCAAAGGCTACCTTATTTCCTAGAAATTTAACATTATTTCATAAGATACTTCTCTTTAGAAGAGAAGGGCTCACGAAAATTCTAAATTGTTAGTCGACACGGGTGCATATAGATCAACACAGCAGCCCCCAATCTGCTGATGCAGAAACTGAGACCCTAAGAGGTAGGGGGTTTGTCTACACAGCTCTCCAGTATAAGGTCCAGGTCTCGTCCTTCTAGTACTCTGTTCTCCCTGCCATGTCGTTCTCCCTCTTTAGAACCTAAAACCCAACACGGTATCTGAAAACCAAAATCAAGTCAAGTTCAGAATTTCTGGCTTTGACAATCTTTCTGCTGTGTTTCTAGGATATTTTCTTTTCGAAAAGAAAACACTAACTAGAAACTTACTCTCAGTCGAGCAAGCTGAATTTCTGAAAATTCCCGGGCACCATTCACTAGTGGAACCAGCCGATTGTACAGAGCCTAGGAAAAACAAAACCAAAACCAAATGAAACCGCACAAATGTTTAAGGACCAACCACGAACTTGGACAATTACCAAAGTTTATGACATTTATATCCAAACTGTTTAGATTACAAACCCTATTAAAATTCTTGGGCTAGTATCAACAACGGAGACTTAAATTGTCATATTAATACATCTGACTAGATCTGAAACAGTGCATATTGCAAAAAGTGTGCCTAAATATATTTTTCGATCTACACCCTGACCATGATCTAAAAATTAGTATTTGTGTGGATTCTGCTTCAAAAAACTCACCAGGGAATGATTTTAATTAGAGGACATAAGGGCCCCATGTACCATTTGCCAGGAAGCACCTTTTTATCTACAGCTCGTTTCTATGAAGAATTAGCACCTGCCCCCATCAGGTGAGTAATCTGCCTCTTGAACCATGAGCACCTGCAGCCCAATGAGGGCCACATCTAGGATAGTTGCAGGTAGAGTTAGAGTCTTGAAAAGCAATCTGTCCTTTCCCCTTAGTATAGCCCAGAGACCAGGCCTTGAGCAGAATGAAGAGAACTGGTCTACCAACTACCTTCAAAACTCAAAACTCACTGCAAAGAATATATGGCTTAAAAAGTTCAATTGAGATTATTCTTTCAACGACTTGGCAGTGCTCATAAACCTATTTGAGAATCTGATCAAAGTATGAACCCTCACCCCCAAGAAGTAGGATCATATACAATTACAACATTTTAAATAAAATT
The DNA here is from genome assembly GCF_015220235.1 of Choloepus didactylus. Classification (NCBI taxonomy): domain Eukaryota; kingdom Metazoa; phylum Chordata; class Mammalia; order Pilosa; family Megalonychidae; genus Choloepus; species Choloepus didactylus. Next base: position 3,101,554 of record NC_051308.1, on the reverse strand, counting down.
TCAGAGTTTACAGACTTCAGAAGCATTTCCATGGACTCCTTAAGAATCCAGGAACCCCAGTATAAGATGCCCAAAAAGGCTAACAAGGAATCTTTCTCACCTTATCTGTTTGTGTGTTTTCGTGCAAAATCCTTGTGTCGATTGCGGCCGCCAGCAAGTTATTGGCGGCAGTGATGGCATGGATGTCCCCAGTCAGGTGGAGGTTGAACTGGAAAGAAAATGAAAACATCTTTCTACTGTTTTCAAACAGTATTTCAACAGTGTTTCAAGTGGTATTCAAGGAATTTCTGGGCAAATAAAATATCATGCTAATTACATATCCTTATAATGAGCTGAGTCCACAAAGAGTCTAAATCAGAAAATCAATGTAAGGTTCTTCCACTTGACAGGAAAGAACCCTCTGGAGCAGCTCTCATTGCAAATTCTTCGAATTTTGGGTCACAGGATGAAACATTGTCATGGACTTAATGATTGGTCTTTTACTACAACAAAATTTGGTTTCCTTAGTTTACTTTACTTTTTATGCAATTTTTAGTATTTAAAAAATAGAGTCATACCAAATATATTTTGGAGTGAGGCAGAGCATAAAATAAACAGTAACAATTGAATAATATAAAACATTGCAGAAAGTCTGAGAAATAGAAAAAGACATCATGCTCACATGATTACATGATTATTAGAGTAACAACACACTTGCAATTTGCTACCATCTTTTTAAAAATCTTATTATTATGTAATGATCTTATGTGCATATAGTTCCAGTATATAACAGCTGTATAACTGGCAGATGTTTCCAAATTTTTCACCCCCTTATGTCTGGAATATTTAAGATGCTTCAAAATTGTAAAGAAGTCTACAGTTAAAAATAATACATGCAAATAGCTTTTCCTTCTTTAAAAAAAATTAATTGATTATCATAGATTTCCAAGAGTGTGACTGTATGATTACTGGGCTAAAGGGTTTTCATAATATCACCAAATTGCTTTTTGAAAGGGTGAAGTACCACCTGCAAAACACTAGTAGATCAGGGATACTTCAGAAGCAAAATATCTTTTGATTGAAAAAGTAAGTTAATTTAATAGTTGATAAAGTGGTGTTCTAAGTTGCATTTCTTTAATTTCTTGGGAGCTTAAACATTTATATTTACTTATTAAAATTTTGTCACTTATAAATGTTCACTGTAGAAAATATGAAAAATTCCATTTGAATATATATTTTATAAACTTTATTTACAATTTAAAAAATTGGGATCATATGATCTCCAATATTTTATACCTACACTTAACATTATATTACTAGCATTTTTATATCATTAGTCTTTAAAATATAAAAACTTTATGTCCTCTTTTTAGACATCTAGTTTCCCTCCAATTTTTTAATATTGTAAATTATATGGAGACAAACAGATTTAAAATTAAATCTTTGAGCACACATCCACTTTTTCCTTAGGATAAACTAAAAATGAAAATTTATTTAGGCCAAAGGGTATGAATGTTTTTAAGGCACTTGATACATATTTCTAACTCCCCTCCAGACAAGTTTTATCAATGTACACTTCCTAGTAGTGTATAAGAGTGTATTTCAGCTGCCCTTGCTATTTTTAAAAATCCAACTCTGACAATTCAACAAGTAAAGTGATAATTGATGGTGGTTTAATATAGACTTATTAGGGAAGGTGAGCATTCACCGGTTAGCTAATATTTCTTTCCTGATGTTTCTGTGGAACCCTTTGCCCATTTTACAACAGGGATGTCAGTTTGTTTCCATCCATCTCCTTGATATCTACTTCAACATCACACAGGCCCCAAGCAGCACTCTACCTCTGATCACCACCCCACACCATTACAATTCAAACCATTACTCTCTGGTTATTCACTTCAACAAAAGATCCTGTTGAGTTGTTCAACCAAGAATCCTGGATATCATCCTGAGTCCTCCCCTGCTCTCACCCCACATCTAAGCAATCCATCTGCACCCAAGTCTTAAGTCCACCATCTTTTTCTCCATCCTCATTGGGCCAAGCCTGGGCTGCTGCCACAGTCTCCTTCCTAGACCCCTACAATCTGCTCGGGGCTGCTACGTCTGTTCTCCACACAGGAGCCAGAGTGTTCTTTATAAAACCCAGTTTGCCCCTAGTTACTCCCCTGTCAAGATCCATGCAGTAGCTGACGGTGACAGCAGTAAAATCCAGGACCTTGATCATGAAATGCAACAGCTGGAAAGATCTGGCCCTACCCATTTCTCTACTCTCCCCCTGGCTCCCTGGGCACCAGCCACACTGGTGGTACCTTCCAGTCCCTCAATAATCAAGCCCTTTTCCTGCCTGGGCTTCTTTGCCTGGAATGCTTCCTTTGTTCTTCACATGGCTGACTCCTTCCCATCCTTCAAGGCTTAGTATTTTCACTTTTAATGCTTCAATCCATCTGGAATGTATCCTAACATTTTCCCATATGACTATGCGACTGCCTTCCAGTATGCACCGTATGTTTGTGGCCTCAGTCAAGAAGCACCTACTAAGTGTCAGGTACTGAGCTAAGAGCTGGGGATCCAGCAGTGAAAAAGGTATGGGAGTCCCTGTCCTCCAGGAACAAACTGCGTGCTCGATATCATAAGATAGCTCACCGCCCTTCGAGCGGGGTGCCAGTAACCCCTCAATGAGTGCTGGCTCAGTTGTGGACTGCTCCCCAGGCCTGAGCTTGCCCCCCTCCCCAACCTGGCCTTCTGGCCCAGGGTCTCCCCCCAACTTGTGACTGTTACTCATCCTCCTTCAGATAGGAGGCTTGGGGCTATTTTTCTCGGTGATGCCTTGGCCTGCCTTTAGCTTTCCTGACTCAGGCCTCCACGGGCAAAACACCTGTCCTATTCCTTCCATGAGGTCAACAAGTATTTACTGGTAAGCATCTACTGTGTGCTGGGATGCATAACCTGAGCAGTGTCTCCTCTTACTCACCATAGCCGACCGACGCAGACTGATGTAAACACGGTGTGCTATGGGAGTTTGGGGTGCAACAGAATGTAGAGAAGGACTGGGTAAGGAGGATGGAAAAGCAAGAACATTCCAGACATGGGACAAGACTTGAAATCAAGAGCACACAGGGTAGGAGTCTGTGAGGAGTGTGACATGATGGAGAGAGAGAAGCATATGGAGGATGGAGAGGTGAGGCTGGAGAGAGGGGTGGCAGCAGCTGGGAGGACCTCCCACGGCACGCTGGGGAGGAAGGGGTTGCTCTTGGGATAGATCACACAGCAATGTGACTTCCCTGGGAGTGGGCATTAGGGAGCCCTCTCAGGACCTGAGCTAGGAGGGCAGTGCTGAGGAGGGCTGGACGCTGGTCAGCTCTGTGGGACAGAGCAGTGGTGGTGGAGGGGTGCGAAGAACTCCTGGGGAAATGAGACGTGAGACCAGCAGCTCTGGGTACCCGTTTTTCTATGGCGCTATTTTATTTTGGAGTCTTCATTTGGAGAAGTTTAGAGTGCAAGTCTTCCTGAATTTCACACTATAACAGATGGCAGGTGGAGATACAATTTCATATTCTCTTATCCAGGACCCTTGGGCCCAGATGGGTTTTGGGATTCAGAATTCCTTGGAATTAAGAAAGGAAGTGTGTTGTACATATAATTTTCTGCAGGGTCTAGGTCAGCACCCATTAATCAAAAGTGACATTTCTGTAGCAAAACATACAAATATTCACCACAAGGGGCATAAACACATATCAATAGCTCCTAATAGGAAATGTCGGGTTTTGCCAGCAAATGAATTGTGCAAATGTTTTTGGTTCTCAGAGGCTACCGGACTCTGGGGTTGTGGATGAAGCCTCGTGGGCCTATGCAGGAGCACAAAGTGGTCGGGAGAGAAAAGCAGTCATGGGGGACACACAGCTCATGGCGGTCTTACCTCCTCCATGGGGATAACCTGGGCATATCCACCACCCGCGGCTCCTCCTAGACAACAGAGCAGGCAGCGTGTGAAATGAGTCACCAAGACATGAGGACGACAGAGCCTGGGGACACAGCTCCCCAAGCCCAACAGGGAGGCACATACATCCAACACGAAATGGCAACAGGCAGCAAGAATCATCACTGTTCTGCCAACGCTGAGCAGAAGGAAACACAACATGTTTGTGCAATGTGCAGCTCTGCAATTTAAGGACGGCTGTTTCTGTGTTTAAAGGACACGGTGAAAATAATACAGCAAAAATCAGTACTGCAAAACATATATCAGGATATGAGATTATTTTATTAATGTATTATTAGATATCTGGGGCCAGGCTTTGGCTAAACTGCCTATGCATTTAATATCATGTTATCATAATGATTAATATTAATATTGCATATTATCATATGATGTCATAAATCAACAAGGCAGTCTGATATTATAAACTTCAGTCTACTTATTTTAGATACTAATGTCATATTTGTCATGAGGTCTATATTTTAAAATATTAAAGTTGTTATAGGAAAGAATTCTCTTTCTTAATACAATAGTGATCTGCCTAATACAAAAATGATCTTTCATATGCATACCACTTTACAGTTTACCCTTTTTTTAATATAGGCTCTCTCATTTGATCTTCACTATGATGAGGCTGGTGTGCTAAGCCTCATTTTTACAGAGGCAGCTCAGAGAGGTTCTGGCTGACTAAAGGCCACACAGCATATGAGACAGGGCAGGAATAAAGCCTCAGTGGGGAGTGGTTGCTTCATAAGTGCAGAATGTTTAACTGGGTTGAATTTAAATGTTTGGAAATGGACAGAGGTGATGGTAGCACATTATTGTGAGAATAATCAATAGCAGTGAATGGTGTGTGAATGTGGTGGAAAGGGGAAGTTCAGTCATGTATGTCCCTAGCAGGAAAACTGGAGGTTAAAACATGGGAATGTTTAACAGTGAATCTTGTTGTGAAAACTGTCTGTGCTTAATTGTACAAATATAAAAAAGTTATTTCATGAACTAGAGCAAATGTACGACACTACTATAAGGAGTTAATAATGGAGGGGCATATGGGAAAAAATGCACTTATTGCACACTATGGACTATAGTTAAGTAATATCTTAATATTCTTTCATCAACAGTAACAAATGTACCACACCAATACAATGGGTCAATAATGGGGTGGGGGACGAAAATGAGGGGTGTGGGAGGATTTGGGTTTTCTTTTCCACTTTTATTTCTTTTCTGAGATAATGAAAATGTTCTAGAGCCAGTGATTGTATACTTCAGATGGTTTCTATGGTGTGTGAATATATCTCGGTAAAACTGAATTAAAAAAACAAAACAAAAAAAAAAGAATAAAGCCTCAGGTTCTCACTCCGAGTCTGGGGCTCCTCCCTGTCCATGATGGATGACTTTCTATGAGCTCTCAGTACTTAATGAGTAAGGAGTCATTAATATTTAGAATGGTAATATAAATATAATACTGTTAAAAACCAGGATGTGCCAAGAACAAATGGGAATTGCAGCCATGAATGCTATTACTGAAAAGTGAGCAAAGAAGGATTTCATGATGATAAATCCAGGAAGAAGAGTGATGGATGGGAGGATCCTGGACATAACCAAGGAGGAATTACATCACAACTCTTTGTCTTCAGCATGTCTCCAGCGTGCTCCTCGGCCAGACAGGCAACTCGGAGGAGACAGACTCATAACCAGCCTAACAGGCTGGGAGGAGAAGCCACCAGTAGGAAGAAATCTCATAATTGAATTTTCTTGAACTGTTTTGGTCTACCCACCTCACACAGGTCATCCTAAGCTAAAGCTGATAGAGACACAGCTTTACCAAGAGACCAAAAAGGGAAAAGCCACTTGGGGCAGTGGTGCAAATAACTTTGCTCAAAACTGCCTGGCAAAGACCTTCCTGAGGGTCTCCTCCGCCTTGCCCTGCAGCCCCTGCTTCTCCTCTTGCCAGGAGCACTGAGTGTGCAGGAGGGGTGTCTTTGTGTTTGTGTGTGTGCATGCATGTGTGCATGTAGAGAGGAAATGCAACAACTCCTCTAAAACTTTGACTCTATATCTGCGGGTGATGGTTTTCTTAAACTTTCCTCCCCCACATTTTGCTCTGAAAAATGTACTAGCCGGTAAATCCCATACCTTTCACTCCGAAAGTCGGTCCCTGCGAAGGCTGCCTCAGGCAGGCGAAGGAGTTGACGTTGAGGTGCGCGGTCAGGGCCTGAACCAGCCCCACCGTAACTGTGCTCTTTCCTTCGCCGAGAGGCGTGGGCGTGATCCTGAGGGGGAAAACAAACAGCGATTTTCATAACACTTCCCAAACACCCACACAAAATCACCCTTAGTGCTGAAACCAAGTCAGAGGGCACTGGTAGAGAACATACCATTCCAACTCAACTTCGTGATTGAATTTTCTTGGACCGTTTTGGTCTACCCACCTCATACAGGTCATCCTTAAGCTAAAGTTGAGAGAGACACAGCTTTACTAGGAGACCAAAAAGGGAAAAGCCATTTGGGGAAATGGTGCAAATAACACTACCAATTTCAAGACTGGGCACAGAACGATCCATCAAAATGGTTTAAATGACCAAGCTGACGTTGTTTCTTACTGGTGGGTAATTTGGCATTCTGTCTTCCAGAGCTAGTGACTGTGGGCGCATGGTGGGTTCAGGGCCAATGTTCAACGGTCCATGAGTGAAGTATGGCCAGCCTCTCAGGGTGAGAAGGGATCCTACAGACACCACTCATCTACCTCCTTCTAGATAACACACCTGCCCATGCTTGCCAGGGCCATGTTAGAACACCAACAGCCAGAGGAGCTCATCAGTATCAGGGGGGCCCATTCATTGACCAATGGCTCCTATAGTTAGAAGGTTCTTTGTTACAAAGAAGAGACAGTCTGCATTCCTGGAATTTTTTATGTGCTAGAGTGTGGACACTCAGCCCAATCCCTTTCCAGTACAACAGCCTGTCAAATATTTGAAAAGAATATACCAAGAGCCCTCAGCACACTAAGGAGATAACCTCTGCCCTCAAGGAGCTGGCTATAGATTACACCACACTACAGAACATGCCCAGAGCATCAATGTATGAAGTAAAGGATGGGAACCTATCACAGTCCCAAGTAAGCCTTGCCAAAAACCTGTAATTTTAATTTGGTCTTGTATGAGTTAGATGGTACGAGCCAGGTTGTCTGGGATACTCAAGCACAACAAAACTGATGGTAGAGTTTTATGACCTACAAAATCTAGTGATGCAACCACAAAGAAGTAATGCATGAGATATGTCATCATCTCCAGCTATCACAGACCACCACTGAGATGCAATCCATCATTCACTCAGCAAATATTCACTGGGTATCTACTCTGTGCTAGACCCTGGGGAATACAATGATGGTCAAGTCAGATTCCATTTCTGCCTTCCCAGAGCTTACAGCTGATGGGAGATGTGGAGAATAAATCAGCAATGACAAAAATGTGATAAATGCTGAGGCAGGAGAAAGAAGCCAATTAGACTGGTTTATGAAAGCATATGAAAGGGAGTCTAACTAGATCTGGGACATCATGGAAGGCTTCCTGGAGGAAGTCACATCTAAGCTGATACCTGCCAAATGATTAAGTCAGCCAGATAATAATAAGGCTGCATCATGGCAGTTAATATGTTAGGCACTGTGCTTTATGCTTATGGGCTCATTATTATCACCCCCAGCTGATAGATGAGGAAACTGAGACACAGAGTATAGAAGTAACTTGCCTAGGGTCACATAACTAGTAAGCGGTAGAGCTGGAAGTCCACCCAGGCTTCACTAACTTATTTCCAGGCATGGAAATCATTATTTGTAGCAAACAATGCAATGCCCGGGAATAGGTAAGATCACCTGGAGGGTGAAGAGAGTGAGAGAAGGGTAAAGGACAGGACCAATGAGAACACTTCTTTTAAGGACTAGCCAGAAGAAGAGAGACGGAAAGGAAATGAAGGAGCAGTAAAAAGTAAGAGAGACCTTGAGAAGGAGGGGGCATGATCGAGGAGTCAGAGAAGTTGGGACGTCTCATGACGAGGGAGAAGGTCCAAAGGCAGAGGCTGCGAGGCTTGAAGCAGACAGAGAAGAGGATAGAAAAGTGTTCACTGGGTTTAGCAGCCACGGGGTGGCTGGTGACCGTGGTTGTTAATAATTGGTGAGCCAAAATCTGAACACTGCTTGGGGAAACAAATCTCAAACCCTTCAAGCCACAGGATGCTGGTTTAAAAGCCCCCCTGCATCTGTCTGAATGGCAAATTATAGTGGGGTTGTCCCGAAGACTCAAAGTTACATAAAGGTGTCAACATCTAATTGCAGTCAACGCTCCATTTTCTTAGACACAACATGAATAAATGCAGTTAAAAAGCCACAGGCACCACAATCTTACGACAACCCATCAAGGGCACGTAGCATCAAACACGTATAGTTTAAGTTCTCTGTTGAGCTTTCACGTTTGTGAAGTCTTCGCTGTTGGCAAAGGAATAAGTGGTTTACTTAAACTGTGTCACATGAAGGATTACATTTCATTCCCAAGGATATGCTAGCACAGCTGACGGTGAGAGCCAAAAGGGGCCCCACCCAGATATGACCTCCTCAAAACTTCAGCTCACCAGCCAACTCTTGATTAGAAACACAGCACTGCTTAGCTTTCTGCCAAGTCATACAATTCAGGAAAATCGCAAAGTAGGAAGTATTTACTAGGAGCAATAAAAGGAGAGTGACAATAAAAATTCAATTTCTCCTCGTTCCTGCATTCCGTATCAAAATTTGGTTAATTTTCCTCCCAGTATCCTTAGCTCAGATTCCAAATTATCGCATTGCCTCAGAAAAGAAAGAGCACCATGTTAAACCTAATTTCTTTTGTCTAAAGGACTTATAAACGTATGGACATGGAACTGAGATTGGTGTTCATTACCTTCATCAAGTCCCCCAAGCAAATGTCTTTGCTCCGTTTCTTGCCATCCCACAACAATTATAACACTTCTACTCTATAACTCGTCACAGGGCATTGTGATCAGCTTTCTGACATCTGCCTCTCCTTTCAGGTCGTGAGCTTGCTGAGGTCAAGGGCTGGGTCCCCTCTCCTTGTCGTCCCTATCACCTGCTCTGTGCAGTAGAGCAAGAAATGGTTGACAATGGAAAGACTCCTTTTCTAAGACAAACATTACTTAATGCAAACTACGGTAAAAATTTATCGAAGCATTCTGTGACAATTTGGACATAATCTAAAAGGAGTTTACCACTTACTCAAAAGTCAAAATACTTATGCAGAGAGAACTGGAAAATGCTGAACTCTTCCCCAAACCCAGAATCTTGATTAACGGTATAACTGCCATCAGCCGTGGGTCCAACCAAACCTGAACTATGAGCTCTGCCAGCATGAAATGTATAGGAAAACCACCAGTTAAGGCCATCCTAGGCTTACAGCCAGTGCTTATTTATTTTTAAGTGAATCGTTAGGACTTATTGGTAGGGGGTGGGGGTGGGGGGCAGCATAAGTAAAATACTTAATTGTGGTTTCACTGGTTAATATTTTAAAAATGAGCTCTGAGGAATTTTTAAGTAACCAGAATCAAAAACACATCTGTATAGCCTTGATCTTTGATAATGATTGTATAACTATATAGCAAAAAAAAAAAAAAAAAAAAAAAGTCAGTTGCCCGTGTTTGTAAAGATCTACTTCTGGATGTTTTGTTCTGTTCCACTGATTATGTATCTATCTCTGAAAATACTTGTCTTAGTTAACCTACCTCTATTGGAAGTCTTAAAATTGGGTAGAGTGCAATATTGGTGATCAATAAGAGGGAGGGGTTAGTGGTGCGGGATGTTTGGGGCCTTCTTTTTTCTTTTTATTTCTTTTTCTGGAGTAATGCAAATGTTCTAAAAATGATCATGGTGATGAATACACAAATATGTGATGATACTGTGAACCACTGATTGTATACTTCAGATGGATTGTATGGTGTGAATATAGATCAATAAAATTACGTTAAAGAAAAAGAAACACTTAAAAACAAACTGTCATTTTTAAAATGACAGGTCACTGTTTAAAGCCTAAGCATAAATTTACTTTTGGAGTATCCTATTGCTAAAATTTATGTAAATAAAATATTGTAGTAATTAAAATAAAGTAAAATGAAAATGACTTTTTTTTTTTTTTTTAAGTCCAAGAGAGTTGGAGGGAATGGAATTGTGAAGGTCAGGTTTTGGAAATCTTATTGATAGGCCTAAGAATGCAAATTACCTTCAAATATATCAAAAGAAGTTGCTTACAGAAAAATAAAGGTTTCTAAATATAAACCACTCACCTGTTCAGAAAAGCTGGACATAAAAGACCTACTTTCAATATTTTTGTACATATTAAAATATACTGAAAGCTCTCCAGTCCTGATTTGAATTAATGAGAGATTACAGCAACTATATTGTGTTGTCTGGGGAACGATGGGAAATTACCAAGTGAAAACAAAATGAGTTTATTTGGAAAAGTTTCTACCAGGGCATTCATGCTATGTATCCTTTTAGAAGTATGATAAAGGCTAAAATGTGTTGGCTAAAAGAATGAAGAGTTTTAGAATATATTCACTTGGCCCCAATCCCCATACCAAAACCTTTCTTTGGGGAAGAAGTGAATATATGTCATTTGTCCCTAGACATTTTCATGATTTGGAAGGTTTTCTTTTTTAAGCCTTTTATTACCTAATAATAACACCCTATAGTCCAGTTGGTTATTGTTCCAGTTTGCTAATGCTGCCTTTTTGCAAAATACCAGAAATGGATTGGTTTTTATAAAAGGGGGTGTATTTGGTTACACAGTTACAGACTTAAGGCCATAAAGTGTCCAAGGTAACACATCAACAATCGGGTACCTTCACTGGAGGATGGCCAATGGTGTTCGGAAAACCTCTGTTAGTTGTGAAGGCACGTGGCTGGCGTCTGCTCCAGAGTTCTGGTTTCAAAAGGGCTTTCTCCCAGGATGAGGAACTTCTCTAGGCTGCACTCTAGGCTGCAGTTTCTCAAAAATGTCACTCTTACTTGCTCTTGGGGCGTCTGTCCTCTCAGCTTCTCCAGAGCAAAACTCTGCTTTCAAAGGCTGTCTCCAAAATGTCTCTATAAGCTGAAGCTCCTCTCTTAGCTCCTGTGCATTCTTCAAAGTGACCCTCTTGGCTGTAGCAAGCTCGCTCCTTCTGTCTGAGCTTATATAGTTCTCCAATAAACTAGTCAAGGCCCACGCTGAATGGGCAGGGCGACACCTCCATGGAAATTATCCAGAGTTATCACCTACAGTTGGGTGGGGCACATCTCCATGGAAACACTCAAAGAATTACAATCTAAGCAACACTAACACATCTGCCCACACAAGACTGCATCAAAGATCACGGTGTTTTGGGGGACATAATACATTCAAACTAGCACAGTTATGTTCCCATTACAGTTTACTAAAATTAACGGCCCCAGCAGTAGTAGTTTTTTCTAAATACATTTGATCTGTTCCGCAAGTAGTACAAGTACAAACTCACAGATACTTAAATACTTATATCCAAGACAAAAAGGGAACAATCTTGGAAATATCTTTAATGGTTACTCAGGCCAAAATAATTGGTTGAAACATTTAAAAAAAAAAAAAAAATCAAATGAGGTATTTGGCACTCCAGATTTAAAAAACAAAGTGAATGGAATTTTACTTTTTCTTCAATGTGAAATTCAGTCTATTTGCAGACCTGTTTAGGTTTCCTTTTTAATGGATCTGTCCAAGCAATTCAGAGAAATTCTAGAAACTTCTGCATGGAAATGAGAAATGCTCATTCCAATGCTCCACAGCTGCACTCCAAGCTGCGTTCTCAAACGAAATTCCTTTTCATTAGTGTAACTGGGAAAATATGTAAAACTTAGAGCCCCTAAGATTCTTTTGGCATATTTCCCTGAACAATTCCCAATACTTTTCATTTTGTCAGGCAAAGCAAATAAAGTGATGTGTAGGTGTAAATACCATGAGATGTGTAGCTGATGAAACACAGATGACTCTGACTGAATAAGAACCATAACGCTTGAAGAATGGCAGTTTAAAAAGAATTAGTGTTTTTTTTTCTCAATATCTTTCATTAATTATTGAGTGATTCTTTATGATTCTCAAATTTTCACAACTTTGGCCAATGAGAGTCCCTTCAAGGTGGCCCCAAATTCCCATATACCAACCCCCCCTGCCCTATTACTAAACATCCTGCGCTGGTGTGGTACATTTGTTACCATTGATAAAAACACATTTTTATAATTATACTAATATAATTAGTTATTAGTTATACTAATAACTACAGTCCATGGCTTAACTTGGGGTTCCTTGGGGTTCACTGTTTATGTTGTTTCTGTTCTGCATTTGGGTTATTAATATCAGATTTTTAAAAAATCCAATTGTTTTTTATTGTATTCTCACTTGATATATTTAAATTATGTTAATACATAAATTTAAATGTGCAGTAACAAATATCATTTGGTTTTACTGAAAAATTGCTTGGGTACTTGAATTCATCTAAAGCATGGGAAAAGTGTTAAGTTACAGTGTTCAGAGAAAAATGCAGGACACAAAATGGTATTTATAGTATGATCTCAAATGTGTAAAAAGGATAGGTGCATAGATAAAATTCTGTAAGGCAATATAAACATTCTTAACACTTCCATGTAATGAGAGATTTAATTTTCTCCTCTTAATTATCTTTATGTTCTAAATTTCTTTAAAATAAGCAAATATTACTTTCAGAATTAAAAAATTTTCAAAAGAAGGAAATAATTTTTCATTTAATGGAGGGACCATTTATATTTCTAAAGAAGTTGCAACAGTGCATATAATGGTTTAAGTGTCATGTTTCCATGATTGACCTGATCAAAAGTAAACATATGAAGGTGATATTTATTTCAAATTAATCTTGCATTATAGTTTATTAATAAAACAACTATCTATCTTCTAAACTGATCAAGTACCCAGCTATTAAAGAATTAGAAACTGAAGGCAGTTCCTACACAAAAAACTACATCATTTGTTGTGATTATTCTTTCCTTATAGAATGCAATATGGTGTCTATTTTCTAAACATCTTCAAACTTTGCTACAGATTCATCTGTATCACAAAGTCCAACCCCTCACAGCTTCCTTTTTCAATGCAGTTGAAAGAACACAAGTTCTTGTTAAGAGAACTGCACAGTTTCAGAAGCTGATGGTAGCTCTAGGGATTTGATCTGCACTTGAGAATTTTGCGTTTGACCATCACCTCTCTGCAGCAGCACGTGGCAGGCCTTCTTAGTGCAGTTACACACTGCTGCCAGCAAAGGCGCCGTGTGGGCTGCACCTAGCTCTTAACCCCCAGCAGCCAGGCTGGCTGCCATCTCTTCCAGAAGCCCGGCCTGAACCACATGACTTCAAACAAGGAACTTGGTGATGTCATCAAATCTTTCATTTCAGGAGTATCAATCTGCGTTCCCAGCTAAGGGCAGTTTAGATTTATGTTTTTATTGCCAATCCAACAAACTCAAAATACAGTGAATCCCAACCACTCAATAAGAAAAATTTGCTGCTTGATTTTTCCTTTGTAAACCAAGATCACAGGCTTTTGAGATTTCCTTGTCTTCCTCCATTAAACAGGCGAGGAAATCCGTAACTCCACCTGCCAAGATTACCTACAGCCTAGAGGAAGGGAAGCATCTCTACAGTTAAGATGCTAAATTTTTCTTAATGTTCAAGAGTTTGTATATTCACTGTAAACAAACTTGCATGAACTACATCGGCTGCTCCACATTTTGGTTCTCAGGAGACAGGTGCAAGGCGTGCTCTTCTCCCAGGTCACTGGGCCCTTTCGTGAATGAGGGCCCCGGGGTGCCAGCAGGTGGGGCCGCCACGTCTCCTGAGCAAAGAGCTTTCCCACAGGATGTTAGGTAAGCTTTGGGAGCCTAGGTTAAGAAAGGAACTTGGGAGTCCAACTGCAGCAGGCATGGAAGACTGAGGGAGAAGGTAAAACCTTTTAAAAAAAGTTTGCCCTGGACAAGCTAAGAGAGGACCCCCAGATGCTTAGAGAGAAACACCCTGGGAGAAAGAAGCAAGGACACACAGGAGCTCAGATACAGGAGCTAAGACAGATGCCCAGAGACATTTTGGAGAAAGCCGTTTTGAAACTAGAACCCAGGAGCAAAGGACCAGCAGATACCAGCCATGTGCCTTCCCAGCTGACAGAGGTGTTCTGGACTTCATTGGCCTTCCTTCAGTGAAGGTATCCTCTTGCTGATGCCGTAGTTTGGACACTTTTATGGCCTTGGAACTGTAAATCTGTAACCTAATAAATCCCCTTTATAAAAGCTGATCCATTTCTGGTATTTTGCATAATGGCAGCTTTAGCAAATGGGAACAGTTGTTAATTTTAGCACTGTTTATAATGGCCAAAGCATGGACACAATTTAAATGCCCATCAGTAAAGAATTGGTTAAATATGTGAGGGAACATCAATACCACATTTTCAGATCACTTCTCTGCCTCAATACATTTGAAAAATGAGGAACACGCTGTCCCACAGGCAGCTGAGATACATCAGTGTTTCTCCAGTGGGTTAGTGGTGCTGGGGATGTGTGTAGTTTGGGATCTGCCTCCAGCCCAGGCATTTCTAGGACTTCCTCCCCAACATCCATCCACTTCCCCCACCCCATGCATTTAAGAACCTCTGATGGGAGCAGTGGAATGTTCTGGAATTGTGAAAAATGATAATATAGATCTACATGCATGGCCATGTAACTAGGTATACCACACTGTAGAACAATCAAGTTGCTTATAGGAGAGCAGGTTTAGCAGGATCTCATTTATGCAAGACTGTGGTAGTGTCAAGGTGGTCTTCAAAATGACAACAGTTGTTTGTTTGGGTGGTGGGATTTAGGATGCCTTACTTTCTTGTTTATATTTTCTGTATTCAAAAAAAATTTTTACATTGAGTATGTGCTATATTTATAACCAGAAGAAACAAAGAAATAAAGCACTTCTATTAACAAACATGTAAAATACAAGTTAAAGATAAGTAATATCTGGTTGTAAGGAATTTCTTTCCCCAACAAACAGGCTTCTGTGCCTCAAACCTTGGCCCTTATAAATAAGAGTCAACAAAATGAAATTTCAAGACAGCAAAGGAATTCATATGGTCTCTTAAGATTCCCTCGGGTCACAATGAAAATATTTGAAATCCTTTGTTTTCTATCATCTTTTCAACTAGAGAATATATTTCTTTTTTTTTCAAAAACTAGGAACCTGGTTCAAAATATTTCACTTTCAATTCTTACTTTGATTTTTATCATGAAAGAGTCAAAGTGGGGATCAGTGGTGATCACAACACAGTATGAGAAACAAAATGGAAAGTTCTGGATTAGCAACTTGCTATAATTTTTGTTTTATCTTTTGTGGAGGAGAGATTAATTGGTTTTGCACTTACCTCATGTCCAGTGAAGGAATACCATGTGAGATGGACAAAATGATGTCCAATTTAAGAACAGGGTGGATTTGAGAACAGGCATAAATTGGGCAGAGGGTTTATAACCAAGTGTTCTGTGTAATGTTGATTTTCAGAGTAGTCTTACCCAGCAACTAAGACGTATTTTCCATCTGCTTGATCCTTTAACCTTTCTAGCAGGGACAAACGCACTTTGGCTTTGCTTTTGCCATAGATTTCAATTTCATCTGCAAGCAATCCTATCTCCTTGGCAAGGACATCCACAGCTTTTGGAGTCTGTCCTCTGGAAATCTCAAGGTCGCTGGGGGGAAAACACAAAAAAGGCGAGAGTTTTCTCGCTGGAGTGAAAAATAACCAGACACTACGCCAACAAATGAATGCCATCGGCTTACAGTCCCTCTCTCAAGCAGTAATCAGCACGACTGTTAACAATTAGTGTGCATGAGGAAGGGGTGCATTGCTTCAGAACAGCAACCCTGAAAGACTCTCCAAGATCCTGCAAATCTATGATGACACAGGTCCAGGTATGAGGTTCACACTGTGCCATAGGGAAAGAAGACCCGTGAGTCTGGATATATCGGAAGGCCTCCTGCATCTTAGAGCCAGCTGCCCTATGTGGTCATTGTTGCTGGGTTCCTTCATGCAAATACAAGGATATTACACAGTGTTGCCTCCTGGACCAGCCACTTGGGTCTCTGGGCTGTTAAAAACTGTGGAAGGGCTATTACGTTTTATCTGTGGCCATACTTTCCCTCTTTCCTATTTCAAGTCCAAAGTCATATTCCAAAATACCTCATTAATTACATCACTGTTGGTAAAACGACCTAGTGCCCAAAGCTCAATTTCCGACACAGGATATTTAGCAATGCCATAGTGTCTCTGGGCATATGTGTTCTATTTTACTGGCAAGATAAGAACACTGCTGCTTATCTGACACGGTATTAAGAAAACGGGTCTCTGTAATGCTGGACTCTTCCAAGATAGCCTTTTGGGGCTCACGTGCTCAGTGATCACTTTTATTGGGGCTCAGGTCACCTGTCTGTCTGACTGACCATCTGTATGAGAATGAGACTGGATGGCATGCTGTTCCCCAGCAGCGAGGCTGAACTGGAGTCCCGAGCATAGCCTGGCAGGTGGCAGAGAGGCCCCTTAGGGGTTCCCCATTCTCCCTGGACACTGTGGTCCAGCATTCACCCTGCAGGAGGTGCAGACACCCCTCCATCAGTAGGCAGCCTTCTGCTATGATTTTTCCAGTTCCTAGTGCTGACAAATCTACTCTTAGCCATAATACCATCCTTGAATCTCCTCCATGACCCCATGGGGGTTGGCCAGTGGTGGAAGAGAGAGGAGGAAACCTACTTCCCATACAGATTTCTCTGAGGGCATCGGAGAAGACAGGGGAGAAGAGAGCCCTGTGAACGCAGGGTGGGAGCTGGAAGCTTCCAAAGCAGATAAGCCCCTTCCCCAGCCTCTCTCGGAACATTCCTTTCTAGCTCTCTTTTTGTTTCTTTAATTTCTGTGCTCTTACTTCATTTTGCCTTTTGGGCTGTTTCTTTTTTCTATTTTTCACCTCCCATTTTGTCCTAAATTGAAAAGCTTAAGCTTGGAAAATTCCCAGAATCTTCTCTTCACTAGCTAAAGAGTCATGGTGATATCATTATGATTTTTTGAGTGATTTATAAACTATGCAGCCTGCCTTTCTTTCCCCAGTGGCTCAGGAAATCAAATTTGGTTAAACAATTACAGCACTTTTCCCCCCAAGTGGAATTTATTTCAATTTATACAAAGACTTTGATACACAACTTGGCATAGTCCATCTTAATTGTTTTAGTTCTCCAAATAGAATTTCGTTTTACAGTTGACGTCCTATAACAACATAAATAAGTTCAAAACATAAGACATTTTATGGAACACATTGCATAACCACAGGGATATGTTACAAAGAATAATATTCGTCATGGGAATTTATATATTAACGAACACAGAACATGACTAAAGTGTTTAGTCTATTTCAGGGGCAAAAAACACAGCCCGGAGGATTTTACCCAGCCTGGTGGGTATAATGGAACAAAAGCATCCAGCCCAAGAAAACAGAGGTCAAGTCTAAAAGCAACTTGTTATCAAGTGAAACGTCAGCCAATTACTGGTGATTTTGTCTACGTGGAACTCTGCATTCCAATACGGGCTGGATCAAGTGGAGACACTCAGGCACGTGACAATGACCTGAAGAAAGCTGAATTCTATTGCCATCCAGAAGGATGTTTGGTTTGGTTGGTCATTTTCCCATAGAAAACATAGTCCTCAAGGCCAAGGTCATGTGTGGTGGGCAGATCTAATACTGAAAAGTGTATTTCAAAGACCATATTACCACCTTTTGTCAAGGACTTCATTATTTTGGTCAAAGACACCATTTGTCAAGATACCGTTACTTTACGGACCACTCAGAAAAAGAAACACTGCCAGTTAATATAGGATACATCATCAGTTATCACATGCATCCTGATTTCAGAAAGGAAAAAATACAGACTTGAGGAAATAGGGTAAATAAGTTCATTATCATCCCATTTTGGAGGCCTTACAAAAGGAAAAATGGGTGACAACTCAATTAAGAAAAATTATCCAGCATCGAAGTCATAATACTCTTATGTCGTCCTGCCAAACCAACTGGATTTCTTTGGATCACTTTAGGGAGCTGCTGTCAAAATTTAAAAATCATGAGTGATACCTGGGTACCGGGGAGAGAGGCTGAAGTTTCAGGCAGTGAAGTCTCCACCGTGTGTGCTGCTGCTCGCGAAGCCATCTCCTCCCACTGCTGACCACGTTCTTCGGCAGGGATAGAAAGGAAAAGTGATGTTATGAAAGTGAAAGCTGACAGGGTAGGTACTTAAATGATGAGAAAGCGTTTTGTGGATGTTATATCATGAAAAGGATGATAAAGTTACACAATGATCCAAGTGAATACCAGGAATAATTTTATCCACATGGAATGTTTTGCAGGTTTTATTTTTTTAAGGAAAATGTGATATATATGGACTAGTAAGATCATTTCAGTGTTCACTAAAAACATCACCTACATGGATAAAATTATACTGACTGGGTTCTTCATCTCAATTTGGAAAGAAAATACAAAAGTATGAGATGCATGAATGATCAGCTTGAAAGCCAGCCTCCAAAATGTTTCAAGTACAGTCCTACATATGCTGTAAAAGAATACGCAAATCAAATTATTAATAGCACAACATATATACCTACACATATATTTATATGTAAGTATAAAGTAAATGAAATAAAATTTGACTTCAGTTGAAATGTAACATACAGTCCTTACTGAAATGTACTACATCCCATTTTGAAGTAAACAATTTTGATAACGATCTTGTATGTGAGAAAGAAATGGATAGGAATTGTTTCTGTTTGATTGTACTGTGATAGGAATTAGAGGTTCAGGGTTCAATATTGCTAATAAATTCACCACCAGCTGTCACTATTCCCATCTGCTCCAATGCTATCAGAATGCTCAGCTTATATAGCGGGGGCTTTAGGTTACAAAGACGGCCCTAAATTCCTAATACTCCTACCTTCAAGAGGTGAGTCTAATTCCCTTTTCTGCGAACATGAGCTAGACTTAGTGACTCACTTCTAACAAATGGGAACAAAGGAAGTGGTGGTGTGGGGCTTCGGAGACCAGGTCATAAAACATTATGTGCCTTCCTCTGGGTTCTCTCTCTTGGTTTGCTCATTCTGGGGGGAAGTTAGTGGCCAGGTTGTGAGCAGCCCTATGGAGAGGGCCACAAAACAAGGAACTGAGGCCTCCTGCCAACAGCCACTGAGGAAGTAAATACCATGTGCCAATAGCTGTGTGAGAAAGCCTTCTGGGAAGCAGATCTTCCGGCCCCAGTCAAGCCATCAGATGCCTGTAGCCCCAGACAATGTGATGTCAGCTGCTGGAGAGATCCTAGCCAAAGCCATCCAGCTAAGCTGCTCCCAAATTTCTGATTCCAAAAAACTGTCAGAAAATAAATGCTTATTGTTTTAAGTTGCTAAGTTTTGGGGATAATTTGTTACACAGCATTAGATAGCTAATACACAGACTCTGGTTTGGGTCCCTGCCTCATACTTGTGGGACCATAGGCAAGTAACTGAATTTCTCTAAGCCTCAGTTTCCTCATCTATCAAATGAGCATAACAGTACTTATCTCATAGGATTGTTGTAAGAATTAAATGAAATTTTGTGTGTGTAAAGTATATAATATTGTGCCTGGTAAACATGAGCACTCATGAAATGTTAGGAACTATTAATCAAAAGTCCATATTCAAAAAATGTTGAATAGCTGTGTTGAACAAACCTGAATCCGCAGGGCTGCGGCAAGGAGACTCACGTCATTTTCTACACTGAGACCGCCTACGTGTGCCCCAGGAGAACCACGTTCAAACTTCCCTGGAAAAATATTGAGAGGGGGAGGGGAGAAAGACTTTCAGTATATTGTTAAGTATGACCAATTGCTGAAAAGCTGGCACACTCAATTAGATGTCAGCCACTGCTGCAGGTTGGTCCCCCAGCCCTGGCACAGTCTTGGGGCTCTGATGTGGACTGTTTCATATTTTTGCATTACATAAGTGTCCATTTATGCATCAAACCTGGGATAATGGAGGCGTGATTAAATAAAGCACATGTGCTTTGGGAAATTATACCTCGTCTAAAACCAGAGAGAAACAGCTGGGTACATGGTCCCTTCAAACACCCCAAGTATTATATTGTGAATTTTTAAATATGGCATGATTAGAGATATAAATGGTAGCTCAAGACAATTCATAATGGACATCTGTCACACTCAGTAAGGGAGCAGTATAGGCTGGCAGTTTAGGCCACAAATTTTAGACTGAAGCCTGGATTAAAATCCTGCCTCTACTCATTTGAATGACTTGCTGTCCCTTGCAGCCAAAGTATCTTGGCTAGAAAAGCTCTATTAGCAACGTCTAGTGGCACACTAAATAATTTAACTTGTATGGCCAGTTTATTCAAACACCATAACTACATGGAACTTTGAATAGGAGTGAGATCTGGTAGGTTTGTACAGGTCAGTGCAAAATCCCGATACATTCCAAAGTAATTTGGGCAGAGAATAAAAATATATTTGCAGGGCCCCCCTGAGAAACTGGGGGAAAATGCAGAAATGTTGGACTTCCCCACCTGAGTTGTTACTGATATTCTGACAAACATTGAGGACTACCAATTTATTAGGCTGAGCCCTCGATTTTGGGGCTAGCCCTCATGAAGGAAAGTCCAGGCCTACATATAATGGCGTCTAAGTGTCTCCCCCAGAGAACCTCTTTTCTTGCTCAGATGTGGTCTCTCTCTCTAAGCCAACTTGGCAGATGAACTCACTGCCCCCCCACCCCCCATGTGGGACATGACTCCCAGGGGTGTAAATCTCCGTGGCAATGTGGGACATGAGCCTGAACTGCACTGTGGGATTAAGAAAATATTCTTGACCAAAAGGGGGAAGCGAAATGAAACAAAATAAAGTTTCAGTGGGCTGAGAGATTTCAAATGGAGTTGAGAGGTCACTAGGGAGGACATTCTTATTTACTATATAAATATCCCTTTTTAGGTTTTTTAGTGTCCTGGAATAGCTAGAAGGAAATACCTGAAACTGTCAAACTGCAACCCAGTAGTCTTGATTCTTGAAGACAACTGCATAACTATGTAGCTTACATGGTGTGACCATGTGATGGTGAAAACCTTACGTCTCACACTTCCTTTATCCAGTGTCTGGACAGATGAGTAGAAAAATGGGGACAAAAACTAAATGAAAAATAGGGTGGGATGGGGGGTATGGGATGTTCAGGGTGTTCTTTTTTACTTTTATTTTTATTCTTATTTTTATTCTTTTTGGAGTAAAGAAAATGTTCAAAAATAGATTGGGGTGATGAATGCACAACTCTATGATGGTACTGTGAAT
The DNA here is from genome assembly GCF_015220235.1 of Choloepus didactylus. NCBI lineage: Eukaryota > Metazoa > Chordata > Mammalia > Pilosa > Megalonychidae > Choloepus > Choloepus didactylus. The sequence continues at coordinate 3,080,156 of NC_051308.1, read as the reverse complement.
GGCTGGTTGTACACTGTGGATGACTGTATGGTATGTGAATATATCTCAATAAAACTGAATTTAAAAAAATGTCTCATAGGAAAGAGATTCTAACTGTTACCTGTTTTGCAGGTTTCAAATGCACACCCCTCTTACACTCTCACTACTGCCCTCTGTCTGCATCATGTATTAGTTTGGACAAATTAAGTGCTGGTTAAAGCACAACATACCAACTTGTTTCTCTACAGAACTACTGGAGAAATGAGGAAAAAAAAATCCTGCCTCTATCTCTCACTGGCAATTGTGACTTTGGACACATTGATTAACGTGGGCAATATCAATTCGTAGAGTTTTGTGAGAATCCAGTGTGATATGGTATGTAAATTGACAAATACTGTGTATTTAAATTATTAGAGCAAAAAACTATGTTTAGAGGAAAGGGAAGGGGATATGTATTTTACAGGATAATCTGTCAAAATCACTCCACATCTTACACTTTTGATTTTTGACATAATGGGGTTTTACTATTATTAGAAGTATCTTTAATCTTTACTGGACAGTACATATACAATATGGTTTTTATGGTGTGTGAATATATCTCAATAAAATTGCATAAAAAAAATAGAAATGATTTCACTTGTGACTGCCAAGTTTAAGAAGGGGAAGTAAAATATCTATTAGGATAAGCCCAGCCAAAGTGCTCTGTGAAAGACAGGCTTTCTTTGAAAATTTTAAAAACCTCTGTCATAGAAGTTATATGACCCATTGCTCATCAAAACTGAGAAATCACAGTATAGGATACTAGTTTTTTTGATTACCTGGCTTTCAAAATAGGAAGGCATTTATACAAATTCTACTTTCCCTCCTTTCGTTAGCACTTATAAAATTTGGGAAAGTAACAACACATGAAAAATGCTTTAGGCGACAGCCTCCCTCAGAGAAAAGAAACATTACTAAGAGTAACATTTTCAAATTAAGAAACTATTTTCTTCTATTTTGGACCACTCTCCTCTTAAATCATCCATTTTGCTGACAGTCCCTTGCAAGAAAGAGCACAAAACACTTAAGAGTATGTGTTTTATGATGGTCTATAGCCAAATGTATGAAGGGTGTTGGAAAATCATCTCCCTCAGGTATTGTTTAAAGATTAGCAACACTTCAACTTTATAAATATTACTTAGGAAAAAGCTAAGAGTCGAGAGAATGGGAGAGATTTGTTTGGTTTTGACCTCTATCTCGAAATGGTGGAGAAATAAGAAAAACCTATGTTCTAGAAGCTAGTATCCATTTCTAAACACAAATTCCCAGAATATAATCACAGATGCCCATGCAAGTGAAGAATTTCACTGTCAGAGTTACATGGTAATTAATTCCTCCCATAATTTCACCACCATCTTGCATGAAATACAACTAGGTTAAAGTGAGAATATGCTATTTTGTGGAACTATGATTCCTGATATGTTTAAACCTTCTTGCAAATAATTTCAGTAAGTGTAATGAGCTGGATGAGAGGCAGATATTATGAAGAAACCAAAACAAAAATCGCTTTCAAGTCTTCCAGATCAAGACGGCTGGCAGAGCACCCAACACTGTGTCTCCTTGCAGCCACAATTATGGTCCAAGTGACTGAGAAATATGTTAGAAAGGAATAAATCCGTGCTCACAAAAAGGGTTTCGTCAATGGATCAGAAATCTTGAGAAACGTGCAGAAGAGAGTAGCAGATAGGATCAGATGGATGAGAAATCAGAGCAGGAGAGTCCTTGACTGCCTGAAACAAGGCAAAGACTTCTCACAACAGAGCCCAGGACAAATCTCATGCTCAGAGTTTGCAAATGCAAAAAGCAAGCATGGGGGGGTGGCTTTCATCAAGGCACTGAAGGAGGTCGACCAGAAGCTGGGCCTCTAAACTGAGTGACTGGCCGTCCATGGCTGGCTACTGAGTTAAAGCTGATTTGCCAAACAAAATTATCTATCTGTGGAGGGCTTCTAGCACAGGCAGTCGAATAATACAAAGAGGCTGGGTGACTCCAGACCTCCACAATATGCCAGAGGGAAAAGGAAAAACAGCTCTATCTAAGGGGAAATACAAAGTCTTCCATTCCATGGCCACCTAGAAGGGTTCAAGGCTGCTGCCAATTCTTTGCTCACCTACCCTACAGCAAAGCCTACCTGGGGACACACCCCACCCTCTCATACAGAGCTCTATGCCAGCCTTTCCGTTCAGTAAACAGATTTATATGACTGCAGTAGAATCCCTTGGACGCAACATGGATTAGTTAACCGAGCCTTTTATTTAAAGTAAAAGGTGGTGGTGGGGTCAGAGAGGCAGTTTCTTAGATGTACACCAAAAGCACAAATTACAAAAGAAAAATATGAATGAATTGAACTTCATCAAAATGAAAAACTTCTGTACTTCAAAATATGCCACTAAAAAAGTGAAAAGCCAACCCAGGCAATGGGAGAAAATTCATGTACCTGAAGAAAGGTCTAGTATCCAGAATATGTAAAGTACACTTATAATTCAACAATAAAAATACAAATAACCAAATTAAAAAATGGACAAATGATCTGAATAAACATTTCTTGAAAGAAGATACACAAAAGGCACTGAAAAGATGCTCAATATCATCAGTCATCAGCAAAATCCAAATCATAACCACAATATGATACCACTTCATACTACCATGGCTATTATTTTAAAAATGGAAAATAACAAGTGTCCATGAGGATGCAGAGAAATAGGAGCACTTGTGCACTGTTGGTGAGCATATAAAATGACCTAGCCGCTAAAGACAATAGTCCGGAAGTTCCTCAAAGGATTAAATAGTTATCACATGACCCAGCAATTCCATTCCTAGGTATATAGCCACAAGAAATGAAAATATATATTCACTCAAACACTTCTACATGAATGTTGATGGTGGCATCATTCATAATATCCAAAAAGTGGAACCAACCAAATGTCCACCAATTAATGATTTAAAAAGTGATATATCCATAAAGTGGATTATTTGACCATAAAAAGGAATGAAATACTGATTCGTGCTACAATATGGATGAATCTTGAAAACATCGTGCTAAGTGAAAGAAGCCAGTCACAAAAAATCACATATTGTATGATTCCATTTATATGAAATGACTTGAAAATGCAAATCCACAGAGACAGAAAGTAGATTAGTGGTGTCAAGGGTTGCGGATAGAGAAGGGATAACAGGCAGTGATGCTAACGGATATGGGGCTTTCTATTTGGGGTGAAGAAAATATTCTAAAATTAGATTTTGCAAGTCTCAAACTTCTGGACTACAAAAATGGTGGCATAAGACATTCCAGGGTGCCATTTTACCACAGAATCTAGCAAAAACTGGCAGAGTCATCTTCCTCAAAACTGCTTTAATTCCATTGGAGGGTTGCAGTAACTAGGCAAGTGCTGAATCAAAAAAAAAAGGAGAAATGAAAACACAAATCATCAAATTTATATGGAATGATAGGGAGCCCCTGAACAGCCAAAGCCAACTTGAAAAAGAATGATGCTGGATGACTCACAGTTCCCCATTTTAAACTTATTACAAACATACATTAATGAAAAGAGCAAGGTACTGGTACAAGGACACACATATAGACCAATGAAACTGAATTGAGAGTTCAGAAATAAACCATCAACTGATGGTCCGCTAATTTTCAAGAAGGATGCCAAGTCCACTCAACTGGGAAAAAATAGACTCTTCAACAAATGGTACTAGGAAAACTGGATGTCTATATGCAAAAGAATGAAGGTGGATCCCAACCTCACACTATACACAAAGGCCAACTCAAAAAGAATCAAAGACTTAAATGTAAGTACCAAAACTATAAAACTCCTAGAAGATAACATAGGGAAGCATCTTCAGAACTTGTGTTAGGTAATAATTTCTTAGACTTCATAATCAAAGCACAAGCAACAAAAAAGATAAATGGGGCCTCATCAAAATTAAAAAAAAACAAACAAACAACTTTTGTGGATCAAATGACTTTATCATGAAAGTAAAGACAACTTACAGGATGGGAGAAAATATTTGGAAACCACATTACTGATAAGGGTTTAATATCAAGAGTACATAAAGAATTCCTTGAATTCAACAACATAAAGACAAACAACCCAATTAAAAAATGAACAAAAGAGTCGAATAGATATTTCTTCAAAGAAGATATACAAATGGCAAAAAAAAGCACATGAAAAGATGTTCTACCTCATTTGCCAATCCATGAACACAGACTGTCCTTCCAGGTATACATAAGAATTGAAAGCACAGACAGATATTTTGCACACTGATGTTCACAGTGGCATTATTCGAAATTGCCAAAAGATGGAAGCAACCCAAGTGTCCATCAACTGACGAATGGAGAAACAAAATGTGGTAAAAATATATACAGTGGGATATGATTCAGCTATAAAAAGGAATGAAGTTCTGATACATGTGACAACATGGATGAACCTTAAAAACACCAGTTCGAGTGAAATAAGCCAGACAAAAAAGGAGAAATATTATATGATCTCACTGATATGAAATAATTAGAATAAATTTATAAAGTCAGGAACTAGAATACTGGATAACAGGAATTGGGGTGAGGTTTGAGAATGGTGGTTAAAGCTTAAATGATACAAAATTTCTATTTGGGGTGATAGAAAAGTTTTGGTGATGGTAGCATAACACTGTGAACCCAACACTACTGAATTATATATTTGAATATGGGTAAAAGGGGAAATTCTAGGTTGTATATACGTTACTAGAACAAAATTTTTAAAGAAACAACATAGGACTCTATAACACAGCGAATGCTAATGTAAACAATTGGCTATAGTTAACAGTACAATTTTAATATTCTTCCACCAATTGTAACAAACCTACCACACCAGTGCAAGGTTTTAGTAATAGAGGGGGAGGGGGTTATACGTGAACCCTGTATTTTCTGTAAACCTACAACTTCTGTAATAATAAAAAAAAATATGCATTAAAAAAATAAAAAAAATCAGATTGTGGTGATGGTTGCAAAATTTGGTAAATATACTAAAAATCACTGAACTGTACACTTTTAACGGGTGAATTTTATGATAGTGAATTTCTCAATAAATCTTATTTATTCTCAATAAAGCTGTTTTACACCCACACACATATATAAAGGCAATCAAGAATTATCAGGTACTTGCAGTAAAACAACAGCACCCAAACACAGATAAATAGCATAACTACAGTCAGAGAAAATGAAATAGGGCAGGAAAAAACCAAAACTAAAACCAAACCAAACAAAACCCACATTATAAAATTCTACTTAGCATCTTTGTGCAGTTTAATCGGCATGTTCCAATAATTTAAGAATAGATTATTATGAATAAGGAGAAATACAAAATTAAGAAACTGTTCTGGGAAGTTTAAAATTATGATTTCTGGAATAACAGAACCAAACAATTAAATGGAAATCGTTAAACTAATGATGTTGACAAGGGGTTGAGGAGCCTCACATAATGAAAGATAAAATGAGAAGAGATTTCTTGTAGGATAATATAAGGGGAAGTCAAACATCTAAATAGTAGGGCTCCCAGGAAGAAAAAACAGACATTAGAGGAGAAGAAATGTTTAAATTTCCCTGAGCCTGAAGACAGACTCAAATCTCAAATGAAGAAGTCCATTTGAGGGCCCAGAAGGATAAAATCTTAAAAGATACATATATAGCACTTACTGGTTAGATTCCGTATTCTGACAATAAAGAGAAAATCCTAAAAGCTACCCTGAAGGGAAAAAACAAAACCAACAAAACTCTCTTGGGCACTAGGCTTTTCACCATCAGTACTAGATGCTACAAAACCATGTAGCAAGGCTTTCAAAGCTATGAATAAAAATTATTTTGAATCTAGATTTCTATGCCTACCTAAATTATTTTTTCCAGCATATACTCCAATACAACAATAAGAAATCTAAAGAAAGAGGAAGACATGGGTTATTTGAAACAGAAAAATTAAAGAAAGAATGAAACGAAACAGAAAAACATAAAAATCCAGAATGAGAGCTCAGCAGCAGGCTCAGGGAAAAGGCACAAAATTTGAACAAGACTTTAAAGGGGCCCTTGAACAAAATCCTCCAGAAGAAAGGCGAGATGATGATGTAAACTGTATCCTAAGATGCAAAAGCAGCTTGCCAATGAGGAGAGAAAGACACTGCCTTTTTTGATCATAAAGGCAATTTGAGAGGCCACGTAAAATTAAAAACTCAAGAAAATATCTGTCCAAATAGAAATCAAGCTGGGGCATGATTTTTGAGCAAAGGTAGAATGCTTTCTGAAATCGCCAATTTAGACCGCTACTGGCCTCAATTCAGTATCATGTAATGATACTCTGAATTCAAGTATAATCATTTTGAGTTTATTACAGTGAGCACTAATTATAATGTTTACTATATTATTTATATGTTTACACATACAAGTATATTTACGTCTATTTTTTTCCAAAGAGTGATTGTCATTTTTATACGGAATTTTGTTTAGTACTTAGGTACACATTTCCCTGGACTATTAATCTCAGAAGTAAACACATGTTCTAAACTTTTTTTTTCCAAATTAAAACAAGAAAATTCTTTGTTTAGATAACGGGGTTGCTCTCTGAATTTTACACATAGTTGGCAAATATTTACTCCCTAGAGAGTTAACTTTATGCCCATTAGGAAACAAGTAATTTAAAATAAACAACAACTATTTCTAAAACAACACAAAAAACCATCTCTCCATTGTTTTTATATGTTTATAAATGACATTTATATATAATATATTTATATTTTAAACTTTGGAGGAATCTTTTAGGAACAAATATTTCTCTGAAAAAAGTTACGTGAATTTCACTAATGCTTCTAGTATCTTATATTCTTTTCTTTCTATTAAATTCAAATAAAACTAAGTGTAATGCTTTTTTATGGAAAAAATATAAAACGGTTATCTCTAGGTGACTGGATTAGTTGTTCTTTTCTTTTCTATAGAACATTCTATATTTCACAAATTTTCTACCATGAACATTGTACTGCTTTTGTGATAGAAATCAATGCAATATTTAGAACTGAATTAAAGTTAGAAACCCACAGAATCTGAAGCAGTTAAGACAGATAACTCAGTGTATCAGGAACACATTCCTAATAACTGTCATAATGGGGAAAGGAAATCATTTCTTCACTCCCAGGCCTGTGTAAAGGCAGAGCCCCACTGGAAACCTGGCCACGGTCGGAGCCTGAGTGAGAGGCAGCCAGGATCCTGAGTCCCAGGTTGCGGACAGGTCTTTTTGCTTCCCACTGAACACTCTTGGGTCTTCCAGGCACAAGCCAATGAGTCACTTTAAAAGAGAGACTTTCACTTCTAATTTTTCTTATAATACCAAACTCTCTACAATAAGAAAACGTAAGGCTAAAATAGTATATGGTTTTCTCTGGAAACAAGAGCGGTTCTTTCCCTGACATGAGCATTTTGAGACCACCGTGGGAAGTTTGCCAGAACAATCAGTAAAGTGGGTGTTGCCAAGGCAAGTCCCTCCTCTTTCAGCCATCTCTGCTATGTGGAAACATCTCAGTTTTTGTCTGGCCTGGCCCTGGGCTTGAACCCACAGACTGAGCTCTTTCAAATCTTTTTTTTTCACCTCCTCTAGGGAACAAGAACTCCGAAAAATTTGTGGGAGGTTTTGAAAGCAGAGAGGACTAAAGCTTAGACTTCACTACAGATAAAACTTTGTCAAAACACTGGTAATTAGTTTTTAAATTAAGTAGTTTAGTCTTGTAGGATAAACTGCAACATGCAATAAATGAAATTTTAGTATAATATTGTGACAGTGCTCTCAAAAGTTGTACTCCTAGTTTAAATCACTTGAATTTCACCATCAAATAACAGTATTATCACTATTTTTTAAAAGAACAGAATGTAAGAAAAGAGGAATATAGAGTATCAACTTACACAAGCAGTCCATTTGGAATCACTGAAACCAAATTAAGAAGGAATTTGTAGGGATGCATATTCTAAATGCCTTAAATCTTCTTGAAAAGTGAAAACATTACATGCTTTGAGAACTAATTAAAATTTGAAATAGAAGACTTGCAATAATATATCTCAAGGATAGATTCAAAACATCCAGAATTTCCTGGGAAAAAAATAATTAATTAAAAAATGAATTTAAAAAATCCATTTTCCTGGGATGGGACATAGATACAAAGGATCTTAGGATAAAATTCAAAAGTCATAAGCAAATATTCTTATTTTATTCCAAATGCATTAGGAAATAATTAAATCATATGCATGGCTAATATCTCCAAAACTGTCTTCTTACTTACTTGCTTGGGCTTGATTTTCAAATACAGACTGGTATCCTTCTAACATGAAGATGGCTGTAATGAAGATATGGCAGAAAGGACAGAGAAGGAGAGGGTAAAGGAAGAAACCATCATTCATTCGCAACAACTGTGAAAGCGGTCTTGGAACAGCATCTCGTTCATTCCTCACAGCAGTCTTGCACCCACTTTACACAGAAGGAAATTGAGGATCAGAGAGATTAAGTCACTTGCTCAAAGTCACACAGCCTGTATGTGTAATGAGACCAGGAGTTTGAAAACAAAAGAAAACAAAATTCTTGTCTCTTTTCTTTGAGGCAGGTCAACACTGGTCCCCAAATTCATCTCTTTTCACTATAATACAGTGTCTCCCTTTGGAGTCACAAGGAGGAAGACCCAATGCCCCTCAACTTACTAGCATGAGCCCTAGGATACAGTCCAGGGTTCTGCCCTCCACTCCACACTAAGAATTGTGTCCATTTAAAATTAAACAGCAAACGACTTGGAACCATAAAGTTGCTGTTTTCATACATTCTAGGGGCCTAAGATAAAAGATCTTCTCGTTTCATAGGTCAGTGAGTCCTTATACTTGGAATACAAAATGGTCTTGTTTAGGGTGAAGTTCTGCTCTTTAACAATCAGGACATGGCAAGATCACAGCACACTTTGATGTGAAAGAACTCTTACTTTGAATAAAAAGAAATTCAGTTATTCTTATAGCTAGAAAACAGCATGGAAATCTCTGCTGAAAATATCAACATGAGGCAGCGCGCATGCGGGCACAAGAAGGCGCAGGAAACTGTGGCTCCGGCGGGGGCGCCTGGGCTCCAGCGCCGCGCCCGAGCTCGGGGTTTCTCCTCGGGAGCGAGACTGTCCCCAGGCCCGCCGCGCCCCCTTGACAGCAGAGCTTGCTCTCCTGCCCGTGGGAGCGGCCGGGCGGAGCAACCCTTAAGGGATTTTGTCCCGACCCACTCACTCCCCTGAACCCGGCGCAGGGCTGGGAGACGCTGCCGAGCGCGGGCGCCGCCCTCGGGGCCACGGGAGGCCGCCACCATCGGGGGCGTTCGCAGGTCGCCCGCGCCCTCGCGAGTCCTCCTTTTCCCCAGGCTTCCCCGATCCTCCGGTCCGAGGAGTTGGCTGTAGTGAGAGGGACCAATCCCCGGCGGCCTAAGTTGGTGAGAGTCTGGGCCACTCCTCCCAAAGGTGAAGAAGACCTATGACCTGCTTTCCAAGCCGCCCCTGACCCGGGAAGCGAGAGTGGGGAGGATCCGCGGCCTTTTTCGTTTTTCGGATGATGCCTTCCATACCACCTTTATTTCCACCACAGGAACAGACTTTAAGATCAAAGCAGCTGAATTACCAGGAAACAAGATCAGGCTACAGTTGGGGACAGGGCAGGCGGGGAGCGATTCCACACCGTCCCGACCTCCTACTATAGAGGAGCCACGGGTGTCGGACTAGTGTATGACATCACCAACAGTAAAAGTTTTGAAAATACCAGCAAATGGCTCAGAGACATAGACGAGCATGCCAGTGGAGACGTGGAGACTGTTACCAGCAAACAAGTGTGATATGGACCGTAAGAGTTGTACCTAAAGGAAAAGGAGAGCAGATTGCACGGGAGTGTGGTGTTCAATTTTCTGAGACTGGTGCAAAAGCTAATATAAACGTGAAGAAAATGTTCCTCACATTAGCTGGAGGTATCCTCCCAAAGAACCCTATAAATGAGCCCAACAGTGAAAACGCAGCTGTCAGCAGTGGAGGAGGCGTGACCGGCTGGAGCAGCCAATGTTGCCCCCCGCCCCTGCTCAGTCAATGGCCGCCCACGGCTTGGTTTTCTCTTCTTGCTGCAAAACAAACCAATCAGTCCATTTTTAACCCTAATCCTAAACCACCTATTTACTTGTTTTAATAACAAATAAATTTAATCCTCATCCTAATCCACCTATTTGTTTGTTTTTTTTTTTTCATCTGGGACTGCTTGCTGACTTTGTATTTTCTTCAAACAAAAAAGTATAGAAAACCAATGTCTGTGACTTCATTTTTAAACGTACTTGCCCAGATCACTGCATTTCAGTTATAATATTGTCCAGTTCTTATCAATGTTAAAACGTATAGCAATCATTTCAACTCTATTCTTTAAATTGTATAAGAATAAGAGCTAGAATTAATAAAAATATATATACATATAAACATCAGGCTCATGAAATAAGTGCAGTTGTTTTCTGAGCACTGATTCTGGGATATGAGCCATCAGGAAAATCTCTCCAGGGACTACACATTCAATAAAATGCCGCTACAGAATTTCCTTGTCATCAATCATCATAGCTCATCTGTTTTTATAGGGGGAAAAAATTTCTGTACCATTAAGACAAGAATGAAAATTTAGTTATGAAACCCTGCCTTCACCCAATCACAAGTTTATTAAAAATTCTTCTTCTGGGCTGACATTTAACTAAAAGCACTTTTCCTTTCAATAATGTTGAAAAAGTCTATTCTTTTGCCTCCAAGGGGCAGGATTATGAAAAAAGAAAAAAAAACGAAAACCTTTTTTCTCCAGTTTACTGATAGATTACATTTTCATAGTAATCAAAGTTGCTAAAAGTAAAAGTAACTTTAAACATTTAGAAATTTAACGCTACTATTAGCGATACCAACTGAGAAAATGTTAATTCATTTAATCAACAGAGCATTTTTTCATCTTTGCCTCAATAGCTGCCCAAGTAGGTTCTGGTTTCAAGTGGGAGGCAGCAAATTCAAGGAAACAGCTCTACATCTGCAACCTTAAAACTACAGAGTGCAATTAAGTCCAGGCTTATTCCCTCATTCAACATCAATATTTACTGAGTGCTTACTTTATGTCTGGCCTACTTTGGATATTGCATTATCAAAAATGAACAAGGAAACGAAACAACCAGCCAATATTCTACTAAATTTAAAATAAATAAATTTAAATAGATTCAAAATAAATTTAAAATAAAATAGCTGACATCAGTCTACTTACAGAATTGTTAAGTCAGAATACAACGCCTTGCTCTTTTATTTTTTTCAAGAGGAAAAAAAAGGAGGGCCCCTCTGCCTCCCTCTACCATCTTTCCCCATATAAATATGAGACCCAATGTTGACTGGGCATGATCCAACAAGTTTTGCTAGCCCTAGTGTCTTTTTATTTTTACTTTGTTTCTTTGTGGTAAAATACACATAACTTAAAATTTGCCCTTTTAACCAATTTTAAATGTATAATCCAGTGGCATTAAGTACATTCCCAATATTATATAACCATCACCACTATTTCCAAAACTTTTTTATCACCCCAAACAAAAACTCTGAACACATTAAGCAATAATTCCCCATTCCCTCTCTCCCCAGTCCCTGGAAACCTCAAGTCTACTTTCTGTCCTGTGCTGGTTTGGATCTTGATATGTACCCCAGAAAAAACTATGTGCTTTTAATCCAATCTTGTGGGGGCAGACCTATTGTGGGTGGGACCTTTTGATTAGGTTGTTTCCATGGAGATGTGACCCCACCCATTCAGGGTGAGTCTTGGTCCCCTAGCTGGAGTCCTCTATAAAAGGATAAAAGACAGAGACATTATGGAGAGAGTTCAGAGAAGCTGAGACAGAAGCCCAGAGATATTTTGGAGAAAGCCATGGAAACCAGAAGCTAAACCCAGGAGAGGCCCAGGTGACAGAGGAACACCAGATGCCATCAGCCCTTCTTCAGAGAAGGTATCATCCTGCTGATGCCTTAATTGGGACATTTTCATGGCCTTAGAACTGTAAGTTTGTGAACTAATAAATCCCCATTGTAAAACCCAAGCCATTTCTGGTATATTGCATTCTGGCAATTTTAGCAAACCAAAACATGTCCCTATGAATTTGCCTATTCTAAATGTCATATAAGTGGAATCATAGAATATTTGTTCTTTTCTGTCTGGCTTCTTGCACTGACCATAATGTTTTCGAGGTTCATCCATGCAGAGCACACATCAGAACTTCATTGCATTTTAGGGATGAATAATATTCCTGTATATGTATATCCCATAGGTAATTTATCCATTTATCTGTTGATGGACTCCTGGGTTGTTTCCACCTTTTGGCTATTGTGAATGATGCTGTTGTGAACATTAGTGCCTTTTTGCAAATTAGGAAAAGATCCCCCTCTGGGCCATCTCCAGCCCCACTCGCCCCCTTGGCTGGGTGCTCCAGGGTGGGCACCTCATGAGCAAGCCCTTCTGGGACCCTTGGCCAAATCCCATCGAATAGCAACACCAGGGCGAAAACTACTTCTGTTTCTTGTGCCCAGGTTCAAACTGTTCTGAGGTGACTTCGGGGCTCCAAGAGAGAGTTTCAGGGGTCACCACCAGGGGAAGTCAAGGAGACAGAGGGCTGGTCGCCATTCCCACCTCCAGCAACTCTGCTTTCTTGTTTTCACATGTGGCAATTCAGCCAAGATTTCTTTGGGAGTAAGGATTCTGCTGTTTTTTTGAAAGACCCGTGAAAACCACTATTTCTAGTTTACTGCACGCACGTACAAAGTATTGACTTTAGGTCACAACTATCTTGATGCCAGAGGCCCGTGGAGGTGAGGGGGGGGTGGTATTTCACGATGGGGGGAGGAGGCAGTCACTGTAAGTGGCATCTTGGCTTCTCTTTGCCCAACAAGATGGCCCCACCAGGGAACCCCAAAGCAGGCACATCAACGATCTTAAATACCTCTACTGTACACTTGTGATGACTACCAACGTTCCAGGGACACTCACAATTCTGAACAAGGCAGGTTGATATCTCTCATAACAACCTTACCATTTGTGTCAGCAGCCTTGTGCCGATGTTAAGACATTTACCTGATAGAAAGTCATGGGAACAATTGAGGACAGTAGTTCCTGGCTGTATCCATGTGAGGGGAATCTCTTCCGGCCTGGGCGAGCCTAGGACCACAATATCAGCCTCATGAAGCTAAAAAGGAAAAGAAAAAAGAAAACCCACATTTTAATGTCTGGCACGAAGACATGGCCAAATACTGATGTGAAAAGGCTCAGTGTAATAGATAATCATCACAATTCCAAGTTTCATTCCATATGCTTTGAGCAGAATCATTTGCTAATCCTTTTCATGACTACCATGTCCTAGAAAAAAAGGAAAATGGGCATTTAAAACTTTCGTCACTTGTCTGCCGCCCTCATTCCACGTATTTCGCCTGTGCTCTGAGCACAGACTAGCTCTACAGCAGTCAGCAGGGAGGTTCCATGCTCCAGCCAACCTCTCCTTCCCAAAGAACAACGGGGTGTGTTCCAAGCAAACGGAAACTGAGAGCCCCATACCCCCATGCTTGTGGGTACATGGTTTTCTCACGTATGGCTCATTGTTGTGCTTTGCATTGATTTGCTAAGTGACCATTCTAGTAATCCAATCCTGTTCAAGTTGTTTCAAATAGCTTTATTCTCCCCTTCCTGAGACTTTTGTACACATCACTTTCCTGAGTAATGGTATCTCTTAAGCCGATCGGTTTTAATCAGAGCTACTGAAAGGAATCCGTTTTTAATAAATTGTGGGGTTTTATCAAAAACAAATAAACTAATAACAACAACAACAACAACAAAAACCACAGCAGTCCCTTCAGCATATATGCCGTGTGGAGAATCTTTATTTACACACTTCTTCGCCGCTAACGGTAGCACCAAGAAAAGGGCTGAGGATGGAGGAGACTGAGAGGGGAGCTGGGTGGCTCCCGTTCATGGCGTGGCTGAAGAGGGAGTACAGGTTGCTGTGGGGAAGCTTCAAGAAGGCCTGAGCAGCCGGTGCTGGCTGGCCTGGCCACCACACACTCAAAATCGGACCCACCGGGAACTTTTACTGTGTCCATGGAAGGGATTCCAGGAGGCTGAGAAAGAATCTCACCTTCCTGGAGGCCCTGGTTACCCTCTTCTCGAATTGCTCATTTTCTGAGAAAGAAGGAAGTAGGAATGCAACCCTCACTACAGAATACATTCATCAGGCCATCTGGTTCCTCCTGGGACCATGCAGCCCTGGAGGAAGATGCCAAGATGAAGGTCACATCTCAAACTACACAGAGAGGTTGAAAGACCACCTGTTGTGATTCTAACAAGCACCTGATGATGTCACGCTGGGTGCAAAAGTGGAAGAAGAGAGAACCATGAATCTTTGACCCACAGTGAAATAGCCACAGTTGTGCATGTCAGCTGAGTGCTGCAAATATTATCTCATCTTTGGGGTTTGAATCATGCCCACCACAAAAGATGTCTTCTAGTCCTAACGCCCAGTCCTGTGGTCCATTTGTCAATAGGATCTTTCAAGATGCAGGCCTTAATCTGTATGAGCGAAGTTTTTATAAGCAGAGGACATTTGGATGCATCAGTAGGTAGAAGCCAGAAATCAGAAGAGACCAAAGGATGAGGCAGATCACCATGTGATGGAGACAGAGATGGAAGCCAAGGAACCCCAGGGATTGCGACAAGCCAACACCAGAATGCTACAGACACTGGGAGAAACCGTGGCCAGTTGAGACCTTGATGTTGACTTCTGGCCTCCAAAACCATGAGACAATAAATTTCTGTTGTTTAAGCCAACCAGTGTGTGGTATTTGTCATAGCAGCTCTGGAACTAAGACACTCACTGAATATCCCAACTGTGTGAAGTCGATGTTACTATGCTTATTTGATAAATAAGGCTACTAAGGCTCACACAGCATTTAAGCCACTTGCCTAAGGCAGATACTGTAATGTTCTGTAGTGTTTCCAGCCTTGGAAATACTCTAAGAGGTGGAAAGCATGTGAAGCTGCCCATCCTTTGCCCTTCACATGTTGAGCCCTTTACCAGGTGCTTTTTCCAAGGACTTCAATACCCTGCAACTCACCACAGATTCTAGAATCAAATGGGTGGAGGGGCAGAAGACAAAACACAGATTAAAAAAAAGTCCACCACCACCAGCACCACCAAACCCACCCAGTGAGCTCCACAGGTCCTTGTGCACACTCAACTTGGACAGGCTAATCATACCTGATGATCTAGGGACGAGCCAGGCCAGCACCTTAGCCTGAGAATCGTTAATACTGCTTGGGCAAGGGGATGCACCAGCTGATGTCTGTTAGGAATCTTGGGACAAGAGATGGCAATGAAGGAAAGCCAATCCCTGACAGCTCAACCTAAAGTAGGTTGAGCAAGGAAGTCAAGCTCTGGGACAGCTCTCAATTCCCCAGATAGAGGAGGTTTGCAATAACAATTAAAATGCATGTTTTTTTTTCATTTAGCTGACAAAGCCAGCTTTTAAAAGTTAATGCCCCAGAAATATTTGATCAATTTCTTCATGCAAATAGGGAAAAGCATTTTATCATTCACTGTGTACCCACTAAAGAGCCAAAGAGAATTAACTGCTTTTCTGTATCTACTTTATTAAAGCAGAAATTAGAAGCGCACATTTAAGTGGTATTGCAATGAATACACTTTATTACTGACAATAAAAAGGAAAAAAAAATACCTATCAAATCATTTGCTTAAATGATCATTCTTTTTCTATGCTACAGGACCTTAACACTGTTAAACTGAATTAAGAAGTTTGCAGCTGATATTACTAGCTATCCAGTCCCTAAAAGCTGCATGTCATCTACCGACAGATGCAAAAAGTAGCTAGGCTTTTCGGTGATGTCATATTTAGGGGAAAAAAGTGTTCTGGTGGGAAGTGGGTTTTAAACATCTGTATAAAAAAATGTATTCCTTCATTTACATATACCACTGTCAGAAATTCAACCACAGTAACTCCAAAACAAACACAAACTGTTCAAGGCTTGTTGCAAATGATCAGCAGAAAAGAAATGCTGTTTTCTTGTATTTGCATGCATAAGAGCAGCCAAACCAAAGCATGTCAAACATGTCTAAAAAGGAGGTTCATATGAATAAAACTGAAATGTTCATTTTGGAAAAAGCCAAGGATCGCAGGTTCACACAAATCCCCTGAGAACTCTTAGCTTAAGACCTGTGGTGTCTTTGATACAATCTGTTCTTTTCATTACCTATAAATCTGGGAAATCTCACCCCTGCCTCTCAACTCCAGAGCCACAGAACTTGGAAGTGAGCAGCGTCAAAAAGCAACTGGGGGCAATTAATCCCACAGAGAAAAGACAAGGATCTCTTCCCTTAGTAATGACCACAATGTCAATGCTAATTCTTTCTGGAAAGTAGAAGTGCTAGATGCGTAAATTGATAACTAACCCACAGAAGACAAGGGTAGATTTTAATGAGCTACAATTCAAGAATTATTGTCTCACTGCCTGTTCCTACTCTCCTCTTTCCTAATGGGAAACACCCCAGCCAAAGCCTGACTTGAATCCCTGCCTCATAACAAAATATTTCTTTCTCTGCTGAGACTTGAGTAGAAGCTGCTAAAAGAGAACCGCCCATTCCCCAGGCAGAAGACCGAATGTAAAAACATAGTAAGATCCAGATATGCAGACACTTACCAAGGGTGGTGTGGGAGTACCATATAGTTTAGATAACGTGAAAACTATTTTTCTCGAAGTCAGTGATTTTTAGGAGCAAGGGGGAGGCAAGCGTCAGAAGATGAGAAGAGAGGGAAGAGAGAGGACAGATGTGATTTGGAAAGTTATATTGAATATCATAATTTTATATTTAGCAAATACATGCATTAAAAAAAAAAAAACTCAGGAAGTACAGCTCCACTTTCTTAGCCAGAAGACATAATTAATCTCTTGCTATCACTGTGTTTCAAAAGGGCCCATATGAGAATCTCATGTATGAGATTTATATATATATATATCCAAAGACAGATGGGTACAAAAAAGATTGAGAGATATTCTTTAAGAAGTGTGGATTAGACTACCTGAGACCTATACCTATTTTTATACCCTTCAAAAGTTATCAACACTGAATTCAAAATGTTTATGAACACTGAGTTCGAAATGAAGACCATTACTTTTAAAAATCAGAAATGGGTATGTGCTTTCTCCAATAAAGATAAACTCCTAAAATTACAATAACCAAGGAGAATAAAGGTGACATAGGACTCTTTGGTGAACACACCTATTTGTCATATATCTGAGTGCCTCTTGGGGCAAGAGGTTTTGGAAATGGATGGTGTGGTAGTTTGAAGCTCCCATGTACCCCAGAAAAGGCCATGTTCTTTTAATCCATTCCTGTGGGTATAGACCTATTGTGAATGGGACCTTTTGATTAGGTTATTTCAATTGAGATGTGACACACCTCATTCAAGGTGAGTCTTAATCCTCCTACTGGAGTCCTTTATAAGAGAATAAAAGAGAAGAAGAGGTGAAATTCAGAGAAGCACCCACAGAAGCTGAGCTGGAGCAGCCAGAAGCTGAAAGCCACGAAACTTGGGAGAGAAGGACCAGCAGATGCCAGACACGTGCCTTCCCGTGTGACAGAGGTGTCTCAGATGCCAGCAGCCTGTCTGAAGTCAGGTCTCGTCCTGTTGATGCCTTGAGTTGGACATTAGCATAGACTAACAACTGTAAATTATAAGCTAATAAATCCCCATTGTAAAAGCCAGACCATATCTGGTATATTGCATTCCGGCAGCTTTATCAAACCAAAACAGATGGTGGCAACGGTAACACAACATTAGGAATGTAATGCACACCACTTGAAAGTGGTTAAAATGGGAAACATTATGCTGTATATATGTTGCCACACACAAAAAAATCAAAACAAAAGCCCAGTCCATGCCTGCAAGATTTTAGAGTTGGGGCCTTCAAGATGGAGGGACACCTTGAGGAGCCTGTGGAGAATGCAGGGGTATTCGCCTACCCCACCTCCATGGTTGCTAACATGACCACAGACATAGGGGACTGGTGGTTTGATGGGTTGAGCCCTCTACCATAAGTTTTACCCTTGGGAAGACGGTTGCTGCAAAGGAGAGGCTAGGCCTCCCTATATTTGTGCCTAAGAGTCTCCTCCTGAATGCCTCTTTGTTGCTCAGATGTGGCCCTCTCTCTCTGGCTAAGCCAACTTGAAAGGTGAAATCACTGCCCTCCCCCCTACGTGGGATCAGACACCCAGGGGAGTGAATCTCCCTGGCAATGTGGAATATGACTCCCGGGGAGGAATGTAGACCCGGCATCGTGGGACGGAGAACATCTTCTTGACCAAAAGGGGGATGTGAAAGGAAATGAAATAAGCTTCAGTGGCAGAGAGATTCCAAAACGAGCCGAGAGGTCACTCTGGTGGGCACTCTTACGCACACTTTAGACAACCCTTTTTAGGTTCTAAAGAATTGGGGTAGCTGGTGGTGGATACCTGAAACTATCAAACTACAACCCAGAACCCATGAATCTCGAAGACAGTTGTATAAAAATGTAGCTTATGAGGGGTGACAATGGGATTGGGAAAGCCATAAGGACCACACTCCACTTTGTCTAGTTTATGGATGGATGAGTAGAAAAATAGGGGAAGGAAACAAACAGACAAAGGTACCCAGTGTTTTTTTTTACTTCAATTGCTCTTTTTCACTCTAATTATTATTCTTGTTATTTTTGTGTGTGTGCTAATGAAGGTGTCAGGGATTGATTTAGGTGATGAATGTACAACTATGTAATGGTACTGTAAACAATCGAAAGTACGATTTGTTTTGTATGACTGCCTGGTATGTGAATATATCTCAATAAAATGATTAAAAAAAAAAAAAAAAAGATGGAGGGACATAGAGCCAGTCATTGGTATATGAGAAGAAAATATAAGCCTTCTATTTCCGTCAAATCTTCTAACACAAATTAGAAATTAAACTTCACTAGTATTTAAGATCTGGGCTGACATCTTGCATTCTTATTTGGTCCTTATGTGTGGCAGTCAAGTGTCCTACAAGTAAGTAGAAAATGTACTTTTTTTTTTTTGCAGGTTCCTTTACATTTTATTTATCATAAACATTACGATAATACAGCACACACTGGAGAAAGTCTTTTTATAATTTTTCGATGTGAAGCTTAACAGTTAAAATTATACTTGCTCCCCCCGCCCCCTTCTACATGCAGATAGCGCTTATTTTCATTAGGTTGACTCGAGAGCATTACAATCTTATAGTTTTATGAGAGTGTCTTTGCCCTGTAGTGTTTAAAACAGCTTCACAAAAATAAATACTATCATGGTATAACCCCATCATTCATAAGGCTCCCCAATGTGAGTACCTTTTCACAATTTCTGAGGGAGGGAGGTTCTACAGCCCTGAGGTGTCTAGTTCTCTCACTATCAGTGAGCTGAGGGGAAACGTTGGGTTTCTATGAGCCCAGTGACAGGGCTTTACCATCCCATTATGTTTCACAGGAGATACTTCACAGCGCTCTGTAATGAGCTGGGGGTGGTGGCATCCGTGACAATCTTACACAGTATAGAAGATTTCTAGAAGATTCTTGATGATGTCAAGGCAAAATCCTAAAGACAGTTTGATGTTATGCACTTTTCTTTCATTGGCATGAAATGTCACATTTCCAGATTTGCCGTCCTTTTCTCGATGACAGACAAGCAGCTGTCGCTCTGGGCTACTTGGTGTGGTGGCCCTCACCTAATCAGATGTGTTTCGGGAAGGTGACTCTGGAGGCTGGATTGAGAATGGGCAGTGTGGAGCTTCTGTGGGACATCTAAGAGGAGAGGTCTGGTAGGAGCTGGACTCACAATCTCTGAAGTGGGAGCAGTCAGATGTGGGTGTAGTTCAAGACTCACCAGCATGTAGTATTTGGGGGTACAGAAAACCAGAAGCCTGGATGAGAGTCCCCAAGGGGTTGAACAGGCAGAATGAGAAGAAAAATAGTGACAGGGGCACTAAGAGAAGAGGATTGAACAATAAAGATGATGATGTGGCCCCAGAGTGAGGGAGAGCAGGAAGGGCTGTTACCACAGGCAAAGGGGATAGGGGGTGGGCAGCAGGGTTAAAGGACACCCAAAGGTCAACCAAGACAAAGGCAAAAAATCCATTTTTTGCAATTAGGAACTCATCGGTGACTTTATCGTGGAAATGGGCATTAGTTGCCATACCAGAGTCCCTGTTTATTAACAAATTTTTCTTAGACTGTTGAACTTATTATTTGACTTAATCTGAACATCTACCATGAGATGATGGCTTTATATCTATGAATCAATATTCAGATTTTCCAGAAACATTAAGGATACCACCCAATAGGAACGTTAAAAAACTAGGCCAACTGCTCTAAAATAAGAATGCCAAGCCATTTTTATTCAGCTGCAATGCTTTGGCAAGATAAGAGAATGACAATTTCGACAAATGGTATTTCCCCTCTCAGGCACACCCCATGATCTCATCTGGGGAGAATTTTTTTTCTTTCAGGAATTGGGTGTGTTTCTTTTTGTCACCCTCATCTGTGCTCAGCAGAGCAGACTGCATTTTAAAATTAAAAGACCCTTCTTATGGTGATTTTGTAAATCACAATTGAATCCAAGCCAAATGACAGTTGGGAATTATGATTATAGCATCTATCTACCAAAAATTTTCCCCCATAGGATAATAAATAAACTTGCTGTTTCCAAATGTTCCTCAGTTCACCTCTTACTTCATCATTCAACTTTTTCACTGCTCAATATATGTGCAAAGAATATCAAAATGATCGAAAATAATTCCTCCTGTGAACTGAACTTGATGCTTACATCAAATCTAGGAAAAGGGGAATACTTTGACTGATTCAAAAATAATTCCCTTTCTGGCACACTAGGGGAAACAAAAAGGGCTGTGTGGAAGACTGTGTGTGGTTTGTATAGTGTGTTTTGTGGTGTCTGTGGTAAGGGATGGAGTGTGTGTGGTATACTAGCGTACAGTATCTGTGGTAAGGTGTGGAATGTGTGTGAGGTACCATGCGTGAGGTGTGTTAGTGTGTGTGTGTGTGGTGAGGTGTGGCGTGTGTATGTGGTGTGTGACTACGTGATATCTGGAAAGGTGTGGAGTCTGTGTGGTGTATCAGATTGTATATTGTCTGTGGAATTATGTGTGATGTATGTAGTGAAGTGTGATGTGTGTATGGGGTCAAATGTGGTGTGAGTGTGTGGTTTGTGTTGCGTGTGTGGGATGAGGTATGATGTATGTGTGGGGTGGTGGGGGTGGTGGTGAGGGGTATCGTCCTTAAGATAAAGAAGCTGCCAAATGAGGGAATTCTCAAATTACAGTTCCCAGAGCAACACTGAACAAGTCACCTTCAAGGTGGGACAACCACCTTCATAATTTACATTTGGAACGCTATCCACACACTTCCATATGCAGTGTGTTTACATTAATTGCAAATTGAAGTTGCTGTGGGAAATCCAGCTCGGCATTTCCTGGCATCTATGCTCTCCATGTCTGAGCCTCACCCATCCACACATTTCTGCATTTCACATCTGTGAGGCACACTGTGGATTGGGTTGTTTCCATGGAGATGTGCCCCACCCAACTGTAGGTGATAACTCTGACTGGATAATTTCCATGGAGGTGTGGCCCTGTCCATTCAGCGTGAGCCTTTATTAGTTCACTGGGGCACTATATAAGCTCAGACAGAAGAAGTGAGCTTGCTGCAGCCAAGAGGGACACTTTGAAGAATGCACAGGAGCTGAGAGAGGAGATGCAGCTTACAGAGACATTTTGGAGATGGCCTTTGAAAGCAGTCTTTTGCTCCTGAGAAGCTAAGAGAGGACAAACGCCCCAAGAGCAATTAAGAGTGACATTTTGGAGGAGCTGCAGTCTAGAGAGGAACATCCTGGGAGAAAGCCATTTTGAAACCAGAACTCTGAAGGAGACACCAGCCACCTGCCTTCCCAGCTAACAGAGGTTTTCCGGACGCCATTGGCCATCCTCCAGTGAAGGTACCCCCTTACCTTGGACACTTTATGGTCTTAAAACTGTAACTTTGTAACCAAATAAATCCCCTTTATAAAAGCCAATCCATTTCTGGTATTTTGCTTAACAGCGGCATTAACAAACCAGAACAAGTAGGAATCAGATTGTTTACTTAGGGTGGATTCTATGGTATGGAAATAAAACTGTTAAAAAAAATAAACAGAGGGATACAAGTGCTGGAGAAAATGAGGAGAAGGGAAAGTACCTATTCCCTGTTGGTAGGGAGGTAGAATGGCACAGCCCAGAGGGCAGTGTGGCGGTTCCACAGGAAGCTGACAACGGGGTTGCCATATGGTCCTGCAACCCCATTATTGGGTATATACTTGGAAGAACTGAGAGCAGAGATAGGAGTGGACATTGTACACTGGTGTTTATGGCAGTCATATTCATGGTTCGCAATGGATGGAGGTGGACTAAAGGTCCATCAACCTATAAATGGAATGGTGAACTGTGGTATATACAAACAACGGGATACCAAGCGATGGCAAGAAGAAATGAAGTTGTGAGGTATGCAACAGGTGAACAGACCTTGAGGACAGTATGTTGAATCAAATAAGCCAGAACTGAAAAGATGAACATCATAACGCCTCACTAATATGGACTAATTATAATGTGTAAACTCTGAGAATTTAATCTGAGAGCATAGGTTATCAGGGGAAAGGCTTATTATAAAGGTCCCTAGATTGTAAGCTCTTACAACAGTCATATCTATTCATGAGTTGTAACGGTTATTTCTAAATTCTGAGATGATGAGCTGTTTCTGTATAACCTGGTCAGTCCCTGTAACTTCAGATATCTGTGTGACACCTAAGACTCAGAACCAGGGTTCAGCAATCATGAATGTCAGCATTACCCCATACAGCAAATGTTCAAAAAGCTGAAAAAGAGACCTGATTTCAATTAGAGAAATGAACAAAATGGACTTGATGAGAACTAAGGTGAACCAGGCTAAAAGGAAAAGGATGATGTTGACTATTTTAAAACTTCAACTTCTGTGTGAGACCAAAGGAAGAGATTTTTGTTTGGTGCCAAATGCATACTTTCTGGAGCACGCTATACAATTTAACTTGTATGGTCAGCTTATTCAAACACCATAATTACATGGAACCTTGAATAGGGGGTGAGATCTGGTTGGTTTGTACAGGTTAGCGTGAAATCCCGATATATCCCAGGGTAATTTGGACAGAGAATAAAAAGTATTTGCAAAGCCCCCTTGACGGTCTCAGGGAAAATGTGGAAACATTAAACTTTCCCACCTGGGGAACTCCTGTATATTCTTGCAAGCACTGGGGAATGCCATTGTAGTAGGACAAGCCAAGGAACATGGGTCCCAGGATGGGTCGCTAACCTAATGATGTTTCTCACCAAATCACTACTGTAAGTACTACATTAATAGTAAATGACATCCCTTCAATTCAGTTGCATGATTTGTTAAACTGGCTTCCCAGCCCCATGCATATAACACCATTTTTAGTGCTGTGTCTATGAGAAAACAGACCAAGTTTGGAATATTCCACCAGGAAGATGTAGGGGGAAATGGAGATACGTGGTGCTTTAGAGACATTGTTACTTACTGCTGGGGACTGCATCACGCCCCCTACCCAAGACATGGTCAAGTCCTAACCCCAGTCTTGCGGGTGTGAGCCCATTTGTAAACAGGACCTCTGAACATGTTATTATTAATCAAGCATTTAGTTGGGGCCAAATTGAATCAGTGTGAGCCTGAATCCACATGACTGATGTCTTGACCAGCAGAAGAAATTTGTACATAGTCGGAAGAATCCAGAAGTCAGTGGAAACCAGAGGAACAAAGGAGAGAGTGAGAAATCACCATGTGTCAGAGGGTTGCCAGGAGAAAGCAAGCCCTGCCAGTAACTGGATTTTGAACTTCTAGCCTCCCAAACCATGAGATATAAATTCCTGTTGTGTAAGCCAACCCATCATGTGGTCTTTGTCGTAGCAGCCCTGGCACACTAAGACATGTACATGTCTGATAAGTCACATTATTTTTCCTGAATTTCCATTTCCCAGCTTAAATATTGAACCATCTAGTGGACTACTCATGTGCCCCCTTCTTGAACTCATGCCCGTTCCTTTCAATAGCTTCTTCTACGCATCTTTTCATCAATGCTGCTAAACATAATGGCCTGGTTTTAGGGTTTACAAGTCCTATTCACCTTTTCTGGTATTTTGAGTAATTCAGGGGTGGGGTGGGGTGTCAGGCTGGAAGCCAGAGGGCAAACTATGGGAGCAGCAGCCAAATACACTGAGCCCATGAATGTGCAAAGGCTATCCCAGAGCCCAGCAGCCCCCACCACCCAGTCTCACTTCCGGGCACACGCGTGAGCATCTCGGGGCTGGATTGGCACAGACTTGGGCCAGGGGCTACACTCTCTACCCCACCCGGCCAGGTCCCATACAGAGGGAGCTGTCCCGTGTGTCCACACGTCTGATGGGAGGGGACAGTCCCTGGAGTACAAACAGCTGGAACAAAATGGTAAGTGAGCCCCACACAAATTTCATGCCATTGGCCTTGACCTCTCTGATGCTGCACACATCCGACTTATCAGAGGGCTTTTTATGCTTTTGTTTTCAAGACTAAGATGGGACTTTGTGTGATTACCTGGAATAAGAGTGGACAGCATGGAACGGTGGTTGAAAACACAGGCTGTAGAGCCACCTCTGTGCTTTTCCAGTTAGACGACCTTTGGAGAGTCCCATTCCTTCCCTGAGTTCCTCATCCATGACATGAGACGACCGTCCTGCCTCTAAGACGCTGCCCAATCGGTGGGATGCCAGGGGCAGAGAGTGGTGCCTGGTTTCTAGTAGCCATTCATTCGGTTAACATAGCTACCCTTATTGTAAGACAAGTTACTGGGTCAAATGTGGCCGGCTGCTAACGTTAACAAGAATTATCGTGCAACTCGCCAGTCCAGCGTAGTTTAAAACCTAGTTATTATCTTTTTTTGACATCATTCTTTTTTCAAGAAGTCACTATTTCACCTGTATAATATAAATACATTCAGAATCCCCCAATTCACTTCTGAAAACCTTTCCTAAGCCATGCAACTCACTGAATTTAAATTGGAATGAACCGATGTGGTCATTTTGCTGTGCTCGCCAAAATTAGATATTTTGATCCTTTGAACTTGAAAGACCTGTATTTTCTGCTTTCTTCTACTGGCACTGGTTTTGAGCATCTTTCTTCTATTGGCACTGCTTTTGAGTGTCTCTGTGCTTCAAAGGAGGAGAACACTAGATCCTCTGAGCAAAACAAAATGAACTGGGTCTCTTATTTCGAGGTTATTTCTTCTGCACGCAGCTGGGGTTTACCTGATCTGTCACAGCTGGGGAGCGGTTTGCTATCGTCCTCTGGCTGAACTTCAAGCCCAGGTTTGGGGAACCCTACGGGACCTACCAGTCCCTCTTCCCTGGAGATGAGGCCACTCTGCCTCATAACTACCAAATGTAAAGCATTCCGTCACCTCACACCACCTTCGTCATTAGGATGACAGAGAGGGTATCTCCAAACTAGGCTGATCCCCAACAGTGGAACCACTAGGACCCAAAAACATTAAGTCTGGTGCTTTGGCTTTCTGACAGCATGTGCTCCCTAGTATGGGGCCAATCTAGACAAATGCCCAGATAGTCTTCCCCTCCCCATTCTAGGATATGCATGCAAATGCACAGTGCAGCTCAAAGCCCCAAAGCCCCAAAGTGATGCTCAGAAATAAAGCAGGAATCTCAGTCTTAATTTTCAGTGATAAACTCAAATGGGCATAAAAGGCTACCCAACACAGAATCCACGCTTTCTACAGAACCCTAGAAGCATACCTTAATTCTTCATGCAGACGTTCCAGGGGGGATTTTACGGAAAATCGATATCCATAGCCTCTCTTTCGTCTTAGTAGGCTTATAGAGAAAGGATCCATCTATTTTACTAACTCGATGTAACTGTTTCTCAAAACTGTAGGGCCTGGAAGTGATCACAATACATCTGGAGCCCTCAGAAGGCTTTTGAAGTGGAGTGGCTTCTGAGTGACTTAAGAATCACTGGGAGGAAGAGACTACAGCTTCAGCACGCAGGGTTCTCACTACATTATTTAAAGTTGGTGATAACCCTGCTTAGGATGAGAGGGTTACCCCAGATGAGCCCCAACTGGGGGCAGCGCTTCCTAGGACACTGCCTCCACGTGCTGTGAGCCATCAGAGACGCAGCAAGCCTCTCTCCTTCCCCAAGTGTGAACATGTAAACCAGGCTTCCAGCAACGAAGTCGAGACCCTGTTTCCCTCATTAGTTTATCTCCTTATCGTCAGATCAACCCACCTTGGCTTCCCACTTCTTGGATCCATTCCATGTTCACCTGGTTAAACTTGCCAATGTCTCTCTTGAATCACCATTAACACCTGCCAAAGTGTTAATATTAATGTGAGCCATATCGCCAAATCCCTCATACCCTCGGCTTCAGAAATCCCCCACTACATGTCCAACTGCGGGTCTTAATCCAGATCAGGTACACAGAAGCATGTAAGAATTGCTTCTCAAAGATGATTTCTTCTTACTTAACAGCCATATCCTTTGCTTGCCCTCTTCTTTCCCTAATTCTTTTATCGTTGCTGATGAGAAGCTAAATGGATGAAAATCTTCAAGTGCACTTCTTATTCATTCTTGATTATACCAGACCACAGAAATCCCAAATCTGTTGTCAAATTTGTACTTTCAGTGCTTTTCACAATGAAGCTTTCCCAAGGGTGTGGCGCATGTGGCGATGTGGATGGGGTCTGTCCCAGTTTGGGGCCCCAGGATGCTAATCTTCCCTAGGTACTCTCTGTAATTCCCAGGCTAATTCCTCCACTGCAGCCTCCAGAGGGGAGGCCCCATGACCTTGAGTGACCTTGAATGCTTTGTTCCAGACAATCCAGTGGCTGAAAGGAAAGGTGAAATTCTTGCTAAGGAAAGGAGGCCCAGCAATGGTTTAACAAATGGCAAGGGATTTCTTCTCCAATGTCTTCTTGTATTCACAGAGAAATAGTGAGAAGGCAGTGTCAGGCAGCAGAGGGGAGGCAGAGGAGGGGGAAGGCATGTGGCTGATGAAGTGCAAGCTGCTAGTATAGAGAACCGCAAGCTTTCTTCCGTGGCCGGACTGGGCCGGGAGTGTGTAAGCCAGCCAGGCAGAAGAAGCCATGATGGGCACCCTTCCAAATAGAGAGGCTAAATGAGCTTCAAAGACAAGAACAGGGAGCCTGAACCTCTCCTCCATGCTTCTGGCTGCAGAGATGAAGCAGTAATAAGAGCAGAAGTTGACAGGCTCTGAGATTCATGACAAAGCTATTGACAACACCAAGGACGTAGGAAGCAAACTGTGTGTGCAACATCAATTATGAAAAAGAACTTCTTATAGAGGCGGAAACAGGACTATCAGCTAATTTCTAGATTCTCCAGATGTAAAGCCATTTACTTGTTCTCAAAGTTAAGATGAGTGAGATTTACCAACGTGCAGAGTTAAGGTGATTTATAGCCATAGTGAAAAAGGACTTTGAAAAAGTCTTTGTTTTTCAAAAATACAGATATAACTAGCAGAAGTATCTGTGACAGCTGTGAAAACATTCAGTTGCCAGTGAAGGTATGTTCCCTTTTCAGCACAGCTCTTCAGTTCCAGGCAAAGCTCTTCTAAGCTTCCAAATGAAAAGTGCTGGGCTATAAACTGCAATTTTCTTGAATAGCCTGGATTTTCTTGAATAGGCTGCCACCAAGTGGTGGCCAGCAAGAAGCACAGAGGTGTGGATTTAATGGCAAGGCCAGGTTCGTGAGCTATGTCTTAAAAACAAGCAAGAGTTGAAAGATCTGTTCTACCCAACACAATCTACAGATTCAATGCAATACCTATTAAAGTCCCAGCAGCCTTTTTTGCAGACATGGAAAAGCCGATTCTTAAACGTTCAAGGGGCCCTGAATAACTAAATCATTATTGCAAAAGAAGAACAAAGTTGGAAGTCTCCCAACTCCCAACTTAAAAACTCACTACAAAGTCACAGTAATCAAAACAGTGTGGTACCTGAAAAAGGCCAGACATACAGACCAATGGAACAGAACTGAGAATCCAGAAATAAACTGACGTATGTATAGCCAACTGATTTTTGACAAAGGTACTAAGTCCCCTCAAGGGGGAAAGAATAGTTTCTTCAACAAATGGTACTGGGAAAACTGGATTTCCACATGCGAAAGAATGAAGTTAGACTCCTACCTCACATCATATACAAAAATTAACTCTAAATGGATCAAGGATCTAAACATAAGAGGTAAAACCATAAAACTCTTAGAACAAGCAAAATTACATATTATTAGATCTACCTGCTACTCAGACATTACAAATCCCAGCGGAGATACGTTTCCCAGGTTTAGAACTAAAGCTTGCTCCTTTTTTCCATACTCATGCTTCAACAGGAAGACCATGTATATTTAGATCTGGTGCAGCAATAATTTATTGTGCTTAATAAGCCCATTTCACTTAACTCCACTTGGCTTGGAATTTATGAAGCGCACTGTCATTGTTCTGAAATTGAAAAACTGACTAAATATTTTGAGTATGAAAACAGAATAGTAATAGTATAGCACACCTAGATACCTGCTGCCAGTTTAAGACAAAAGCATTCCCAATGTAAGTGAAACTCACTGGTGTCCTTTACATCCTCACCTGTTTTGTTTTTATGTTCCCGTGCATTTCTTTATTCTTTTACTTTATATGTATGTAGCCCTAATAGACATATGTATTATTTTGTATACTTTTATAGACCTTCTATAAATATTATTATATGGAAGGGATCTTTGTGCAACTTGCTTTTTTTTCCATGGAATGCTGTTTTTAAAAATTCTTCCATGTTGACATTGGTAATTCTAGTTTATTAATTTTCACTGCTTCTATGTAGTTCTGTTTTGTGAATATATGTCTACATGTCCTCTACTGATTTATCCTCCCACTGGTGGGTATTCAGGTTGCTGTTTAAAGTTCATTCTGCATTGTAACATGCTGCTATGCCTACTCTTAGACATGTGTTCCTGTGTACATGTGCAAGAGTTTCTCTATGATATATCTATAGGAGTGAAATTCCTGGGTCAAAGAGTCTATGGATCTTCAACTCTACTAAGTAGTACCAAATTGTTTCCCAAAGTGCTTATTTCAATTTAAACTTCTTCCGGCAAAATCTGAGTTCCCACACATGCACACATTTGTTAATATTTAGAACCGTCACTTTTTAACTGTTGCAAGAATAGCAGGAGGCTGAACAAATTCTCATGACTCTTTTGGCCTCATCTGTGAATGGCCTGTCATTGTCCATTTTTCTAAAGGATTGCTTCTGTCGCACTGATTTATAGGAGCCTTCTATGATATACCAATTACCAGTTCAATATCTGTTGTAAATATCTTCTCATCTATATGTCTTTTCACTTTTTTGTTGATCTCTTTTGAGGAAGAAATGTATTTTATTTTATATCTTAATGCAGCAATATTTATATATCTTTTCGGTCATGATTTGCGCTTTTTGGGTCTCTTAAGCTTTCCTTCCTGTCCCAACATCTTAGAAGCATACTCTTATATTTTCTTCTAAGAGTTCTATGGTTTTGCTTTCCACATTTGGGTCTTTAATCTAAAATTGATTTTTGTATATAGTGTCAGGTTAGTATTTCAATGCTTACCCATATATATATAACTAGTTTGAATAAGCACCATTTTTTAATAGTCAATCTTTCCCCCAAAGATCTGCAAAACCTGCTCTCCAGTTCCCATATATGAACGGACTGATCCCTAGGATTCTTCTGTTCCAAAAATATATTTGTCTAGGGCACCATCCTAATTACCATAAATTATAATTCATTCTATATGTACTATATGGTTGGAGGGAGTCCCTCATCTCGTTTTTCTTCAAGATTGTCTTTAGTATTTTTGATCCTTTGTGTTTCCATATAAATTTTAGAATCTGCTTGTGATTCAAATTTACAGATTAATTTGGGAAGAATTTAAATCTTTAATAATGAATCTTCTTATTCATGATCATGGTTATCTTTGCTTTTACTTAGGTCTTAATGACTTTAATCAAAATTATATATTTCTTAAATATAAGAAATTTAAGAAAGCTCATGCATAACTTTTGTTAAATTTATTCCTAGGTACCTTTTGTTTTTCATTGCTACTTTAAATCATATCTTTTAAAAAAATTAGTTAGCTACCTTCTGCTAGGGTCTAGAATTGCAACTGATTTTTGTATATTAATCTTATATCCAAGAACCCAGCTGAACCCTTTTATCTGTTTTATGGGTTTTCTTGAGTTTTCTGTGTAGCTAATTATATTGTCTAGGATTAACGATAGTTTGGTGTCTTCTGTTCCAACCATTATCAAGTTTCCTTCTCCCTACCTCTCTTCCTTCCTTCCTTTCTTTCTCTTTCTCTATCTCTCTCTTTCTTTTTTTAGACCATGTATTGTTCCAGTACATTGCTGATGCTAATTAGGAGTAGTGATAATGGTCAGGCTTATCTTTCCTGATATTAAAATAAGTGTTTCTATTTCATTAAGTGAGATATTTGCTATAAACTTTTATATAAGTTTTATCAAATTCAGGAATTCTTTCAATTCCTAGTTTAAGAGATTTTTTTAAAAAATCATAAAGGACTTGATTTTAGCAAGTGACTTTTGTATTTAATTTTTAATCTGATGAGGTGATGAATTAATTTCGAGATTTTCTGATATTAAACCACCCCTGCAATCCTATGATAATCCCAACTTGGTCATGATGTTGCTACTGGATTCACGTTTCTAATATTTTGCTAATGATTATTTCATCTATGTTCATAGGAGAGACTGGCCTGTAATTTTCCTTTAGCATCTTCACCTTGTCTGATTCTGGCACTCATAAAATGAGTTAGGAGGTATTCCTCCTTCTTCTATGCTCCAGAGGAAAGAATGCTAGATTAGAATGATTGGATCTGTTTGGTAGAATTCATTTATAAAACCACCTGTTGCCTTTTTTGGTTGCTTGTTTGCTGGGTAGACTGATTTAATGCCTTTAATAAATACATATATATATATATAACTGAGTTTTCCAATTTCACTTAAAATTTTATGAGTTATGTTTTTCTAGGAAAGCGTTCATTTCATATTAATTTTCAAATTTACCAACATAAGGGTGTTCATATTCTCCTTCTCTGAAAAAAAAAAATGCTGTTTCTGTAGTTACAGCCCCTTGTACATTTTCAATAGTCTGTGTTTTCTCTTTTTCTTGATTATCTTCGCTAGTCTATTTTACTAGACGTTTCCAAGAAGCAACTTGAAGCTTAGTTGATAATCTCTCACATATATTTGTTTTCTGTTTCATTAATCTCTGCTGTTTATTATTTTCATCCTTTGAGATATTGCATTGTCCTTTCTCTAACTTCTTAAGCGAGATGCTTAGCTTGTACATTTGCAGCCTTTCTTCGTTTCTAACATAAGCAACTGAAGGTTATAGATTTCCAACATGAGAGATATTTACCTTGCCTTGAAGCTGAGGTGTTTTCCACTGGCAGCTCATTGTCATGGACCCTTTTCTCTGGAAAAGGCATTGAAGGGAAGCTTCCAAAGATCTGTAGGCTCCTATTACCAGGACCTTCTTTCCATTTAAGTTTACACCTGCCACCCAAAGAAGATTCAGGATTATAATCAGAACTTCAGATCCTTACTCACATACAGCTTTTTTTTAACCTTTTCATCTTGAAATAATTTCAAACTTATAGAACAGTTGCAAAAATAACACAAAATCCAGAGAACTGCAGCATACAACCACCCAAATATTCAGATGTATCAACTTTTAATGTTTTGCCCTGTCATTCTCTCTTTATGTAGCTACACATCTATGTATGTACATGTATATAAAAATGTATGTATGCATTTATCTATAGCCATCTACCTATCTTCATCTGTTTTCTAAACATCTGAGAGTAGGCTGTACACATCTTACTCCTTGAACACATAATACTTCCACGTGCTTTCCTAAGAATTCTCACCCAGCTTTATTGTAAGGAAGAAAACCCTTCTAAAACCTGGTCTTCTCAACACCAGCCTACAATGAATACACACTAATTTGTAATTAACCAGATGTCTGTATCATAGCCTTTTGGATCCAATTGTTATTATAGTATTCTTTCTGAAATACCTTATTATATTTTACTAGCCATAATTTATTATTTCTTTGAGAATTTTATGGTAGAGTAGCTATATCACCCCAATAATCCATATAATGATAAATAATGAATATATGGATTACCTCAGAGATCTGGGTTCAATGGTTACTGAGCTAAGGACATATGCTGACAGTTCATCTTTCAGTAAAACTTTGGGAATTATTTTTTATTTTTCATATTCAGGGGCAGGGTGGGTTGGTATTTACCTCTTTTTTACTCAAAATGAAGTAGAAAAAAGTAGTTAGTTGGACTTTTCTGTATTTAGCTACATAGTCCTTAAATATTTGAGTCTCTGTAATAATTTACTCACTAAATTTAATAATCAAGAAGGAGAAAATATTCACTTCTATTCCACTGACAGAAAAATGCAAGGTCAAGGGGAGAATGATGGAAATAAGCAGTGATTACTTATAAAGATACTGCTCACTAATAAATTCTAGTATAGGTTTCTATGCCTTAACTACTTATCTTATAGCTTTCTCACTTAAGTCTTAAAAGCATTTCTTATCTAGGCCTACATATCAGCAGATTTGAGAAACTGAAACTTGAAACATTTTTCCATTATGGTTATTTTAATTGTCTCCTAAGAGAAATTGCGAATTTGCCTAAAACAGGTTAATCGTTCATCTTCACCAGCTCTTCTTTTAAATTCTAATACAGTCAACCTTACTAGAAAAATTTGCTAGTCATTTGTATCTCCCTCAAAATAAAGCCCATATTGAATATCACTTCCATGGCTCAGTTAGAATCTTCCAGAAACAAATTCTTTTAAAACATAATATTAACACCAGTAGAAAACAGCAGCATTTCTAAAGATGCATCATACCTGATTTTTCAAGAAGTTCAATAACAGCTCTGGCAACAGGTGAGACAAAACACTCATGGGCATCCCCACAGACCAGCTTCCCCAGGTTTACACCTGTCACACTGAATCAGAAAATGAGGGAACAGGTAAGCAAAACAGGTCAGAACTCACTCACATGGAATTCATGTGTATTTTTCCCAAATAACATCCACTCAACATGTGATAGATAGATAGTATTCTACATTTGAGTTAAAGAGTGGACAGGAAATAAAGGCCACTAGCTTCTTGGAGCAGACCCTCAGGTAACTTCACTCTGGTCCCCTGAAGTGGAGACAACCTGAGTAGCAGGACCTCAGCACAGCCCTGCAGGGTTTACCGCACAACTCCGGGGGGCACTGCTCCACGGACGTCTGTGCAATGTGGGTTGGCCCTACTGTAGAGCCCACCATACCCAGGAGAAAATTTACATCTTAATCAATGTCAAAATGAAGAACCAATCCTACACATTTGTGCTGGTTTGGATGTATTATGTCTCCCCAAACACCATTATCTTTGATGCAGTCTTGTGTGGGCAGGAAAGGTATCAGTGTTGATTGGGCTGGAAACTTTTGATTGGATGTTTCCGTGGAGATGTGATCACTCAATTGTGGGCAAGATCTTTCATTGGATAATTTCCATGGAGGTGTGGCCCCACCCACTCAGCATGGGCCTTGATGAGTTTACTAGAGCACTAGATAAGCTCAGACAGAAGGAGTGAGATTGCTACAGCCAAGAGGGACACTTTGAAGAATGCACAGGAGCTGAGAGAGGAGCTACAGACGAGAGACAGTTTGAAGATGGCTGTTGAAAGCAGACCCTTGCTCCGGAGAAGCTAAGAGAGGAATGTCCTGGGAGAAAGCCATTTTGAAACCAGAACTCAGAGCAGACGCCAGCCACGTGCCCCCCAGCTAACAGAGGTTTTCCAGACACCATTGGCCATCCTCCAGTGAAGGCACCCGATTGTTGATGTGTTACCTTGGACACTTTATGGCCTTAAGACTGTAACTGTGTAACTAAATACACCCCCTTTATAAAAGCCAATCCATCTCTGGTGTTTTGCAAAATGGCAGCATTATCAAACCGGAACAACATCTTAGGTGACTCAGCAAGACTTGGAAGTTCACAATCTGATCCCTACTTGACTGTGGTATTTATCTCCTTATCTCCTTCAGAAATCAAGAAAAAAATAAAAGAGGGACCGTGTACTTTCAACAGCTCTGTGCTCTTCCTCCTTCAAGTCTAGGACAAAACATCCCATAACTCTCTGGCCTAAACTGATGGTATCAACCCGGTGAGAAACAAACTGGAAACATCTAGAAATGACTTCATAACTCTATCCTTTTATGAAAGATATGAAACTATGCCCTGAGAGAAGTCTACCTTCAGGTTCTAGACGTTCTCATTGATTAGGGCTTTTTTGGCCTTGAGAGCTAGTCTACTGCAGGATGAGATATTAGAGACAGCTTTCAAACCCGTGTTTGGGTCTACCCTAAGTCTGAGTCACAATAAAAGGCTGGAAGGGAAGCAACCTGGGTGTCTCAGTGAGGGGGCAGTCTCTGGATCCAACCCTGCAAGACACAGCTGATCATGGCTCTGACTTTATAAATTACAGTTAGGATTTACCTCCCAAATTTCAAAGAAAGCCTTGCATCATTAATAAAATCGTCTTCTTTTCTTTCTTTTTTTGAAATTTGTCACCTGGCTGAGGACTAAGGTAGAAGAATATGGCACCACTGGGAAATCAAGTCCCTGGGTTTTTACTCTGATCATGTAGAATTATCAAGGTCAAGCTTCTGGAATAGAAAAGCTGACTACAGATTCCGTTGGACAGGAACTTATGAAATTAATATGATGGCACAAGGAGGTTATTTCCAAAATGGCACCCAAGTCCTACCAAAAAGGCAAATGTGTTTTCCAAAATATGTCACTTTATTATACAGAATTTTTAAAACCCTCAAATGCCTGAAATATTTAAACATTCTTTCATCTCTTATTGACATAGCTGAAACTAATGAAGGAATTAAAACAATAATAATAATCGCAACAAAAAAAATGATCTTGCAATAAAAGTTGATTATATTCTTTTCTATTTCCTTACCCATCCACATCTTTCTCTGGTTTCAAGGCATTGAGGACTTTGTTGCTGAATGATTTCTCGGAGATCTGAAGAGCCAGGCCGTGTACTCTGGGATCTTCGTTAATCTTCAAGATTTCATCTATAATCTAAAGAGGAGGAAAAAATTAGTTGTGAAAATAAGATCCAACAAAAGAACTCTCTATTAAAATGGATTCAGAAAAATGCGTCTGTTATAATTCATTGTTTACTCCTTGCTAAAGACTTGGTGTAAAGCATGCTGAAGTCTATGTCCGTTTTTCCTCATGTGTATAAAAGCTCAAAAGGATCTTGGCTGGACTTTTTAGTGGCTTCTCTGTCTTTCTATTGCTCTACTCTCTGCCAGATAAGAAAACAAAAGCACAGCTCAACAGTTACTAAGATTTAGATGGCAAAAAACAATTCCTTGTTGACAATCATATTTTAAGCCAAACATACTACCTGTTTTTAGAAAGCCCAGTAAGCCTGATTCTTGAGCAGTCCAACCTGATCACCAAGCTTGTGTTTTAAACTAAACAGGTTCAACAAACATTACCAATCTGATGTTCAAGAAGTCTGTTTTTAGGCCCTCATGTTCTCTGAGGCATTTTCAAAGGCTTACGATAGATCAATTGTAAGCATACATACCTTCTTTTCACAGAAAACACTATCCCACGTAGGGGGGAGGGCCAAAGTATGGTTTGGGAAGCTTAGGTAATAGCTAATGGCTGTGTATGTCTTTAAATAAGCAATGCCTTGACCTCTCTCTGTACCAGGAGATAAGATACTGATTTATTTCACTTAAAATGATCTGCTCATAAGTAAGAGAGATACTAACCTGTGCATATGGATCTCAGTACGAGGATGCATTGGTTTACTATTTTTGTCTCATTGCATGGCAAAAATCCGTACAGTATATGACTTCATGCAGAGAGAAAAAGCTATTTGACTTACAAAAAAATCAGAAATTTTTTCTCCTTCCCTCACCATTGTTTCATTCATTTAGCAAATATGTCTTGAGTATACCTATGTTGTTCCAGTTCTAAGTAAAAGAAATACAGCTGCAAAGAAAATAAGACAAAATTCCTGTCCTAGTGGAGATAGATTCTAGTGGGACAGAGAAGACAAAATGACATGAAATGACATGAAATTAAAGAAAAGAAAAGAAATAAAATAGAATAACATAATCGGGGGAATGAGCAATGATATGGACAAAGTCAAAGCAGGCTAAGCAGGGTAAAGAGGTAAGAGTGAGGGAAGTGGGATGGTCGGAGCAGGTCTCCCTGCAGGGTGACATCTAAGCAGGGCTGCACAGAAGGGAGAGGTGAGCTGTGGGGACCTGGGGAGGCAGCCCACAGCAGCAGGCAGGATGACGAGCTGTGGTAATGAAGCCAAAACACTCCCTGCAGAAATCTGCAAATGCATGCTCACAATTACATACATTCAAAATTAGTCCACCCAGTCTTCTAGAAAAGCCCCTGCCCAGTAAGGACAAGCTCCTGACAAGGAAAACTCTCATACTTGCCTATCTACTTTCTAATTGCTCCTATTTTGCTTATTTCACAGAAGTATAAGATACTAAATTCGCCCGTGGATAATAGACTCTTCAAATGCACTGACATTCCTGCTAGATTTAAATGGTCCATAAGACTCTTTTATTCCTCCCTGTTTTGGCCAAGAACCCCATCGTGGACACAGAGAGCAGCGTAATCTTAGTCTTTTACCAGGAAAACTGGTTTCTGGAGATGCTCAGAATCGAAAAAGGTAGTGTGTTCAAAAAACTTTGGGAATTGTGGTAAACCCATCTGTTCCCGTTAGAAAGTCATAGCGCATATTAGCACAGTAACTGCTCTGAGGGGTCCTGCAGAGAAGAATCTCTCCTTTCACCCAGAATTTCCCAAACATAGCTGCGGTGGCTTGGAGCTACATACTTGTAACCCAGAAAAACTTGTTCTTAACTGTAATCCATTCCTGTGGGTGAACCCATTTAGGACCTATTCATGAGGTTACTTCAGTTAAGGTGTGGCCCAACTGAATCAGGATGGGTCTTAATTCTATTAACTGGAGTCTTTTACAAGCAGAATGAAATTCAGACACACAGAGAGAGAAAGCCACAGGAATGAGTCAGAAGTCAATGGAACCCAGGAGAAGCCGCCATGTGGATTGCCATGTGACAGAAAAGCTGAGATCCCAAGGATCACCAGCAGTCAGCTCCCGAATGCCACAGTCTTTTGAAAGAAAGCACTGCTTTGACGATGCCTTGATTTTGGACTTCTCCTAACCTCAAAACCATAAGCCAATAAATTTATGTTGTTTAAGTCAACCCACTGCACGGTATTTGTTTCAGCAGCCAGGAGACTAAAGCTGTAGGTGACCTTGGAACTATTTTTCACTTAACACCTATGAAACATACTTTGGGACACATCATAAGGGAGTATGTGTCAAAAAAAAGGAGAATTGTATTTCACCAATCATACCGGCAGCTATTTAGTAGAAGCATAAAAAACAATCCTTAAGTAATTAATACATTGGTTCTTACTCTTTTCAAAACAATAATAGTAATAATATCACACAAATCCACAGTTGTCAGACTATCACAAAAAATAGGGAATAAATGATTCCTTGTCAAAAAATAAGTCAAGAGCAATCAAGACCAGTGACAAAATAAGTTAAGTGCAAATCATACTGCAGACAGTGGGTGTCCTTCTACAAATGGCTAATACATTTTTTTTTTTTTTTTTTTTTGTATTTTGTTAAAACTGGTATCACAGGGGGCTTAATATTTGCAGTATATAACAATGGCAAGTGCAGCAGAAACTGTATGTCCAGTATCCATTTTCCCCTTCTTCCTTAGTTATGAACTCTTGAGTTGTAGTAGTGATTATAAATTACCTAAGGCTGCCCAATATTTAAGGCTCCATTTTTCAGCCTGCCTTGAAGTATGACTGTGCAGTGAGGCTCAGGTCAAAGGAAGGCAAGCAGAATTTGTGACTTTCAACCAGATGTGTCTCCTTTTCCCATAATGTTGACACCCCTTTTCATCATGAACAAGTTAGGTTGGTCTCTGCCTAGACACCTCTGAAGATCGGGAAAGTGATTAAACAAGAGGAAGGGATAGCAACAGACAAGATGGAATTTAACAAAGGATTATGAATACTGAATCTCTATATAATTTTCTTTTCCTTAGTTGCTAGGGTATTATAATAATTAGAAGGAAAAAATTGGAAGGTGACTCACAGCATCCTTTGAAATTTGTTCTATAGCTACTTGTTAAATTGTAATTTGAAAGTTATCACCTTTTTGTATATATGTTATATTTCACAATAAGGAAATAACTAGTACTGTAACATCACATTTTTGGAAATTTCTTATATTAACTGCTTGTTAAATCATACTTTGAAAGATATTACCTTTTTGCGTATATATTTCACAATAAGGAAATAACTGAAACTGTGGAACGGTACCTATAACATTCTTTGAAATTTGCTCTCTAACTATTTTTGTTAAATTGTACTTGGAAAGTTATTACTTCTATGCATATATGTTATTTTCTACAATTAAAAAAAATGAGTAAAAAAAAAAACAAAACTAACTTCTGTGTGACTTAAGTCTGTTAAAGCCAGACATCGAGGGACTGGGCACTGATGAAGGGCCAGAAACCTGTGGCCCTGGGTCCAGCTTTTCCACCACTGCTGATGGGGGTGGCTCAGGCTTGGGAGGACACTGTGTGGCTGTCACTCACTGCTGGCATGAGCCGATGTCATCAGCTGTCCCAAAAGACCACTGAAGAGCCACAGCCCATTGGCCGTTGATCAGACCAGGAAGGCCGTCCTGTTCTATTTTGTTCTGTTCCTTTACTTATCAGTAAGGCAATCATGGCCTGGAGAAGCCCAAGGTCCAACAACACGTCAGGACAGAACAAGAACCAGAACTAGTGCTCCAGGCACCGACAGTGGACAATTATCACTAGAGGATGTTCCTGCTACAGCTGAAGGAACAAAACCCAAAAAGCCAAGTCGCATCTCACATTTTCATTGAAGCAGACAATAATGAAGGAGTGTTTGCACTAAAGGGAAAGGCTCACTCTTCCCTCTGAGAATTCAGCGGCAGGAAAGGCTGACTCTGTTCCAACCATGACTGAGACATATAATAAAGTCTCCCAGCTCTGAAGAGGAAGGGAAAATAAAGAGCGTAAGCAAGTGCTGTGATTACCTCATCTTCACTGCTATCTGAAGGAAGGCAAATGTGCGTGATGTTCAGACCAGCCTGAAAGGAGAGCACAAGGTTTATTTCATCACCGTAGGAGAAAGAAACCGTAAAAATTACGATGAATCTTTAAGAATCAACAATCCTCACCTCCTCAGCCAAATTCTGGTTTACTTCCTGCATCAAGTTATCATCACCGGCCTTTGGGGAGGAGAGAAAGCAGAACATGACATAAAAACATTTTGAAAAGACACAACACATAATACAGAGACTGATTCTGGGATTATAAATCATCTAACCATAAAGATGATGAGAAAAATGCAGAAAAAAATCCTATTGTTCATAAAAGGACACTAATGGCTGGTATCTGTTAACATACTAATTTCTCAGCTTTCAAATTATGTGGCACTTTCCTAATAGGCCTCATATTATAAGGTGTAGATAGCTGCATGGCAAGTATTCCTTTATAAATGAGGACACCAGGGATGGGAGTTTAAACGACTGCCCTTAGATAGAAAAACCAACAAGTACCAGAGTGTACCAGGAAGCCCAAGATCCAAACAAGATTTTTCTTTCTACTCTTCCAAAATTTCCTTTCTTTGTAAGGGGATGTGGACGCAGGCCCCAAAGAAGTTACCTGACTTGAACACAGCTCCCCAGTCTTGTAGCTTTGGGATAGGACTAGAGGCTGCTATTTTGATCTATTACCAAAACCCAGTAGCAGCCCAACTGTTGTGCTGAGCTCGCTTTCCTCATTCTTTCCCACACCTGTCACCACAGGAGGACACCAGGTAAACAGTGAGCAATGGGGGCCGCCTGTAGCTCTGATCTAAAGGGGATCCCCCCAAGAGATGTCCATGGCACACCAAGTCTTTTTTGACACGGGGATGCCTTTTGGCTTTAAAGAAAGGTTACCAAAATGCCCATGCTTCATCTAGCATCTGCTTTCTGCAGAAGCAAAGGAGAGCTTTCTCCCCTAGCACCGTGATAAGAACACACAAGCCACACTGTATCCTTTGTAATATAATGTATGGGGGCCTCCCTCCCACCTCTGAAAGCCCCCCACACCACAGAGATGAAGACTGACAAAAAATCTCACTGTATCTAACCTGTACTCACAGATCTGCAGGGACCACATAAAGGGGAAACGAGCATTTCTGGCTGAGCCCTCTCCTCCCCCCATATGAAGACAGAATGGGGTTCTTTGACAAAAAATGCAGTCGTCTTCGTAAACAATCATTTTCCAAATTGATAAATATCAGAAAATTGTAGAACCACATTCTTGTCTTACCTGAATAATAGCCAGTACTGGCTTAAAGGCAGGGTTTTTTTCTTGCAATAAACTCAGAACTTCTTTTGAATTCTGAATGACTTCTCTGCAACGAGAAAAGAAAAACATAGTCATTTCTTTGTTAATGACTAGAGGAGATTTATACAACATATTTTCTGAGAAAGTTCTTTAATACAAGCGAAAATAACTAGACATCAGAAAGAAGCACTGTAGGTGTAGACAGTGTGAAAGAGGGGCAGGATAATAACGAAATGAGAAAATAGTATGAAATGTGACAATCTAATTTTTTAATTTTGCAAAGATAAACAAAATAGATGTTAACTGCAATTTTCTAGGGATGGATGTTTCTCTTGAATTTCCCAGGTTTACTGTAATAAAAGTTTTTTTTTTTTTTAAGCAACCTCCTTCCCTCACTGCCCTTCCCCCCACCCCCCAAAAAAAGTTTGGAATTCTAGGGAAAGCAAATGCTGTTGAGGAGAGGGAGGTCAAAATAGGGAAGCTGGGGGGAGGGGAGGTTGCTGTTGGACAAGAAGTGCTGAGTCATGATAAATTCCAGGTCCCAGAGTTTAAAGAAGGGGATGGGAATGAGGAGAAAGGAAAGAATTCGATCAGCTCCAAGGTCGGGGAGGAGGAAAGGGTGAGCTGGCTGAAGGTGGGGCTGACCCAGATAAAGGTGATAGACTCCAGGTTTCATTTCTTTAGCCTTCTAAGCAGAGTGACGTCAGCACCACCCCTATGACATGGTGCTCACTAGTACAGCAACATCAGAGGAAGGCTTTTTTTCCTCACAAAAATAGACAACAGCCTCAGCCTAGGCAGAACCCAAGCTTCACATGAAGCCCACCTTTGGGAGTTATTTTCAGTCTCCCACAGACCCTCTTTCATGAGTGTAACTGATTTCAACTTGGTTCAACCAAGTGGAGGATGTCTCAGCCAAATACTCGCCAGGAGCAAAAGGACACTGCTCAGCTCCTCTTGGTTTTTTGAAGAGGAAGGAGAAAAACAAGGCTGGAGGGTCCTGACTGTTTTGGAATACATGGAGGAGGAGGGAGAAAGCTCAGAAAAGGGTTACAGGCTTTGGAAGGGCACCAGGATTAGTCGCTGTCAACCGGGCTGGACCAGAAGAGGCTGACATTCTACTGGATAGGACCTGAGGAGATTTTTGTGTATTTTGTCTTTAAACACATGGGATAAAGTCACTTAATTCCCAGTGAATTTAATTCTATCATTGATTGGATGAGTGAAACCATATGCAAAGGTTTACAAATAATCCCAACCCCAAACTGCACCCCCATCCTAAAGCCAGTGCTCCATGGAACCCAGATCTTCACCCCCAAGAAGCCCTTGGCCCATCTGTTACCCCCAAACCACCTCAACACAGCCCCATCCTGAGGTCAGCCTCCACAACATCTTCTACTTCATTCCCAACCTTGACCATCACCCCAACCACGATGGCTCTCTCAACACTAACCCAGTCAAATCGTCTCCCAATCTTATCAATTCAAATATATGCCAGTTCCAGCCCAACCCCAACTCTAGACACACCACCCACCCTAAACCCAACTCAGACTCAATTCTTAAGCCATTTTCAAAGCCAATTCCAATCCTAATGGCCAATGAAATCCCAAATTCATCCTTAGCTTCACACCTCCTACCATCTCTGAACCTACCAGCTACCTATACCCAGCCAAGACTCTTACAAAGGGGCACTAAAATCCTTCTGTCCAAAACAGTGAACAAGGCCCCCATGCCCTCCCCAGTGTGTCCGCCTGCCATCTGGGACAGGCCACGTCCCTTCCCCATCTCTGCCCACTACTGAGAGGTGCTGGAGTGGGCTCCCAAGGGGGTCTCTGCGATGTGGGGAGCTTGGGAAAAATACAGGTATCTAGGCCTCAACCCAGAAGGTCTGATTCCATAGGCCTGGGTGAAGCCCAGGAATGAGCATTTTAAACCAAGAGTTGGTGGTTCTGAAACCCTGATGGGGGAGCAGAGGACTTCCCCTTCCAAGGCCTTTCCCTTACTGTGTGGGCCGCTGACTTAGCCTCCACAGAGCCAGTTTCCTCATCTGTAACGTGGGTACAATTCAGTGGCTTGTTACCTTTTTTCCTTGTTACTCCACATATTTTTTTCTTGGGCCCTGTATTAGTTAGGGTTCTCTAGGGAAGCAGAATCAATGAGAGGTGTCTCTGATTATCAAATTGTAAAAGTGACTCATGCAACTGTGGGTATGCATGAGTCCAAATTCTGTAGAGCTGTCAACAAACTGTCAACTCCAAGGAAGATGTCCGATGAACTCCTCAGGAAACGAACCGGCAACTTCGAAGAACTCCTCAGGAAACGCTTCACTGGGCAGCCGAAGAAGTGAAGGTCTCTATCTGTCTTGCTTATAAGTCTTCAACTGATTAATTGGATCAAATCCAGCCAATTGCATTCTCTCATTGTGGAAGACACGCCCTTTGGTGAGTCATCAGTCACAGCTGCAGTCAATTGACTGATGATTCAATAAACCAGCCTGTTGGTTTATTAACCAGCCACAAACATCCTCACAGCAATTGTTAGGCCAGTGTTTGCTTGACCAGACAGCTGGGTCACCTGGCCAAGGTGACACATGAACCTAACCATCACAGGCCCCAACCTACCCTCAAACACTACAAAACACTCATACTGACAGCAATAGTTTCCCAGAAACATTCGTAGTCATGCCTACTCCTCAGTAAAACAAAGGGAATGCTTGTATGGAACACATCGGTGGTAGCTAAGACGTCATCAGGCTTTGAAAACAGTGGGTTGGAGGGCAGGAAAGAAAACGTGGGTGCAGAGAGGGGCTTAATGCTCTAACTATCCAAGCTAAGGAAACTAAATAGTGGCTTCCCCCCTATTTTGTTGTATGTGGAAAGTTTCATTCTTTGGGGTTACAGTGACAAATGAAGCAAGAAACAAAGGAGTCACCTAGCTCAGTATATCTAAAAAGTAGCATAAATGTTTCTAGTCAGAGCTGTTCCTGCCCTCCACTTAGAAAAACTGCCTTGTTAAAAAATTGCCCATCAACTCCTATTCTGCCTGGGAACAGTTGGAAGGAACATTGAGAACCATGGACGGACGCTGCCCAGTGTCTGTCTCGGAACCAGTGCTGTCGTCAGGGAAGCCATGCGTGTGACAAGGGACAACGTGGGATAAAGGGATGAGCAGATCTGAGGGGAGAGGCGCTGCAAGATATGAAGAAAATTTTCAAAAGTGGGGGGTACTTGGGAAAAGGTAAATAAACGATACGACATAAGGATCTGAGGGATAAGTGCTGCATGTTCTGCATTTGGTATGAAAGTACTTAACATGTCTGCATGTGCCAGTGTCTAGGGCTGCATCAGATTATTAGCTCACCCATCTATATCTGCTGGGGAATGCAATTTACAAGCCTGAATGACTTATCACTATAAAAGCCTGCTGAGAGCGAATCACTTATAAATGGCGCCGAAGCAGGACCCGAAGCCTAAATTCCAGGAGGGTGAGCAAGTGCTGTGCTTTCATGGGCCCCTGCTTTATGAAGCAAAGTGTGTAAAGGTTGCCATAAAAGACAAACAAGTGAAATACTTTATACATTACAGTGGCTGGAATAAAAACTGGGATGAATGGGTTCCAGAAAGCAGAGTACTCAAATACGTGGACACCAATCTGCAGAAACAGAGAGAACTTCAAAAAGCCAATCAGGAGCAGTACGCAGAGGGGAAGATGAGAGGGGCTACCCCAGGAAAGAAGACATCTGGTCTGCAGCAGAAAAATGTTGAAGTGAAAACAAAAAAGAACAAACAGAAAACACCTGGAAATGGAGATGGTGGCAGCACCAGTGAAACACCTCAGCCTCCTCGGAAGAAAAGGGCCCGAGTAGATCCTACTGTTGAAAATGAGGAAACATTCATGAACAGAGTTGAAGTTAAAGTAAAGATTCCTGAAGAACTAAAACCATG
Organism: Choloepus didactylus; assembly: GCF_015220235.1. Taxonomy (NCBI): domain Eukaryota; kingdom Metazoa; phylum Chordata; class Mammalia; order Pilosa; family Megalonychidae; genus Choloepus; species Choloepus didactylus. The sequence goes on along the minus strand of NC_051308.1, from coordinate 3,035,374 downwards.
GCTTGTTGATGACTGGGACTTAATTACTAGGCAAAAACAGCTCTTTTATCTTCCTGCTAAGAAGAATGTGGATTCCATTCTAGAGGATTATGCAAATTATAAAAAATCACGAGGAAACACAGATAATAAGGAATATGCTGTTAATGAAGTTGTGGCAGGGATAAAAGAATACTTCAATGTAATGTTGGGCACTCAGCTGCTCTACAAATTTGAGAGACCACAGTATGCTGAAATCCTTGCAGATCACCCTGATGCACCCATGTCCCAGGTGTATGGAGCGCCACATCTACTGAGATTATTTGTACGAATTGGAGCAATGTTGGCCTATACACCTCTGGATGAGAAGAGCCTTGCTTTATTACTGAACTATCTTCATGATTTCCTAAAGTATCTGGCAAAGAATTCTGCAACTTTGTTTAGTGCCAGTGATTATGAAGTGGCTCCTCCTGAGTACCATCGGAAAGCTGTGTGAGACTGCTGACACACACTTACGTTTGAACCTCTGTTAACAAGTTTTTGTTCCTAGTCCTCTTGTACAAATGATGTACTTTGAAAATGTTAGTGTATAACAGAATTGATGTATGTTTGTTTCTGTTTAATTTTAAACAGAAAATAAAAGGGGTTATTCTCCTTTTTTTCTTTTCTTTTTTTTTTTTTTATTTCAAAATTGCTGCCAGTGTATTCAGTGATGGACAACAGAATGCTGTAGAGTGTTTTATGGCCTAATTGACAAAGCTGCTTTTGAATGCTGGTGGTTCTATTCCTTTGACACTACGCACTTTCATAGTATGTGTTAATGCTATATGACAGAATGCTCTGATTAGTGCCAAAGGTTCAATTCAGTGTATATAACTGAACACACTCATCCATTTGTGCTCTTTTTTTTTTCTTATTCTTTATGGTGCTTAAAGTAAAGAGCCCATCCTTTGCAAGTCATCCATGTTGTTCCTTAGGCATTTTATCTTTGCTCAGATTGTTGAAGAATGGTGGCTTGTCTCATGGTTTTTGTATTTGTGTCTAATGCACGTTTTAACATGATAGACGCAATGCATTGTGTAGCTACAGTTTTCTGGAAAAGTCAATCTTTTAGGAATTGTTTTTCAGATCTTCAATAAATTTTTTCTTTAAATTTCAAAAAAAAAAAAAAAAAAAAAGCCTGCTGAGAGAAGTGAAGCATTAAATAGTGCTCAAGTTCTGAATTATACAACTGTGAGTGCTTCTTTATACCATGCTTCTAAGTAATAGTGAACAGGAGAGAGTATACCAGATTCCTTCCACTTTGGCTTCCTGAAGCTTATTCTGCTCATTTCCACTGTCCCTTCTGGAACCACAGGGACTTCATTTGACAAACATATTAAGTGCCTACTGTGTGCCGACCTAGGGGCAAGTCTTCTGTCCTGCCTTTGTATGTTGCCTCCTTCCCAGAATGTTCTCTTTCTCGTCTTATGACTGATCTTAATGGTAAATATAAAGCTCATGTCTTCTGATCTGAAAAATGCCGAGTGACACACATAATAATGACGGACAGATTCTCAAAACTCTCAAATCCCTATATTGGGCCTTGATTCTGCTGCTACTTTCTGTTGTACAAATGTACACTGATGGGCAGAGAAGCAAAGGATGGCCTCCATTCTCATAACACAGGTTACGGGTGGTGAAAGCAGTAAGAGACGCTCACTGCTTGTGCATACCCAGACTGCTGATCGTCTGCCAACCGTCTGCCAACCCCTCTCCTCCACTCCTTCCTCAGTCACCCCTCGTGTGGGCTGGGCACAAGGCTACTGGGATACTGACCACATTTCCCAGCCTCCCTTGCAGCTAGCTGTGGCCATGCCAAAGTGTTTTTGAGAGGAAGCAGCTGGTAATGTTATTGAAAATGACCAATTTAAGTATCTTCCTGAGGCTGAGCCAATTTATTAATATTCAACTACCTTTCAACTTTTTCAAGGGCAAAAGAGGTATCCATGTATAAATATAGTGAAGATGTTCAAAGCTGTCTCCTCCAAGACAGCCATCACCATTCAGAGAAACAGTCAGGGTTAAAAGTCCCATGGAGAGTTTAATAAACTGCTGGGCTGGCGATGAGTTAGGTGCATTCGAACAGCAGTTACAGTGATAATGATAAAGCTGAGGACAATGGCTCAAATTATTGGGGATGTGTATGGATGGCACTTCCATTCATTTTCCTATTTGTTAATAATAAAATTCTGCATTTTAGCTCCATGGTGGCCCCCAGCTGGAGAGCTCTTTTCCTGCCTTGCCAGCTGCTGGATGGGGGTCATGTGACTACATGTGGCCAGTGTCAGCACTTGCCAGGAGGTGAAGAACTTGCAGGGATAACCTGGCTCCTTTGCCCTGCACAGAACATAGAAACTGGAGCAGACACCAGGCATCACCCCATTGGTCATGTGTGGCTTTTCTCTGGACCTGATATTGTCCATGGTACTGTGCGGCAGCTCTACAAAGCAGTCTGGCCTGGCTCTGCTTTATGCCCAGGTGTGCTATGAGAGCTTTAATAGGCTGATCTTAGTGACTGCATTCCATCAAATCCAAGACAGCAGAGAAGGTAAGACACACCAATTGTTTTATGAACCACCGAGAAAAAAAGAAACAAAACGCTGCCACTTCAGCTATGGCCTAATCTTTTCTTAACACTTAGCTCATTTATTTTATACTTATCGAAATAATTATTTAGGCTTATTTAGACTTGTTTTTTGCCCTAAATATTTGTATCATAATTTTAAGCTAAATGAATTGGCAGAGGTATACCTACAATTTTTTTGCAATCAGGATCTGACACTTAGGAATGACTTTTGGCTCACTGTCCTTGATGTGTTTTTATCCAACACTATCCTTCTGTGCCACCAAGAGTGTTGGCAAGTCAGCTTTGCTTAAAAGACCATGCCATTTTTGTCCCTGGGGTTTCTGTACAGTGCTGATATCCATTCTGCAAGTTCAGATGCTGAAGCTTTTTCTATTTTTTTTTAGAGCAGTTGTAAGTTTACGAAAAATCATGCAAAAAGTACAAAGTCCCCACATTCCACCTCAGTCACACACACAGTTTCCCCTATTATTAACATTGGAGCTTTCTTGATTTTTACCAGATGTCAGTGGAAGGTCATCAGACAACAATCAGAAACCATATTCTTCCCTAAAATGACCCATAAATGATTGGTTGACTGAGGCACCGGGGGAGCGTGGTTACCCAGTCACACCAGTGCTATGCCTCTGTGTCTCTGAGGGTGCTTGATCTCTCATTTCAGGTACATGTCCATGAAACAAACCAAGATGGAACACTCCTGGCCATCTACTCCAGGTGACTGTCAGCCAGGCCCACTTCCTCTTTCCTGAAAGGGCTGAGGCTTCTGCTAAGGGATGCACATAACTCAGCTGACAAGACAGACAATACACTTGGCTGTGACAGTTCCCCAGGTGCAGGCAATGACAACAAGCCACGGCTGTCACCTGGCCATCACTGACTGAAAGACAGTCAGTAGAAAGACAAGTTTCAGAGATATTAAAAATGGGCTTCGCAGGAGTACAGCAATGCCCCAAACAACCCTGTAAAACCGGTAATAAAATGCCTTCTATTTTACATGAGAAGAAGAAACTGCAGTCAAAGGGCTTACCAAAGGTCTCACAGCCAGTAGGAGATGAGGTCACATTACAAGCCAAACCAAGGTACTGGCTCCTAACCACAATCCTGTATGCTGTTAACCTATTCCTACCCAGCATGGAGCTTACAGGACCAGCAGGCAGACAGTGAACAAGTAAATAAATAAAAGGACAAGAAACTTCCCGGCTGTGCTGAGTGCTATCCAGAAGAGACAGCAGTGTGATGGGGTGGTGATTTGGGCCCCCCACTTGTCTTTAGCCCCTAACCAGGAGAAGACGAGGCTCAGCTATACTGGTTAAAATCTCACGCTCTAAAGGGACCTGAAGTCAGGGCAACATTCCGAAAGAAAAGGGAAACTATCAGCCACATCATAAAGAGCTTGGGAACTCATTTTATTACAGAGGCAAATTTTTTTTTTTTTTTTTTAAAGAATGAATGATAGAAGGAAAAGGGGGAGGATGTGAAAAGGATGGAGGTCAAACGGCTAGACCAGTGAACTGGAACCCTAGAACTAGGGGTCCTCTTTCCAACGGCAGAAAGGGCGTGACCACCCCCTCCGGCAGTATCCTGGAGGCTACCCTAGCAGAGGTTGGGGGTGGGGGGCAAAGTGTTCCCCAGGTAACACATTTCTCCAGGAAGGGCCTGCCCAAGGCCCCTCCTCCACTCTCCCGCACGGAGCGCGAGGAAGGCTGATGACAGGCGCGAGTGGGTGGGGGGGCGCCCGTGGCTGCCCCGGGTCTGCCTGGGGGACCGGCCCAGGCGCCCAAAGTTGGCATCTGGGTTGGGGGAGAGTTTCGGAAATAAAAGCGCGCCAGGCCTTCCCTGCCAACCCGGCAGCGACGCTGCGAAGGCGGCATCCCGAGCTCTCGGGCCTCCTTCTGCGCATGATCTCTGTGGACCCCGCTCCATCTTAACTTTTCCAGAAAAAGGTTATGTAAATCAGAAGACACACAGTCCATTCACACGAGGCGGCGGCGTGCCAGGAGACAGCTGCTCGGCTCGTCAGGCCCCAGACGTGAGGCCCCGGCGCGGGGGTGACAGGGGCGCTGGGCCGGATTCCCAAAAGGGGGCTGCGTCTGCGGGGCGCGGTGCATCTCTCCCCAGCCCGCGCGCCGCCCTCGCCCCGGACCCAACTCGGGCCCGGACCCTGATCGCGGCTCCCAGATCGAACCGGGCCTCCAGCGGAGAGCGCGGCGGGCCCGGAGCCTAGGCGCGAGCGCCCCTCCCTCTCTCCTTCCCCTCCGGTCCTCGCTTCCTCCCGCCTCTCCCCGCCCCCGGACGTGCCTTGGGGCCGGGTCTCCACCCCCTGCCGGCGCCTCCTTCCCCAGTTCCCGCGCTGCGCGACTGCATCAGAGCCCGCGGCGCACGTGGAGGCCCGCGCCCGCCTGGCTGCCGCGGGGGATGCCGCGTGGGTCTGGGTTCCCGCCCCAGTTGGTCCAGCCCCCGCGCCGGCGCGCACGCTTCCCGCCGGCCGCCTCGGACCGGTCGGCGCCAAGCACCCGCGGCCCTGCGGCTCGCAAGCCCTCCACGGTCCCCCGAGATCCGAGAGCGCCTTTCTGCCCCGACTCCGTGGGACGCCCCCAGGGGGGGCCCCGAGACCCGGACATGCTGTCCCCGCCGCGCTCGCCAGGCTCACCTGATCACCGAGTCCCGCGCCGGGGGCACCTGGCTGCCCCGGCCGCAGCTGCCCTGGGCCTTGCCGTCCTGCAGCCGCCGGCGCCCAAGAGATTCCTCCCCGGCGCCTCCGACCCCGCTGCGGGCCCGACAGGGCACCGGGGGACGGCCCAGGGGCTGCAACGGGCGGCACAGCGGGCCCAGGAAGAGCGAGAGCCGCGCGCTCATGGCGCCGCGGGCGGGCGGGCGGCGGAGACAAGGGGAGACGGAGATGCGACTGCCGGGTCCCGAGCCGCGGCGAGGCCCCTGGATGCGGCGGGCGAGGGCCGGAGCGGGCGGTCACTCGGCAGCGGCGAGAAAGGACCTGCTCCTCCTCCCGGGCGCAGCGGGAGCCCCAGGGAGGCTCTGCACCTAGTGGCTGTGACGTCCCGGGGGCGGGGGCCTGCGCGACGCCGGCTGCTCTCGCGCGTTTCTCTGACCTCAGGGTTTCTGACAGTGTCACCGACTGCTGGAAATCTAGTTACGTGATGCAGTTCACATCAGGTTGGGACTGGGACCCATCTTGCCCCCAGGCGGTGTATCATCCTTCCTGTCTGCCAGGGATGCTGATAGCATCCTGGTTTCTCAAGTGGTAGTTTGCTTCCTGAAAGGACAGGCGACTGAGTATCCAACTCGGCTAGGATCTGTTTATGCAGAAAGTGAATGAGCCTTGGAGTTCAAGTGCTGCGTCTGTCACTTTAGGCAAGTTATTTAGCTTTAGGTGAATTTAGCTGCCACCTGGAACAAGAAGTCAAGGTTATTTCCTTGTAGTCTGACCGTAATGAGTAAAGTGGGAGTAAGCTAGTCCAGGATAAGAGGTTTTCCACCAGCTAAGCACTGTTCTAAGTGCTTGGAAGATACTTCGTTTAATTCTTCAAATCTATGAGTTGAGTATTATTGCCGAATTTTGAACCTTAGGAAACGGGTCTAAGGTGGGTCGGTTTATTGGCAGAGCTAGGAGTTTGCCTAACACCAAAGATCATGTTCTTAATCTTAATCTTTCATTGTAGGATGACTGCCACATCTGTCATCGCAATGAATTGGTAGGGTGCAGGAATAGCGAACATTTTCACAGCCCTAGGGGGTGGGTGGGTATTACCACCAATTACAAACAAGGAAGCACCTGCACAAAAATTATACTTTATTCAAGCAAGTAAGTTTCAGAAACAAGACTTATACCATTCATTCATCTGCTGCCATTAAGATCTGGGGCGAGTCACCTAAGTTCTTGGAGGCTTCACCCTTGAAGTGGGAACCATTCACTTAACAGACATTCTTTGAAATTGCTGAACAGCAACCACTGGTCACAAAGATGAGAATCACCCAGTTCACACCAGCAGGAACTTCCCAGGACTAACTCCCTCCCTAGCAGTAATAGTTGGTACTCTGCCTGGCAAGTGCTGCAAGAGTTTGTTCAAAAAGGCTTGTGGATACCACATATGATATGGTACCATTTATACGAAATGGCCAGAATAGGTGAATTTATAGAGACAGGAAGTAGATACTGGTTGCTTATGGCTGGGTGTGGGTGTGGGGTGGGAAGGTGAGAGAATGGGGAGTGACTGCTAATGGGTATGGGTTTTTTGAGATGGTGATTAAAATATTTGAAAATTAATAAAACCATTGAACTGTACACTTTAATTGTACAGGTGTTCTAGTTTGCTAATGCTGCCAGAACACCAGAAATGGATTGGCTTTTATAAAAGGGGGTTTATTTGGTTACACAGTTACAGTCTTAAGGCTATAAAGTGTCCCAAGGTAACATATCAACAATCAGGTACCTTCACTGGAGGACAGCCAATGGTGTCCGGAAAACCTCTGTTAGCTGGGAAGGCACGTGGCTGGCCTCTGCTTGCTCCCAGGTTGCGTTTCAAAATGGCCTTCTCCAGAATGTCTTCAGCTTCCAACAGTCGTCTTCAAAATGTCTGTCTCAGCTGCAGCATTGAGCTCCTTATGTCTGAGCTTGTATAAGGCTCTAGTAAACTAATCAAGGCCCATGCTGAATGGGTGGGGCCACACCTCCTTGGAAATTATTTAATCAGAGCTATCACCTATGGTTGGATGGGTCACATCTCCATGGAGACACCGAACCAATAGTTTCTAACCTAATCCACACTAATAAGTCTGCCCCCACAAGATTGCATCAAAGAATATGACTTTTGGCGGGACATAATATACCCAAACTAGCATAGTAGGTGAATTATATCTCAACAAAATTGTTACTGAAAAAAAAAGGGGAGTGGTGAGGGGAGGGTTGTGCAGGTGGTTTGGAGTGGCTTAACTTTTTCCTGGAGAAGAATCAGAATTCACCAGATGATCTGATGCTTGAGCTGAGCAAGCTGAGAAACAGCCTTTATGCTAGTTGGATGACACAAGGTGGTACCAACCACACTGGTAGTCTCACTAGAAACACCAACCATGTGATCAGGAGTTGGGGCTTTGAGCCTGACTTCCTGGGAGAGCAGGGAGGCTGGAGATTGAGTTCAACCCTGTGGGCATTGATTCCATCAATCATGCCAACATAAGGAAACCCCATAAAAACTCCAGGCAGTGTAGTTGAGGTGAGCTTCCCTGGTTGTTAATACACATTGATGCCCTAGGAGGGTGACACACCCTGACTCCATGGGGAGAGGACACGGAAACTTTGCATATGAAACCACCCCCCCCCACCCCCCACCCAGATCTCACCCTATGGCTTTCTTCTTTTGGCTTCTTTTTTGCTATAATAAAACTATAATCATAAATGTAGGGCTTTCTTTAGTTCTGGGAGATATTCCAGCGAGTCATTGAACTTGATGGGGTGGCAGAAACCCCTAAATTTGGAGCCAGTTGGTCTGAAGTGCAGATGGCCTGGAACTTACAACTGGTACCTGAAGGACAGTCTTGTAGAGGATGACTGTTCTAGTTTGCTAATGCTGCCAGAATACAAAACACCAAAAATGGACTGGCTTTTATAAAGGGGGTTTATTTCTTTACAATCTTAAGGCCATAAAGTGTCCAAGGTAAGTCATCAGCCATCGAGTACCTTCACTGGAGGATGGCCAATGGTGTCCAGAAAACCTCTGTTAGCTGGGAAGGCATGTGGCTGGTGTCTGCTCCAGAGTTCTGGTTTCAAAATGGCTTTCTCCCAGGACGTTCCTCTCTAGGCTGCAGCTCCTCTTCAAAATGTCACTCTCAGTTGCTCTTGGGGCATTTGTCCTCTCTTAGCTTCTCCGGAGCAAGAGTCTGCTTTCAACAGCCATCTTCAAACTCTGTCTCATCTGTAGCTCCTCTCTCAGCTCCTGGGCGTTCTTCAGAGTGTCCCTCCTGGCTGTAGCAAGCTGGCTCCTTCTGTCTGAGCTTATATAGTGCTCCAGTAAACTAATCAAGGCCCATGCTGAATGGGTGGGGCCACACCTCCATGGAAATTATCTAATCAGAGTTATCACCTACAGTTGGGTGGGTTGCCTCTCCATGGAAACACTCAAAGAATTACAATCTAATCAACACTAACACACCTGCCCCCACGAGACTGCATCAAAGATAATGGCATTTTGGGGGACATAATACATTCAAACCAGCACAATGACCCTGAACCTGTGGGTTCTGGCCTAACTCTGGGAAGAGTCGGAGTTGCATGGCATTTTCATAAGAGAAATAAAGCTTCTCTGAACATCCTTTCATTCACTTATTCAATAGCTATGTGTGTGTTGGGAAAGGGATGGTGTTTTAGTTTCCTAGGCTGCCCAAAACAGACACCACGAAATGGTTTTGGCTTAAACAGTGGGAATTTATTAGCTTACAGACTTACAGTTTTGAGGCCATGAAAATGTCTGAATTAAGGCATCATCAAGGTGATGCTTTCTTTCCAGAGACTGGCACATGGTGGCATCTGCTGGTCCCCCCCTTCTCTTCTGGGTTTCATTTGCTTTCAGCCGCTTGCTTCCATAGCTTTCTCTTTGTCTGAATTTTATTCTTATAAAGGACTCCAGTAAGAAGATTAAGACCTGTCCTGAACAAGGTGGGTCAAATCATAACTGAAGTAGTCTCCTCAAAAAGTCCTGCTTGCAATGGGTTCACACACAGGAACGGATTAGCTTCAAGAACATGATTTTCCAGGGTACACACAGGTCCACTCCACCACAGATGGGAAGAAGGTCACTCAAGATTCACACCAGTGCTGGTAATGTCAGTCACTCTTTGTGGGAGCAGGTCTCAGAAAACTCATAATAATCAAAATGTTACTAGAGAAGAAATAGTACGAAGAGGTGGAGGACCAAGAGCATCTCAACATCTTCATATAAAAAAGAAGCAACCCTCCTGATCATATGAAATTGCATGGAAAAGTATGGTGTTCTTGTGAATTCTATGGCCCATCGTGGCCCAGCAGGTACCAAAGAGGATTTCCCAACGATTCATGAGATACTCTGTATGAATGAAAGACTTGAATAGAAAAGGTTGTCATGTTAAAAACTGCAAACCTGAGCCAGACCAACTGGGACCTCAGTCACAAATACTAACTTGTTACTGAAATTCCCTAATACAGAAATGATTCAGGATATATATATATATGTGTGCTGCAAAGCCATTTTAGAAAAGGCACTTTGGAGGCTGTTTCACAGTCATCACCAAAAGTTCACAACCATCAACTCCTTTAAAGTAATACTCTGCATCTTTAAACTAGATGATATGCTAAAGTATAAAAATTTTCCTCACCTAGAGGCCATGATTGTTTTTTGTTGTAGTGATAGTATGTTTTCTTTCTAAATTTTTGTTGTGGTAACATGTATTGGCTATACAATTTCTCATTTTAACCACTTTCAGGTGTACAATTTAGGGGTATTGAGTTCATTCACAATGTTGTGCTGCCATCACCAGTACCAAGTCATTTTCATCACCCCAAGCAGACACTGTGCCCATTAGGCATAACTCCCCATCCTCCTGCCCTACGCCACCCCCACTCCCCGGTAATAATCTGTAATCTATTTTCTGTCTCTTTGAATTTGCTTATTGTAGGAGTTTCATGTAAGTGAAATCATACAGTATTTGTCCTTTTGTGTCTGGCTTATTTCGCTCAACCTGAGGTCTTCAAAGTTCATCCATGTTGTAGCATGTATCAGAACTTCATCACTTTTAATGACTGAATAATATTCCAGTGTGTATATATCACATTTTGTTTATACATTCATTGGTTGATGGACACTTGGGCTGTTCCCACCTTTTGGCTGTTGTAAATAATGCTGCTATGAACATCAGTGTGCAAATATCTGTTCAAGTCCCTGTTTTCAATTATTTTGAGTATATATATAGAAGTATAATTCCTGGATCACTTGTTAATCCTAAATTTAACCTTCTGATATTTGCTAAGTCTGCTTCCTTGGTAACCTCTGGGCCACTTAAAGCATCAGGCTTTACATCCCTGTAGTCCTGGGTCACCTCCTGATATGTATGTCCCTCTGATCGTCTATCCTTGTTTGTTTCCCTGTCGTGCTTCCTCTCTCCGGCACCACTGCTGCTGTAATTCCCACGTCTTTCCTTTCAGTGTTCTGGATGATCTTAAATTGCGTAAATTCCTCTACATCCTCATCCTTGTAATGTAACAGTCCTTTTAATACATTTCTTTTTCTTTTTCTTTTTTTTTTTTTTTTTTTAACTAAAACGTGGATCTCCCATGAAGATACTCTTTTTCCTGTGGCCCTCTTAAGGGAAGGTGATTCATTCTCCTGCAATCCAATACCTCAAATTCACGAGGGAAGCCAGCATCTTCCTGGGTCTATACTGATGGCTGGAGACCATTCCTTCCTGCCCTTGTGAATGAACTTTTGCTGCTAGGAGGCGTGTGCCATGTGGAATGCAACTCTCTTGTGCTATCTATCTGGCATCACCCACTGACCTTGCTGATCCCCCTCATTCAGTGTAGGCTTTGGCACGTGGCTTATAGTCCCATGTCCTTCCTCTATTCTGAGCACCCTCATTTTGGGGGATGACCTTCTCAACATCCGGGCCTCTCTAGTCTTGATTTTCTCATTGCCAGTGACCTTTGCCTCCATTCACTTTAGCTACGGTACCAAACAAAATTCTTTGTTGCAAACAATAGAAACTGACATTAGCCAACTTAGATTATCCATCCGAGACTCTTCTCCTTTTCTAAATATAAGCATTTCATGCCATAAATGTCTCCTAGTTTTCTAGGGCAGCCACAAAACTGGCTGGCTTAAACCACAGGAATTTATTGTCTCATAGTCAGTAACTATTGTAGAAGCCCAAAATCAAGGTTGTGACAGGCCATGGCTTCTCCTGGCATCTGTGGCGTTTTGGCAGTCTTCTGTCCACATGGCAATCTTTCTCTCCTTGTGTCTGCTTCCCTGATTTCTGCTGCCTTCTGCTTTTTACTTCCAGGTCCAATTTCCTTAGCTCATAAGGACTTCAGCCATGTTGGATCAAGCACCCCCCCCCCCCCATTCAGTTTGGGCTCACCTGAATTAAAAATAACATCTTCAGAGGCCATATTTACAGATGGATTCACACCCACAGGAACGCAGACTTGAACACGCCTTTTGTGGGGGACATGATTCAATCCCCAACAGTTTTCCCTTTGGGTACTTCTTATGCCATTTTGCTATGTTGTGTTTTCATTTTGATTATATACTTTTTAATTTCCCTTGAGATTTCCTTTTTGAGCCATGAGTTCTTTAGAAGTGTGTTATTTAATTTCCAAATATTTGGGAATTTTCAAAATGTGATTTCCAGTTTAATTCTGGTTTGTCAGAGAATGTACTTTGTAAGAGTTAAATTCTTTGAAATTTGTTGAGGTCTGTTGTATGACCCAGAATATAATCAGTCTTGGTGAATGTTCCACAAGCACTTGAAAACAACCTGTATTTTGCTGTGGGGGTTCAGTGACCTCTAAATGTCAGTTAGGTCAAATTGGTGGATAATATTGTTTAGGAATTCTATATCCTTACTGGTTTTCTGTCTACTAGTTCTGTAGATTAAAGTCTCTGTTGTAATTGGTCTCCAACTGTAATTGTGGATTTGTCTATTTCTCCTTGCAGTTCTTTTGATTTTGGTTCACTGACCTTAGCAAACTAAGCATTAAAGGAAATTATTAGAAAGATATCTATTAACTTGCAGAATTGATGGGAATTCCAGAGCGTCAGGTTCATAAAACAGGCAAGAACTGAGAGAAAATAAGGATATAGTGCCTACATCTGGACTTTTTTGATTTGAGGCACTCAGCCCCTTCTCGGGGCCCCTCCTGAGACTAGGCCAGCCTTAGCAAAAACCTTCCTTTATCTACTCTGATCCCTTTTCATCCTATTTCTTCATTTCCTTACACCCAGTTCTTTCTAGCCTTGTTTATGGTTCCGTGTAAAAGAGAAGAAATCCTTTTTGCCTAACCCTTGAGACGCTTGCAGACCTTATGGTCAGAACCTTCTTCATATTGCAATAATCCCCTCCCTTTATTGCAACAGTCCCTTTCCCCACCTGCAAAAATCCTTTGCAATGAAGCCTTTCCTTATCAAGTCTGGATTTGTTTATTTGACTCACATACAGACAGACACACACATACACACACACACACACACACACACACACACACACACACACTACAAGATCATCTAATGATTAATCTAATATAGCTGCTATCAAGAAAACAGAAACCATCCCAGATACTAAATCAGTATCTCAAAAGTAATCTTAAGATGTAGAAAATGGTCACGGGCCACTGCAACAGGGTATATACCACTACCCTCAGCCACTTTCTGCCCTGCTCACCGAGTACTGTAGCTAAATGCAGCTTGGGAAATTCTTGACCTTGCTAGAGTAAACACATTGATTCACACTGTAATTTACTTTGTACTTTACAAAGTTTATTAAATAATGGGCATTACTAATTTTTATTATCTTATATACAGTATTTAAACTATGTTTTCCTAGATGCATTTCCCCCCCCCCACAAAGAACAGAGTAGCTGAAAAGTGACCTCATAAAAAAAGAAATTGATCCTTCAGTACAGGGACTGAATAAGAACATGACATACTTTTAAGTACATATAACTTTTTACCCCCAGTTATATACACCCCCACCCCACCTCCAAAAGAAACTAAACAAAAGCATTTAATAGATGACTTTGAGGAAAAATATAAACATCATGCTTATGTATACATACACAACTCTCAGAATCTGTGTCCTGGCCCATAGAAGTCACTGGTGACATATAAAGCTACAGATTTGTCCTAAAACCTAAAGACAACCACATGGACCTTTGATATAGTAAGACATCCGTGGTTGGCGGGGAAAGGGGCTGGTGGTGGTCTATTCTTAGAGTTGACGTCAAAGCCATGCAACAAGAAAAGACACTGGTGTGAAGAATTCATAATTTCTGGGATGAAGACACAGTGATAATATGGATAATATAGAAGATGGGTCATATAAACTAAAATGCAAAAATGGGAAACTGAATTCCTCAGACAAGATGATTCAGGGTAACAAATATTCCAGCAAGTCTAAGAACATACTTTCTTACAGTGCTTATCTTTTCTGATGTGACATAATCCTGAAAACTCATATGATGTTTAAATAAAGGCAATGGAAGAAGGAATGTTTCCAGAACCCTGCTATTCAATACTGACTGTTTTTTAAGCTACAAGAAGAAATAGTAGTTCGGAGAAGCAAGAGACTTGGGTTGAATATATTTTTGTTATTTACTAATAGCATCTATTAGTAAAATAAGGATGGGCACATTTTATGTTTTACAGTTAAAAAAAAGAGGCATAGGATTTACAAAGAGGAAAAGAATTATAAGATGTCACTGGTTGAATATTATTGCTTACCTTTAAATGAAAAGCTTGTATCCCTTGTTATGACACATACTGTCATCTTTCAGAAAGGAAACTTGAGAGTGTGTGTGGGGGAGGGTTCACAGAATGTAAAACTGCTTAAAATGAGAATACAAATGCCACTGTTTGAGTAAACATTCTTGTTACAGTAACTGGCATCTTCAATAAAATGGAATCTTTTTGTAAAGCAGCAATCCATCTGCCTTTTTTTTTTAGGTTCTTTGATTTTGTTTTTTGACTCACAGGGTCTTGCTTTTGTTTTTCTGTTCCCTTCCCAAAGTATAGGTACATTGATATCACAATGAACTGCTATTTAAAGATCATAATTACAATATAAAAGGAAGATGCTTTAGTTAAAACTTAGTAGCCAAAGATACTGTTCTCTCCCCAGGTTATGTCTGGTACAGAAAATAAACTACTTAGAGCTGGGAGAAGGTCCCCTGGCCGCATCCAAAACTCACGAAAGTACACGTAAAAAACTGCCCTGGAGGGGGTAATTTTAAAGTGCTGTGTCCTATTTTAGCTATGGTTTACTTTTGGTTGATTAAAGATGAGCATGTACAATGGTGTGGAAAGTTTTTTGACTGGTTTGGTTTTGTTTTGTTCTTGTTCGACTCTAAAACCAGGAGATAATCAAGTTGGTCCCAGATGTTATCCCATGTTTTTTAATAATAATGGTTAGTCAATTTGCATTTTATCGACCTTGGTTTTCTTTAAGCCATTCAGAGAATCTTTCGTTTCACCCCAGAAATAAAAAAATAAGCATGATGAGCAGCACATCATCCAGGCCTTGTCCAGGAATACAGGTGAGGAGTTTTGCTTATACCAAATTGATCCTACTATATTCTAATTTTCAACAGCCACACAATTTTTGCTTCACAAAGAACTGATTAGGAATATCAGCATACAAACCCTAAAATGGACCCCAGATGGCACTCTAATTTAGACATCTCTGGCTTATGCCAGATATAAGCACAGTCCTTTAAAAAGCCGAAGTTTGCTTTCCTTTTAAAACACATGAAAAGACTTCCTTGTTGTCTGTGAGTTCTAGGGAAAAACTACTCGTGGCTTCTAGATAATACTTTCTTAGAGTCTGGGCATTATTGTCAGGATATGGAAAAGAAATGTATATCATGGCTGTCGTGTTAAATAAAACCAAAACAACAACAACAAAATGTCTAAAAATTTTCAAGTAAGATTGACTTACATGAAACAAGACAATCAGCATCAGCAAACATTCTGTTAACTGGTGCTGATGTCTGCTACAGTACAATCTGGGCCACTTTGTCAGCCGCTTCAGAAAGTTGTGCTGAAATAGAAAGTACATTGTACACCTCCAGTTATTACAAAACCACTTTAATCTGGTAGATATAAAACACTTCACCAGCATCTGTAATTTATGAGCCTAATAAGTCAATTCAGGCAGCTACTCCTGAGAACATTAGGCAAAGCTGCTTGAACTAAGACACTGAAATTTGTCCCTTAGAGACTGAACAATATTTTGCTGATTGGGAGACGGCCCTCTCCAAAGATAGTCATCCAGTTTGTCAGGATCGTTGTATGATGCCAGGTATGGTGAAAGACCAAGTTTGCTGTTTACTGGCCTTTTTGGAATGCAAGGGCTTTTGCTCAAAGCTTGAGATATATTGTTGCCGCAGACTTTTTGGGAAAAATCAGCATCCATGATCTTTGGGTCAGATTTCCTCCTACCATTATGAGATAGCTCTAACTCTGACTCATCTTCTTCTGACTTTATTTCCACATAGTCATCTTCATCGCCTTCAGTCTCTTTGAAATTGGAGAAATAGTTCTGTGTAGCTATTTGGGCACTTAAGGGCAATTTTCTATTCACTACCAGCACTTTCTGGGAGTCTTGGAGTGTGAGATCTGAGCGTTTTCCAGGGCGCTGCTGACATGAGTCTGGCAGTAGACCTTGGTGACCCTCACATCTGGGACTTCCGTGTGAAGACACTGGCTGCTTCTTTAGGCCGTCACTGGGATAGTTGATGGAGTCCATTGATTTGTTCATCAGGATTGAGGAAGATGACTGGGACCTGCCATAAGGCTGAGATTTAGGGCTGATTCCTTTCCAACCTAGGGAGTTGTAGAGATGGCTATGACATGAGTTCTCTTTGTTGGGCTGATTTACCACCACACTGTGTCTCTGCAAGGGGCCTGGTAAAGGGTCACAGGTCTGAAGAGAAGGCACAGAGCAAGCCGGGGACAACTGTCTGGGGGTACTTCTTGCATTGATCTCTAAAGTGGGATATTTCAACTTCAAGTCTTGCTCTGGCTGGGGACAGAAATCTGCTAGTTCTCCATTGCTATAGGTTGAATGCAAAAGCCAGTCTTTGCTACCATGCTGGGACTGGGAAGGTGATGGGGGGCTGGAGATGGAAGGCTCTCGAGGGCTGGCCCAGTCATCCTTCTGAGTTTTAAGGGGAGTCTCTCGGAATACAATCTGGTCGTACAGTTGGGAATACTCAGCAATCCTGGCACCTGGAAGGCAAATATTGAAACGTCTAAATACTCATATGATTATTTCTCTACGCAAAGACTAAAAATAGGAATATAGCATTTTAACCAACACATTAAAAAAAAAAGAATTAAACAGTAGGCCAGACTTTTAAGTCAAGTCTGAGGACAAGTAATAGTTGAATAATAAGCAATGCAAACTAATGAAATAATCCATAGTTTAAAAAACAAACAAATGTCACCTAAAGCTTTCTTTCAATTGATCTAACCCTGGATTATTTTATTCCAACAGGTCTGTAAGTGTCCAGTATATGTAATGAAAATTTCTAGTGTTCTTTAGAAGCATGAATAGTGTCAATGCTGAAAACAGACACTATCGGTAACAGGAAAGACAGCATTTAAGCCCTGATCAAAAAAAAATAACCCAAGTAGTCATTAAAAGAGCATGGCCACAATACACAGTGCAATGGCTACCCCTGGCTTTGCACCACTCTTGATTGCTCTCAGACAATTTGTCCTAGCAGAATCTGCTCATGGCGGCTCTTTCCATACTTCTTGTTTCCAGGCAGCCTCCCACAGCCACTGTCTGGGGAACCAATGTCTCGGGGACGTCTTCTTTTCCAGTACTTCAAAACCACGTGTATCGACTAACCCAAATCTCCTTTCCCAGCCCCAAGGAGCTGGCCCCTAAAGGCTTCTAAATGCACTAAGAATGAAACATCGGTGCCTACAGCCAATAATCTGATGCTCTCTAATACTGGTTGTAGATGAGGACTTGACAGTTACTGCCCCCAAAGCCTTTGCTACTTAAAATCAAGCCACAAGGTCATTCTCCCCTTTGCCCCACTTCCGAATAAGAACATTTCTAAAGACATTAACTGAACCGTGTTATGGATGGAGCATTCTCTTGGGCCAGCAGTGATTAAAGAGAAGGAGCTCAGACAAGTCAATTTTAAGAGCTGTTCCGCCCTGTTCCTCCACCATCCAGGGACCCTAGAATCAAAGAATTCCATGTGTCCTCGAAACCACTCAGACCACAACTACACAATCTCTAGAGAAGAAGTCCCATATACAATGATCAGCAGATGACAATCTTGTTTTCTTCCTCAATAAGCTATTTTTCTTAAATTTCTTAGCTATTTGTTTGTATATTATTCTTTTAATTTAAACTCACATATTCATTTGGTTGGGTTTCTCCCACTTCTTTTGAGTCTATCTTCTATGAGAACTGAAAACAACCTGTTATCTCCTGTGCCCTCTAATTCCAACCCCTTCAATTCCCTCATCCCTTTGACCTCTGCAATCAGGGTGAATAACCTGTTTAGCTTATCATTATAGCTCCTATATTCAGATCCTCCAGCTTTCCAAATCCAAATCCCTTGGAAGGACAGAGATTACTAGTTAAAGATTTCCAGTAACCAAAACTTGAGATCTTACTCCTTACACTGGGGCATAGTAAAGACTCTTAAGATTTAGCAAAATCTGATGCGACTGAAAGACCACATGGATGGCAATGGCCCCATCTTAGCCATCCTGATATTTATAAGGTCTCAGTAACTGTGAAACCCAACCAAAGGCAGCTGGACCTTTCCACGTCATTGTTGGTCAGAAGTCCAACCTGAAAGTCAGGTGGTTCTGCAAAAGCCATTTTCACATCCCCGATGGCCCTTAGCCCGATCCCACACTCAGTCATGAAGGCTCTGGGCCTTCATGGTTTGGGTGCAAGCAGTAAGAGCTAATTAGCAAAGTTGATTGAACTATTCCAGTACTAAAATTTAACCATGAAGTCTTGTAAAAACGGTTGGCTTTTGAATTTAGAACATGGTGGCCCACATAATCTGAAACCATGTATGAGTATTTCTCATGTTTTTGCCTTCCTTGTCACATTCTCCTTTTCCTTTGCTTAATCAAATCCTACCCATCTCTCCGGACCTTCCATTACCCCCCCCCACCCCCCTTCCATGGAACCTTTTCTAACTGATTCCTCTTCTCTTAAGTCTTATATACTTAGCATATGCCCTGGTACTTAGCTAGAGCTTGTGTGTGCGCACGCACGCGCGCACACACACACACACACACACACACACAATCTACTTGTTTGATGTGGGCTTGTTGGTTATTCCAGCTAGTCTGTGATCTTTCGATCTTGGAGAACAATGTGATCCATTTTGCTCAAATCCCCACTGAGCACCTACCTATTCCAGACAGAAGTCGGTCTCACTGACTACCTCATTATTCAGTTAATTTTTTTGACTACCTCCTTTTATTTTGAACATAGTGTTAAAAATGGATGTGCTTTCCCTGATCCCATACCACCAAGGGAATAATTTCCACCCTGGAAATAGAGGCATAGAAGGAAAAAGGGAAGCAGGAAGCCAGCCTTTGATTAAAGTGCCTCCTATAGATAACTCAGAATGGATACAGTTTATCTTTGGATAACAAAGAATTGACCATTTCTCAATTTTTGAGTAAAAAGATATCTCACCAAGTAGACAACACACTGTGCCTATTTAAAATTTTTTTTTCTCAACTTGACCTTATGAGAGTGTTTATAACTTGCCTGATGCCAATGTGAAAGAAAGTAAAGCATCCAGAGCACTAGCTGTCATTACATAGAATCCCCAGACACATAGGAAACAGCTGGCCAGAGAGGAGCCCACAAAGCTTAACATTAATCGGCTGGGTCAAAGTTCCCCTTCTCCTCAGTTCAGGTATGGACAGTCTTTGTAGAACATGTACATTATCATTAAGTGACAACCCCTGGGCTCTCTCTGGTTTATTTCCCTTTTTGCTCGTTTAAAAGGTAGAGTGCTTATGATCCCAGATAACAGTGTGAAGTGCTCCTTGCTGAAGGAAGAGTGAAACACACTGTTTCCAAGAAAGAGGATTGAAATATGTTTCTGAGGTATGCTTGAGATGTAGACAAAAGCACAGAATGTTATTTTGCCGTCCCTATTTTTTACAAGGAGGAATCACCCTCACACCTGTCTGGAGTTTTCTCCCGGGTGAAAGATCACAAAAAGGTAGGAACCCAAAGGCATCCTTGTTCTCAAAGATGATCAGGAGGGAGGGTTGGCTGAACAAGTTGGCCAGCATGCTAAGACAGGCTCTAAAACGTGGGGTTGGTGACTAGACCTGGTTGTATGGTTTATAGCTGGAAATCTGGCCCGGGACCTGTAGACCCCTGCTAGAGAGTTCAATAAAGATGCTCGAGAGTTTCAGCAGGTGAATAGGGCGCTCCTCCTTCCGTACAACACCGAGAACAAGCTCCTGGCAAAGTGGCAAGGCCCATACGAAGAAGTCTGGAGAATCGGTCCATTCGATGACGACGTCCTGTGCCCAGATAAACAAGAGAGAGAAAAGGAGTCATCACGTCAACTGATTGAAAGCTTAGTGGGCACAGGAAGTGGTCTCGATCCACCCAGATGGAAGAGGCGTGGGTATAATTCGTCAGGTCCAAGAGATGGCAGGCCCTAGGGACGTGTTCCTGCCAGACAACAGGGGAAGACACTAGTCTCAGAAGATGGCTTTGGAGAAACCTTCTCCTCTTTGTTGGGAAGAATGTCGGTAGTAGCCCACCATGTCAAGAACGGACCCAGACACAAAGTGGAGCAAAGATCCTATGGGACCGCAAGAAGACACAAGTAGGCAAAACAAAAGAGAACCAACCAAAACCAAAATGAAATACAGGAAAACCCCAAGTTGGAATTGGTTGATACTGAAAAGGAGGGTACATAAGATGACCATTTACATCCTAAGAATTCAGAGTCGAAGGACGTGCTTTGTCAAGGCTAGAGTTCTTGCATTTTCATGGATGGTTCATAATCTAAACAGGCGATTACTACTTTTTAAATGATACTCTGTGGGAATATCCACTGTCATCAGAAACATTAGTCTCCTATTTTCTCTTATTCTGAGAAATTGAGCCACCACAAATTTCAGGCCCCAACCCAGATTTGGCCAGTGGTTGCCATTGCAAATACACAACTATTTCCAACTACCATCTATACACAGAAACAGAGTCCTTCTGCAGCTGGAACTTGGTCACTTTCTCTAAGGATAACAACAAACCAGTCTAGCAGCACTAGTTTTAGAAAATAGGCATGAATGACTTTAAAAAGATTACTGCAAGGAGAAAAATATATGTGATCCAGCCCCTCACACTCATAGAAAAATCACTGTTAATGTTTATCTTATTTTTTAAAAAGAAGAAGAACTCAAAGAGAGTCTGAAAAATCCTTTGGGTATCAACTCCAGGGCTTACTTTCCCTATCTGTTAAGAGATTTTACTGTCTGATTAGCTCTAGAAAAGATTAAGGCCTTAGACATTTCTTAAGCACTCCGCAAACAAAGAAAAAACACCTACAGATTCTTGTCATGTAACCTGTGAGTTTATTTAGGACTTGACTACTTCTTTCTAATTCTCTGGTTTCCGTGGAAATAAATGAGTCAATCCCAAAGAGAGGAGAGTAGCAGCATTGGCTTGGCCTAACCTGTCCGTGATTATCAAGTCACTCTATCTGAGCTTGTCCTGATGTGCAGCCTTCTGTTCTGTTTTTTTTATTTTTTTATTTTTTTCAAGGGGAGGATTAATTCCTCTCATTTGATATCGAGTTAGTTCTTTGTCAGAAAGTCTAGGGCAGGGGTTCTCAAAATACCATTTCCAGGCCACAGTGTTTTAAAATGCAGATTCCTAGGCCTTGCCCCAGAAACCTCTCTGGCCTGGGAGGGGTGGGGCTAGGGGGTGGTGAAAAGCTCCTCAAGTGAGAAGCATCATCCTTGGGGTTTTCAATGTGCTTTATTCACCCATATGCTCTTCTGCTGGTATCAGTGTTCAGTTTTGCCCTGCACATCCTCTCTTATGTAGCCAGGGGATATGCACGTCTTTACAACAGAGAAAAAAAAGTCAAATCATGAACATCTGATTCCTTTAGCCCTAATCTTATCAATATCATACCGAAGATCCCGGTTTAGTTCTGCCTCACATAAATAAGGATACCCAATGAGATGGCATGCACTGCAGCAGCTATTTAAAAAAATCAAGTAGTAATTGAAGTATGTGAGAAAATGACTGTGTTATAGTGCAGGAAAGCTAAGGAAAATGCAAAAAGGATGTTGTTGTTGTTATTATTATTATTATTTTGTCTTCGTTGGTAAGAGTAGGCTTTTAAGTTGGGAATCTGGAGCAAAGAGCAATCCTGTTCCATCTGCTCCCACACCTTAAGACCTTACACAAGCTACTAAATCCTAACAATTACTGGTCCATAGGGAAAAGAACTGACATCACGAGTTAAAACTGATTGCTATTCTTCCTACTTTTGATTGCCTTAGAGAAAACTTTTTCCTAAACATCAATTCTGAAGTGACAGTGTTAGCAGCAGACCAAAACCCTCCCAGGCCAAATTAATCAAATTCATCCGATTCAGTGGAGACAAGACGGTAAAAGATCAATCATGGATTTGTGGTCTTACTGTGACGTGACAATGTTATCCCAAGCATATCCACTTTAAGGACGTTTAGGACCTGGAAACTGCTCTCCCACCTGACTCTCAAGAAGGAAGAGATGCACAGTCAACCTACCAATGGCAGGCCCTCCTTGCTTCTTTTCTTCCAAAATGGCAGCCAGGTCTTTGTGCCCGGGTCTGTGCTGCTCGCCAGCCAGCTGCTCCAAGTCGGGGCTTTTCGCTTTTAAAAGCTGGTTGGCCTTCTTGATCTTCTGACTGTACTGCCTCGCCATCATGAAGACTCTGCTTTTTGTTTTGTCTGTGGCATCCACCCCAGGGTCAGGGCTTTCCAGGTCTGTCTGGGACAGGCTGTTGCTGGCCAGGTCGTAGGGATTTTCCACAGGAGGCGTTTCACTGGCCAGAGAGTGCTGGTGGAGGCTCACAAAGGAGTCTTCTTTGGAAATCAGGTCTTCTTCCAACTGGCAGCGGGGCTGGCTGGCCCGGCCAACCCTGCTTGTCCCAGATGTAGGGAAAGCATGGCTCCCCGGGAGGGAGAGGGTGGACAGGGAGTGCTCCCTGTCCCGGCTTAGTTCAGGGGTGCTCCCGGGGTGCAGCCTGTCTTGCACATCATCTTTGCTAACGGGAAAGGCAGCAAGGAGACGATCTCTCGCCTTGTCTTCATTTTTCTTGATGTAATTTTCCAGGTCATTCCAGATTTCATCTACTTCTTCAGACAGTCTATCTGATACGGACTTATCAGTGATGGACAAGCTGCAGCTGGAAGAGTTGTAGAGCAAACTCAAATAATCCTGGGCAGGGGGCCCCTGGGGACCAGGTGCCTCATCCTCACTGAGCTGAAGGCTGTCTTGGGAAACGAATGGCCTCAGGCTGTCACAGCATGGGAAGTCAGTTTCTAGACCCAAAAAAGTGCTCCTCTTGGAGTGCTTTAGGCTGCTGCACTGGAAATTCAGTGATGGCGGATCCAGGAGTCCTATCGTGTCATAGATGTTTTCCTCGACTGCCTTGAGCTCCTGTGCACTCTGGCTGGCTACATCCCTACCTGCCAGAGTGCCGTCTCCTTTTGTGGGAAGAGAACTCTTATCTTGGCCTCTTTGCCTCTTTGAGAAGACTAACTCCGGGGTGCTTTTGGGGCGAACAGAGTCGCGGGCCGATTGGAGGGGAGTGGATTCAGCTTCTTCCCGTTTAGCAAACATTAGTTTCAAGTCCTCGTAACTTATGTTATCGTAGACATGGTCTATATCATCGATAGTCAACTCTATAGAGGACCCCAAGGAAGTCATCCTGTCCTGCTCTTCTATTTTAGGGCTGTTGTGCAGTTCCCTTCGGAGGCTATACTGAGAGCCATGGCTGTCTCTGATTCTCACGTCAGGAGGGCAGGTGTTGTTCTCGCCAGCGCTGCTGGCCCGCCTGACCATCCTGTGGCCGGTGCTGGAGGTCTCCAGCGGCTGGATCTGGCCCATGTGCCAGCTGCAAGGGCGGCTCGAGGTGCTCTCTTCACTCAGTCTGCTAGAGTTCAAGTCTGAAGAGGAAAAGCACGGCAGGAACATCTGATAATCGTCGTCATCATCCCCCTGCTCCTGCGGAGACCGTCGGCTGGGAAACAGGGCTCGCCTGACCTGGTGGTCGGTCCAGATGTTCCCGATCACACCGTCCCCGCCCAGCACGCCGACCAGGACCGAGCTGCTGGGCTGACTGTTCCGCTGGGTGGGGGGTGGCCCTGCCGAGGGAAGCCGGGGAGACCCTTCTTCTCTGGAAACCTGAGGAGGTGAGAAACACAGCCGTTGAATTACAGCACCACGGAGAGGACACCCAACTTGCACATTTCTCCTGTATTTACCCATTGCCTCTCCCTCTAGACTGTAGCATTCTTAAAGAAAACGTAGACTTTGCTGATTTCAGTTGAGTTGAAGAACATTCTCATTTTTGCAGAAGGGACAGAAAGGACAATAGCCAGGACTACCTGAGAAACTAAGCTAGGCCATTTGCCAACATTCTTCAAACCTAATGTTGACAATCACTGTACGAATTAGATATGATTGTACCCATTGCACAGCAAGGAAACCTAGGCTCCTGGAGATTCCGTCCCTTGCTCTACCTAGCCAGTAGCAAAGCTAGGACTCAAACCCAGGGCTGACCCCCAAACCCTTGCCCCGCTGAAGAAAACTCTTTGATACTTCAAATAAGGCTGGTGTGCACTTGGCAAATACTCACTGTATAAATTAATATACATTGGTCTCCAGGACTGTGATAGCCTTTTATATTAGGGACTTTCTTAGAAGCCTTGACCCTGGGAGTCTTCTAGCTTCAAAAGCCCCAAGGGGTTCCCTTAACCATCAGACCCACCAGATGCCTGGCTAGCACTACCTTGCTTCGTAGACTCCCGGCAAAGAGACTTTTGTGGCAGGAATGTAATTTAATCCACTATTGAGTTCATGAAACTTACTTTCTTTCAAAATACGCTTAACTAAGTAACTTACAGTTGCCTGTTAGGAAGTAAAATATAATGATATTATTTCTAGTCAAAGAAAACAATGAAGTCTTTCATAACCTCGGGCTTTCTTGATGGAGCTCAATTGTGCAGACAGGGAGCTGATGACCCACTGATACTATCCTGCAGGTAAAAGGATTAGCTTCAAAAAGTTAAGGCCTGATCAAACTAATTAGTACCCAGAACATATTTTCTGATGAAAACACTATAGTAACATATTGCGAATGTTAAATTTAGCAAGAACTTTTCATCACTTGTTAATGAAATCAGGCACATATTGCCTTGGAATCTGTCTCCCTCTCTTTCTGCCTGCTCACCTGCCTGTCTGTCTGTGTGTCTATCAACTTTATCTATCATCTATCTATCTATCTATCTATCTATCTATCTATCCATCTACCCACCCACATACCCACCTATCCCCCACCCATCTATCCATCCATCTATCAGAGAAGGAAGAGAAGAGAGGACAAGAATAAAATTCCATCCCAAATGTTATCTTTCTGTTAAAAATTTAAAATGTAAAAAAAAATGCAATTAATCACTTAATCTTTACTCTCTTTTTTTCACATTGCAAAACTGGGATCATTTGAGGCCCAGAAATACATGAATATACATACACACATGAATATATGTACACACACACACATATATAATTTTGTATTTATTGCTTTTATGTTTCCTTTTTCACCCTTTAATAGCTCTTTTCATCCTACTCAGACTATACTGGTATAATGTTTATAAAATATCAGCATCTAACAACCTGCATTTTATAAAATAAAACAAGATAATATTAACTAGTTAAATTACAACAAACCATTTTGAAAGTGTAGGAAAATGATTTTGTTTCCTCACAACAACCAAAAGGAATACCTTTCTAAGATCTTTCATTTCAGAAAATTCCCAGACCTTTTAGAAAATGAGGAATATGAATTATTCATTTCAAAGTATATTTTTAAGGTGATTACATTTGGAATGAAGTCAGTGGTAATTTGGAAGCAGAAAGTTTGCATCCAACAAATCATCAGGAGAAAGTGAAAGAGCTCTTAGATTAAGAAATAGTCATTCTTTGGATTGGTCACACATAGAAGTGTGGAGTTTAAGTGCCTCTATTTTACAAGAGCCACAATAAACTCTCCCCGCCCACCCCCCCAATCTCAGCATTATGGCCATTTAGTAATAAGATGATATTAGCTATCATTTATGGAGTACTTGCTTTGTGCCAAACACTATAATAAGCACTTTACAAATATATATGTTGCCTCATTTGATCTTTGTAACAACCTGTAAATTGGGAAGCAAACTTGTGGTGAAGTTGAGCAACTTGCCTGTAGTCCACTCAGCTTACACATGGCAGAAGTGGATTTGAGCTCATGTCTTAATGCATAGCTTACATATGAGCTTAACCACCACCACATCTATATCTATATCTATATCTAATATATATATATATATATGTGTGTGTGTGTGTGTGTGTGTGTGTGTATATATATATATATATATATATATATGTATATATATATATATATATATGTATATATATATATATATATATGTATATATAGGATTTTTTGGGGAATTTATTATAATTACTAAAGGAAGGAGAACTATTAAGCTATTATAAAGGAATCTTTCCTCTTCTAAACTCTTTAATCATTAGTAAATCTGCATTTAGTACATATTCAACACATTACTGAATTACCAAGGAAAAGGCACCAGGTATTTTTATTTCTTTCCTGTGTTCATATTTTATAAGGTTCAGTTAGTTCCCATTTGGGGATTTGGTTTGGTCCCTGTTGAAGAAAGTTTCCAAAAATCTCTTGAGATTGTACCTCTTGACTCTTGGACCAGGTGATTCCCCCCTCCCCGCCCCCCAACCCCATATCGCTGAGTGGGGTTTGACTCCATGATCCTAGTCTGGCTGCCAGAAAGATTAGGGCACCTTCCACAGTGATTCCATTTCTCAACCCAAAGGAGATTACAAAAAGTCACAATAAACCAATTAATGATAATCATTTTCAAGAGCTCTCTTCCTGAATATCACTCAGTATGTGCTACCTGATAAAACTCCACTTGTCCTATGCGTGAAATTGCTTAAGGGTAGGACTGGGCTTCTGTTGATTTTCCAAGATTTTAACTGGAAGATAGAACCTTTATCAGCAGAGTGGTGTAAGTGGAATTGTGGGGAAAGATCGACAAAGCTACAACCTTACAGACCCATAACGTTAAACAAGAAGCCACCATCAGTTCTCCAAGAATCGTTAAGCCAGTTGTTCCATAGCCATAATGGAAAATCCTCAGGTCAGGATACAATACCTATTCTTCACAGGTAATCCATTTGGACACACATCTTTCAGTAGAGGATAGAGAATATCATTTTAATTTTAATGCATCTCTATATAATTTTCTCTTTCTTAGTTGCTAGCATATTAGAATAGCTAGAAGGAAAGAATTGAAATGGTGGAACTGAAACACATAGCATCCTTTGAAATTTGCTCTACATCTACTTGTTAAATTGTACTTTGAAAGTTATTACTTTTTGCATATATGTTATATTTCACAATAAGGAAATAACTGAAACTGCCAAACGATAACCAATAACATTCTTCGAAATTTGCTAACTACTTGTTAAATTGCACTTGGAAAGTTATCACTTCCATGTATATATGTTACATTCCACAATAAAAAATACGGTTAAAAAAAAAACTCCCCTCTCCTAACTTTTTATCAGGGGAAGAAAGACGGAAAAATGATTCAGCAGTGTTTTGCTGTGTCCCACTTCATCACACTTCTTACACAAGTAGCAGGACTGTTTTCTGGGAAGGGGCTCCCCATCTTTGTGCTTTGAGAAGGTGATACTCAGGAGATGGGAGCCACGTCTTATGTGGGTGAGCATGTGCAGCATGGGGCAGCTCGCTCTGGCGCTGGGCAGGTGCTACATCTTAAGGGAGGGTGTGGCTCCCTGAGGGGACAATGGGGCTGAGGGATGGATGCACAGTTAGTTCTATGAGATGAAGCAGTGGGGTGGGGTGGGGGGTTGACTAGGATGAGTCATCATTTAAATCTAGTTCAAAATGTACAGTAATTGTTTATACTTGGAATACAGGCTGGGGTTGAGCTATATAGAAGAAAGGGTGCCCAAAGCAAACGTTCCAAAATAAGAAATGTCATTGTGCTCACCTTTTGGATGTCCTGCGTTGTCTCTGAAAAATAGAAAGTGTTTTTTTTTTTTTTAAGTTTGAGAATTAAAAATGTATCTCACACATAGGTAAATGCTAATATGTTACAGGACTTCTTCAATTATTGCTAACAATTAAAGCCTCTTACTCCTAATTTTCATAAAATGCCTCTCAATTATCCTAGCTCTACATCCTGTGCTAGTACTAGATGCAAAACAACCCTGCATGCATCTGAGTGTTATGTATCTTTCTTAATCCCTGAGTTTTGTTTGATTATGTATGTCTTATCTTTAAAAATTGTTTAATTAGAAACTATATACAGAAGCATGTCAAATAAAAGTGATTAAAACCTCCCTACAATGGCTCCTCCACCCCCAGGTGACTACAGTTCATTCTCTCCCCCACTCTCTCTCACACATATACACCTTCCCCCACACACAATGCACAGTGTTTTGGTCTTGATTTTTTAAATAAAGGTGAGATGTGCAACACTGCTTTTTCTTCTAAATATATTGTAGTCAGTACGGAGAGATCTACTTCATTCAGTTTTTTTTCCTTTAAACTTTTTATTTTGAAAAATTTCAAACTTACAGGACAGCTGCAAAAGTAATGCAACACCCTATTTCGTTGTTTTTGACAGCTGCTAGAATATTCCATTATATGGAAGGACTGCAATTTATTTAACCATTTCCCACTAGATGGGCATTTTATGTGATGTCCTGTTACAATTGCTGGGTACTTCTATACATGCCTAAAAGGGTTAGGAGGAAATAAGTATTTTAAATTCTAATGGGTATTACCAAATTTTGCTCCAAAAAAAGGTTTCAAAAATCCACACTCCTGCTTTTCTTTGTCTTTCGGCCAAGCTAATTTAGCTTTCCCCACCTCCAATTATCTCATTTAAATATGTGGTTTCTTGATTACCAATGGGGTGACAATTTTTTTTTTTCATTTTATTGGCAATTTGTGTTTCCTCTGTGAAACTGCCCAATTAGATTCTCTGTCTTTTAAAAAAGAGTCACTTGTTTCTCTCTCTTTTTTTTTTGATGTATGGGATTTTCATATATAATAGGGATATTCTTCTTTTATGCCTGTTATATATGTTGCAAATATTTTGTCATTTGGCTTTACGTTTTATAATGGGGACTTTTGCTTTTAGAAATTAATCTTTCTGAAATCCAATCTGTCAATCTGTATTTCCTCTGGTGTTTATTTTCTGTGTGTATTTTGACTTAATAGATATCACCAAGAATGAGAAAAGAAAGTATATTTTAGGACTTACCACCGGTCTTCAAAACTTTATGCGATCTTGAGGAAGGTTCTGGGAGGGAAAAAAAAAAGCGATCCATATCATTTGCAAAACCACATCAAGATTTTACCTTTATAAATGAATTGTAAGCTTATTGGCAAATTGATTGATCTCTAGACATTTTCTATCTAATTTACATAAATCCTCATTGTTTAGAGATACTTAGCAGAAGACATTCACTTGGTCAAAACAGTAGAATAACTGTAAGGTCTTGGAATCAGGAGTCACATAATAGAAAAGCAAAATACTATTTTACCAACCTGTCCACTCACAGAGCAATTTCCTTAGCTTTACCACATATAAGCAAATAACATTCAAATTTATATCTTTTATTCCAGACCCTTCTCCCAAGTGTCAGACCTCAAGTATGAACTGCCCATCCGACATTTCCCCAAAATGCCCCATAGCCCTAGCAAACTCAACATGTCTCAATCTCAGCTCACCAGTCTCCCCCAAAACCTACTCCTGGCATGACCGTCCCAAGATAGGGGCCAGGACAGCAATCTGAATTTTTCCTGTTTCCAGCCATCACTGTTTTGCGGGTTCCCAAACATCCCCCACTCCAACCACCAAATGTCTCATTTCAAGCCTTCATCATCTCTCCAGATTAGTGAGATACATCCTAATGGTCTCTCTGCCTACTGCATTCTCCACATTGAACCAGAGTTCTCTCTCTGAAAGGCAAATATTCTCATTGCTCATTGCTTCAAATCCTTCCCTGGCTTGCAGGATCAAGTTCAAACCCAAAGCCCGGCCTGACAGGCCTGCCACACCTCAGCCCCTGTCTGCACCTCCAGTTGCGTCCCTTTCCATTCCACCGTGCCCACCCCAGCCTTGCTCCACCCCTCACTCCAGCCAGGCAGACCCACTAGCAATCAGATGTCTGTCCTGCTCATGCCTCACAGCCTCCTCACATGCTTTTCCCTCCCCATCAGCCTCCTCCGCCCTCAGGGTTCTGTCCAGGGCACAGGTCCTCTGCTCACTGGAGCCTTTTCTTGCCTTCCTGGGCTTCTCTCTCGCCTTGGTCTCTCCCATCTTCCTTCCATTCAACCTCAGCCAGAGTGCGATCAGACAGACTGGTATTTATTTGGCCTCTCCCACTAGACTCTGAACTCCTTGCAAGCAGCAATCGTGTGCATTATTTATTATTGCCTTCCTAGCCCTTCGCGAGTGCAAGGACTAAAGCAGGCCCAAAATAAACACCAATTTAAATTAAAAAAAATATCCGAGGGCTCAGGGACTACTTGATGGAGTCTGGTTCAGCAAATACATTTTAAAAACTTTAGGTTTGACTACTGCTTTGCGTGTGTCTCATTGACAGGAGACCCATCTTCATGAACAAGTACAGCTTAAATGCCTACACATGCTGAAGGTGAGATGCTATACAAAGCAAAACTATTCGATGTGTTTTCTACTCACTAGGAATATAGAGTTAAGTAGAAAAGGGTTTTAGAACAAAAGTGTGAGGGTCCCATGTTAAGGCAGCCTTAAATGTATTCAAACTGGTAGTGATCACTGAAAACCAGAAAGAAAATGCCTTCATGTCACACTGAAAGGAACTTAGGTTACTTGTCCCCTGTGATGATTAAATGTGATTACAACATTCTATTTACCAGATTTTCTTCTCAGCCGATGTGGGGCAGAACCTTCTTTGGAACCACAAAATGCTTTTGAGTCTCCCTCAGGGCTGTAGCAGAAGCCAGGATGGTCTGTAAAGACAAGCACATGCATCAGTAAGAATGGGCACTGTGACTTCCAGGAAAAGTGTCACAACTTGTTTTGGATATCTCCAGATTTAATCCTTGTCACCAGACACAGAGACAAAACCATGATAACCGGCATGGAACGTGTATCTGGGGGCGTTTTTGTTTACAGTGGGACTTTCAGGATGGTGTTGGCTGCTCTCTCGCTCTCTTCTCTCTTTCTACCCTTCTGTACCCTCCCCTCTTCTCCATCTCTCTCCCTCTGCACCCTCCTCTTTAATTCTCTAGCAGAGAGCCATAGAAATTGGCTTTCCCCTTCCTAGAAAGTTAGCTAAAACATGTCACGTGTGGCGACTCCCTCCTGGCACTCGGAATAACCTGCAGCTCTCTGACCCTTAGTCACAAAACCCCATTTGAATAAACCAACAAAACAACTCTGGCAGCTGAACTGTTACCATGGCCCTCAAGAGACTGTGACAGGCCAGGACAGATGTGCTGCCGAGGGGGATATGTCTGGAGAACCTAGTGTAGGTGACGATTTGACAAGGCCGGGCGTGGGGGAGGAATGCCAAGTGCTCTGTGCCCTCCGGAAGCTGTCCTCCAGTGCACCAACTCTTAATGCCTTTCTAGACATATGTTCCTTGGAGCATTTGATAAAAGCTACAGATTTCCTCACCAGAAAAGGAATTCCCATGTCATATCAGGGAGTTGATGTCTTTTTATCGCCTCCCCCCATGGCCCAAGTCTCCTAAGAGGTACATGGACTTTAGATTGAGAACTTTTGGTCTGGTTTTTTGTTTGTTTGTTTTAATTCAGTTTTATTGAGATACAATCACATACCATACAATCATCCATGGTGTACAATCAACTGTTCACAGTACCATCATATAGTTGTGCATTCATCACCCCAATCTATTTTTGAAAATCTTCTTTACACCAGAAAGAATAAAAATACAAATAAAAAATAAAAGTAAAATGGTCCTATTTTAAGGCACTGCAGCACATTCGATGTTCAGCTGCATCCTGATGTCTAGGGGTCAACAGTTTTAGGACATAGCTGCAGACCAATCTCCTTCAACATGGGGTAAGGCTCTTTGAGGGGGTCTAAAGGTCAGAGAGTTTTGAGGATGGTAAAGACCACATATGCATCTCCCACGTCAGTGGCCACGTTGTATAAATGAGGCCATTTGGTCTGACAGCTTGGTCTACACTGCCTACTCTCAGCCAATTCCAAAGTCAGGGGAGGGAAAATACGGTCCCTGCCTCAGGCTGGGCTGTTGGAGCCTGAGCCCGGAGGAGATGCATGTGGTACCAATTGGTGGCTCGAGAATTCTGTGCACTCACAGAACCCTACTGGTCTCTAAGAAGGAATTCAGAGCCTGGGGATGAGGAAATGTTTGGTTGAACAGAGGTAGTCAAAACAGGAGCTGACTGCTCCAGCTCTCCATCTTCCTCCTGACTTCCTCCTCACTGCATGCATCTACCTACCATTGTACCTTCACTTTGAGGGATCTTGGAAAAAAATCTTCAAGAGATGTCCCCTGAATACAATGTAGGGATTTAGAGAATATGGGGAAGTTAGCCCCAGCCTAGTACACTGCCAGGGATTGCCTGCCATCTGTTTCCTGGGATCTGTTAGCTACAAAATGGGGAGTCAAACCTCAGTGCTCTCAAAAGACATTGCCAATGGGGTGCACATGTTTCCATTTTGGTGAGGTTTCTTTCCTTCCTTGGAGAGGTAACCACTGGCAGACTGGGGGGGAGCGGTAAGAGAGCCAATGTTTGCACTAGAGGAAAGAACCCACTAACCTAAGATCCTTTAGAAGCTTAATGTAAAAGTAGAAGTGTTTACTGAGAGCCACTGATTGTACCCTTTGGATGGATTACATGGTGTGTGAATAAAACTGCCTTTCATGTTTAAAAAAATGTAGAACTGTTTTAAGTCAAAGTTTCTGGCAGACCTGATGATGAGGGTTTAAAGCTGCTGTTTTCCCTTTAAATTCTATTCCATCTGAGAGAGAGCAGGATGTGACTAGTGCTGTAGAGCAAAAGCTCCTTTAACAGGAAGGGCCTTGCTGTTATTCGTTCTTGTGATTTTAGACTTTTGGGTGAATTTTGTGCTGTATCAGGAAAACTACTATCTAGTTGGCATGATTCTAGCAGATAATCGACACAGAGGTAAAGTGGGAAATGCACAGTGGGGCCTTCTGCTTAGGTGTTGGTAGGGGGAGAATCAACCCTGGAAGCTTATCTTATGTTGTCATTGGACACAGAAACTTCCCCGTGGCGGGCCACTAAATGTGGAAACAAGTCAACGTGTTAGGAAGAGATGGCATTGCTTGCCTGCTGTGTTTGTAAAGACAGCAAATAGAGAGCTCCTATTTTCTTACAATTGGCATTTTTATAAATGTTAAGATAGAAAATGTACAAGTAGACAATAACCTTTCAAATTGTATTAAGGAAACAACACTTACGAATGGCATCCATTTCAAGTATTGCTTGCTTGGCCTGAAAGAGAGAAAGTGTAGCTATAATTGCAGTTACATTTTTTTTCCCCCTTTAAACTGCCAATCTGGATACAGGCCATCTCTCGCTTAAATAGTTGGATGTTAAAATGCTTTTAATAAATCTGTTATTTCTTTTAGGCACTAACGCATCATTCAGGGGTATTCAAAGAGATCAATGCTCTCCTGTGGATAGGAGGTGCAACACAATGGATGCAACAGAGTTCAGAATAAATACACTGGGGGGAAAAGGTACCTTTGCCAAAGTTCCCAAACCTGGCTGAATATCAGCATCCATCCAAAATACAGTTTCCTGCTAGACAACTCTGATCCACTGACCACAAAGCTCAAGCATGGGGTCTGGGGTGTTTGCCACCAGCCCTCCCCATATTACTGGTGCTTTATAACTGTTTTGAGTTGACTGCAAAAAGGTGGCTGGAAGTTTCCTCTGCCTCTCTCTTTCCTAGTGTTATGCCATTATTCCCTGGGCTGCCCCAGAACCTCATCTTTTCCCGGAGGGAGGGAGGGAGGGAGAGAGTTGCAGCGGGTGGGTGGGGAGGCCCTGGAGGGCACGTCCTGCAGTCCCAGCTCTGCCACCTAAGGAGGCGACTGCTCTGAACATCTTATTTCCCCACATGTGAAACAGGATAACAGGACTGCCCTCTTTAGAGCTGCTATTAGGATCAGATGGCAGCCATTCATCCAAGGCTGAAGTCACTACCTGCTCTCCCTAAGGGATGGTGCCTGATAACCCCTGACCCTTGCTTTCTGTACCTGCACTTGCTTCTCCCCACCCCAACCCAATCTTCTGAAGTTGGATGCCTTGGGGCTTCTTTCTATCATTGTTATGGTTGCCCTTATGTTATAGACACTTAGAGGAATATAAAGAGATATGCTAATTTTCCTATCATGAATCATTTTGCCTGTGGGTTCAGATAAGGAAAAATAAAGGAGTTTAAGTAGGCTTCTAGCCCCTTTAATGTCTTTTTCATTTGCAAAAGGCAATATAATATAGCCTACAAATAAATGCTGTGCTAAAAATAACTTTATACATTATGTTACTCGTATTTTGAGGCAATCTGTGACATCATAATAAAAACTATTTGGGCTAATCACAATCCTGTTTATTTAAAAAAAAAAAAAAAAGGAAAAAGGAAAACAAACGCTCAGTCACCTTAATGTTGAGAAAGCAAATGTTTAGGTTTTTATAACACTGGCATTTCTGTCAAACATCCAGAGTTTGAGATTACTAATTAGAATTAATTCCAAAGGCACATATTAGCTCAGTTTCTGTGAAGTGCTTCTACAGGGTCATGGTGATTTATAAAATGCAAGCCAGCTGGTTCAAAAGTCCCCTCCTTAACCTTTATCCTGTGACTTTTAAAACCTCTTGTGGCTCAGAAATAGTAACAGAGGACTCAACTCACTCAATTTGGATAAACGTTCATACACCATATATGGTATGGGCAAATATGGGCAATATGGCTAGTTTCAAGACGTTCTCTGGTTTCTGTTAAACCTGACATCAAGATCAGTAATTTTCCCCCCACTAAATGGTCTTGACATGTAATTTTAAAAAGTGCTATTCATACATTTACCACTAGGTGTCAGCCAGGGACCATCATGGGACCAAAACACTCGGGGTGGGCTGAGCAGGTGGGAGGGAGAGAAACTCAACTAATGAATTCCGGACAGCTATGTTCACGTGACTAGACATGCTACAGTTTTGGATGCTTAAAATTTCCTGTTGTGCACTTTTATTTCATAGAAGTTTTTTTTCCCCCATAGAAATTATATTTTGAAAGCTCTAAGCAAATATTTTTAAGAAATCTTGAGGGAAGATGTGAAGAGTTCAACTTAATGATCCTGTGTAAATAAAACAGAAAATTATTATAATGTTACAGTGGCTCAAGTATGCTAACATTAAGCTTTCACTGCAACTGCGAACAATGTAGTTAAGATACTCATTCTTTGTAGCTAAACAGACCCAGGCTTGAATCGGGGCTTGTTTGTGCACTAGCAGTATAAACTTGGGTAATTTACTTACCCCTTCTCAGTCTCTATTTTCACTTCTAAAATGGGGAGAATAAAACTCATCTCATAAAGGTGAGTTGCTGCGAGTCAAATAAGACTATAAAGCACTTAGAAGGGATGTGTGCTTAATAAGTCATAGCCGAAAAGTAACTTTTAGATTGGAGAATGATCTACAATGTGGGCAAAAAGTACAATTCTAATGTGACTATATGAACCATTTTAGAACATAAAGGGAACTGCTTGGAATATATATATACATACACACCCAGTGTGGGAGAAAGAGGACGGCTATGCAAGCTATTCTTGTTTTGCAATGATCTATAATTGCCCAGAACGATCCCTTTAGCAATTTTGATTTTCCCAGTAGACAGGTAAATAACAGGTGGCCCATTTCAAAGACACTTTGCCACTGCTTAGAAGGACATTCCAAGGCACTGAGCCAGGGATCCAGTAAGTAGGCACTAGGAAAACATAATGACCTTTCTGCATGAGCTGCCTTACATCTTGTAACTGTCGGATGACATGAAACTCACACCTAAGTCAAAGCACACAGCTATGCACATTCATTTCCTGGGTATAAAATCAT
Source organism: Choloepus didactylus (assembly GCF_015220235.1). NCBI lineage: Eukaryota > Metazoa > Chordata > Mammalia > Pilosa > Megalonychidae > Choloepus > Choloepus didactylus. The sequence goes on along the minus strand of NC_051308.1, from coordinate 2,999,543 downwards.
TGCTGACAAGCATTAAGTGCTTTTCAAAATATTCAGAGCAAAATAGACACTCTCCTTTCTCAGTCACCTCTGTGTCCTTATTTTTCATTCACTGCTTTCATAAGTGCCATCCCATTTTCTGCTCTACCTCATTCCTCCCAGCTCTGTCATGGACCATTGCACCATCCACGTGGTTACAGTCCATCCATCATCCTGGCCTCGGTTCCATGACCACTTCATCTCCAATAAGCTTTCCCTCCACTCCAGAACAGCAACACCTAATCAGAGCCGCCCCTAGAAACTCATCACCCAGAACCGCCCTGCCTCTAAGCCTCTCCCTTGCTCAACCACAATCTCCATATTTCCATTGCTCCAAACTCAACTCCTGCTGAACCAGTTCTCGAACCTTATGAAGACCCACAATCCTTCCAGCCCACCCTTATTTTCCTGGTCTGTCTCACTCTCTACTCCGCCCGGAAACCATGCTCAATCATGACATGCTTATGAACACCTACCTCCCTTGCCCTGCTAACCTTCCCAGCTCACCAACTGGGTCAATCCCCAACCCTGGGGAACCCAAGTGCCACCGCTGCCTCCACGCTAGTTTCTGGGTTGCTGAGCACAGATTTCACAATGGCATCACCAGGCTGATGCTTGGTGCGCAGCTTCAGCTGGGTCTTGCCTTGCATGCATTATTTGACTCATCCGTGGTGACTCTCTGGCCTATTTTCTTTCCACCGTTCCTCAGGCACCTAACCCCACCTTTGCTTCACTCACTCAGCATCCGACATCATCACTGATGCTGTGAAATCAAGCCCTTGATCCCATCTTGAAGTATCTCTACCACTCTCATCTTCTCTCCTGGCTCAGGGAAGAGGGTTCCTTTCCAGGACTCTACTCCAGCTGTTGAACCCACTCCTTCCCATTTCCTTGGGGTGGCATTCCAACAAGCACACCTCCTCTACCCTTCTCTACCTCCTGCTCCCTCAGCTACATATACACCCAAGTGTTTTTTCGCTTTGACCAAGAGTCTTGCTTTTGTCTTGCCTCTCCTCAAGCTACCACCTATTTTCTTGCCTGGACTTTGCAAAAACAAACAAACAAAAAAGTCTATGCCCAGTCTGTTTCTTATCTCCCACTTTCTCATCAACCCACTGCCGGTTCTTCCTTTTTCATCTCTTCGTTGCGAAATGTAGTATCTACGTTTTGGTTTTAATCTTTTTTGACTCCTACAGCATTTGGGTCTGTGACTCCACTCCCTCTTCTGTAAGGCTCTCTCTCCTCCCAGGGTTACCCCAATGCCTTTCTCTTCCAGCTTTCTTACTACCTCCTGGCCACTCTTTCTTTGGTTGTCAACTCCAACCCCTGCCTCTTGGCCGATAACTGAGACGGTGGGACTCACAGGGTTCTTCTCTCCTTCGTACGTTTCTATGGGCCAGCCTGTCAAATTGTAGGACTTCAGTTACTAACTCTATTAAGAGAACCTCCAGAGCCTCAGCTTGCAAGACCTGAATTTCCACCTGCGGCTGACCCCGCCTGGTGCTCTGGAACAGGTGAACATGACGCTCTGCTGAGAGGCCCATCCAACCGGTTCCTCTCCTTTGCAGCCTGTGAGTCAGTGCTAAGGCATTATCCTCTTGGCCCAAACTCCCGACTCACCTTTGACTCTGAATTCTCCCTCTCTCCATGGACTTTGTGGGTGAAACCCTGCTCCCTCTGCCCCTGTGATGGGTTCCCTATCTACCCCCCTCTATGGCTGGGGCTCCATGGCAATGTTGCTCAGTTCTTTTGCAGACAAATCCTTCTCTTGCCTCCAATCCCACTCCTCTTATTTACTCATTACAGTGTCAGCACACAGGCCAGAAAATGCCCCCCCTTCCTCCAGAAGCTTCACCAGTTTCCCAATGCCAACACAATCCCGACTGCTCGGCCTTGGCATCTATGTTCGAAGCCCTTGGTCGGCAGCCTGTCTCCTTCCCTCCAGCCTCACCTCCTGCAGCCCTCCTATCTAGCAGACGGGAGCCATGAGGACTGTGTACTGTCCATGCGTCTTTGCTTTTGTTTATGCTGTTCCCTCAGCCTGACTTTCCTTCCCTTTTTCCCCCAGTCATTAAAATACTCCTCACTCTTAAAGACTGAGGCCAAAGGCATTTTCCTGCCTAAGTTCTGTCCCTGCTCTGCCCACTCAACTGAAACTGAACCCTTTGTCCTTCCACAATGCTTGGCTTACACCTCTATTATTTTATTGTGTTTAGCAAATAGTTAATTGTTTATATGGCTGGCTGCCTGGCATTCCCACACAACCCAACTTAGCTTTATTCCCAGGAAGTACTTGGTATACCTCTGAATAATCCTATTAGCTCTCTTCATTTTCTCTAGAAATTTTCTTACAGTCTTTTCCTTATCCTTTCTTCTTTCAAGCACAATGAAGGAGAACAAAAAGCAAAAAAAAAAACCCAAAAACACGCCCTTAGCCTCCCATGCTAATCCTTTAATAGAAAGATGTTAATCTTTCAATAGGTTAACCTTTTTAATAGAGGTGGCTGGGTTAGTTGACCTCTTACACATCCCAGCTCTCGATTTTCTTTATTTGGAAGCTGAGCATATATTCCCCCCAGGGTTCCTTCCTGGGATGTGAATTCTTTCTGCTTCCTGTTTGCCAACTTGGTCGTTTTACCTTTGCTGGAATCTTCGCCACGTGATTCTCCAGGATCAGCCTCTTCAGGTGCAGAACCCACAGGCGTTTGTCCTGCTGTGATTTAGCCTACCGGAAGCAGATATGGACAGTCAGACAATCACACCTCCACCGCTCCCCAGACATACACACTCCCATTGCCCCCGACAAGCCTGGAAGATACCCAGCATGGCCGGGAAACTTCGGCGTGTTGCCCGGCACCCGGGAGTCTTGGAGAGGGGCGTGGACACGGCTGTTACCTGAACTGTGTGCTGCAGCTTGGGGTTCTTGTAATGGAAGACGCTAAAGCTGAGCGGCTCCTTGGGTATCACCTCGACCAGCATGAGGTTGCCACACTGGAGCAGAGAGAGCAGAGGGAGATGGTGAGGCCCACGCAGGAGGCGCAATGAGTGTCCGCAGCCCTTCCCCGGGACCGACACTGGAATGTACCAGGATGTGAGCCTTGTAGGTGAACGTGTCCTCCCTCTTCTTCGTGATGAGGAGCAGCTTGTCAAAGAGGAAGAGAGTCCGTTCATTCTTGGCTCTCTGCAGGCGGAATGTCCCCTCGAGGACCAGTTCCCCATAGCTGGTCAGGTCTGGCCCCTTCCAGTTGGTAAGCAAGCTCTGGATCTCCTGAGAGAGTGGAAGCCACGTGGTGTTAGCGATTGGGACAGCAAGGTGCATCGGCTGAGCCTCGAGAGTGGTTTCTCAGATGGGAGGGAGCACTGATGGGTGGTGTCCCTTATGGACTAACAGAAAACTTGTAAACTGATGAGGTACCAATTACTTCTCTCTGTTCCTTAACAATCTCTCAGCTATATAAGCCACCTTGGCAGGTGATCTCACTGCCCTCCCCTCTACGTGGGACCCGACCCCCAGGGGTGTAAATCTCCCTGGCAATGTAGGATATGACTCCCGGGGATGAATCTGGACCTGGCATTGTGGGATTGAGAACATCTTCTTGACCAAAAGGGGGATGGGAAATGAAACAAAATAAAGTTTCAGTGGCTGAGAGATTTCAAATGGAGTCAAGAGGTCACTCTGGAGGGCATTTGTATGCACCATATAGATATCTCTTTTTAGGTTTTAGTGTGTTGGAATAGCTAGAAGGAAATATCTCAAACTGTCGAACTGCAACCCAGTAGCCTTGATTCCTGAAGATGACTGTATATGTAGCTTACAAGGGGTGACAGTGTAATTGTGAAAGCCTTGTGATCACACTCCCTTTATCTAGTGTATGGATGGATGACTAGAAAAATGGGGACAAAAACTAAATGAAAAAATAGGGGAGGATGGAGGGGGAGGGATGGGATGATTTGGAAGTTCTTCTTTACTTTTATCTTTCATTTTTATTTTTATTCTTTTTGGTGTAAGGAAAATGTTAAAAAGTTGACTGGGGTGATGAATACACAACTATATGATGGTACTGTGAACAGTTGATTGTACACCATGGATGACTGTATGGTATGCGAACATATGTCAATAAAACTGAATTAAAAAAACAAAACAAAACAAAAAGTGAATAGGGAGGGATGGGGGGAATGGGATATTTTAGGTGTTCCTTTTTACTTTAACTTATATTCTTCTTCTTTTTTGTGTGTGATAATGAAAATGTTCAAAAATTGATTATGGTGATGAACGCACAACTATATATTGGTACTGTGAACAACTGATTGCACACTTTGACTGTATGTGAATATATATCAATAAAATTGAATTGTTTAAAAATAAATGTCTCAGCTACAGCTGGTGTCAGCAGCTACATTTTTCAAAGACTAGATAAAGGAGCTGGGGTGTGGCCTTCTTGGACAGGCATCTTTCCCTTGACTCGATCACTCCCTCTTTTCTGGATAAGCACCTTTAGGGTTGTTGACTGGAAAACCTTCTTTCAGAACCTGAAGTCCATCCCACATACAAGTAATGCAACACTACAGCTTGTGTAAAATCACATCAGACATGTTTTCTCAGTAATTTCCTTATTTTAAGTTCATTTATTTGGTGGGAAGGAAAGGAGCATTTCTTCACCCCTTCTCATGTTCTAGTGCTTTTAATGGAATTTGATAAATCGATAATGTGAGTCAGACATTTCTTTGGGATTTATTCTATGCAGATGTCTACTAAGAAAGCTGATTTTATTATTTTGAAAAACTAAAATATCCACAAACACCATTTAGTTAAGGAGCCAGTCCCCTCTCCCCACCGCCCCACCAAGATGACCCAAAACTTCACTGGTTGAAAGTAAAAATTGATAGACGAGTTTGAGCCAGATTCTAATTGATGGTATCTTTAGAATGCCAAACAGATTAAAAAGGTAGGAAAAAAACGGTTATGTCATCATCTCTGACTATGCCAATGCCTAATACTATGTCCATAAAACATTCGAATGATAAAGTTTTAAACTTGTTGTTCATGCAAACAAAAAAACAGACGCAGTCTGGAAGATTACAATGTCTTCTTCCTCTAATTTTTGATGTTCAGTGACATCTCATCAAATTTGAGCTGCCTATCTATGAAGCCTAGAGCTTCGTTAATTAGAGCATCACTAATTCCTGAGTCGGAGTTACGGGATCTGCGTAGCCTAGAGTCATTGTGGGCTTGTATGTCTCCCTGCAGGGATGCCGGGAGATAGGATGTGGCCTCTGGGCTCATGTGGCCCTTGCTTTGCTTTGCTTTTATATAGTGAGCCTTTGGAGGTACTCAAGGCACAATTACTGGGATTTAGGACTCAATTTTAGTGCTGAAAGGGATGTTAGCAAACTTTAGTTTGCCCCTCTTATTTAAAATGAAAGGTTCGACCCAAGTGGAGCTGCAAGAGAGCTGGTTCCGACCCAGCTCTCCAAACTCTGAGCTCCTGCACTATTACACACACACACACACACGCATGTGTGTGCGTGTGTGCGTGTGTACCACCTCATGATTGTGCATGAACTATTGAGAGAGGAAGGACATAACAGCCCTTTAAACACGTCAGAGAAATTTGCTTTCAAAAAGAATTACTTACTTGTAATTAATAAAAAATAAGGCTGTGGGAGACACAAATTTTAACTTAGGTCATTGCTAAAGGGGCTATGAGCAAAAATATTAGTCTGAAAGTTGCCAAGTCACTTGCTCTTAATAGCCGTGCCAAATAATTATCAGTGTTTATCAGCATCACAACCTTTCTTCAGGGAGAACACTGATAAAGACCATGAAGTTCAACACTTGAGCTGCTTTAACATTCAACTTGGAAAACGGTAACACATCTGCACCCCCCGGGCAGCCGGGTGGGCACCCAGATCGCAGGCGCACCTGCAGCCGCACTGCGTGTTCGTGCTTCCGCTTCATGTCGTTGATGTGCCAGGCCACTCGCTGCATCGTGTCGATAGCATCAAGCACCACGTCAGAGCCTTCTGCGTCCTTGTCCAGGTGATTTTCTATTTCCTTAAAAAAAAGAAAAGAAAAGAATTAGCTATTTTCTGTTTTTTTCTCAAATAACCAAAGAACTAAGTAACATCTCTACTCTCTGTTCCTCATATTTTATTTTTGCTTATTTATGTACACACTATCATCATTCTTTAATGTTTTGAGAAATACCTGCCACACAATGGTAAGACAGGAATAAAAATAGAGCTAGGAAAAATATACGGAGATTAGGATTTCCAGAAAAGGAGAATAAAACATACATGTAGGCCATGAAATCTCCTAGCAATATTATTGCTATCATAGATGTTAGAGTTGATATTAGAGTGGGAGATTCCTGAGCTTCCTGGTGGCCAATGTAAAAAGTTCTCACTCTTACAAGGAAAATACATCCTTTTCTGTTTTCCTCCTCCAGAGAAAGGAAAATGTCTCACACAGGACTTAATATATTAACAGACTAAAAAATATAATGGACATAATATTTTTAAAAATTCCTCTACAACAAGTGCATTTTTGTGGAGTCGAGGTTGTAACACCCAAATGAAGCTCACAAAAGAAAATCCTTCAGAGACTCGAGAAAGATTGCATGGTTCCAGTACTCGACTCTCTGATGGTCAGAAGTATGTCACATTAGCAGGTCTCTTGGCACTGGAATTCCACAGCCCCAGGGCACGAGCTCTTCTAGTTCTTTTGAGCATGTAAGACATATGTCTCTGCACTCCTCGAGAGCCTAAAGATAGGGACCATGGCAGAGCTGTTTTATCCGTTATTCCACATTGCCTAGCAGAGAGCTGGGGAGTCCATAAATGCTTATTAAACTGAAGCTAAATCTTCTTAAAATAACAACAGCAACAATAGTCCTATAGCAATGTCTAAAACAGTAAAAAGACATCATAGTGGAGTAGAGAATGTCTATGACATTTATCATGTATAATCATTTAGTAAATGTCGCAGAGGTTGCAATCCTATGGTATAACTTGTGAAGATCAGTTCCGTTATTTTACAGTCACACCTTGTGACACCTTACTGAACAGTCAAGTTTTCTGTCTTGCAAGAAACTAGAAGGGAATTTACATTTTATTTCCATGCTTACACTCAGATGTAAGAAAAATCCTTCGAAGGGCATACTACTTAACTAACGACTCCCAGGTAAGTTCACGATGAATCACAATTTAGAAAAAAAAAAGAAGTTAGGTCCCACCCCCTCATTTTTTCAGTCTGAGAGGCAATTGTTTTCATCAGCAAACAGAATAGCACAGAGCATATTCTTGTGGAGATCTTCATGGGGGGCTATAAAACTTTGAAATGATGTGAATGACAAAGAAGGAACACTCTGAATCAACTATGGAGGCAAAAATACTTCAAAGGCTGCCAGAGATAGTTTTGAATTAAGCCAAGCACTCTTCTGCCCTTTTTCTTCTTTACCAGCTCTCAGGACCATCTTCCTATCAATTAACTCCTCCTAAGGCTCTTGGTTTCTTAAGTCAGACATGCTTAAGTAGCTGAGCTCTTAGACTGTGCTTTTGATTGATGGTCACCTTACTGTCTGGAAAGCCATAATTAGACATTATTAGGACACGCTGTTCTCAGATGCCATATCGTCAAGTCTGAACTCAGAGATTTCCCCTGGGAGAGGTATTATTTAATACTTAGGAGCTATTTGGACACTGAATTAGCAACTAATCCCACTAAATCTAAGAGGTCATTAGGATCAGTTTAAAAAATAAGGTACTATTCCTGTGGTGGTTCCATGGGGATGAAGATTCTCCAAAGATGAGCCACCCAGGAAAACAGACAACACTGAGAAATTTCCAGTCAAGTTGGACCATGCACATTCTTAAAATTTTAAATGCATGTGAACTGAGCAAACCTGAAATGTTTACCCAAGTTAGAAACCTGGACCTGTTTAAAAAGAGATACATATAAAGTGCCAGCAAGTTGACCTCAAAAGGATCTCTGCATTAAAGTTCTCGAATTTTTATGAAAGGATTTTTAATATTGTGTAAAATAAAATAAAAATAATCACCTATTGAGTGCCTGTGAGCTGCAGAGAGCTTGGGTAAGCTATGGGGTTGGAACCAGGGCAGATTTGAACCCAGGACCACCCTCTATACTGCCTCTTGTTTTGCAAAGGTAAGCAAAACCTACTTATGGGATGCAAGTTGCGTTATTTTCAATAAAACTTTGTCCATTCTTATAAACTTCCTTAAAGGACCAGAAAGGAGAGCCATGTCTACCTTCGTTTCTAAAGCCTCCTTGAATTGTGTAAAATGCTAAAAAGGAAAGAAGCCCTGAGGTGAAGTTTCATTCAGCTCCCAGATCACTCATCAGTCACGCTGTTCGCCAGTCTCCTCCTCTTCAGCCCCTTCTCTTTGCTTTCATCCAAGAGCCAATCCATGACAAATAGCTTTCCCTTCCCACCGCCTACTGGATCTGGGCTCTTGGAAATAACATAAAACACAAAACAACTGTTTCTCATTTAAATGATGTTTTTCATTTGCTCCCTGCCTGAAACTATCTGTTCCTGCCCAGCTCAAGGCCCTCTTAAGTCCTATCAGAATCAGAGCTAAAATTAATCTTTTTACTTGGCCAATGTCAATGGGGCTGCAAGCCTAGAATATAAATATCTCTTAATTCCTCAAAGCAGATTAGTCAGTTGTAAAGTATGAGCACGCAAAACGTTTCCATATGCCCACAGCCTTTATGATATTTTTTTCCTCAAGCTTAATACATACACACAAAATCTCCTCCCCACCTTGGAAAGCACGGAAGCGCAGGCAGAAACTTACATGCAAAAGGAGATGATACTTGAGGATGCGCTGAACTGGTTTCAGGAGATAGGACCCCAGAGGCAGTGAGTGCTTTAAAGTTTCCTGCCGTTCCCTGAAGAATTTGGCCAGGGTCTTGTTCCTCATGCACTCTGTTAGCACGGCCACTGATCTGCAAGAAGGAGAAATGTTTTCATCTGAATTGTAATGCTTCCCGTGGGTGTTGAAGTTCTAAGTGCTGTTTTTGGTGTGAATGCTCTAAAGCAGGTGCTTTATTTTCACACTGCTAAAACAAATACCATGCAACAGGTTGGCTTCAACAACCGGAATTTATGGGCTCATGGTTCTGAGGCTAGAAGCAACCCAACACTGAGGCGTCAGCAAGGCAATGCTTTCTCCACAAAGATTGTGGTTTTCTTGGTCCTTGGCTTTTCCATCACATGGCAATGCACAAGGTGCATCTTCTTCTGTCTCTCCTTGGTTCTGGTGACTTCCAGCTTCTAACTGCTTCCTGTGGCTTCTTCTTCCATGTCCAATTTCCTTTGCTTAAAAGGACTTCAGGCATATTGGATTAAGGTTCATCCTCATTCAGTTTGGACACACCTTCAAAGTTCCTATTTACAAATGGGTTCCCACCTATAGGACCAGGGGTTGAGACCTAAACATGTCTCCTGTGGGGGACATGATTCAACCTGTAACAACAGGTAGGGCGACTACGGAGCTATAGCTGGACTAAGATGCCTATTTGCAAATTAGAAAAAGACTTCCTTGGAGGGGGTGGTGATGGGTGGTGGTGGTGAATTAGCAAAAGGCACCACACCCATGGAAATAGCCCTCAGGCACGTGCTTCCTAAGCAGTGGGCTCCTCCATCCCAGCAGGACCTACAGCTTGGCAAAGTCCCCAGTTGCCCCTATGTCTGGGCCTCTCTGTGCAGCAGTCAAACTGCACATCTGTGTTCAGTTTCTATAGGTTAATTGGTTTGCAAGCCATGGGCACCTCTGGACTGAGATAAAAGGAGCTCTTTCCCACAGAGGCAGACCTGGGGCCTCGGTATAATGCATAAACTACAGGGCCTTATGTGGTAGCCCGCCTGAGACCTTTTTCCACACATAACCTTCCCTTTGAGAATCTGTGAATAGATCCCTCTGTCCTTCTCCAAGTGGTTCTCTTCATTCCTCAATACAGCTTTGTAAAAAGCTGGAAAGCCTTGCTCCTTAAGGAGTATGCCTCACTGCAGTGTCTAAGAGAAGTGGGCCAAAATTCTTCCTTCATTCCAGCTCCCCCAAAGGCAATAAACAGAGCCCCCCACACTTTAAGAGAACAGCTGAAACGATGCTCCTACCTCGTACATAAAGCAAGCTAGCACGCTATTATAGACACATGCAGGGCCATAAATTCAAATCCTATGGTCTCCTCTCCCACATACCACCAGTGTAGATCTTAAAAAAAAAAAGACATAATCTTCGATAAAAAGTTTTAATTGGTGTTCATCTGTTTTAGGTGTCCAATTCAATGATTTCTAGTATACTTGCAGAGTTGTACAACCATCACAATACCTGTGCAATCTTGAGAAAGTTACTTAACTTCTCTAGGCCTTAATTTCTTCATCTATAAAACCGAGCTAAACCCTATTGCATGGGTTTGTTCTGAGAATTTATAGAAAGACAAAAAGCATTCCGAACATTAAAAAAAATTCTTATGGTCTCATAACTTAGAAGGAAACAGGTGGAGAAAATTGCAGCCCTTTCCTCCCCAAGTCAGTAATAAGTTTTCAAGATTAATTTAGAAAATCAGACTGAACCAAATGCTACAATAAGACTCCTTGGAAGGAAGCTAAATGGAAGCCTTATAATTAAACCATTAGAATCTCTTTGGGGCCCATCTGAGAGGTTTCTGTTCAAAGGGACTGACTTCCCTGAAGTTGAGGAGAGCAAAACTTTTCTTCTGCGTTCAAGTCCTTCCCCAGGTTCTGAGGCTCTAAAGACAGAACCTAAGGCAGGGAGGGTCTGAGACAGAATGAACTGTCTAGTAGCCTCCCTGGCCACCCTGAAGGCTGGAGCCCTTGACCAAGAATAAGGTCCAACAACAAATTAGGAGCACTCTAGTCTCTTGGTTCCCAGAACCCCAAGTGAGGGGAGCACCTGAGGACAAACGTCCTGAATGCAACTGTGCACCACCCTGGGAGAATAGGGGGGGAGGCTGAGCTTCTTCCAAGAGAAATCACTGAGCTGTGACTGGTATGAAGAGGTGGGCATCAGTCAGGGTGTGCTGGGACATTTAATACCAGCGTCCCTGGGTTCTACGGGGAAGGAAGGTTGTCTGATGGGCTGAAACACCTGGTTGTCTTGCTTGGTGAGCAGGTATCAGGGCATCTCCAGCCTCAGGGAGCCAACAGATGGGCGGCAGGGGCAAGGGCAAATGGTTGTCTGTGACCGACAACATGAAAACTGCCCAGTTGGGCAAGAACTTGAGATGGCCTTCTGAGCATCTCTCTGCTAACATATACTGCCTACTGTCTTCGAAGTCAGACTCAAATCCAAACTTGTCCTCAGGGAAATTGTCCTTAAAGATTCTCATTGGAATTTATTAATTCTTTTCCTCATGTACCTTTAGCTTCTATTACACATAACTGGGTCGGTACCACATTAATTTGTTTTTATTGATATGATCTTTCCAAATGTTGCATCTTGGTGTTATGGTTTGAATCATATCCCCCATGAAGACGTGTTTCAAGTCCTAAGCCAGGTCCTATGGGTGAACCCATTTGTAAATAGGACCTTTGAAGATATTATTAGTTAAGGTGAGGCCAGGCTGAATCAAAGTGGGTCCCAATCCAATCTAACAGGAGTCTTTCTAAGCAGAGGACATTTAAATACCGGAGGAGGAGACAGATGGGGAGAGAGATGGCCAGTGAAGGAGGCAGACATTGAATTATGGGCTGTGGGCAAGCCAGCACCAGGATGTTACAGACTTCAGAGAAAGCTCGGTGCTACTGATACCTCCATTTTGGACTTGTAGCCCCCGAAACTTTAAGGCAATAAATTCCTGTTGTTTACGGCAGTCTGTCTTATTTGTTACAGCAGCCCTGGAAGACTAAGACAGAAGTGTGCTGATCCTCAAATGATCCTCAAATGAAGAGACACTGCTTGAAGGCAAGGGGTTTTCTTGCCAGCACTTTCTGCCAGTGTATACTCAGCTTGGCACAAAGCTTCATGAGTGACTGGCTCCTAAAACACTTGCACGCATGATTTGGCTTTTCCCCGACCCTGATGTACCTAGCAAACAAAAGGCTCCCTTTATTTTGTACTCTCCTTTTCTTAGTAAGTCAGAAAAATCTTCTGACTTTGCAGTATTGGAAGTTTATATTAAGAAGGTATTTCTTTAGACAACATATTTATAATGAAATTGCACAAACACTATCCCCTAAATAAGCCCCAGTAGCAGAGTCTTGGATCCTAATAATTTGCGTCCAGAAATCTGTTGATTCTTCAGTCTGAATGCCTTTTCCTTTCCCTGAAGAAGAAGTTTTGTGGGGAAGTTGAGGGCTGATTCTGTGCCATCTCTGAATTAGGATGTAGGGCAATTCTCAAGTTTGGCTTAAAGACAATGGGATTTAGTTGGGCACCCAACATTTTCCTGATATCTTCAGCACCGAGGCAGAAACAAATACTTTAAGAGTGAACATTCCTTAAGTGTAACTGTAAACTCTACCGATAAGGATGCAGGGATGAGTGGACTAAATGGAATGTGGAGTTTTTTTTTGTTTGTTTTTTAACTCAGGGGAACCTAGGAGAAGCATTATTGGTCACCAACCCAATCCCCAGGACCTAATATCCTGACCAATATTTAGAGGAGGAGACTAAAATTCTTCAGTGGAAAGTGTTCTGCATCAGTAAGTCTGGGCGTCTGGCCCCATGAGCCTTAAATCCAAACTGGCACTTCAGGGGGCTCCCCAGCACAGGTGACCCCTCCATTCTTCCTCACCACAGCTGCACAGGGGCTAGCCAGCCTACTCGCTTCTCTTCGGGGCAGATTCCACCACCCACTTCATCATAAGGAATGTTCTCTACCAAGACTGGCTACACAGAGCAGATAAAGGCTCCCTAGCTTTCCTCTTCCTGGGTGGTCCCTAAGATAAGAACTCCTACTAATCATGGAGAATCACAGAGCTTTAGCACCTTTGCAGGAATGTGGCAGCACAAGGTCTGAGGTTGGAAAACTTAGGTTCAGATCCCAGCATGGCTGCCTATCAGCTCTGTGGCCTTTGTAAAATCATTGAGCCCAGCGGGGCTCAGGCACCTCATCCATCCACTGGGGCTGGGGTAGGGGGGATGACCCACTAGCACCTTATGAGATCCAATCGGGTACCGGGCAGGTGTTGGATGTGCTGTCTTTCTTTTCCTTAATCCCCCAATATCTCTGGGTTGCTGTGAAAGTTAAATTCAACATTTCATATTTACAGCATTTAACCCAGTGCCTAGGACTCTGTTACAGCTCAATAAATATCTTTTGGAGAAAAAAGAAATCCCTCCCATTGTGGCCCGTGGTCTGACTTGATTCTCTTATTGAAATAGTCAGTAGATTCTCCAGGTGTGCTCCCTAAACTGCCCTCCTGCCATCAGTCTGGGGTGTAAAGCAAAACTGAAGTAATCGTCCAGGGAAGTGACGAGTCCCCTTTGCTCACGTAGACTCACAGTGATCTTTCCCTTCTCCAAACTCCATGAAACTTATTACAGTCCATGAGACTTAGCAAAAATGGAACATATTTTCTCCCCAGCTAGATTTATCTCATCAGCAGTGCTTCCCAAATTCTGAAAAACATGGCCCACAGGGAAAAGGGTCAAGAGACTAAACTTACAGCTCACTTAGCCTCTCAGTGAAGACACTTAGCAATCTTTTTGGTCCTTTCAAAGTCTTTCACAAATCTTCCCTCTGCTGGTGCTACAGGCCCCAGGTCCTGCAGGGAGCCCCAAAGTCTGAAGGGATCAATATCCGGGAGCCCTGAAACCCGTTCTCAGTGTGCCAAGTTGGAAATCTCTCTCTCAAGGTCAAGGACCACAGTTTTCATTTTCCCCAGCATGAGCCAACAACCATGGACACTGGATGGACCCAACAGAAACAATTATGAAAGTGAACAAAAGTACCCCTTGTTCACATTGGTGAGCCCTACCTTGGATAGTTAGTGCAATACTGGGTATAAATGTGGAACTCTTCACTCTGCAAGGAAACAAAAGAGAGTTTCATAGGCAAAAAAAATCAGACATCGATATATACTGAAAAGCAATAAAAATAAATAGCGGCATGCCTTTAAGGTGGTTTCTCGCATCCCATTAGCCTGTCTCCTGGCGTCTGTGACCATCGGGTACACGTCAGGAATGAACCTTCGACTTTTTCTACCTTGCTTTGTACTCAGAAACCACACACACTTGAAATTATTTGAGATCAATAACTATTTCTTGAGCATCTGCTGTGCTATAGTGAGCCTGAAGGCAAATACAAAGAGGATGAAGGTTTCCTGCCCACTGGGGTCACAGTCCTTCGGTGAGTGTGCAGTGTAGGAGAGAAATGTAGATAGGTGGTTTAAATATCAGGTGGTAAGCACGATGTTGGAGGTATGTACAGGGTACAAGAAAGTGACTTTACACTTTCTACTCTTGACTGTGCTGCTTTCCCTACCCACTGTCTTTCCCACCTTTTCCACTTGATAGCCACTGAGCATCCTTGGGTTCAACAAAGACTTTGTTTCCTTCAAGAATAGAGCTGAGCCACCTGTTCTTACGCCAGGCTTCCACAACACCCAGTACTTACCTTTCGTGCAGCATTTGCCAAGTAGTAGTAAAACGATCATTATTAAAACAATGTTACTATAATTGTACTATTGATTATAGTCTATGGTTTACATTAGGGTTCACTTTTTGTGTTGTATAGTCCTATTTTTTTTTAAACAAATTTTTATTCTAGTAATATACATACAACCTAAAATTTCCCCTTTTAATCACCTTCAAATATATATAATTCAGTGGTGTTAATTGCATTCACAATGTGGTGCTACCATCACCACCATCCATTACTAAAGCTCTTCCATCTTCCCAACAGAAACTCTGTACCAATTAAACATTAACTCCCCATTCCCTACCCCAACCCCAGCTGCTGATAACCTTTATCCTTGTTTCTGACTCTATGAATTTGCTTTTTCTAATTATTTCAAATCAGTGATATTGTACATTTCTCCTTCTGTGTCTGCCTTATTTCATTCAACATGATGTCTCCGAGGTTCATCCATGTTGTCACATGCATCAGAAGTCCATTCCTTTTTACGGCTTACTAATATTCCATTGTGTGCATATATACTACATGGTTTATCCATTTGTCGGTTGATGGATACTTGGATTGCTTTCATCTTTTGGCAATTGCGAATAATGCTGCTATGCACATCACTGTGCAAATATCTGCTTGCTTTCAATTTTTCTGAGTATATACCCAGAAGTAGGATTGCTGGGTCTTTTCTTTTTTCTTTTTTTTTTTATACTTTGCTTGTTTGACTTGGAATCCAAATAAGGTCCAGACACAGCAACTGGTTGATATTTCTCTTAAGTCTTTTTAGTCCATAAATTTTCCCTCTTTTCCCCCTTGCAATTCAGTTGTTGAAAAAAACAGATAGTTTCTCCTGGAGTTTCCCACAGTTGTGATTTTGCAGATGACCTCCCTGTGATTTCCTTTAGTGTGCTCCCCTGCCCCTGCATTCCTTATGGCTTAGTTGTTCTATCTAGAGGCTTGATCTGATTCAGGTTCCATCATTCGGCAGGAATACTTAATATTGGTGGTATGTGCTTCCATCAGGACACATGACGTCTGGCTGTCTCTCTTTCTGTGATGTCACCAGCCATTGGTAATTTTCACCTAGTCTATTAATTCATCAGGGATTGCAAAATGGTGATATTTCTAATTCTATCATCCCTTCCTCATTTATTAGTTGGAATTCTTCCAAAAAAGAAACCCTGCAGTTTGTGGTTTATACAGGAAAGGCAGGATAAATGCTAGGTTCTATCCTTTAGTTCTCAAAATAGTGAGCTGCTTCACTAGTGTCCTGCAAAGGTGACCAGTTGGCTTTCTGAAAAAGATAACACTGAATTCTTGAGTATAAAATATGTAATGAGTCTCAATTGTTTTCAGTTATCATCTTTGCTGCTGCTCAAATTATCCCATCTTTGGCCGGTAGGAGTTTTTTCTTGAGTACTGGTCTTGACTATCCTTGACATACCCTGGAGTATTTGATACTTCCTTATTTTCTGGTAGGACAGGAAATGCCGGAGCATCTTGTACATTTCCTGTCCAGACCAGTTCTTCGAGGAGCCCTGATACCTTTTGGTAGGAAACAGATTTCAAGACCACACCTGGGCTTGAAGGATGTCCCCACTGCTAGGTTAACCATTATTTCTGGACCTTTCTGGAGGACAGAGTTAGAAAATATGGTGTTTGTTTGCTTGCTTGCCTGTTTGCTTTGTAAAGATAAAATACATCTTTAGTTCATTCTAATACTTGCAATTCAGATTCAGGACTACAGGGCTTTTAATTAGCCTCAATTAATCTTATATCTGTAAGATTCTTTC
Source organism: Choloepus didactylus (assembly GCF_015220235.1). Classification (NCBI taxonomy): domain Eukaryota; kingdom Metazoa; phylum Chordata; class Mammalia; order Pilosa; family Megalonychidae; genus Choloepus; species Choloepus didactylus. Next base: position 2,983,112 of record NC_051308.1, on the reverse strand, counting down.
TCCTACAAATTCCTGTTCTCTGTTACACCAACGAAAATTCTCCTCTGCTTTATCCCACAATACACTCAATAATTTCAGAATAATAATACCAACACCACCATAAATGATATCATTAATGAAAGCAGTTTAAGATGTATCTGCAGTCTTTTGCCCATAGTGTGTTTTTAAATCAACTGGAATTCTCTCTGCGGTTATGCCACCAATTGGATACAGAGTCAGACTCATGTGTTGCATTTTGCTTTCAGTTTTAGGTGACTGCTCTTTTAAACCTTGATTTTGTTTTGTAATTATGTAAAATATTTACATGGTTTCAAAGTCAATTCTATAAAGAAATGCATAATCAAAATCTAACTTCTATTCCTTTCTATGGAAAACTTCTATTCCTCTCCATTCTAGAGAATATCTGTGATTGTTAATTTTACCATCGTCTTCCATTTTTTAAAATTAAGCCTTTAAATACAGGCATACCTTCTGTTTCTTAAATAAAAACATGCTAGAGCAGTGCATCAGAATTGCCTGGACGGTGGCTTAAAACACAGATGGCTGGATTTCCACCTCCAGAGTGTCAGATTTGGTAGGTATGGGGCATGTCTTGAGAATCAGCATTTTTAACAAGTTCCTAAGTGATGCTGAGGCTACTGCTCTACTAGTGACAGTACTTTGAGAACAACATGCTATATACATTTAACTCAGTTTTTTTTCCATCCCAGTAGTTCTTCATTTGTTTTTCATTTGTTTTTACTGCTGCATAGTAATCCAGTATGTGGCTATACTACGTTAACTATAGTATAAACAACCAGTTTCTTGTTTATGGGCATTTGGGTTGTTTCTAGCCTTTTTTTAGTAAAATATTACTACAAAGAATAGCATCACACTTAAGAAAGTCCCAAGACTTCTTTAAAATTCAGTTCCTGGGTTTTAAAAATGATATCTCATCTCTGTTCCCATCTTAAATTTGAGGGTTTGGATTTAAATCTGCTATATATATTCTTGCTATAGAATCATATGCAGATTTGATCTTAGATTGGTAAAGCTCTGTGGACCTGTCAAACAATGTCCCCCCCACCAAACAAAAAAAAATCAGTAGTCTCTAGTTGGTTAATCCTTAAATGCCCATTACATTTACATACACACACAACCACCAAATCCTTCACCACCAAATTTCTAGTTATTCATTCTTTCAAATTACAGTTAGAATTATAAGATAGTCAAGGCTGGCCAAATAACCCAGGAGCAAGCAGATGCCTAAAGAGAAACGTCCTGGGAGAAAGCCATTTTGAAACCAGAACTCCAGAGCAGATGCCAGCCATGTGCCTTCCCAGCTGACAGAGGTTTTCTGGACACCACTGGCCATCCTCCAGTGAAGGTACCCTTTGTTGATACCTTACCTTGGACACTTTATGGCCTTAAGACTGTAACTTTGTAACCAAATAAACCCCCTTCATAAAAGCCAATCCATTTCTGGTATTTTGCATAACGGCAGCATTAGCAAACTGGAACAACTTGAGTATCCAATATCGGTGCTTTCTCAAGGATAACTTCAATAAGTGGGTGGGTGAGGGCTCTGAAGGGAGACAGTCACCGATGGGGCACAGGGAGCAAGGTGGGGAGGGAGAGGAGGAGCTTCAGCAAAGGGGAGGCTGGGGCCCCAAAGCCAAACCTTGACGCCCTCCTACCTGCTGCCCAGGGTCTGCTCTGCTGACAGACAAAGTGAGGGATGGAGAGGAGGGTGGGGGGAAGGCAGGAAGCAAAGGAAACCTGTTCCAGGTGCTTCCAGAGTCCTAAGAGCAGGAGACAGCCAAAGGGACCAGCTGGGCACTCTACTTCCATCGCTTAAGACAACTGCTTCCGCAGCTCCTTCTTCTTTTCTCAGCAGCAGGGAAGAAGCAACTGTATTTTCCTTTTGTAGATAAGGGTTGCTTTAACCTACATATACCCCAAAAGTAGGAAAGGTCAAAGATGAACCTCTGCATAAGCTTCAGTGATTCAGAGAAAAGCAGACGTCAACTGCCGGCTTTCTCTCTTTCATTAATGGCCTCCCAATTAAAGCAATTTTCCATTCCTCCCAGAATTAAGCAGCTCTTGTGCTTCAGAAAACTTAACATCTAAATTTCAGGGTGCTGAGTGAAAAGCAGGTTGTGCCAGCACCCAACACTCCCTCACATTCCCAGCTTACATGGGAAAGTGTGGAGTGCTGAAACCAGTCTTCTAATTAAACCTGGCAAAATTACAATGAAAAATAAGATCTGGGAGTTGGCAACATGGCACTGAAACTTTTATGTGAATCATTAAACCAGAGCCGAGCATATGCTGGAACCTCTTTAATCAACTTCTGATTACAGTTACCAGTAAAAGCCCAAACGTTTCCGAAAACTTCTATGTTGTTTATGTGCTGTGGTTATTTTAACCTGACTTCTTTGATAGACTCGGCCTATCTTCTTACCCATTCTCCACCCCCCTTTTATTTCCCTCCTCTTTTTCAAATCCCTACACTTTAGGAGAATTATGGCACAGGCAACCTATGAAAAGAATTCTGAGTGTAAGCATGTGTGCAGAAACATTTTATATGTTCACACACACACCCACAGAACCAAGCGAGTTTTATACCAGCCCATCATAGAGTTGTTTTTAAGGAACTTCATGCCAGTAAAATCCAGGCGTCATGTTTGGATTCGAAACCATCCAGATGGAGTCAAAATGACACTGTGGGACAGTCTGGATCCAGATCAGACCAGGAGGACACTGCACAGCTCATGCTGGATTTGGGGGCTTTAAATGAGGTGCTTAATTCTCAGTTGATCCTAAAGCACTATCGTGAACTTTGCTGAAACCTTTGTACATTACAAACCACAACTGCAGGACTCACATGGCGTTTTGCTGCCAAACCATTTCTGCTAGTGGTTTTCCAAATACAAGCCGCTGACATTTTAAGAGAAGCTTGATAACAAGATAGGATTCTATGTATACCAGGCAGCACATTGAGAACGTGATTTGGTAGAGGCTTGTCTTGTACATCTCAGGATTCTAGCTCCCATCTTTTCCTTGTATTTTTGTAAACCACCAATGCAGCTTAAGGAAAATGTAGAAAAATGAGAATGCATTTTTAAGATGTGGGAGATTCATTTGCTTCTCTTTATCCCCCAAATGATAATTTTAGTGCCACATGTCTTACATATAAAATATTTAGATTGGAATTGATTTTATTTATGACTCATCCAGTGTTATTTTACATGCAATTATTTTTCTAACTTTCTTCTATTCTGGACTCTCCTTCCTACAAACTTAACGTTTTTCTTAGGAAAGAGTGAGTAACATCATTCAGTTACTATACAAGTTCTGGAACAACTATTAAGTTTGGCATCTCCCTCCCTGCAATAATAGAATATTTTTTCATTGCTGGTGAAAAGAAACAGAGAGAGTTTCGTGATGAACTCCACCCACCATGGAACAGAGCAGTTATTTTAACTGTACATCTCCAACAATCCATATTCTCTGTCTTGGTTGGCCCGGAGAGAAATGAGCCCTTCTTACCTTGGACACAAAGCATTCCGCTATGGCCACAGGATCATTCTCACAGTTTTCCAAGTCATGCAGAAGTTCACTGGTAAAAAATAAATAATAGCCAGAAAGTATTAGATTGCTGTTCTACAGCTGTGGACATTTTATACAACTTAGAAGTTTAAATATTTGTGTGGCATCTACAAATTATCATATTTAATTGCACAACTGAGGACCTAATGTCATGATATCTAAGGCTTAGAAAAGAGGCTTACCCAAGGTCTGATAGTTAAACTGTGGAGCAGGGATTTCACCTGGGTTCATCCCCAACCCAGAGATGAATGCTCCCTAACAGTCAGAATCTTCTAGATGCTCGTCATGGTCTGCGTCATGCTCTCATGCACTCATTCACTCAAGTGGCTATCTAGGTGCCAGATGCTGCACAAAGCACTACGAACACTTCAGTAAGCAAAGCGAGATGTGGCCCTGGTTTCATGGAGCTCACAAGAGCCAGACGTTCAATGAATGATCACAGGAACAAATATGGAGTCATCAACAGAGACAGTGCACAAAAGGAAGCTCTGCTAGTGAGGAAATATCTTTCCTCAAATCCACATCTACATGATTTTAAATAGCAGTATCATTATTTTAAGTAACTGCATAATAGTCCATTGGGTGCATGGGCCATAACTAATTTACGTACCTCCCTCTGTTGGATAACATTCTGGAAGCTGAATTGCTGGGTCAAAGGACAGTCTCAGTGTAAATGTTAACATTTCTAAATTACTCTCGAAAGAAGTTGCATTGATAAATATTTTAAGTGTTTATTTTAACCAGCTTACATTACATAATTAATTAAAAAGTTTAAAAGTTCTACAAGGATTATGATAAAAAGGAGTTTCTTGACTCCTATTTCCCATTCTCTACCACCACTCCCCAGGAATTCAGTCAACTCTCTAGCTGCTCCTACTGAAGGGAGTTCCATATTTCTAAACATGTTGATGCTGCATTTTCATTATTTTCCAGTTTCAGATATTACTGACTTCCTAATTTCCCTACACTTCCCCCTTCTCCCGTCTTCTTGCTAGTTCTACTATGAAAGTTGATCAGATGAAAGGTCAGTGCTTATACTTCTAAGACTATGTCAATATCATTCCCAGCTGAGATTGGGAGTATACCATGATTACATTTCCTATCTTGTATGACTTTATTTTCCCTGAAGTTAAAATTGTCTCATTTCTTTCCTTTGTTTTCAAAGTGCATACCACTAAGTTACTCTCAAAGTTTGGGCCAGAGGTGTAAATCTCATCTCGCTGTGTTTACACATCAGATGATCTCTTGGTTGCAATTCTTTCTTGGTGACTTCCCTCCTTGATCCCTCTGGTCCTTTGCTCCAACATGGACAGGCTGCTGCCCAGGCTTCCTGGGCTTTGCCTTCATCCTGTGATGCCTTCCATGTCTCTCTGGAGTTGGAACCCTTTTTCTTAGATATAGTTGAGGTCTATTCATTGCTTGGGAGGTTACATCACCCAGTAGCTTTCTGAGTTAAGATCATAGGAAGTAAATTTTTTGAGACTATATGTTTCTAAGTGTCCCCCTTTCACACATGCTTGCTGATTTCAGTGGATATGGAATTCCTGGTTGGAAGTCATTTTCTCAAATATTTAGGGGACTATCTATTGTCTTATAAATTCCATTATTGCTACTGAGATCTCCAATTATCATTCTGATCCCTGATCCTTTCTATGTGACCTACTTTTCATTCTGAAAGCCATTACAGTCTTCTCTTTCTCACCATAATTCCAAAATATTGTGGTAGTAGGTCTTGGGGTGGGTCTTTTCTCATACATTGAGCTGATCTGGTAATTTGGGAAACATTCCTGGGCAGCAGTTTTCCAAGTGTGGTCCAGTGACATTGGGGCTCCCTGAGACACATTCAGGAAGTCAACGGCATCACTACTTTTAGACTCCTTTGGCTTTTTTTTACTCTTCTTCTCTCACGAGAGGACAGTAGATTTTTCCAGAGGCTATGTCACGTTGTATGTTGTGACAACCCAACACCACAACAGATGGAATGTTAAGAGAATGATGACAGATATGAGAATCCAGATGATTTTTAGTAAGTTACACAGTAAAAATGTGAAAATTCCAAAATAACAAAAAATGTAGTGAGTGGCAAAATTATTTTCATAAAAATATTAATTTCTTCTTATTATTAAATAAATTGATATTTTAAAAATTTCTCAGTTTTAATTTCTAACATGGTAAGCAAAACATAGATAAAACATAAACAAAAGCTCTCTGGATCCTTAGTCCTTTTTAAGCCTGTAAAAGATCATGGAATCAAAGAGCCTGAGAACTCTGTCCTTGAATTATGTCTTTGATATATTCTCCCTCCATTTTCTCCTCTCTCTGTTTGAACCTGCTATTATTGGGATTTCGGATCTTCTAGTCTGATCATCTAATTTTTCTTATCCTTTCCCACCTATTTTTCCATCTTCTTATTTATTGTTCTACTTTCTGGGAGACTTTATAAACTTTATTTCCTATGAATTTTTTCATTTCTACTATCTGATTCTTATTTCAAAATTCTGTTTTTTTTTTAAACATGCCTTTGGATGTTTCTTGCTTATGTTTCTGTTCCTGTTTCATGGATGTAAAATCCTCTATTATCTCCAAAGACATTATTGTTTGGGGACTTTTCTTTCCTGATCCTTGCATTCCTTCTGTTTCTGCTGAGTTCCTTTTTTCTTAGTTTGATCATTTTGGCTTCGGTCATTCATATTAGAGTCTCTTTTGTTTGTCCTTTCATATTTGAAGGTGAGACATCACAACACCGAGTGTAAATGGCAGAGGCAGAGCCTCATGTGGTGCTCTTTACCAAAAGCAGTCGTTCTAAAACTGTTTGATGTCAGGACCACTTTAAACTTCAAAATTCTTTATGTGGGGTATATATCTTTTGATACTTAACTATATTATAAACTGAAACAGAATAATTCAAAATTTTTCATCAATTCATTTAATAAAAAAAATCCATGTTAATATATGTGCTGGTCTGTATATATTATGTTCCCCAGAAAAGGCCATATTCTTTACTGCAATCTTGTGGGGGCAGACCTGTTAGTGTTGATTAGGTTGGAATCTTTGGATTAGGTTGTTTCCATGGAGATGTGACTCACCCAACTGTGGGTAATACCTTTCATTAAGATTATTTCCGTGTGGCCTCACCTATTCAGCAAGGGTCTTGATTAGTTTACTTGAGCCCTATAAGAGTTCAGACAGAAGGAGCTCGGCACTGCAGCTTAGAGAGATATTTTGGAGACAGCTGTAAAGCAGACTTTTGCTAACACTTTGGAAATGCTAGCCCAGAGTTTGCTCCAGAGAAGCTAAGAGAGGACAAAACACCCCAAAAGCAACATTTTGGAAGAATGCATGGGAGCTGAGAAAGGAGCTGGAACACAACCCGGGATCAGCAGATGCCAGCCATGTGCCTTCCCAGCTAACAGAGGTCTTCTGGATGCCATTGGCCTTCCTTCGATGAAGGTATACTCATGTTGATACCTTAATTTGGACATTTTCATGGCCTTCAGACTGTAAATTTGTTATCAAATAAATCCCCTTTATAAAAGCCAATCCATTTCTGTTATTTTGCATAATGGCAGCATTAGCAAACTGGAACAATATGAGTAACTTTTTATGAATATAACTATCTTTTATATAACAAAAAATTAGTGAGAAAATTGGCATTATTTCACATTTTTGCAAATCTCTAATGTCCACTTGAGTAGAACATAGTTGGATCCGCCTATCTGCTTTTGCATTCGATCTCTTGCAATCTGTTGTTTTGGTTGAAGTATAAGGAAAAAAAGCCAGCCTCATATAAATACATCACTGGAAAAGGGGGGAGTAACTTAATAGCCTTCTCAGGTAAGTGTGGACATATTTCTTTGATACCATACTGAAATTCAGCAAAATGATAGTTTCTTAGAGAGTAATTGGAGTCTGAAACCATACCAATGTACTGCACCCTGTTACTTTAAAATCCATTGGTCTATCTTGCACTTTGAAAGGTGCATTTTGCCAATACATGATTTTTTTAAAAAAATATTGTGCATTCATCATTTGGAAAGTGATGTAATGGGAATGGGTTGGCTTAAACAATGGGAATTTATTGGCTTTTGGTTTTGAGACTAGGAGAAGTCCAAATCAAGGCATCATCAAAACAAGGCTTTCTTCCTGAAGACTAGAGTTCTGGCTGCTGGAGATCCTTGGCCCTGGACTCCTCTGTCACACAGCAGTGTACATGGTGGTCTCTTCTGCCTTCTCCCTTCTCTTCTGGATTTTGTTTACTTTCAGCTTTTGACTGTTCCCTCTGTGGCTTTTTCCTATACATGTGACCTTCCCTATAAGGCCTTCAGTAACAGGATTAAGACCCATCCTGGGCCACACCTTATCCAAAGTAACCTCATTAAAGGATCCTATTTACAAGGGTTTACATCCATAGGAATGGATTAAGTGTAAGAACATGTTTTTCTGTGGTACATAACTCCAAATAACCACACTGAGTTATGCAGGCCTTCCAAATATTAATTTCAACATATATCAGAAGCCTCATTTGTTGATAACACCAGTGACCTCATCAGAAAAGTCTTGATGTATTGGGAAGCTGTTAATCTCATGGTGGCAGATACAAGTTTTCCAAATTTCTAATTTGTACTTGAAAGCCCAAACTTTATCATTGGCAACAAATGTGGGAATTTTTAATCTTCATTTAAAAAAAAATCTTCCATATACAAGTCTTAATGCTGTAGTTTGTCTGTCAGTTGTTCCTCAAAGCAAAAATTTGTTCTAAGAAAAAAGTGGCTAGTTTAGCTTGCAACCCAAACAGTCTCACAAGTGCTTGTCCTTCAGGCAAGCCTTGTACTTTGGCATAGAAGGGCTTTATGTCTACTTCTATCGTGTCACATGGAACATTACAATGATGTGTGTGGCAGGTTTAGAAGAGAAAGTCACTGAAGAACTGGGGTGCAAGTCCAGGGCAGAATGAGCAGCAGTGGTCCTGGGTGGGAAAGAGCTTGCTGTGTCCTTGTTCGAGGTATAGAAAGGAAGCCGGTACAACCTGAGTTTGGTGAGCAACCTGGAGTGTGGGGATACTGGGTGACAACTATCATATAACATACCAAGTACCATGGAGATACAGTCTATGTATCAGCCACCAAAGGGACCCCCTAAATACCAGAACAAGGCTGTTCTAATGTGGGTGGGTCTGGGTCTTTTATCGCATCAGTGTTTCAATGTCTGCAGGTCATGTAAATTGGGAGGAAGGAATGACTCATGGATTGTATTTTATATTCAAAACTAAAGGCATTTGACTCTAAGCTAATTTTCTTTTCCCTGCCCAATTATCCCAAATATTTCTTCCATTTGAGTAGAACTGTGAAAAAGAAAATCACAAGATTTCCTGCTTGAACTGAGGTCCCAAGAAGGGAAAACGTTGTTCTTTACTACAGAAAGGTGTTAACATGTAAAATTTTCTCTGAATTCTGACATGAACTTGAAGAGGAATCATATTATGACCCTAAAGATTCTACTCTTGCCATGGGTAAGATATGGGAATGGAGCCTCTCTCCTTCTGGTCTGTAACAGAGTAAGCACCGCTTCCTCCCCCACCCCCCCCTCCTAACTAGGTCTGCTGGCATTGGAACTTGTTCATCCACAGAGGCCTGCATGATGTGGGAAGAGATAATAGGGTGCGGCTAACAGCACCGAGTGCTTCATTAATTCTATTGGTACGTTAGCAATGGCCTGGAAAACAGCCAGTTGCAAAACGTCTGGGGTAAAAATATTTCCACCATTGTGAGGAAGCTAGAGACACTTTGGTGGCAGGAAAATTCACTAAAAGTAAGGGTAACTGCCCCATCTTCCTTTGCCTTGTAATATGTATCCCATCACTCATTTCCTAAATTACATTCCAAGAAAAAAATGCAGGGCCCAAAGAAGTTTTTGTCTTTCACTGCCCTCTGAGATGAAATTAATTGCATGTTCCTCTGAGTTCTCAAAGCATTCTGTTCATTCCTTGATTATATGACTTACTACCTCCGTTATACAATGATGTCATTCAACTTTATGCCACTAAACTAGCCCAGTGTTTCACATATGTGAGTCACTCAACATAGGTATATTCAATAAAGAGAAAGAGTTGAAGGAAAAGGAAAAAGGAAGAATTTGACTCTGATCCTAAGAGGGAAGGAGAGAGTTAAGATGGTTTTAATATGCTAAGAAACAATTTAAAAATAGACATTCAAGATGGAGGAATCCATGCTCTTTCCTTACTCTTCATTCTTAAAGAAAGATTCAAATTACAGTGTAGATAACGATTCTCTGTTCCAAGAGAGGGACACCGAATAAAACAGCTGGCATTTCTACTCCTTTGGTTGGCAGTAAGAAAATGTTTGGGGATTTTAGTGGGCAGGTTCAAATCGGGAAAGTGGTTTCATTTGACTGACCCAGTTTCCTGAATTTATTCTAGACACCAAACCAGAAACTTAAGTCTCTAGGGATGAAGAGAGAAAGAGAGATTTGGCTGCTGAAAAGAAAACAAAAATGAAGTCTCAATTGTACTCCAAAACATTTCATGATGGAACATTTGGTGAAATAATTTAAATCTAGTCATATACCCAAACTGAACAAAGACAGTACAAGGAAAGAAATTACATACTAATCTCTTTCATGAACATGTATAAAAAAATATCTATTGAAAAATACAAAAGGATCAAATTCATCAGTGCTTAAAAATATAAGACATCATGACCAGAGAGGGTTTATTCCAGTAATATATGTATGATTCAAATCAGAATGCCTATTAATATAATATACCACATTATGAATTGAGGGAGAAAAACCACATCCTAATTTAATTAAAGACAGATTAAGCATCTGATAAAATTCAAGAGTCATTCACAGTAAAAATCTTGGCAAAATAAAGAAGAGTGTTTCTTTAAATCCCACAGCAAACATCGGACCTCATGGTAAAACAGTTAAAGCTTTCCTGTTAATGTCACAACCAAGAAAAGGAAGCCAATTTAAGCAACAGCATATGAGAAGACTTAACCAAAGGAAATAAGATTTTAAAAAGACATAGGTGTAGAAGAACTGTAAAGGAGACATAAAAGTCAAACAATATCATTGTCTACATAAAAAATCCAAGAGAACCTATGCACCACTCTCAGAACTAATGGGAAAGTTCAGAAAGTTCGTTGGATAGTGTGCCGGTTTGGATGTATTACGGCCCCCAAAACACCATTATCTTTCATGCAGTCTTGTGGAGGCAGACGTATTAGTGTTGATTAGGTTGGAACTTATTGATTGTTTCCATGGAGATGTGACACAATCAACTGTGGGCAAGACCTTTGATTGGATAATATCCATGGAGGTGTTACCCCACCCATTCAGGGTGAGTCTGAATTAAATCACTGGAGCCATATAAACGAGCTGACAAACAGAAAGAGTGTAGAGCAACTAAGAGTGACATTTTGGAAGAGCTGCAGCTAAGAGAGAGCAAAACGCCCCAAGAGCAACATTTGGAGAACACCATTTTGAAACGCAACCTGGAAGCAAGTGGATGCCAGCCACGTGCCTTCCCAGCTAACAGAGGTTGTCCAGATGCCAGTGGCCTTTCTCCAGTGAAGGTACCTGTTGTTGATGCCTTACCTTGGACACTTTATGCCCTTAAGACTGTAAGTTTGTAACCAAATAAACCCCCTTTATAAAAGCCAATCCATTTCTGGTATTTTGCATAACGGCAGTATTAGCAAACTGGAACAGATTTATACAGTATCAACATATAAGAATTAAAAGCACTCCTATATCACAACAATAGCTTATGAAAAACTGGAAAAAGTATTCTAGTCAAAATAACATCCAAAGCCGTAAGGCATCCAGAAAAATAAATTTTTCAAAGTTATATGTATGAATGTGATGGAGAAATTATAAAATATTAATTATTAAAGGACATTTTAAAAGACTTGATTGTAAAGACATATGATGGTTATAGATAGGCAGACTCAGTATTGTAAAGGTGGCAATTCTGCCAAAATTAATCTTTAAAATTAAATGCAATTCCAATAAAAATTCCAACAGAATACTTCATGGACCTTGAGAAACTAATTAAAAAGATCTATTACTTGACAGTGCAAAGAGCCAAGAAAAGCTAAGCCAATGAACTTGATAATTACGCCGTGTGGGACGGGCAGGGATGGGCAGGTAGACCAATGAAAGAGAACACAAAGCCAAGAAAGAGACCCACACAGATACATAAACTTGATAAGTGAGGAATCTGAAACTGTGAGTCATCAGGGAGAGGATGTACTTCTTAACAAGTGCTGGTGCTGGTGGGACAATTAGCTGCCCACATGAAAAGAATGGATTTCCGACCTTACATCATACTTCCACCAATTAGTAGATTAAAGACTAATATGAAAAGCAAAATTTTAAGACTCCTAGAAGAAAAACTAAGAGTATATTTATGATCTGAGGGCAGGAGATAATTTTTTAAATACAAAATCCAATATATTATAAAAAGTAAATTTCATGTAGTCAAACTTATACATGATAAAACTTCTTTCCAAAGAAGCTACAATTAAAGTCAAAAGGCAAGTCATATACTGGGAGATATTGGCAAGTCACATAATCAATCCACAAAGACCACAAGCCAGAATCGATCAAGAATTCCTACATGACTAGAGAAAGAAACATTGCAACAGAAAAATGGGCAATGGATATGAACCAGCAATTCACAGAAGAAATCTAAGTGGCCAGTGAACAAGGAAAGGTGCTCAATCTTACATGCAATTGACAAAATGAAAATAAATATACCCCACAATAGAATATTACATAGTTAAAAATAAGTGAACTGGAGCCATAAATCTCAAAAAACAATGTGCAGTGAAAAAGTTGTAAAAGACTGACACCATTATGCCATGACTGAAAAAAGTGAAAGCAAGTTACATATTTTCAATAGATGTACATATAGTAATGGAAAGAAGACATGCATGGGAACCAAACACCAAGTCCTGGGAAGCAGTTATAGTTACAGCAATGTGCTAAAGCTCACTTACGCTGGCTTGCCTGAGCCAACTCTGCACATCTCTTCCTAATGCTGTATTTAGTGATGTGATGTTAGTAGCTTGAAATCTGCCCTGATGGGAGTGTTTACACAACAAAAATTGGCAAACACTATAAATCCTGGCTTCCTCCTTCTGCTCCTACCTGGGATTGGGGTTGGGGGGGGTGGGGGGTGGAATATGGGGATTCAACTTTATTTGCAATGACTTTGTGCTTCAAAAATTTTCAAAAGCAAATATGGAATAAGGAAAGCCTTTGATAGAGTCAGGGGAGGTTCATGGGCATGTATGATGTTACTCTATGCTTTTCTGTGTCTTGGAAATATTTCCTGAAAAAATATCCAGTCAGCTGCATTTTTCAGGCCAGCATAATCCCATTTCTTTTTTGCTCAGTTTAATTTTGGAGATTTAAGTTTTGCCTATTTGGCCACCTTATTATTACATTATATTGAAAAACCTGGAGGTGCACTAATAATAGCAAATTAAAAGTTTATTATTTTGAGCTCTAATCGCCAATTTGCTGGATAGTTGTATCTTTGAAATCAACAGATGCAAGGTATGTAACAAAGGATCCATAAGAGGTAATAGGTGCTTTAATGTTTTTACTTAATCAAATGTAGTAATAAAAAAGGACCATGAACATGCTTGATTCCTTTTTGGTAACAAATGAGAGAATGTGAGATGCATCTGGGCTCTAAGTTAAGACTCCAGATTTAAGGAAAAGAAAATAAAAATGGATGGGGACCAAACAGCACAGACAGTTCAACAGTGAAGGTTCAACAATAAGATACTCTTGAAAACAGTGAATGGTCTTAGATATATTTGACAAAACCAGGTATCCAAAATGAGTGAGATTGGACTTTCAGCTCTGTGTCCCTGATCAAAGGACTTTCCACTTGTGGGAATGACTCCTCTATGAGATGTGTATGGTTACAGGCATCCTGTCTGGCTCACGGGGCTGTTTAGAGGATTCGATGAGCGAAGGGGGCATGCCACAGTGACCTGCATAAAGGATGGGCATGAACGGGTCCCGCGGACACTTAGGTAGCCATGTTGATGACTCACATACCCCTCATCAGAGACTCACTCACTGACTCAGGTTTATTTTAAACAAGCTTGATTTCCTGGTTCAGTGAACACCAAATAGAAAAGAACAGCCAAGCAATTCAGGAAGATCTCAGTAATCTGATTTCTGCAGACTAGACTCTATGACAAAGGTCCCTGTTGGTTGACAGACAGGGCTGATGCCCTCTCATCTTTCTTTCATTCAAGAGACTCAGGACAAATTTAAACTCCAGGGAGTGAAAACTCCTCCTGGAGGGTTTGCCATAACTTCATGAACCACAACTTGAGAAATAGGGCTTCACTCTGGCAGGGGAGCCCGTGGTATAGTGTCTGGGGTTTGGAGTCAGAGAAACCAGTTGATGCAGTCAAAGTTTTAGGGTATCTGGCATGAAGTATGCCCTTGAGAAATACTAGTCATCATCAACTTACAGTCAAACCACCTGAAGAACCAGGCCAGGGGGCCCCCAGCCTCCAACCTCCTTCAGATTAGAAAGCCGTGGGTGGGCTCTGGAAGGTTCACAGGATTTTATCACCAAAGACTTAAAAGGGGCCCGTTCAGTTCATTACTGGTGAACATGTAGATTCTGGATTCTTGACTCAGTGTTTTGTGCCCTTTCTCTTTTTCCTTAGCATTGGATTTATTGTATCCAGACAGTGTTTCTCAACTGTGGCTACACATTACAAACACCTGGGCACCTTTTGAAGCATTGGATACCCTGGCCCTACCCCAGACTAGTTAATCCAAATTTCTGGGATAGGGTCCAGTCATTACATTAAAAACAAAAAACAAAACAAAACAAAACAAAAACTTCCCAGGTGATTCCAGTGCAAAACCTAGGTTGAGAACCACTGTCCCAGAAAATGCAAACTGATTTTCAAAGTCTACTGAGTCAAATGAAAGTGAAATCCTGTGGTAACCCTAGCATTTCTAGATCCTAGGCTTTCACAATTAAAGGATGAGTTGATTCAACTCAGGAAACCCTTGGCTACATGTTAGGGACTCAAAGGTAGAAAGGAGGTCCTCACCCAGGAGCTCACAGATCCCTCTCTCAGTAAGCCAGGAGGGATATCATTTAGCTTGCACCATTGTTGGGTCACAAAATGACAGGGCACTTTAGAATTTCATAATGAGATTTTACTATAACCAAACCAAAGTCACAAACTCAGTGCTGTGCTAGCACTGAGCTGGGCACAGTAAGTATAGCAGCTCATTGGAGCTTCATGATGACCAAATGAGGTCGATATTCCTAATATTTCCATTTGTTCATTCAGCAAGATTTGAATGGCTCCTGTGGGCCAGATGCTGTTATAGGTCCCTGGACAGTAACTAAGCAGGCCCAGATCACTGTCCCCAGGCAACATTCTGGGAGAGGGAGTGGGGAAAGAAAAAAGTAAGTCATATGGTATGCTAGACATTGAGAAGTGCTGTGAGGAAAAAGTAGAACAGGTAAGAGGGATCAGGTGTGCGGGTATGTGCGTGTGTCTACACAGGTTGCTGCATTGAACAGGACATCTGGGTAAACCTCACTGAGAAATGAAGATCTGAGCAAAGACTCAAAGTAAGAGATTAATTATTTCAAGACGCACACACGGACACACGGCTTGGCTGGGATGCAGCTCCATGTAGGTTGGATTCCAGAGTCTGGGCTCTTACCCTGTCCACTACCTTGTCCTCCAAGAAGTATCATCATATATTGCAATCATTCATTTCCTGGCCTGCATCCCCTTTGGCTCCCGGAAGCCTAGACCTCCTCCATCATGTTCACCATTGTCACTTTCTGGCCCAGTGCCTGCTCCAGGGTAGAAGCTTAATCCATGTTTGATGACGGAATTAAAGTATTTGTTGTTCATTTACTGTGTCCTGCCCACTCCCCAGGCAGAGGGATATTTTTAGAAAATCCAGGGAAGGCAGTCTTGGGCGGGGACTAAGCCAGGCCTGGGTTTTAGGTTTTAGCCGCCCTGTCCACATTGCCTTAGGGGAGGGAGATGTCACTGCTCCTTGGGGGCAGGAGGTCTCGTCTCCAAGCCAGAAAGATGGACAGGGAGGCAATGACCATGGATAAATGTGAGGCGTGTATGGAAACAAGGATGCTTCCAAGTAGAAAACTTCATGGCCCATAAAAACTCAAGAAGCTGAATCAGGGATTATAGGTAGTCAGTTTTCTTAGGTCATGTTAATTTGAGAAAAACTCGTAACATTCCTATGGGGAACCATCTTTTGAGTTTTAGCTTACCTATTGAAGTGGTAGATATCCTGTATGTTTCCAAAAAGGGCTGCTCTTTCTTCGGCCCCAAGAGGAAGTTGAGTTTGGTTCCTGATACAGTCCAAATAGTCCTGTGGAGTCAATGAAAAGGAAATCTTGAACACGCCTGTCCTTTTCCTAGTCACCTTCAATTATGCAAGACAAGTCTTGCTTATCAGTTTCAAGTGATTATATAGTAATGTGATCAATAACTCGACTATGAGAAAAGAGTCACTCTTTTATTAATGACTACACCCCTATTTACAAGGAGAAAGAGTATGGAATACATTGATGTGTTCCCTACATAGATTAGAGTTTCCTCTAATGGGAATACAATGGCCAAATGGATAACACACTGGTCATGGTTACTGATAACATCAAGAGTTTTTGCCACAGCATCATCTGCCGTTTCCTTGACTGAGTTACATGATTCAAAAAATAACCCAAACTTCATATAGGGAAACCAGGAATAAAAATTCTGAAATGTGACAAAATTATTTTAAATATAACCTATAAATCAGAAAGTTATCAGTTGCTACTATACAGACCTAGATTCTTTCTCAAATACCAATTTATAAACAGAAACCATTTTTTTTCCTTTTTAAAATAAGCACATAACTCACTTATGCTATCTGATAGACTATGTCATTGAGCCAGGGAAAACTTTGCGATGATTTTGTATGCTTTGTTTAAAATGTTTGGTTTAATATACATCTAATGTGGGCTCAGAGGCACCGTGGGTTAAGTGCCTGCAGCTTAGAAGGGATTCGGACTGCTGAGAACAGGAAAATCTGCTTTCCCACCCTGTGTGCAAAAGAGTTCATAACTGAGTGTTCCCTGCCTCCCCCAGCCACACTTAAAAAAAGATCTCTGTAGGAGGCAAGAAAACAATAAAGAAGCAAAAACAGCTGAAACAACGTAAAATAAAAAATAAATATGCTCCCCTGCCCCAGGCTGAACAATGCAGCTCAGCTCACTACCAAATATAACAGGGCGTTCTGAGGTACTGAGAGGAAGTGCCCCTGGGAGAAGTCAGCCAGACCCTGAAAACGCAAGCACTCCAACCGCATTCCAACCTCCCTTAGCAAGCACAATAGTATGTGACGCAACTGGCGAAAGGAGAAACTGAAATTCAAGAACCATCAGATAATTGGCTTAGACCTTTTAATAATCCACATCTATTCTCTCCTGCTCCTTATGTGCCTCTCATGAAAAGGAGGCAGGGCTTCAAACATCACCTTTATCAAGCAGCACACTGCAGTCTGCAGGCAGTGAGCTGACATTCTAATTCTTTAATGCTGAAATTATTGCCGTGCGTGAACCAGTGTTCATAAGCCTTCTTCATTTTTTTAAAAAACGCAAGCTTTGTGATCACATCTTTCCTTCTTTAGATAGTGGTTGCCTCAATAAGAAACTAGATGCACAAGGTTTAAGTGCAGTTGGCATTAAAAATCCACATAGCAAGATCTCCTCTCCTTACTTTCATGATTGGAACAATGATAGGAGTTTAAGTACCTGCAGAAGAGAGAGAGTTAAAGCTGAAATAGTAAAAGCTAATGTCAAAAGAATGCTTTAAAGGATGGAAGTAACAGTGCATTTTGAACATGGAAAACCTACATGTTCTCCACTCCACAGTGCTATTCAAACTGTGGGTGCAAAGGGGTCACTTTGCAAACTTACTGATCTGTGATACGTGTAGAAATTGAGAATAAGCACCCAGAAGCTTTTATGGTATTTTGACAGAATAATTTAATATCTGTTTATTGTCCTCAAGAAAGTCAACGTATTCACCAACACGGTCATTAAATTACACCTGGAAGCAAAAGGATGCTCCCATACTCAACTTGCACCCTGATACTTATATTTGGTAATGGCTTAATACTTTGATCAACCCTTTAAAAGAACACAGTATATGCAATATTTTTTTTAATAAAAGGAAAACAGAAGGTTAAATATGTGCAAAATTAACAAGGTAAAACAGAAGGATCTAGATATGTGGGATGGAGAGGGCCCAGAGGTGAGCTGCGCAGAAGTCACACAGCTGGCTGAAGGGGCTCTGCAGTGAGGCTGAGCTGAGAACCCAAGACTCTTCTCCCTCCAAGTGTGAGGCTTGCTCATTTGCAGAAACCTGATACGGAATTCTTCATGTGAAGAGAGGAGCGAGTTAAAGGGCTTGAAGAATTTCATCTGGGGTTAGAGACAAAGAACCGTGGCCCCCTTCCAACAAATAATGGCCCAGCTCCAACTGAAAGAGTTGCAAAACCCCAGGGTCCATGGGAGAGAAACTAGATTTTAAAAGCCGCATATTTTCTGAAATTGTTGAGCACATAGATCGTTAGGAGTCCAAATTTTTGTAAGCCACTCCAGAAAACAGATCAAAGTCGTCTGGCCACAACTTGCTCCCCACACCAATCATAATTAAGTCTTTTAAATATAATACTCGAACCCTAAACCGGTTACTGAGAACTACTGTAGCGTGCACTGTGTTAGCAGCTGCAATCAACTGAAGCCGCAATGAGTGGTTTGAAGCGCAGCAATAATAACCGTTCATTCTGTGCTCAAAATGACAGAGTGAAGACACCAATGAAATTTATTAGAGTCTGTCACGCTGCTTATTAATTTTATTGGCTAGTTGTCAGCACCTGTGGCTACCCTGCTGTTGACAATGAGGGATCGATTTTAAACGTTTGCATTCAAACAATTTTATTCTCTAACAGGATCAAAGAATTCATTCTACTTTGGAGGGGTGGGGGGTTGGGGAGATGCAATCAAAGAGCTTTCTACCATTTGAATGATTTTCCATTTTACGATTTTAATTCCCCCCCTGAACCATTTATTTGCTCATCAGTTCATGTTCTTAAGTGCTCTACCATTTGTAAGATTTATACGAGTGCCTTCCTCTCACGGCCCTTTTATTTTTTGAAATTTTTTAACTTTTAATTTTGAAATAATTTCAAACATACAGGACAGTTGCAAAAATAATACAAAACTAATATATAACTCCAGTGTATCCCCTAATCAAATGCCCAGATTTACCAACTTTTAACATTTGCCACATTTGTTATATCTTCTTTCCTTCCTTCCCCCTCTTCCTCCCTCCGTCCCTTCCTTAGTTCCGCCTTTCCTCCCTCCTCCTCCTCTCCTTTCTTCTCTCCCTCCTTCCATTCTTTCTAACTATCTATCTATCTATCTTCATGAACTTATATGATTCCTTGTTACTGAAAATATCTGAGTAGAGTCTAACATGGTGCTATTCAAAGTGTGTTACATGGATAGGTGACAGTTTGCAAACAGTTACCAATCTACGATGAGATAAGTGCAGAATTTGAGAATAAGCATGTAGAAACTTATATAGTATCTTCACAGAAAAATTTAATATCTGTTTATTTTTCAAGTAATTCATTTTCATTGTATTTTATAAAAGTATCAGTGTGTGACAGATTGGGGAAAAAAAACCAACCTACACTGCCCCTCACTGTAGCTAATTTGAAAAACGCTGGTCTACACATCCATCGAGCAGGGATGCCTAGGAAGGACGCCAGCAGAGCTGGGGAGAGGGAAATCCTTTATATTTTAAAAATGCTTTAAAATTATAACCTGTTTGACATGATAATGAAGATAGACCACAAGAAAAAAGAGAGTTATTTAGAATTATAAAGTCTATCAATACTTCATTACCTTCCTACCTTTTTACTCTTCTCTCGCTTGAAAATATCTCCGTTGCAGAAGGAAAACTAAAGAGTTTGTTCCTAAATCTTCTTGCTCATATTTCAAAATTCTACCTAGTGGTTTTATGGTCCACTCTTTCTCATCTAGCTTCTGTTGTTTGCATTTGCAAATTCCAAGCCCTCTGATATTACTCCTACTTAACATTTTTATTCCTTTTGGTCCTTATTTTGGAGGAAGCATCTTTTTATTCTGTTTCTTGAATCCCTTCGTTTTTTCTAGAAAGTAGTTGTCATCTGTTTATCCTGCCCTCCAAATTTCAGGTATTACATTGGGCTGCCACTGATACTATAATAACCTACATTTGTACCTCAACTTGCAGTTTAAAAGCACACTCACAAGCTTTCGAACCTTTTTGTTTTGTTTTGTTTTTTGAGGACATCAGAATGTGTGCCAAGTTCTGTTTTATAAGCTAGGAATTAACAAAATAAATAAAACATCATCCCCAGATACCTGCACGCCAATGTTCATAGCAGCATTATTCACAATTGCAAGAGATGGAACCAAACCAAATGTCCTTCAACAGATGAGTGGATAAATAAAATGTGGTATATACACACGATGGAATACTACACAGCAGTAAGAAGGAATGATCTCGTGAAACATATGAAGGAATGATCTCGTGAAACATATGACAACATGGATGAACCTTGAAGACATAATGCTGAGTGAAATAAGCCAGGCACAAAAAGACAAATACTATATGCTACCACTAATGTGAACTTTGAAAAATGTAAAACAAATGGTTTATAATGCAGAATGTAGGGGAAGTAGCAATAGACAGCAAATAAGGAAGGGGGAACAATAATCCAAGAAGAACAGATAAGCTATCATGGGTAAATTTAACGTTCTGGAAGTGCCCAGGAATGACTATGGTCTGTTAATTTCTGATGGGTATAGTAGGAACAAGTTCACAGAAATGTTGCTATATTAGGTAACTTTCTTGGGGTAGAGTAGGAACATGTTGGAAGTAAAGTAGTTATCTTAGGTTAGTTGTCTTTTTCTTACTCCCTTGTTATGGTCTCTTTGAAATGTTCTTTTATTGTATGTTTTTTTTCTTAATTATTTTTTATTTTTTTATTTTTCATACAGTTGATTTAAAAAAAAACAAGGAAAAAAATATGTAGAGCCCCCTTGAGTAGCCTGTGGAGAATGCAAGGGTATTGGCCTACCCCACCTTGATGGTTGCTAACATGACCACAGACATAGGGGACTGGTGGTTTGATGGGTTGAGCCCTCTACAACAGGATTTACCCTTGGGAAGACTGTTGCTGCAAAGGAGAGGCTAGGCCTCCCTATAACTGTGCCTAAGAGCCTCCTCCCGAATGCCTCTTTGTTGCTCAGATGTGGCCCTCTCTCTTTACCTAAGCCAACTTGAAAGGTGAAATCACTGCCCTCCCGCCTACGTGGGATCAGACACCCAGGGGAGTGAATCTCCCTGGCAATGTGGAATATGACACCCGGGGAGGAATGTAGACCCGGCATCGTGGGATGGAGAACATCTTCTTGACCAAAAGGGGGATGTGAAAGGAAATGAAATAAGCTTCAGTGGCAGAGAGATTCCAAAAGGAGCCTAGAGGTCACTCTGGTGGGCACTCTTACACACAATATAGACAACCCTTTTTAGGTTGTAAAGAATTGGGGTAGCTGGTGGTAGACACCTGAAACTATCAAACTACAACCCAGAACCCATGAATCTCGAAGACATTTGTATAAAAATGTAGCTTATGAGGGGTGACAATGGGATTGGGAAAGCCATGAGGACCACACTCTCCTTTGTCTAGTTTATGGATGGATGAGTAGAAAAATAGGGGAAGGAAACAAACAAACAAACAAACAAAGGTACCCAGTGTTCTTTTTTACTTTAATTGCTCTTTTTCACTTTAATTATTATTCTTGTTATTTTTGTGTGTGTGCTAATGAAGGTGTCAGGGATTGATTTAGGTGATGAATGTACAACTATGTAATGGTACTGTGAACAATCAAATGTACGATTTGTTTTGTATGACTGCGTGGTATGTGAATATATCTCAATAAAATGAAGATTTAAAAAAAAAGGTATGGGGGCTAGAATTTTATAAAAATAATTCTGAAGTTGATTCAAAATAATAAGCTGGAGGGACTGTCAAAAGAAATTCTAAAGATGATGAGTAATGGGGCAAGGATGTATCTTCTCAGACTCTAAACCATGGACAGTGCTCTAAGAATGAAAAAGCACACGTGGCACTGGCACAAGAATAAGCAGATTTTTAAAAATGTAACAAGTACAGAAAAATACTTTCAAAAAGTCAGTTCATTAATTTTAAATCATTGGAAAAAGTAGGAACCCATGAGTCTGTACTGATAATAAGAAATAAATGAGAGAAAGGTAGACCACTGCTTACCATAGACTGTCAACTGATAAATGTGGAAGGGGGTACTGGGGTTGGAAAATCATCATTTTGCAACCACTTAAAATTGATTCAGACAAGAAGCAAATGGATACCAAATTGGGGGGGGGGGGGACAGAATATTTTCATAGCCTTAAAGTGTCTCCTACATACTGCTTCTTAGATGAAAGGGGAAAATATGACAGTGATCACTGGATGACCAAAATTAACATCACCAATGAGGGGCAGATGAACATCATGTGTCACCAGGTATGATACTGAGAAGGACATGATATCACTTATGTAATATCCCAGCTGGGAATGCATAACTTGAATCTAATCATTAGGAACACTATGCAAATATGCCCAAAAGGAAAAAGGGACTGTGTTCTTCAACAATGTCAAATGTCATAAAAGAGAAAGACTGAGTTTGTATACTGGATTAAAATAAATGTGACAACCAAACTTTAAAAAAAAAAAAAAAATTGGATTGAGTATAATACTAGTGGTCAACAAGAGGGAGGGGTAAGGGGCATGGAATGTTTAGGGTCTGCTTTTTTCTTGTTATTTCTTTTCCTAGAGTAATGCAAATGTTCTAAAGATGATCATGGTGATGAATACACAAATATATATGATGATACTATGAACCACTGATTGTATACTTTGGAATGGATTGTATGGTGTGTGAAAATATCTCAATAAAATTATGTTAAAAAAAGAAAAAAAAAAAAAAAACCAAAGCATTGGATGGCAGTGAGGGTAGCTAGCATTGTGATTGTGATTAGTCCCACTCTGCTTGGAAGTGATTGAGATGGGAAAGTTTATGTTGTATATACGTTTCTACAATTAAGGAGAGAGAGAAAGAGAGAGGGAGGGAGGAAAGGAAGTGGGGGGGGGGTAAAGAGACAGTGACAATTAAATGCAATGCATGATCATGGACTAGATCTAATATGGAGCAGAAAATGCCCAAAAGGACATTACTGGAACAAGCGAAAAAAATGGAACACAGACTGTGCTTTATATCAATGTTAAATTTCTTGAACTTGATAACTATACTTACTGAGGTTACATAAGTGAATATCTTGTTCTTAGGAAATGTACATGGCTTCAAGGAGCATTATGTATGCATCTACTCTCAAATGTTTAGAAAATAGATAAGTAGATAGAAATAGATAGAATGATATAACAAATGTGGCAAAATGCTAAAAGTTGGTAAATCTGAGTTTCTGGGTAGGAGGTGTATTGGCGTTCTGTGTGTTGATGTTTGCAACTCTCCTGTATGTTTGGAATTATTTCAAAATAAAAAGCTAAAACAAAAATTAAAAAAAAAACGCAAAAACAAAAAACATCATCCCTTCCCCCAGGGAGCGTCCGGTCAGGTTAAAAAGACAAGTGTAAACAGTAAGTGCAATTGGGTGTTAGGGGCCTGCCTTGGTGCATGCTCAGTACAGAGGGTGAGGAGGCAGATGGGGAGCTGGGTCTTTAAGGATGACTGGGAGTTTGAATATAACGGAAGAGGAAGCAGGCCGTGGCATCCAGGAAAATAGAAAAGAGCCAGAGAAGGTGCAGGAAGGCAAGTTGACACAGTGCAGCCTGGAAACCAAAAAAGGTGCTGAGTGGGGCTCAGAGAGCAGGTGGGAGCAGGAGCTCACGGGCCCTTGGGTGAGCCGAGGCCAGAGTGGAGGCTGGAGGGTGTAATGAGATCAGAGGTGGTTCCCGCAGCAGTAAAGAAAGCAGAGCAGAAGCTGGTGCTACTGGTGTTGGTGATGGGGTAGTTAGCAGAAAGCAGAGCAGCGCAGATCAGCACAGATGGAGTCCAATCCGTTAAGTCGATGGAGAGGAGAGATGAAATTGGATGCAGAGAATGGGAGAAAGGAGGGAACCAAGACTGAGGGCTTGAGTGAGGGTACTGGGTTCAGGAGGAGGAAGTCTGGGCTCTTCTCTCACTCTCAGCCCCTGAGGAGGAGGGGTTCTGTTCCACCAGCTCACAGCAAAGACATTTTATCATCCACTGTTGCAGTGGGCATGACCCCTGTGATCCTTCTTCCATTTGGCCGGAGGAAGGAGAGAGTGGGGCTGCTCCCTTTGGGAGAAGGACCTATGTGCCAGTTTGAAACTGTCATGCACCCCAGGAAAGGCCATGTTCTTTTAATCCAGTCTTGTGGATGCAGACTTATTGTGGGTGGGACCTTTCGCTTAGGTTGTTTCCATGGAGATGTGACCCACCCAACTATGGGTGTTTCCATGGAGGTGTGGCCCTGCCCATTCAGGGTGGGTCTTAATTAGATCACTGGAGTCTGTAAGAGAGCTCAAAGGCTGACACAGACCCAGATGCTTCGAGATGCAGACAGAAAGACGTCTGGAGATGCTAAGCTAAGGAATGAAGCAGAGTTTGCCCTGGAGAAGCTAAGAGAGGATCTCCAGATGCTTAGAGAAATGCCCTGGGAAAACAAGCAAGGATGCACAGGAGCTGAGAGAGAGAAGCTAAGAGAAACAGGAGCCCAGAGACATTTTAGAGAGAACTGTTTTGAAACCAGAACCCAGGAGCAAAGGACCAGCAGATGCCAGCTACATGCCTTCCCAGCTGACAGAGGTGTTCTGGACGCCATCGGCCTTTCTTCAGTGAAGGTATCCTCTTGTTGATGCCTTAGTTTGGACACTTTCATGGCCTTAGAACTATAAATTTGTAACCTAATAAATCCCTTATAAAAGCTAATCCATTTCTGATATTTTGCATAGCGGCAGTTTTAGAAAACCGGAAAAACCAACCTTCTGATGTTCCTTCCCACATGGTTGGTGGGATGAAATAACCATGGGCCACCTGCCCCGGCTGCCCTGGCCTACACAGTACTGGCCTGGCAGATCTAGGCTTTCCAATGGGCTGACACCCTCTGGGCTGGACTTCCTCACACCACTAGGAAATATTCAGACGCCTGTGGGGACTTATAGTGAAAAGGAAAAAGGCATAGCTTTGGCCAGCTAATCTAGATGACAGGCTGTCCTCCTGCAGCTGGGATGGCTGGGCTTGCTCACCTCGTTCTTCTTAGGGTCAAAGCTCTAAAAAGAAGTGCCGGTTTATTCACCAGCCCTTGGTCTCTGTGAACTAGTACCCTGGGGGAACATAATGATAGGTAGGGCAGGTTCAGAATCATAGGTCCCTGACCAAACCCCACTTACCCACCTTCTCTTTCCATTTACTGAAGGGATTGAAGAGGAGATGGTGGTGGTTTGTGGGTAAAGGTAGTGAGTCCATTTTGAACATGTTAAGACTGAGGTGGGTGACAACAGGACATCTGCAAGGAGGAGTTTGTTAGATACAGGATCTAGGAGGAAAGCTGAGAAGTTTTCTCAAAGAGCTCTCTGGGGAGAGAGGAGTGCCCCATGAAGCTTGGGGTTCTGCCTTATGGAGCACTGACAGAAAGGTGGGGTCAACATGTCTTCCCACATTTCAGGGCCACGTCAAGGGCCTGGCCATGAGAGAACAGCTTCAGAGTGTCTCAGTATTGGGCAGACACAGCTTAAGCAGGGAGGCACCTCTGGGTCTCCTCATTTCAGCAGGAACACCAACAACCATTTCTTAGCCGGGGGGTTAGTGAAGCAAAGCCAGAGCTGCCAGAACTTTGGCACTGCAGACTCCACTGCCCACACTGATGGAAGATCTCAAGCCCCAGTGAGAGAGGTGGTGAGGGGCTTTGGGGGATCCAGGGATCTGGGAGCACAGACCAGGGGGCAACAATGACAAGAGTCAGGAAAGAGTGAACATGTGCTTCCCTGCTCTTCCAGAAGCAGTCTAAGGGAAACTTGAGGGATGATAGATTCCTGATTTCAATGACTATAGCGAGTTGAAGACTCACCTGCAGTGGAGTAATAGATTAGTCTAAGTTTTGAGAAGTTTGGCTGTAAAAGGAAGGAGAGTGCTGGGACAGTAACAGGGAGAGATGAAGAATCAGAAAGGATCTACCTATCCATTCATCCATCCATCCATCCATCCCTCCATCTATCTACCCTTCCATCAATCATTATCCACCCATCAATCATCCATCCCCCCTTCTATCCATCCATCCATCTAACTGAACATCAATCATCCATCTATCCACTCATCCATCTACCCACCTATCTGTCCACCCCACCATCCACCCATCTACCATCCATCCACCCACCCATCCACCCATCCGCCATCCATGAAGAGATTTGTAGCCTGTGGGGAAGGAGATGGTGGAGGGAGGAAGCCTGGAATTATGAGAGGGGAATAACTGGCCATGAACAGCACTGAAGACATAAGATGACTGTTAGCACCAAAGGAAGGGGCGACACACAAGGAGGACAATGGGCATCTCTTCCTGGGAAACCTGGGTAGGGAGTACCATTTATAGGTGTGGGGCAGGGAGTGGCCACATGGACACTGGCCAGCTTCATTTTATGCTGTGGAAAAAATTCTAACAAATCAGAAGCATATAAAGGACAAAGTGGAACTTCCCTTCTCAAGGACCTCCACTCTCTGCCCAAATCAAGCTCTCGAGAGGTAACGCTGGTTAGGAACATGGGCTAGATGCTAGTGCATCCTTCCGAGCTAGGCTCTAGGTGCAAAATTATATCTATCCAAAGTGACATTCTACAATTAAGATGCAATTTTTGTTTTTTTCCACTTAATGTACTACATGTATTACTTTTTTTCCTGCATGTGAATTTTCTTTTCTCATTTGTTACAATGGCTGCATTCTGTTTCATCCAATAACTTTATTATAATGCATCTGATGAATAAAAATTTGTGTGTGGTGGGGTGCTTTTTAGCATCATGTAAAGTAGGGGTGCTCAGAGATGAATCAGATATGATCTCTGCCTCCCACCGATGGGCTCACAAAAGGGTAAGGGTTAAAGACACATAAAATAAAGAAGTCATGGTATAGCAATTTAAGTGCGACAAGAATTATTTACAAAGTGCCATGGGAGTGTAGAAGAATACATTTTCAAAAGAAAGGAACCCTTTATCTTTCTTCCAAATAAACCACTAAACAGAGTTTATAGTAAAGTTTCCTGCTGCGGCCTGCAGATAAAGTGTCAGAAGTCTAATCTTCAAGTTAATCTCTTTTCTCTTCTTTCTCTATCCACATCCATGGAGGACAAAGCTACAGGCAAGAAACGGGAGAGTAGCGGGTGTCCCAGGCCCCTCCAACAGGCCAGAAACAAAAGCTCCTACTGTGAGAATGTTGTTTCCCTGCACCCAAGTCTATACTATGTAGTATAGACAGAGAACTGTACTGAAAAGACAACAGATAATAAACATGGCAAAATCTTTCTGCCTATATTGGGGGGAGGGGAATAGAGAAAGGGGGAGAAAAGAGGGATAAAGAGAAAAGAAAGGGGTAGGGGGAAAAAGAGAGGAGGAAAGAAAGAAAGATGGGAGGGAAAAGAAAGGGGGAGATAAAGAGGAGACAAGAGAGGAGACAGAGAGAGAGACCTAAATTAAAGTTAAAAGCAGTTTCTCTTGCTGACACAAGCTCTCATTTCAGGGTTTTCCTAACTTAGTCTAGAGGCTAATCTTATTGGCAATATGTAAAAGACAGTGTTAATGGCTCTGAGACATCTGAGTAAAAGAATCATGAAAAGCTGGGAAGTTTCAGCCTCATTTACCTTCTATAATACTTACAATGCATAAAACATCAGCCCAAAATGTTGGGAATGGCCTTCTGTTCGGCTCTGACAAAGGATCCATGTGCCAGTTGAGTCATCTCTATTGCTTCACTGCTTTCTCCTGAAATGGGGTGTGTGTGTGTGTGTGTGTGTGTGTGTGTGTGTGTGTGTGTGTGTGTGTGTGTGGTGTGTGGTGTGAGGGTGGGAGGTGGTGTGTGTGTGTGTGTGTGTGTGTGCGTCGTGTGTGGTGTGAGGGTGGGAGGTGGGGTACCCTGCAGGGAGAGGTAGGACAGCTAGACCCAGAAGGAGGGAGGACCAGGCCATTCTTTCCAGAAAGAGAAACGTGGGTTGGGGATGCAGGAACAGAAATCTAAGAATGTTATGTAGAGAAAGAGAAAGACATCTTTGCTCAGTGAAGACAAGTGGGAAGATTCGTTTGGTTTTCCCCAAAGACTTTCTGCAGAAAATATGTAGGGGTTGGCAATCTATAGTAACCTAATGATATTAGTAAGATATTAGGACAACAGGATTAGAGTAATCTATTCAAGTTTTTAAAGCGATTGAACTCCATCTTCTCCTATACTTCCGACAACCATCATAGAAATCTCTTTTATTCACTTCACATATCGACATCAGGAGGAATAGTTTGATGTGTCTAGATGTAAACAAATCTAAAGAATGTGATAATAATCGAAAAGAAGTTTGATATAAATGTAGCACTAAGATCAACGTCTTATATTGCCCTGAGTTGTAACAGAAGAGTTCTTATAAGAATTCTTTATGACATCATGGCAGCGAAACAATTTTCTATTGTTTAAATATTCGTTTTTTAAATTGTCCTTAAAAATTTGTGCTTAGAGTTTTCGAATTACATTGGCAATGCTCTTATAAGGGAAAGCTCTTTTTAAAATAAGAGGTAACCCAGGAAGTAGTCCATACTTTCCATACTTAGTTGAAACCAGCCATTACTTTTTTTCTGCTTTCTTAAATCCTAACATTGTTTCTAGCCACCAAGAAGGAGGAAAGAGTTCTTGAAATAATCTAGGTGTTTAATGAATGCACATAAATAAAATATGTTTAACATCTTCAAAATGCGCAACCCAAGAGTTTGACTGCCAGCCCCTGGAATAAAGCCAAGTGTGGGGCTCCCAGGGGCTCTGACTCGATGGGAAAGAGAAGGAAGTTTATGAACCACCTGCTGTCTACGCTGAGAATCCTTCCTGTGACCACCCTCCTCTTCTCCAACTCTAGCCTCACCAGGTTACCCTTCCATGTACAGCGTAATTTTTTTTTACTCCCTTTTTACCCTCGAGGGCTCCAGGCATGTAAGAAAGCAGATAGACACAATTTGGCACGGCCATAATCCTTAAAGTGGAATATAGCGATGCTTGATCAGTGGCGGTGGGAACTTCGGATCTTGGCACCATTTTCCGCACCTGAGAATAAGGAACTGATTCACCTCCATTATAATCATGGAGCTGCTGGTGTAATTTGAAACACGGTAATTAAGGAAAATTAAATACAAACCCGGAGGGTTTTGTGCATGGGAAAGAAAATAAAATAAAAGATGAGTAAAATAATCTGAAGTTTAACTCCGCCTCACTGCTATTCATTTTTTTTTATTATTATTGTTTTAAGATTTATTGCTAGGCACTGAGTTCAGAGCTTCATATACATTACCTCACTTAAACTTCACAGCAGTCCTAGGTGGTGGGTCTCGTTTTTAATCCCATTTTACTGGAAGCTTAGAAGGTATCTCCACTTACCCACAGCCATATAGAAAAAGGGGCTTTAGTCACACACTCAAACGAGAACCTGCTAACTCTACAGCCTGGGCTTGTAAACCCAGTGCTGCCACTTCCAAGGATTTATTCTTTAATACAGGGTCTTACAATAATATAGGGGGCTTGCTGCTGATTTATCTAGGCGTTAAATCTGATTTTTCTAATTGTGAGATGGGAGCCTACCAAAACACCTTGAGGCAAGGGGTTAACAACAACGACTGGTTATTCATTGGGCATTTAATTGTGCCAGGATGGGCACATAGCATCTCAGTTAGTGTCAGTCTCATCCATACACCTGACCCCATCCCCCCACTCCCAACCCCCAAGGCATCTTCCCCTCCACCAACCATAGCTGCCTTTACCCACCTGCCACCTTGGCTGGACCCTGCAGCAACTCCCCTTCCTTCTCACCAGCGCACCTTTTCCCCAACTAAGCACTTCCACTTCCTGGCCAGCTGCCCCTGCCCCTCCCCCATCCAGAGGGGTCACTCCTTCCCTCTTCCTCTCACCAGTTCAGGCACAGCTCCAGCCACAGGGCCCACCCCTTCCCAAAAGAGTTACACGGAGGCCTGGCAGGTGACGCCCTCCAGCTCTCTCAGCACAGGCTACTTTCAAATGCAAAACAAACAAACAAACAATGACTTGATGGAGAGCTGGGAAAGCAGAGTGTTTTGGAGCTTGAGAATTAGGAATTTTTATGCGATGAAGACCAAGCAGAGATGAACAAAGAAAGGGCAGCTCTGAAGGTATAGCTCCGTCAAAGGAAATGCAGATGGGCCGAAACGGACATGCACGGGCATGCACGTGGATTTGCAGTATCTGCATGGAAGGGCGTCCTCCTGCTTGTGGAGAAGTGGCTGCGGTAGGGGTCCTCCTGCCTCAGTTGGGAGCATGTGTAAGCAGTAAGCTTATCAGAGGAGCTTCTGGCACTCTCTAGCACAGATAGTCTGGATTTCGGCTCTCCCCACAAAACTCTTTTCATCTCACTTAGCTACACTGATGGCTTAAAAGCCTTCACCAAACATCAACATGTGGCAATCCACCTCTGCAGCAAAAACATTTCCTGTTCATAAATCAAATCACAACCCACTCATCACCTGAGGACTCCTATTTCTAGAGAACCAGAAATTTCAAAGTGAGGACACCAAGTCATAGCCCATTAAAACAAGCAGTTATAAAGTCAGTGCAGAGCCTGGCAAGAAAGAAAAAAAAAAAAGAGAAAGATCAAAGAAGATTTTTAAAAAAATAAACAGTTACAGCCTTTCCACATACACATAAGCAATTATTACATATTTAACCCAATTACATCTTGCATGACTATATGACATTTAATAAATTGGGACTCTTTCCTGTCTTACTGAGAGGAATTCTCACAGTAATTGGTTTGTAGGTGCTCAAAATAGAATTCACTTGATGGACAAGAAGTAAGGTTTTAAGTACGATTATCTAGAGCTATTTGTGTTAAATTACTTGGAGCTGTAACCCTGAAATAAAATAAAGTTTCAATCAGCCCCAAAGGCAGGAGCTACCTGGACAATATTAACTAGAGAGAGGAAAAAGCTGGAAGACATGAGCTCAACCCCCATCTGCAGTCACGCTTTGGTAATGCTCTTTACGGTGAAGTCATTCTAATTGAAAATTGCAATGAAATGAGGCTGCACATATATATACATATATGTATATATGTATGCATATATATGTGCATATGTATACATGTATGCATAGATATGTATCTAGGAATATATATTCATGTGTGTATGTGTATGTATATGTACATACACACACATATGTAAAGAATCTGCACAAAGACTGACCTTTTTCTGGGCAGTTTTTCAGCAGGGATGAATATGATTATACTTAGGAGGCATTAGCTAATCCGCTGCTAAATATGGAAATACACAGACTAAAGTATTCCGTTCATTGTGCCACAAACAATAAGTAGCCCCAAGGACACACCTTATTGCTTCTTTAGCTATATTGTTGTTGATCTCCTTACAGTCAAATTTTAACCCAAAGTTATTTATTCGCACGGAAATGTGCTTGATGACCTGCAGGGACGCTTGCAGTGGGTCTTGCAGATAGTAAAATGGACAGAGGATGTTGGAAGGGGATGGAGGCATCTTTCTCAGTGAGGCAGGTGGACCAAAACGATGGGACATTCCCCGGAAACTTGATTCTGTCATCGAGTGCAGGGCCAGGGGTAAATTCAAAGATCTACTGTTATCCTGGAGGTCTGGTCTCAATTCATGCCCACAAGGGCTCTGGGAAACGTATTCTTTTCTCCTCTCTTAAATCTAAAGCACAGTGTTCATGCCCATTTTTTTTCTTAGAACAGAAAGAAAGAAAAAGAGGGAGAGGAAAGGAGGGAGGGAGGCAGGGGTAGAGAGGAGACAGAGAAGAAAGAGAAAAAGAGAGAGAGAGAGACTCCTCAGGATGAGGTTTTCTTAAATAATTTTCCAAGAGATTGTGCATGAAGAATTTCTTCAGCAGCAATTTTATAAAATGAATGGAAGTGGCCTTTTCCTTGTAATAGATGCAGTTTCCATCTGCTGCAAATTTACTTTCCCAGGACAGTGGATTTATCTGAGGACAGGGCATGGCATGAGGGAAAGGATACTGGATTCATCATCCAAGGCCCTCGCTCCAGAGCTGGTTCCACGTGGAGAGTGGTGGCAAATGCACAAACCTCCAAGTCAGGAGCCTTGGCTAGTTACCCTCCTTGTGGAGACTCTATGTCTTCTGTTAAATGGGGGGTAATACAATGCCTCATGCCCCTCACCACCCTGAGGTTTAAATGACAAGGTCTGTGCAAGGTGCTGAATTTTAAACTTACAGGACAGTTGCAAAATTAATACAAAACCCATACAGAGAACTCCACATACCCCCTCACTCCCACACATCTCCCATACAGAGAACTCCACATACCCCCTCACTCCCACACATCTCCACCAATGTTAACATTTTGACACATTTGCCTCATCATTCTATTCACCTGTCAGTCTGTCTGTCCATCTACTAATCCATCCATCCATCCATCTATCCATCAATTTTCTAAACATTTGAGAGTAGGTTGTATATACATCATACTCCTTGAACACATAATACTTCCATGTACATTTCCTAAGAATGAGGATATTCACTTATCATAACCAACTTAAGTACAGTTATCAAGATCGTTTAACATAGATATAAAACTTTCAGTCTATATTCTAATTTTTTCAGATGTCCCAGTGATGTCCTTTTAGGTCCTTTCTCCTCCAGTTAGAGCCTATCCAGGATTATGTATTACATTTAATTGTCTTTGTCTCTTTAATTGCTCTCTCTCTCTCATTGTGGAAACATATACAAAATAAACTTTCCCAAGTGAAGTTAATCAGGGAGATTAATTGCATTCACAATGTTGCACTACCCTCACCGCCATCCATAACCAGAATTTTTCCATCACCTAGACACCCAACCCAAACCTGTGTTCTACTTCCCATTTCTATGCATTTGCATCTGCCTTTATTATTCTGATAGTACTCCCTTTAGATAGTAGGGGTCAGTCTCACTTTTTATAAAGTGTCATCTCATCTCTGTGTAAGGGATCAGTGACTGTACAAGTATTTTCCCTGAGTAAATAACTTTCATTTCTTTAAGTATTAATAGTTTATTATACCCAAAAAACAAATCACTTTGCTTATGAAGTCCAGGCATCCGACGATATCTTTTCGATGCCCTTGCAATCGTAATTAAATTTTTTCTTGTTATCTAGGCTCATCAGTAAGGGCTTGGATTATGCATTGGCCCATAATTCACAAGTAAAATACACAAGGACTCCTGCAGGTTATTTGTGCCTCTTCTGAATGATTTGCATCAAACTACTGGGTGAGTTTTCTCTTCTCCCTCAGGCTGCTGTCGTATCTACCCCTTCCACTCCATCCATCTGCTGTGGAATAGAAGCCAAATAACTAAACTTACTTTAAACATCTAGAGTAAATAGGCTCTTAGTGAGGGCTTGCAACCTCTTCTTGAGTAAAGGCATAGAGCTTACTGTTTGGATTTTGAAATATCTATTTTGTCTGCTCAAAGGGCTGACATTTCCTGGCTGCATTCTTGAGAGCTGAGGCTAGTGGAGATGTGATCACTCGACATCTTTAGACTTGGGCTTTTTGAATTGGACTTTTTTACAGGAGGTGAAGCTGAGGTCAGAGTGGCTGTATGTCCAGGGTCACTTAGCTGACTGTCAACAGGGACGAGAGCCAAATACGCTGACTTCTAGATCAGGGTCCTGCCCACTAAATCAACTGCAGTTTGACTTGGTGAAAGTCATGATTCTAAAAGAAATAATTCATTTTGCCACGGCAGCCCTTTACCATATTGGAAATGAATTCCAGTGACACGGTTTTATGTCAGGTAAAATCAAAATTGCAAGAAAAAGAAAAGAAAAGAAAAATTCAAGAAAAAGAGAAACATAGACAATTTGTCACACAAGTAAGAGGCAGAACCAGGCTAGGAATCCAGTTCTTGCCAATTTTAAAGTCTGTGCTTTTAGCCATTTTGTTATAATCCCTGGGGAGGTGGTAGGTAATTTGTGCTGCCTTTAAATGTCTGTTTGCTTTATAACAAAGAAAAAAATCCCCCTTAGAACAGTGGCTCTCAGCATTGGCTGCCTATTAAAATCTGGGGAGCTTTAAGAAAAACTGAACCTGCCCTAGAGATTTGGACTCAACTGGTCCAGGGGACAGTTTAGGAGTTTTAAAAGCTCCCCAGGTGATTCTCATGTGCAGCCATTGCTTTAGAAAAATCCCTACTATTATTATTTTTCAGCTGTTCCTCCTAACCAGATTTCTTAGTTGATAGCTTATAATTGCCCAGATAATGGCCCCTTTGAACCTATTCATGAGAGCTTATTCTCCTGGGTATAAATCTAGCTGATGACCAATTTCCTAGATGACCAATTCTGTGCTTCTCATTAAGGATCTTTATGCTGTTCTATTTAGTCCTATTTCCAAGTCAGAAATTTTCTTTTAGTGGATTCTCTCACCAAAAGAAATTTTTGACCATTCTAGATAGTTTTGAACATAAAGTGAATTTACACATTTTACCAATGAACTCCCTTTCCCCTTCCCTTTTAAAAATGGGACTGGGATCTTCAGAGCCACATCCCCCTTCTGAACATGGGATGGCAAAACAGGGCCCAGAGGTCTGTTAATTATCACAAGTGGACTAGTCCAGGAGACTCCCTGGTCTCACTGGGGAGTGGGAAATGGTTTCTCATTCTCAAAAGGCAGCCTGTGTCTATGTGAGGGGGAAGAAACGGGAGTTTCGCCTACTGATTTAGACTTGTTCCAAGAAGTTTCTAAGGAAGTGACCCCAACTGTTCCCACTTCCCCTCTGTATCTCCATGCTGGTTTTGCCTAAACTATGTGGTGGCTAGACATCGACAAAGGGACACTGCTGGCCCTCCCCACACACTGGTGCTCGATTTTATCCTTGTCTATGTCTGAGGTGGAGAAAACTGGGCAACACAATTAATATGCTTCTAGAGAATTTCATTATTAATTATTGAGGATCCACGTAGACTGGTACACACTAGGCACTCCATGAGTCTTGTTTATTTCCAGTTGTTTCTCATGGAAATGGTGGAGACAGCATGAGGATAGAGGTTACTGAGGGCTAAGCATTTTACAGGTATTGCCTCATTTCTGCTTTGCAACCCATGAGATGAGTGATCCTCTCCCACTCTAGACTGAAGAAGAGACGTGCATTTAGCTGGAGAAATCTTTGGTTCACCTCTGGATCTCTATTTCCTCCAGTGTAAAAATGATGAGAGAGGACCAGATAATTTATTCAGCAAATATTTCCTGAGGGCTGACTGTCAGGGACTGGGCTGAAGTCCAGGAATATACACAACTTCCCAACACTTCTTGCCCTTTCAGAATCTACAATCAGTCAGACATCACTGGGGTACTTCCCAGCTCTAAAATTTGCCCTGATTCTTCTACCTACAAAAACTCCATGCACGCTTCTGTACGGAACAATGCCATTATGCTTCCATGGCAAACTAGTCTCAGCGGGGAGAGGAGAAAGCTAAAACCTATAGGACCAAAGAACAATTAACTCCTAAATTATGCAGATTGACAGGCCTTGCACCAGCTCAGGAAGGGGCAGAGTCCAGGCTACCTCTGCCCACTCTAGATGTTAGAGTACAACTTTGGGTACACACAGTTGCTTGAACGCATGGCCCGGGCACACTCTTCCGCATGATTAGTTTCACGAGGTACGAGGAACACTTTTTCTTTGGAAGAGAGGTCTGGCCAAGGGAAACTTTTCCCAATGGAGGCTTGGCTTGTTTAGAATATGATTTCCTGAATTCTATAATTTTCTACCCACTTAGTATGATTTAATATTCAGCATGGCATACACCCAAAAAGCAGCAGGATTCTAACTCAACTGAATAGGACCTGTTTTAGCAAATCTTCAACAGAATTTTGCCTACAGGCAGTCTTTGAAATATATTAGCTATTCTTTAGCAAACCAGTAATGATAGCTATGCAATCACCCGAGTTAACTAAAGTTTTTGAAAAAAACTCAAAATGTTGCCTTAAAAGCCAAGCCTACTAGAATAAGGAAGGACTTTTAAGTTGCAGGCATTTCTGCAAGTGCTAGTTCACAAAATGAAATGAAGGTACCCAGTT
The DNA here is from genome assembly GCF_015220235.1 of Choloepus didactylus. Lineage (NCBI taxonomy): Eukaryota > Metazoa > Chordata > Mammalia > Pilosa > Megalonychidae > Choloepus > Choloepus didactylus. The sequence continues at coordinate 2,946,994 of NC_051308.1, read as the reverse complement.
ATGCCCATTAAGTACAGCTTCTACCTATTTTCTACTTTTTTCCCCCAACTGCATAAGACTGTCCTTTCTTTAATTTACTGTCTGACTCTGAATCTGCAAGTGTAGGTGGAAAATGTTATTCTCATTTCAACATCAGAAACACACTAAATATTTACTCTTTAAGTCTCTTCTGTATACTAAGAATTTAATAGACAGCAGATGCTAAAGTTTGTGCAAGAGCATTTGACAAAATTACGCAAATCCTTGCAGTGACAGAAAATTTTCCTACAGTTACTTATATTTACAAGTAATCATATTTCTTCATCCAAGATTAAAAAATCTTGGGTAAAATAATCTGTTAGTTTTCAGAAATAAGAATAAACTCTGGTGGATTGAGCTATCGGGGGAGGGGGATCAGGGTATGATGGAATTCCGTGTATGGGGCTAGTATTGTTTTTGCAACTATTCATGTAACTTTGAATTTATTTCAAAAAAAAAAAAAAAAAAGAATAAACTCTCAAACTGTTAAGAGAGTTTTTTTCCTTATAAGGTGGAAATAAAAAGTACAATAAGGACATTTTTCACAGTTTTAAATTAATCATTTAACATATGTGGAAGACCATGTGTTTTGACAACAGATAGCATGCTGTCTTCTAGTCTGAGCAAAAAGGGGTGGGGTGAGGTGTCCGTGAGATCTTTTGTAAACAAAAGCCATAATACTCCAAGGAATAAAGAAGTCAGCTCTGCTACAGCATTTATTTTGAAGCATGAATGTGTTCCAGCACGACTGACATACTAGGGAACAATTTGAGCTGAACACAGGTTTCTGAATTTTGTGTTTGCTTATGTGGGATTTCATCCACCAGAAACACCAAGTGAATTCAGAAAACTGTTTCCAGCTCAAGAGAAATACAGCAGGCACTCACTGCTCTCAACCGGCTCCAGGCTCCCTCAGTTTACCCCGTGCATTAGAGACCACACCCATCATGATCCAGACTTCAGGTAACCCTCCCTCACAATAACCTGTGAACCACAACCCTGCACCCTCCCCTCTCCTTAAGTTTCCTGATTCCTCTTAGCCTACTTTATAGTCTATCCTTTCTCTCTTTTGTCCACTTCCTCTCCCACACAGGTGGCGAGTGTGGGAACCAGGTGCGAGGTGGGGGAGGGGCAGGTGCACCTTCCACAAGCCAGTCAGGTCTTTGTCAAGGCAGAGCATCACATTTATTGTAGTATGTATATATTTCCTAATCATTTAACATGGCTAAACCTGTGCGACCGCTTTTATTAGGTTCCTATCTTTATCTTTTTTTCTGGTATTTTAACCATTTTTATGTGTACAGTTTAGTGGCATTAATAATTCAAAATGTGCTACCATCACCACCATTCATTACTAAAACTTTTCATCACCCCAAATAGAAACTCTAGTTATCAAGTAATAACTCCTTTTCCAACCCCCATAGCCCCCACCGCCCGTTAACCTGTAATCTGCTTTCTATGAATTTGCTTTCGCTAGATATTTCCTATAAGTGGAATTTGCCTTGTTTATCTCACTCAGCACAATGTTTTCAAGGTTCATCCATGTTATACTATGTATCAGCACTTCATTCCTTTTTTACAGCTGAATAATATATATACCATATTTTGTTTATCCATTCATCTGTTGATGGACACTTAGGTTGCATCAACCTTTTAGCTACTGTAAATAATGCTGCTATGAACATTGGTGCACAAGTATCTGTGTGAGTCTCTGTTTTCAATTCCTAAAAGTAGAACTGCTGGATCGTATGGTAATTCTATGTTTAACTTTTTGAAGAACCCCGAAACTACATTCAACAGCAGCTGTACCATTTTACATTCCTGCCAACAAGACATGAGAGTTCCAATTTCTCCATATCCTTTCCAACATTTGTTATTTCCCATTTTTAATAGTCATCTTTGTGGGTGTGGTTTTACTTTGCATTTCCCATTTGTTTTTTTGTTTTGTTTTTTGGTAAGTTGTTGGGATTTTAATTGGTATTGCAATGAATCTATAAATCAATTTAGGTAGATTTGACATCTTAACTATACTTACTCTTCCAATCCATGAACATGGTATGTTCTTCCATTTTGCAAGGTCCCGTTTGATTTCTTTTAGCAGTTTCTTGTAATTTCCTCTGTGTAGGTCTTTTGTCCCATTTGGTTTTGATGCTAATGATGTTGAGCATCTTTTCATGCACATATTGGCCATTTGTAAATCTTCTTTGGAAAAATGTGTAAGTTCTTTGCTCATTTTTTGATTGATTGTTTGTCTTTTTGTCGTTGAGCTGTAGGAGTTCATTTATAGTCTGGATAATAAGCCATTATCAGCTATATGATTTGCAACTATTTTCTCTCATTGTGTAGTTTGCTTTTCACTTTCTTGATAATGTCAACTGACACATGGAAGTTTTTAATTTCGGCCAAGTCCAATTTATCTACTTTTTCTTTTGCTGCTTGTGCTTTAGCTGTCATATCTGAGAATTCATTGCCAAATCCAAGGTCATGAAGTTTTCTTCCAAGATTCTTATCTCTTAATCTCTATAATCTCTATAATACATTCTCACTCATGCATTTTTGCAACCCAGTAAGAATGTCTCCAATACCCTGACTCAAGCTTCCGACACCCCAGACATCCTTAGATTGACCTTAACTATTCATTCCAGTCCCAGATTTCCAAGAAGAAAGTGAAAAGTTGGGATGCTGGGAACTCAAGATTGACTTTCTATTATCTGAGATTTAGTATTTCTCAGATACTAAACACAAAAGCAAATTTTAACAGTTTGTTTTTGTATTGTCTACCTTTTCTTCATTATCCCTATAATTCTCATTTTAGTTACTCAGAATGGTTACAGCAATGAGTTTTATAAAAAGGCAGGGCAGTATAAAGGAAGACATTCAACTTTCTTATAAGCTTTATCAATATGGCACCAAACTTGCAGCTACCAAGCATAATCGTATTAAGTATCTGCTAGCTTTTAGTCCATTTCCCCCTCTGATTCCCTTCCACTCACACTGTTTCCAGAACAATAGCCTTGGAACTATGCTAGGCTCAGCAGACTTCCTTTTTGTATGAAACAATACCTATGGTTTTAAATACTTTCAAAGGGCCCTATTGCCAGGTCATAGGGATAGGAACGAGTGGAAAAAGAAAAGTGGGGAGGTAATTAGGAATGATGGGGGGACGGGTGGAAGAAAAGGGGTGAAGGAGACACGTATGAGGGAATGGTGATACAAAGAGAAGATGCACTGGCCCAAATCTGCACCAAGCTCTAAATGAACAATTCATTAAAAACATTCTACAGGGTTACTTTTAGCTAAGAGAGTAACTACAATCCCAGAAGGTAAGCATCACCAAAAACTTTCTTGCTTTCTTCTTTTTTTTTTTTTTCCAGCAGTGGTAGTGGGGGATATAATGATATATGTTTTGCAGTGAGAACCTCTCAATTATATATCATGCATGATGGACACTAATAGTTGTTCACAAAAATGTTTTCTGCCTTCCTTGGACATACAGTTAGACTACATCTCCCAGCCGCCATTATAGTTCGGAGTGGCCACTTGATAAAGAGTCTCACCAGTGGAATAAGAGTGTGAGCCACTTCTGTGTTTGGCTCAGAAACCCCCATGCAAGCCTCCATGTCTGCCCCATTCTAGCCAACTGAGATGATCAAGACCACAGCAAGTTTGGAAGCCATGTGCTAAAGATGGCAGAACCTCCATCTTCATCAGAACCCAAGTTTAGGTTCCATGGAGGAGAGTTGCTCCCATGAACCTCAACACTCACCCAGGACTGTTACAGGATAAAGAAATAGACTTCCGTTGTATCAAGCCACTAAATTTGGCTTTGTTACCTTCACTAATACATGATATGTTCCAAATCTCTAGAGCAGTGGTTCTCAACTGGGGGTGTTTTTGCCCTCCTGAAGATATCTGGCAATGTCTGGAGAGATTTTTGGTTGCCGAGAGTGGGGATAGTGGAGGTTCTACTGGCATCTAGTGAGTAGAGACAGGTTTGCTGCTAGCATCTTGCAATGCACACAGCTAT